>NC_141695.1:1495981031-1496678643 GCF_964263255.1 Lissotriton vulgaris | reverse complement strand
GAATTTAGTTGATGTTTCTTGCTCGGCATTCTAGGTCTTTAGACTCCTGAATTTGCATTAGAAATGGTTGAATGGATATTTTATTTACAGGTTAACCTTCTATATAAATGCATTTGTGGTAAAGAAGGATGAAGACCATGCCGAGCAGGTAAGGAACACTTTCTTTATTTGACGGAGAAGCATGCAAAACAGACACTTCCCAGCTGGTCGGAGGATCAACTGACCATACAAAGAATGTTCCGATTTGATGGCCGGGCGGCTGGCGTAAGTTTGTAAGTATCACAGACAGTGCCAGACTCATCGTTTTCTAGTTTTGACCTTGTCACTGATGCTAGTGTTAGCGGGCAGCTGTGACTTTTAAGTGTGTACCTCATCTGCCTGTCAAGCTGTCTTGCCCAACTTCAGTGCCGGGTACATGCTGTTTACCGCATCTAATTTGCATAGACGATCGGGACTAGTTCACACTGAGCTTGTCCTTTTCACCACAGCAATGACTGCATTGCAGGAGGACGGCACAGTGTTGAACGTGCCAGAGAGAGCCCTGTGGTTACTCTGCTGTGTCTCTCACTGCGGCCTCCAGAAACGGAATCACCAGGCAGAGCCAATTAGCTCATTCTCTGTAGTAAGTTGTAGTTCGGAGGTGAGTGCTCGGGTGGCAGCTATATAAGCTATATAAATATTCCATTGCCACCAGTTGAACCCGTAATACTCCGGTCCTAATGGAAGCAGCCCCTTTGAAAGTCAGCAGTACAGTATTATATTGATATAGCTCTCCCTACCAAGTGTACCTCCCTGAACCCGCGGCGCCGGTATATAGTAGTGCAGCTGACTTGCTGTGGCTGCTATTAATAAATACAATGAATGCTTCCATCGTTCTGAGCTGCCTGTGCCTCTGCCTTTAGTTTCCTGTGTCGCTGAGCTGTGCGGCCGCTGTCTGACTCCGTTCTGCTCAATTTTCAGTTGCATGCCATTAATGTACTTTAGTTTAGTGACTTTGTACAGTTTCTAGTTGCTTAAATGGATGTAATCTTATGTTTCCCTTGCCTTCATTACGTGACTTTGCTCTCATAATGACACTTAAATTTTAAAAATGTCACGCACAGCAATTGAAACCCTGGCAGCTGTGGTTAACGCTGCTCAAGCAGGAGTAGTGTTCGCCGCTGGATCTTGAAAGCGCATGCGTGCAATCACACGCATGCGCACTAAACGGCCAGAAAGGCGGGGAGCTTAAAAATACATGCAGCCAAGACATGGGGTTTCCACGCATGCGCATAATTATGCGCATGCGTGGAAACGCGGGGGGGGTGTAAAGACAGATGGGGTGGGTCTATTGATAGTACACCGGCACGGCAGTCGAGGAATGCTGCTGCCGCATGAATTCTATGGCAGGACGGAGGCTCCGATTATGCTTTTCTCTATTTCTTTACTGAGAAAACAACAGCAGCCAATTAGAATACAGTAAAGGCAAAAACTACAATACCCATGAGTCCACAGATATTATAAATAGGGTCACAGAGGTCATAACTTCCTCTTTCTTTGCTGCTTCGCAGCCAGTTAAGTGCATTTATCTTTGTTACTCACTGTTCATTGTATGCCTTGTGTTTGCTGTATACAATTGCTTTCTATTGATAATATTGTTCGCGCTTTGTTTGCTGCGTTGGCTCCTTCGCGCGGTGTGTCTGCTTGGCGGCACGTTGGTTCTCTCTTTCCGTGGTGCTTCACGGCTGTTTATTTAGGCTTCGGCTTGGTTTAAGGGAGCGCGTGGGTCGCCTCTCTGCAAGACGCGCTGTGTCGCGTCTTTCTTTTTTGTGGAGCGGGAGGTTTTTCCTGGGGCTGGAGAGACGCGCGTGTGTCGCGCGTCCCTCTTATCGGCTGGCAGCTGCACGCGCATGCGCGGCAGCGTTTGTTTTGATTTCGCCAACGCTCGTTGTTGCGCTTCAATCTCCTGAGGCATTTGAGGAATTTGTGCTTTCTGTTTTGCCGTGCCCTATTTCGCCAGCCGCTTGAGCCCTATTACGCCCCTCTTGAACTCCAGAATTGCAGGGGTTGTAAAATAAACGCATAGGCTCTGCCTAGAGTGGTACTATTGTTTTGTGGTGCAAGCCCTCCCTCCACTTTCAATTGACTTATACCCTGCTGGTCAGGTTTGTGTTCTTCTTGCATTAGGGGTTCCACTCCCCCAAATTTGGCTTTGGCCTTCCATACTTGGAACTTCGTTCCTTCAAATTGTGGGAACTTTTGCTTCCATTTTCAGTTATGGCTGGTTATTATGATGAGGAAGAATATGGCTACTATGATGAGGAAGAACCCTCTGCTTCAATGGATGATCTAATGGGACAAGCTCTGTTTCAGGCGATTGCGCCATTGAAGAAACATTTATTTGATTATGCTGCCCAACAAGGCTGGCTGCCTCCTTCCTCTGGGCGCAGTGGTAAGTCGCCTAAGAATCCGCATCGTTCGGATTTTGTGAAGCTGGCGAAGTCTTTGTCATCGGCGCCACGAGCTAAAAAACGCTCTGCACCTTCTCGTGATTCCCCTTCTTCGAAGTCGGATGATGGTTCCTCATCTTCCTCCTCCTCTTCTGAACCGGCGAGACCGCCTCCTTCCAAGAAGTCCAGGAAGGAACATTACGTGGATGCCCCCGCGACTCCTCAGGTGCTGACTTTCGATCCGGCGGATATAGTGCATCCAAATTCTTCCTCCTGGTTGCCCTCTCCTGAGGTCGCTGATTACATACAGGATCATATTCGCACTCCTTTTGAGAAGGAGGTTCGGGCGCGTTTGCGCTCTGAGTGCCCTCGTCCTGATCTATCGAACAAGTTGGCCTTTACTCCTGAAGTGGATCCCACTATGATAACTTACATGAAAAAATATTCAAAGGATCCAACGAAGGGTTTGGATCGCTCTTGGCGTTCCTGTCAAGACAAACTTTTGGATCTGCTGGGACCCCTCACCAAAATCCTGGCTATGGCCTTCCGTGCCAAAGAATCTGGTGCCTTGCTTGACCCGGACGAGTTGGCTGGGTGGTCCCAATGCGCCATTTGCATTCTTGGGAATGCGAACTGCGCACTCTCATCGGAACGTCGCCGTTCTATACTTATGAAACTGGATCCCAGATTGACAGACCTAGCTGCTTCGGAATCTGGTCCTCAGGCGCAGGGCTTGCTTTTCGGTGCACCTTTCCTCAAGGAATTGATGAAGTTCATCTCCACCTTCAGTGGGCTGGACAAGGCCCAAGCCAATCTCCAACGTGCCTTCCGTCCACTTTTTGGCAGGGCCGGACGAAGGAGAGGTTTGTCCGGCCGTGGAGCTGACCAGGCCTCGCAGAGAGGTAACAAGTCCCAGCGTGGCAACCAGTCTTATCCCAGCACCATATCTTCTTTCTATCCTTCCAAAAAGGGTAGAGGCAACTTCGGAAAAGGTGGTTACAACGGTAACCAAGGAGGTCGTCCAGATTCCGCCTCAGGTGAGATTGATTCTAGTCTCAGATGTGATTTTGGGGGGCAGAATTCGATTTTTTCTCCACAATTGGCAAGAGATCTCCAAAGATGACTGGGTGCTGGAAACGGTGCAGGGGTTCAAGATCGAGTTTTACTCTCGCCCTCTCCAGCATCTTCGGCCGCGTCCTCTAGTTTTTTCCCTACAAGATCAAGAGTTTATCTCCGCAGAGATCGCCTCTCTTCTGTCAAAAGAGGCCATAACCCCGACGACACCTCATCCCAAAGGTTTCGTCAGCAACGTTTTTCTGGTTCAGAAAAAAGGGGGGGGGTCTCGTCTGGTCCTCAACTTGAAGGAATTCAACGGCGGAGTAGTCTATCGCCACTTCACAATGGAGGGCATTCATCTTCTGCGAGATTTACTGCAAGAGGGAGACTGGATGGTTCGTCTAGATCTCAAAGATGCTTACCTATCAGTGCCAATTTTTGCCCCTCATCGTCGCTATCTTCAGTTTCAATGGCTGGGAACTTGGTACGAGTACACAGTTCTCCCCTTCGGTCTTTCCTCGGCTCCGTGGTGCTTCACGAAGCTTCTCCATCCTGTGATGGAGTCCCTGAGGTCTCGCGGAGTCCGGCTGATTGTTTATTTGGACGATGTCCTTCTTTTGGCGCAATGTCCTCTTCTTCTTCGTTTGCATTTGCAATGGTCAATCGATCTGTTACAATCTTTGGGTTTTCTGGTGAATCCTCAGAAATCCGACTTTGTTCCATCTCAGTCGATGGATTTCCTGGGCTTTCGAATAGACTCTGTCTCTTGTCAACTCCGTCTTCCCGGTCAGAAAATCAGGGCGATCAAGCGGGACTTGCGTCTCCTTCATGCCAAACAGACTGTTTCCTTGCGTTCCGTGGCCCGCATTGTGGGTCTTCTGTCCTCCTCCATTCAGGCGATATTTCCAGGTCCTCTGCATTATCGAGCTCTCCAGCGTCTCAAGATTCGGCACCTTCAAAAGGGTCTGCGTTACTCAGATCATGTTCCTCTCTCGGAGGATGCTCGCTCGGAGATGTTGTGGTAGCTGGACCTAATGGAGGCCTGGAACGGCAGGGCATTGTTTGGGAAGACCCCCGATGTTGTGATAGAGTCCGATGCCAGCCTTTGGGGTTGGGAGCCCGTTGCGGTTCTGTGTCAACGGGGGGTCGTTGGTCGCAGGAGAAACTGTCCCTCCACATCAATTGCCTGGAACTTCTTGCGGGTTCCTTTGCAATTCGGTGCCTCTCCCCTCAGCAAACGAATTGCTGCATTCTTCTCAGGATGGACAACATCTCTGCGGTTCGGTATGTGAACAAACTGGGGGGGACCAAGTCCAAGTTGCTTTCAGAGATTGCGAAGGATTTTTGGCATCTATGTCTGCAACGCAAGATCACGATTATTGCAGAATACCTGCCGGGTTCTTGCAATCAGATTGCGGACTGGAATTCCCGTCACCTCCGAGACTTCAGCGATTGGAGGCTACATCCTCGGGTCTTTCGGAAATTGACTCTCCTCTGGGGGTCCTGTCACCTGGACCTCTTTGCATCTCGTCTCAACGCCCAGCTTCCCAGATTCTTCAGCTGGATCCCGGATCCGGAGGCCCTGGCGACGGATGCCTTTCTCCAGCCTTGGCCTCCGTCCCTGTGCTATGCCTTCCCTTCTTTCCTGTTGATTCCCCGAGTTCTTGCTCGGGTACGTCTGTTCTCTTCGTAGCTCATTCTGGTCACTCCTCTTTGGAGGGCCCAGGCGTGGTTTCCGCTTCTTCTGGAGATGAGTTGCTCGACTCCGCTCCTCCTTCCGCTTCTGTGGAACCTCCTCTTGGATCCTCTGCACAATCCTCATCCTCTGATTTTATCGGATCAGCTTCGGTTGGTGGCTTGGAGGATTTCGGGGGACGCTGGCAAGTCCCGGGACTATCGGGAGAATCTACCCGATTTATCAATGAAGCTTGGGCCCCCAACACATGCAAGCGTTATGCGTCCAGTTGGAAACGATGGAGTGCTTGGTGCGCACAACGGTCAGTGGATCCCGTTTCAGCGGATCTCCCTCTGATTAGTAATTTTTTGGCTTCTCTGGCCTCTTCTGGATTGGCCTATCGAACTGTCAACAATTTCTGTTCAGCCATTTCGGCAGGTCATGTCCCGATTGATGGCAAACCTGTGGGTGAACATCCCTTGATTTCTAAATTACTTAAAGGCATTAGGATGGTAAAACCTCCTTGTCCCAAGTATGTTGCCTTATGGGATGTGTCTGTGGTTCTGAGATTCCTGTCGTCTTGGCCCTCCAATTTGTTCCTGACCCGTAAACAACTTTCGGCAAAGTTAACTATGCTGCTTTGTTTGATTTCTTGCAAGCGGGTTTCTGATGTGCGAGCCTTGGATCTTGCCGGCCGCACTTTTTCGCCGGAAGGTGTCACTTTTGTTCTTTCCAGACGCATGAAGTGTAATACCTCTTCTGTTTCTTATCCTTCTTTTCCCCACAATCCTCAATTGTGTGTAGTCCAATGTCTCAAGGATTATGAGGTAAGCACTGCATCTTTACGACATGATTTACATGGTCAACTTCTTATTCGTTGGCAGAAGCCTTTCAAACCTGTTACTCCTGCTACTTTGGCGCGCTGGGTACGTTGGCTCATGCAGGAGGCGGGCATTGATGTTAACCTGTTTGGGGCTCATTCCGCTAGAGGAGCGATGGCTTCTAAGGCTTTTTCAATGGGTGCTAGCCTTCACGACATCATGAAGGCTGCAGATTGGTCATCTGAATCTGTGTTCAAAACTTTCTATTTTAAACCAATAGTTGATGTTGCTTCTGTTGTGGTGGATCAGCTTTAAACAAGCATAATCGGAGCCTCCGTCCTGCCATAGAATTAAAAATTTGCTAACATTCGTGCCAAGAATTTTCAATTCTATTAAGGACAGGAGGCGAGGATTATCCCACCCTCGCTATTCTGACTAATAATGCATTCATACATTGTTCTGTACTGTATTCTCTATATGCCTCTGTTATGACATATAATGCAATGTATCCCACCCTCTCTTGACTGTTGATCCTTTTTCAGTTTGGGTGTAGGTATTACGACTTTGTTTACCATTTCAGGTTCCGACCTCAAGTTAGCTCTGGATCCGGCGTCTACATCTCCTGCTGTGGCTCGTCCCCCTGGTTCTTGGCTTTACCGGCTTGCTCGCCTTCTGGATGTGCTGCGGCCGGATGTTCTTTATGGATCCCTGGTTTTTCCTTCTTCGTTTTTGAATTTATGACTTAACTGTTGGACAAGAAAGAGGAAGTTATGACCTCTGTGACCCTATTTATAATATCTGGGGACTCATGGGTATTGTAGTTTTTGCCTTTACTGTATTCAAATTGGCTGCTGTTGTTTTCTCAGTAAAGAAATAGAGAAAAGCATAATCCTCGCCTCTTGTCCTTAATAGAATTGAAAATTCTTGGCACGAATGTTAGCAAATTTTTAATTGTGTGGGTGGGACAGGAAACTTAGCAGGAGTGACCTCGGGCGATCAGATGGAACAATAGTCCGAGTCAGTCACAGTACCCATTATAGGCGGCCCTTAACATTTTCAACAGCGAGCCCGAGATTGTACAATGCCTGGTGCGCGTACTGTCAAGATCGTTTCCAACTGATTGGAACCAGAATCCCCGTCTAAAGCATATGCTCCAAGTAACAGTGACCTTGACGACTAGATAACGGGAGCGGGCAGGCCCTTCTCTGTTTTCAGTTAAGGAATGATATTACCAAAGTAAGATTGGGTAAAAATCACTCATCAACCTACACACCCTTTGTGAGTTGAGCACCTGCTGCAGAGATCTGTATGTAACTTATATGTCACTAATGCCGTAACTAAACATGTACTATGAACAGTGAAAGATTTCATTTCTCTACATCCAAAACAGAGACCATAAGAAACTTACATTTATGTACTGTATCAGAACATTATCAGATCTTATTGGCCCTCGAATTTTAAACTTTTTCAAATTAATTGTTTTAAAGCTTTTATCACAGTCAGTTCAGTTCATAAGCTTTATTCGATTATTCAATAATCATAAAAGCACATAGAATATTAAAAAACATCACATTAAAATTGTTAAAAAAGAAAAACGAGTTACAGTATATTACAAGATTTAGAACAGGTCGATTGGAAGGAATACCATGGACATAGCAGCAGTTAATTATACAAAAGCCAATATTAAAATTCCAGGCTTTTTCTGATGGACACTGATTTTAGAATAAAGGTTGCAGTAAAAAAACAGATATCCGAGGTATCAAGTGCAAATAATAGTCTCAAAGCATTTGCAACTGTAAACACAGAGTATTTCTTAAAAAGAGGTTTGAGATAACAAATACGGAGGTGCAAATACAGGGGGCAAATTAGCATAAAGTGCGTCGTGCTCTGTTTGGTGGTTCCATCACACGGGCATGGGGTTGACGTATGGGTTTTCATCCGAGGGAATGCCACCAGGTTATGAACAATGCCTAATCTCAGCCTTGTAAGAACAAACTGATGTGACTGTTAGGTAATTACTTTTAAATACTTAGGCATGCCATAACCTTCCTCATTATTAGATTGATAAAATACATGAGTTGTAAAATGGCTACATTGAACTTTACGCATATTAGATTTGTTCCCCAAAAAACACTTTTGACCTCCTGTTTAGGTATATTGATAGCACATACGGGGTCACTGAGAACATCCAAGTCAAAAATTTCCTTATAAGATGTTAAAACATATTTTAACCAGGGGATCTGGCGGACTTTGTCCAAGCGGAGACAGTCTTGTATTATTCGCCTGGTAAATCCTGTTTCGTCCTTAGCCCAGATTGACCTCTAGACCATAAGGGTTCTCAATCCTGTTAGGTCAGTCAGGTATTCCAACCCCACCTCTTTATGAATCAGTTCGGTGGATGCCGAGGGAGGGAGACAGAGGAGTCTCTTAAGGAATGTATTTTCAGTTACTTGCAAGTCCCCTTGATTCCAATGTCCCCACACTCCCAAACCGTAAAGAGCACCTGAAGCACATCTGTGCCGGTAGACATTTAACATATCAGGAATGCGACGACTGCCTAATTTAGAAGCAAAACGAAATACTCCTGAGGACCCCTTGCCCATCTTGGCCTTAATATTAAGTGTCTCTGGGGCCCACGACCCACTATTGCTAAATGTTATACCTAGATATCAAAATTTGTCCACAACCTCAATTCTATGTTCCTTAAACTGGAATGATTTAAGTTGATTCACCTTTTTCCCGCAAGCCATGATAAAAGTTTTAGAATTATTGATTTTTAATTTCCTCCCCTTAATAAAACCATAAAAGTGATTCATTAGTTTTTGCAGACCTATTGGAGTTCTCGAGAGTAGGACAGTATTGTCTGCATAAAGCAGTACCGGTATTGCTTGGCCCTCATCTTGGGGAGCATCAGCTTGGACCTTCTTCAAGTCAGACTCCATAGAATTTATAAAAAGGGAGAAAAGTAACGGGGCCAAGACACAACCTTGCCTGATGCCGGATTTAACCTTGATCTTCCTCGTGCATTCCCCCGCTTGCCCAAAGCGAATCTGTGCTGACAACTTGTTGTATAGTCTGGCCAGGAAGTAAATTATTGCAGCCGGGGCTCCCATTTCGAGTAAGGTGGACCACAAAAGACTATGATCCACCAGATCAAAGGCACTAGAGAGATCTGCGAAGCAGAGAAATAAAGAGCCCTGTTTAGCTTTGGTGTATTTCCCGATGATGAGATCTAAATTAATACACTGCTCAATAGTGCCAAGACCCTTCCGAAAACCAAATTGGGAGTCCGCAAGAATATTGTTGGCTTCAGCCCATTCCTCCAGTCGTAACAGTGGGACCCTGCTCATAATTTTTTATGAAGAATCCAGAAGGGAGATAGGGCGGTAGTTCTTGGCCTCTCCTCTATCTCCCTTCTTATAAATCGGCAAAATTATGGATTCGCTCCATGTAGAAGGTGTGCTATCGTTAACGGAGGCATTAAAAACCTGGGTCAGGAGGGGGCTCCAAAGCGCCAGATCAGTCTTATACAGGTCGACCGGAACTCCGTCCGGTCCTGGGGCCTTCCCCCCCCTTGCTGTTACGGATAGCATTATCAACTTCTAGTAGTGTAATCCCCAGAGGTTGTTTAGATCCTATAATATCGGCACTTAAACTATCATGGTCCTCCCTGGCCGGATCGAAAATTCCTGTAAAATATTGGACCCAGTTATCCTCACTAACCTGGGCTGTTAAAACTGGGAATTCCTCCTTTTGGAGGAATGGGCTGTTAACAGTACTCCAGAATAACTTGCTGTCTCGCAGCTCCGCCGCTTTACTCAAGTTGTCCCACGCTTGCTCCCTAAGCTCCTGTTTTCTATGGGTCAACTGGTGTTTATAGGTTGCCCTGAGAAGTGTAACGGCTTTCCTGTCTCTAGGGTGGCTTGACAGTGCCCTCTTTAGTTCTTGTAATGAGTTCGTACAGGCTCTATCAAACCAACCTACAGTTGCCCTCTTTGATTTACCCTTAGTAATGGTGAGGGACCGTTTAATTATGTCGCTGAGTTTTTCAAAGTCGGCGATAATGCACCATGGGGCAGCATCATCATCGAGACAGCGGAGTAGCTCTTCAGAACCAGCTCCCACTATTTTTTTCGCAGCAGTTTGTCAGAGTTATCCCCACACCATTTGATCCTAATAACATTTTGCCTGCAAGGGGTAATTTCATCAACAATCCTACGCTTAAGAGTGGACATAGTCCCCCAGATAGAAGTTGACATAGTAATGGCATTGTGATCACTGAGACCAAAATCAACAATAATAGGAACCACACAGAGTGGGGCGACATGTACCGAAATCAACAAATGATCGATAACGGAGGCTGAGTTCCCCCCAACAAAAGTCGGTACAATATTACCCTCTTTAATCCACAGCAGGTTGAAGGATTAACAAATCAAAATTTAACAAAAGGGTATTAAGGGAGTCGCCATAAGGTGTATGGATAAAATGGGCCCGGTCCTCTCCGTTAACCCCGTCAAACCCACATACATTTGTAAATGAGTAGGGATAAGTTCGAATATTGAAATCCCCTCCCCAGACAATGTCATAAGGATTATGAGTATCCCTACAAATTTTCTTAACAGCTGTCTCAAGTTCATTTACAACACAGGTACTCGTGGGGTCAAACATATTGTTATAGTGATTAATTAACAGGGTATCACGGCCCCCTCTTTGTTCCAACCATAGTATTTGCGAGTGGGATCCTACAGTAGAATGGGATTTCACACGTACTGGGAAGTTAACAGACAATAAAATTACGAGCCCACCTTTTGCCCTACCCATAGTGGACTCTTGCGCTAGACAGTTGTAGGACACAAAGCCATCAAAGTCAATATCTGTCGAAGACCAGGTCTCTTGTAGGCAGAGGATGTCAAACTTGGAAATGGATTCCCTCCAACCGGGAGACGACACCTTCTGTCGCCAACCGGCAATATTCCAGCTCATCATTTTGAAACCAGGGACGCAAGGAACTGGCTCTGAGAACCCAGGATCACTTGGGATACTGAGATTGATAATGACTCCTCTAAATTGATCGAAGAGGCTAATGGGTGGGGGGTGTCCACTTGATCTACATCCTGGGATTGCTCCAAGGAATTAATGGTAGTAGGGGAAGATAACTTCGTAGGGGCTACAGCCGCTGACAAGCTCTCTACAAAGGGGTTTTCATTTAGCTCAACCTCTCCAACCGATAAACCTTTACATGGGTCGGGGATGGGAAATCGTGACGTTGGAGATGACTCATAGGCTGGGGATAGTCAGTCAACTCCATCCAAACAACTGAACCGATTAAAGTCACAGAAGGGAGCATTCGGGGGCAAGATAGCCGGTCTTACTTCGCATCTACTTTGTCTACCCCTCCGCTCAACCCTGGTCCAGTCATCTCTACCTCTACCATGGTTTCATATAATTAGGTGGAAAAAAGAAGGACACTGGGAGGGTCTGGATGGTGGAGTCAAAGGATCTATTAAAACCCGCACAGATATGCGAAACGGTTCTAGGGTCTCTAAAATTAACCGTTATGCAATCCCCATTTATGGTCTTAACAGTTTTACCCAGCCAAGGCACCCTTCTTACCATGATAATTTCATTGTGGAGGTGGTCCGGCAGCGCTCTATTCCAATTGAGCCACCTAACAACCTTACTTTTTAGGGCATGGAAGGTTTCAACTTCCCCAGCTTCCAAGGTAGGGGCTCCCGCTAAAACTACCATAAAGCGGTTTGCTTCAGGTGGTAGATATGGCAAACGAGGTCTAGGGGCTCTAAGCTCTTTAACTGGGGAACCTGTTTGACCATCAACAGTTAACCCCTTTAGCTTTAACATTACTCGGTGGTGTCCCAGGTAATTGCTGAGAGGGTACATTATTTACCAGGTTAGGCTCCTGAGGGCCTATGGGAGGGCAGGTTAGTTTTTGGGCCTCATTGACTAGTGGGGCGGTAGCCCCCCCGATGGGGAACCGGGAATAGTAAGGGTAATTGGCATTTTACTCGGGTTACGGGGCTTGTTGGAATTGGCTAGTATGGCAGCTGTGACTTTCTCTATATTTGAAAGTCTGAGTTCTATTCGCTCCATTTTGGCTTCTAGAGGGAATAAGATCGATTTGAATAGGGCACCCAAACTTTCAATTGATATATCATTACTAAGCAGGGGTTGAGTTAAACTGATTGGGGGGGAGGTGGAATCATGTTGTAACTTCACTGATTTTGACTTACTTCCGGCTTTCTTATTGTAAGCCCTCTTACGTTTTGAGGTAGCTCCTTCTTTAACCCCCTGTGACAGAGTGTTATTGACAGTATCATCATGTTCAGAGATGTTGGATACATGATTATCAAGGACTAAATCAATTTCGGGAAGTATCTCATTAACCAAAATGTCCAAGTCCTGTGTAGCCTGTTCATCAACTTCAGATATAGTAGCTTGGCCAGCCACATCAGGGGTAGCAATAGCGAGGGGCCTTTCAGGCGTTTTAGCATTAGCGATTGTTCCCAGGGAGGATCTCTTAATAGCCAATAGTTCTTTGGACAGGCGTTTTTCAAGGACAGTTATTTCAGTGTCAATGATAGAGTTGGCTCTAATGAGGAATTTTTCCATACCTCCGACTGTAGAACCTCCAGCTAACGAGGTCTTACTCCTGGTTTCACGTCCAGCCATGTGGTACCGGTTTAGCAGACAAGGGTAAGGGCAAATGCAAGAGGGGGCGCCCGGTCCGGTCAAGACCGGTCATGAACGGGCACAAACGGGCCCGCCCTTGGCCCGGGCTTCGCCCGGCGCCGTGCCGCGCGCGTCCCGCGTGTGCAGGCGGAGTCACAACTATATGTGAGTGGGAGGGGCGGGAAGAGTCGCAGGTGCGCCTGCTGGTGAACGCGCTCCGCCTGCTGGGACTCGCAGTCCCGCACCCTCTGTCGAGTGAGTGGCACTATCAATGGGGCTCCAACAGCATAAGCCTTACGAGACGCTGGGACGCCTTTCTCCCTTCCACAAAGGTAACTGGATCAGATTGTGCCTCCACACGGCTGCGAGCGGCACAGTCATTTTTATTAATCTTTGTCATGTTGTAAATTGTAAATGGTTTTTTTAACCAATCAATAAAGAATTACACTTTACATTTCTCTGCATTACGGAATATGTTCTGCACTGCAGGAATTTGAAGACTGGACTTACTAACTTTTGGGAGAGAGGGAGTATTGCTTTGGAACTGCAATGTTGAACCATTTCTGTGATGAAACCGTTTGTTCTGATGCAGCCCAATTTATAATCAATCAACTTTATTCGGTCCTCGGACCATAAAAGTGCAAATGCATACAGTTCAGGAAAATATAAGATGCATATAATAGAGCATTAAAATTCTGTTATAAAACAAACTCTGGGAAAAATGGACCGGAAAATTAAAAATATTGTTCATTTAAAGCTCCTAAAACGGAGAAGATATATAAAAAAAAAGGTCCACCACATGGCCCACCAATTTGTTACAATAATAAAAGTATCACAAATAGTCAAGATATATTGTGGGTCTCTAATACACACAAACTGTTGCATATAAAAAAAAAGAGGACATTAAAAATAAGTAAAAATAATAACAATAGAAAATACAGTCATTGTACAGTTTCAACATCAATCTTCTGATGGCCCACATCTTACCAAGAAACTTAGCTACTGCACAGGCTATCAGTAAACTTGTGTCAGATTTAAAAATGCGCAGTGCTTCTCGGTGACAGTGGGTGCCAAGGCACTTGCAAAGGGGCGCTAGCTATGTGGCTCTTGGGGACCGATGTACTAGGCAAACAAAAATATGTGGCCTATTGGCTCAACAGCTAAGGGGCAAACAGGACAAAACTGAGTAGAGGTAGTAGACTTTATCCAAGAGGATGTAAGGAAATGCACCAGAATGGAGCCTGTGGTAAAATGATTGATGCTGAGATGCAGGTAAGCTTGAAGACTTTAATTGAGATAGAGAAGAGATGAGAGTGGACTCTTCCAAACTGGTCAAGACAATACCTGACTTGGAAGAGAACTCTCAACTCAAACAAAGACACAGAACACAACGCAAGATACATTCTTAAAAAATAACCCAAAGGAAACAAAAAAAAAAAAAACAATAATCGAGCACACAAAAAAAGCCAATCTAACATACAAAGTCTTTGAGCTAAGTAGGTGGTCTGCGATTCCTCACGGAACGTGAAGAAGCATGTAAAGAGCCACCAATTTAAGAAGGAGATACACACCCAGAAAGCCCACCCACAGGCAGCAAGGAGTCGCCTACACCAATGGTGGCACCAGGAATGTTCGGACAGGTGGTAACCTCGCACTCCTGAGCCAAGATGTTGCCACTGCTGGGAGGACTTTCCTTTCTGAGAACTCTACCACTCCTTTGGTAAAGAGCAACACAACGAAAATTCCATTGCTCACCGTTAACACAGTGATTAAAAACGTTTCTAACTGTGTAGGGTCCCTTGAACTTTGAAAGACCATGCCCAATCCTACCACTCCTCACCTTAACAAAGATACCTACCTTGAACCAACAGTGGATAACAAAATTATTTTTTGACTCTATAGTAACTCTACCCAAAGTCATCACCTCCCTCATCCAAGTAGGAACCAATTTGGAACTAGGGACTCTACCCCTCATCAACTCAAAAGGAGATTTCGCTCCATCACTTTGGCAAGTGGTCCGGTAGGCCCATAACATATCGTCCACCATTTTACACACAACAGACCATTAGTAGAGGCCATATGGATAATTACTTTAACAACTTTGCTGGTCCGTTCGCACAAACCATTCCCTTGTGGGTTGTACAATAAAGTACGGTGATGGACAATTTTCAATCTTTCAAAAACCCTTCTATCTCCCTTGAGACTAACTGAGTCCCGTTATCAGTGATGAGAACTCAAAGGATACCCTCATCCCTTAATAACTCTCCAAGAAATTTGATAGTACTCTCAGTAGTAATATCCCTCTCAAACTTAATAGTCAACCACTTCTAAAAAACAGCCACAAAAACAATGCCAAACCTGTCCCTTTCATGTAACTCTCCCATGGAGCCAATAAAATCCTAACAAATGCTGTGCCAAGCCTTACTAGGATTCTCAATGTGTCCAACAACTGACTTGCAACCCACGTTCAATCTCTTTTCACTCTCCTTACACACGGGGCAGCTTTCCACCCAATTGACCACCTGACCATCCAATCCAGGCCACCAAAAATGGTTTTTCAAACAACGTTGGGTTAACGTTTGACCAAGATGTCCATCATGAGCCAAAGCTAATCATTTTTTCCTAATGCCAAAGGGAGGAACAAACCTCTTTCCCCTCATCAGCACACCATCCCCACACAAAGACAACTCGTCCAAGATTTTGATATAAGTGCGAACAGAAACTGAGACACAACTCTCTCTCCTAGATCCTGATTTCAACACATTGATAATCACACGTAGAGTGTCATCAACCACCATCTCATGCGTCCAATCATTTGCATCAAAAGCACTCTCACCCACAAAAACTACATCATCCACTGAGGCTACAGCAACGTCTTTTTCCCCATCAACAAACTCAGGTCCTCAACCAACTTCCAATCAACAGACATCTGAGATAAACAGTCCACTTGGACAGTCCTCCACCCATGAATGTATTCTACCTCAAACTAAAATTCTTGTAATTTGGAAGCCAATTTCGCAAGCCTCACCAAACATTTACCGGTACCACAGAGAGATAAGATTTTAATCACTGGTTTGTGGTCAGTTCGAAACAAAACACTGGTACCCCACAGGTATGTACGGAAATACTCCACTCCCCAAGATGCCGCAAGGGCCTCCCTTTCGGCCTGGGTCAATGTTCTAGAGGCAAAGGCTACTATTCCCTCAGCCCCTGCTCTGCGCTGAGACAACATGGCACATAAACCAGTGGCACTGGCATCCACAGTGAAAATAGATTAGCGGTTCACATCAAAGAGAACTAAAACATTGGCTTTACAAATCTCTTTCTTAATGAAGTCAAAACATTCTTGATGTTGTACCCCACCACACAAAACTCACCCCTGCTTCTCAAAGAAGCAGTTTTGTCAGAGAAATTCTTTACAAACTTTACATAATATTCAATTAAGCCCATAAAAGACCTTAATTGATCTTTGTCTAAGGGAGGAGGAGCCAAATCAATGGCACTACAAAGACTTTTTAGGTCGAGCTGGAGAAAGCAATGCAAAGCATTGCGTCCAGCTCGACAACTAATGTTGCCCGTCTCCTGGGAATCAGAGACAGGGGTCTGGCACGCGTGGCGATTGGTGTCTGTGGACACGCACGTCTAGGCCGGCGCCGTGCACATCCCCTGCCTCAGATTCCCTTAAGTGCGCAAACACACACATGCACGTGCAGGCAGGCACACACACACTCAGGCACACATACACACACGCAGGCAGGCACACACACACGCAACCCCCACACGGGCTCATGCGCACACAGCCACGCACGCACCCCCGACCCACATATACACACGCACAGCTAACAGACACACAGTCACACATATACATACACACACACAGCTGCACCCATACACGCGCACACCCCCACTACAACTAAGCCCCACTTACCGCATCGGCGCAACTCCGGACTTCAGCCGCCACCGCGGGGCTCTCCCTCGGGCATGGGAGCCCCGCTTCACCACTGCTCCTCTCCTAGCCAGCCACTCCGTGGGCGCGAGCTTCCAGCAGGAAACGAAAGTCCCACCCCACGGCAGTTTTCGTCACGCGCACGTCTTGTTCCTCTAGCGCACTGTTTTCTGTACCACATGCTGCACACAATGTAAAGCGGGAGACGACTTATATCCATGAAGCTAGAGAGCCCCCTCCTGGATGCTCCTTGCCAATGCTGGGTATTTGTTGTACCTTAACATCCATTGCTCTTTTACCATTAAAAGGCAAATTAGAATGCCGAAAATTAAGTTTATTATGATTTTAAATTAATCGTTGAACTATCTCATCCAGAAATCAAACGATGTGACGACCTGCGCTTTTTAGAACGGTTCGATGTGTAAATATTGTTTAAAAAATGACCCATAAACCTCGTGAAACGCTGCTAATTATATTTAATGTTTAGTTGCTTGCCTCTTTTTTTCTTTTTCATTACGTACATTGCGGCCATCTTTTCAACCCCGGCTTCAGCGCCGCACCCACTCCGCCTATTTAGAAGCAAACACACCATCCGCCTTCTCTACCGTCCGAGTCAAACTATTTTGTATGAAGGAAACGCACTGGCAGCTGGCTGGTACTTGGGTGTTTTGGGTCAATGCTCATCGGTTTCATTCTCATACTTTCAATAGACACTAACAGCATGCATTCCTTGAAATGTAAGAAGCGTTTGCAAAGATGGCGTAAACATAAAGGAAGGACATGGTCTCTGACACGGACACCTCAAGAGAAGAGCGCTACAAGCACTCATTCATGAATACTGGACAGCCGACCGACGCAGAGCCCAAACGAAAGCGAGGCCCGCAAATAAAATGCCATACGAATCCTGATTATTTTTAAGTGACAGAAACAAAGCAAGGTGTGCTAAAAAGATGTACAAACAAGCCAAATAGTCAGTTATCTAGCATAATACAGAGAGCAGCAGACTAACATAACCAGCCATAACATAACAGGCAACATGTCTTGGACTGAAGCCAACAGAGAGCAGCAATGTAATATAACCTAGATGGCAGCTAAATATGATATCACACAACATAATATAATATATAAATCGACTACATCACAGGACATACATATTACATAGCTTGCTTGACATGACACACAGCAGCTATGTACCATGCACAACGATATAACATATAGACGGCAAAATAACATAACCTAGAGAGCAGCTACATATCATAAAATAACATTATATCTTCCTCACTTCAGGCTTCCTGTTTCTTGACGCATCCTCCTCTGTCCCGCCCCCACAGTCTGTGCTCCCCCAGCCCCAGGCCTTCCTCGCTCACTTCCTCACGTTCCTCTCATCCTCTTAGCTCTCTTGCTCATCCCTCCACCCATTTCAAGAAGAGTTAGCACGTGTCCCCTCCCACCTTCACTCCCACCCCTCTACCATGTGTGACGGCTCCACCCACTCCGGCTTCCCGTTTACAGCATTCGTGGGTCCATAATGTGGTGGGAAAAGCGAAACGACAAGTCCCAGAATGCAATGCACTGCCGCCTGAAAAGATAGGACTGGCTGAAAGTGTCACACATGCAATGGGCGATCTTTATGCTCTAGCCACCCTTGCATTTACTTCTCTCCCTTGGCAGCCCTTGCTTTCATTCTACCCTTCTATAATTACATCATCTTCTCCCCTACATCTCACATCCTCTTTTCTGATGTTTTTGTTCTCTTCTCTTCCTGCACTCTCTCCTTTTTAGATAACCCACTCTCCACCTGTTCCCGCTCCAGGTATTCCATCCTTCTCTCCCCATGCCCATCCTCTCCTTATTCCATCCATAGGTCGTTTTACTCCCCCTTTCTCTGCCCCATCCTCCCCTTCTCTCTCTGGGGTAACTCCACTCACAGTTTCTTCTCTCTTCACCTCCTTGTTTCCCTCTCTCATCTCATATTTTACACTGTCCCTCGCATACGTTACCCCTCTCCTGTTCTCACCTTCCTTTCCATTTCAACTCTTCCCCCTCTGCCATCTGCACTCCTTCCTGCCTTCACAAACCTTTTATTGCTTCAATTTCCTTCCTTCCTTCCTCCCTCCACTCCTTACCCCTATATGCTGTCTCCACTCTCCTGTTCTATTTTCTCTTCTCTTCTATTTGTTCTTTACTGCCCTCTTCTATTTCTTTGAGTCTCTCATGTCTCCTCCCCTTTAACATACTTTTTTACTCCCTTCCCTCCATGCTCCTCTTGTCCGCGCATCTCCTGCTCCCTCCTCCTCCTGGGTCTCTGATATTTCTTGATTCCCTCCACCCTTTACCCCATTTTTACCACAGCACCACTCAACACCACCACAGCATCACTCAGCACCACCACAGCATCACTCAGCACCACCACAGCACCACTCAGCACCACCACAGCATCCCTCAGCACCACCACAGCACCACTCAGCACCACCACAGCATCACTCAGCACCACCACAGCATTACTCAGCACCACCACAGCACCACTCAGCACCACCACAGCATCCCTCAGCACCACCACAACACCACCACAGCACCACTCAGCACCACCACAGCATCACTCTGGAACTCTACAGCATCACTCTGGAACACCACAGCATCACTATGCGCTACCACAGCATTAGTATGCGCCACCACAGCATCACTCAGGGCCTCCACAGCATCACTCAGGGCCTCCACCGCATCACTCAGGGCCTCCACAGCATCACTCAGGGCCACCACAGCATCACTCAGGGGTACCACAACATCACTATACGCTACCACAACATCACTATACGCTACCACAGCATCACTGAATGCCACAGCATCACTCGTCGCCACTACAACATCACTCTACGCTATCACAGCATCAATCTGTGCAACCATTCAACATCTGGTTCAAATATGTTCTCTCAATGTTTCAAGCTTTATTACAAATGTCACAAAAAGATGGATTATCGTCACAATAAAATACACTGAACATAATCTTCACAAAAGTTATTTACAAAAGTTTAAGCAATTGCCATTATAAATTACAATACCTTTTATTTAAGTATTAATTATTGAAAAAAATTAAAAGCCACTGTTATTTGTAATATCAATACATCTAAGTCTAGTGTGGTTTCAGGGAGGGTAGCATGATGGCCGGAGGTTAACGGCCGTGACGGAGCTCCACCTCTTCCTATGCGGTGCACCACGCAGGTGCGAGGAGAGAATCAGCAGCGGCAGTAACGGCAACAAACATATGGAGAATGGAGCGTTTCCACCCAGTGGCCCCGGGACTGTGATATTTTGAGCCCCCGGACTGCGGCGGTAATCGGGCAAGGGTCGTTTACCAGCTACTCAGCGAAGAAGCAGGCACGGTTATGCGAGGCCCCCTCTGCTAACTCGGAGCTGCGCGGCGAGAGTGGTGAGCAGTATCGGCTCCAGTGACCATACCCTTTGTTTGTCTTAAAGCTAAGTGGCTATACACCCTTCTCAAATCATTCGTATCGGGAGAAAGCGTGGGGGTAGGCGAGAGGTGCTCAGAGCTTAGTAAGTGCCTTTTAGAGCGCCTTTTTTACTATTGACTTTTTGACTATTACCGCCTAACAGTCTTCCTGGGACTACGTTTTTTTTGTTGTTGTTTTTTTTTCCCAGACCTTTTCCCTTTCCTTTTTCCCTTTCCCTTTTCCAGGACCTTAGGCCAAAGATAGATTGGTTAATTCTCTAATTCTCTAGGCACTACGGGGAAGGCAGTAGGGAAATTCCCAGATGGTTAACAGAGGAGCCTTTGCACCCCACGAACCGGCTTGGTTTCGCGAGTATGGTGCTATAAGATTTTGGAGGGTTAATGCTGGAAGACGGGCCCAGTGCTTAACACAGTGGAGAGGCTATATCACACCGGTACATGTACAAAGCGAGAGGAACGGGAGCGAGACTCTTGAAATAGGGAGCTACGGGGGGCAGTCAGCCTTGATAACACTGCTTAAAGATCCAGAGTTGAAAATAGTAGACAGTAGAATAACCTATGCACCCCTGAGCCTCTCTGGTGATCCGTTGTATATATCTCCTAAGAGTAGCAGTGTCAAAGACTTTTGTATGGAGACAGACAGTCCCGACACAGCTAATCTGCAGGTCAGCCCTCCCTCAGTCAATTCAGGTAAACCTGCACAAGCTGCTCCTGATTCGCTTTCTGTGGCTAAAAGATATACCCTTCGCAGCCGGGTGGCCAACCTGCCACAAGTTCATACTATTACACCTGCCCCCCTCCCAGTGACTCACGTTAAGGCTGTAACCCAGGAGAAAGGGGCTAAGGTGAAAGGGTACAGAGGCAACCACGACATTGGTGACATTGGAGATTCTGAAACTCCACCAGGAAAAGGAAAGGGCAGGAAAAAGGCGAAGGGAAGGATCCCTGCTTCCTCCAAAGTTACACCATCGCTAAAATCGTTTTACAAGGTTCTCTCCACTAGTACATCAAGTAAAATTAGAGATCCAACAAGAACTATGTCATCTCCGGCTATGGAAACCCCGAAGGAAGCCACTCAGACCGAGATGACGGAGAACGATAAGCTTACATCTACCCCTTCACCTACTCAATCGGGTATTTCCGGCCCCCCTTCTTTAACATCAACAATGTCTCCTACAGTCAATTCGCTCGAGTTAGTACACCCAGAGGTGGAACTCTCAAATAGTTTCTCAGCATTGGAAATCCAAGATGAGCAAGCTGGACTAGATGAGGCGGGTAATATGGATGTCTCTCCGCCTGTATCCGTCATTCAGCATACTCCTGTATCTACAGTAACCTCTGTGATTACAGCAGCCCCAGGAAGCCCTGCAACTTTAGCAGATATCCTTATGGGTTTGAGAGAAGATCTGGGGAGGCGTTTTGCTACCTCGGAGGCTAATCAACAAGCCATTCAGGCCTCATGTGAGATGCTAGCTCGTAAGGTCGAAGACGTTTCATTAAGAACGGATGCCCTGGAAGCAGAACTGCCCAAAATCCAGGAAGCGCTAGGAACATCGGCAATTAACATTGACAATCTGGTCAAGCAGAATCTGGAAATGAGAGAAGATATAGAGAGGTTGGAAAACCACTCAAGGAAAAATAACATCAAATTTCTAAATATTCCGGAAGATCTTGAGGGCAACGACATCAAAGCATTTATTGCGGTCTTGCTTAAGACTACAGTGTTGAAAGACTCTCCCGAAACGGCCCAGGAATTACTGGTGGATATCCAAAGAGTCCATCGTGATCCTTTCCGGCGGAATCCTAATAAAGAAAAACCTAGGAAGATCTTGGCCAACTTTCTCACTTACTCTATTAAGGAGAGGATTTTATCACTGGGATTGAAAGCTGGCCAGATTAAATCTGCCTCTTTTTCCGCCCCCTTTACTTTCACTATTCGATCAGATATCGCCCACATTACGGCATCTAAGCAATGGGAGATGGGCAAGAGACTGGCAACTTTTAACTCTTTGGGGGATTGCGCGCAAATGAAATTCCCTGCTTCCTTGAGGGTTATGTGGAATAACCACATGTATAATTTTCGCCAGGTGGAGGAGGCAGATTGTCTGATAGAAAAAATCAAAGCTGGGAGTAAAGGGGAGAGTGGAGATGGTTTGCAGGGGTCGATGCTATCCGGAGCAGCTGGGTCTGGGTCAGGGTGAGCGACAACACTGTTTTTTTCCCCTGATGGGCCTATTATGAAGTATAATGGTAGTAATTAGACCAGTTTAGTACAGTTTAGTACACTCATTGATAAAGTTAGATGCTCTATGTAGTAATGTAGTATGCTCTTTTTCTTTTTTTTTTGCTGGTTTCTCTTCTCTTTGTATTGATTACTTTCAACACCGTGTAGGGGGGGGGGAGGCCCGTCACAGAGAAAGAAGGGTTCCCCAGGGTGGGATGGGGAGAGGTGTTGGGTCACGAGGGGAGTGCAGTGTGGGAAAAAAAATGTGTCCTTATCTCCACGTACAGAACAAGAAATACACTCACCAAGCAACATCCCATTATTGTATAGTCCAATCAGGTGCTGGAGTAAGTGGGGGAAAGGAGATTATAAAATATGACGCAGGGTGATATAGGTTTTTTATCTTGGAATGTTAACGGGCTTAGATGTGTCCGACGTAGAAGATTGATATTTAAATATCTAGAGCAGTCAGAAGCCAAAGTGATCTTGCTCCATGAAACCCATCTGACATCTGTAGAAGCTAAAGAGGCCTTTGGGAGAGTTAGATGGATCGATGCCTTTTGCTATTCAGATCAATCCGCCACTAATAAAGGTGTAGCGATATTAGTTAAAGGTGGATGCGGCGGCTCAATAAAATCACTCTTAACTGACCATTCAGGCAGATGGGTTCAAGCTCTGATTAATATCAGGGGGAGGGATCTGACTGCGGTTTCATTTTATGGCCCCAATATAGACGATCCGGTAAATATACATAAGGTTCAGGACAACCTGTCAGGAGTCCGCTCAACGCTATTTATAGGCGGAGACTTCAATATCCTTCTTGACCCCAGGCTAGATCGCTCCAACCACCGCCAGGTGGTAGTGGCTCCAAAGTCACGACATGCAATGAAGAATATGATCCTAGACCTGGGATTAATAGATGCTTGGAGAGCGAAAAATGGCCCGATCCCAGGTCATACTTACTTTAGTAAAAAACATGGCCATGCTTCGAGATTGGATTATATTTTATTGGACCGAGAAGGCTTGGAGTCAATGAAGGATATGGCCATTCTACCTAGTGTGTTATCCGATCATGCACCTATTCTGGCTACATTTAATTTTGGAGAAGACAGACCGAAAGTAAATCCCAGATGGACTCTTAAGCGAGGAGCCTTATATGATCAGGAAGTTGTCTCTATGATAGATACCTCCTCTGTCAGTTTCTTTTCTGACAATATAGGCTCAACATCCCTTGAATTTGTATGGGACGCCTACAAAGCGTTTGTCCGCGGTCAATTTCTTAGCGCAATAAGCTCCAGTAACAGAAAAGAGGCTGCTAAGTTTAAAATAATAGAGGACAAGATCTCCTCTTTAGAAACACTGAGAATGAACCTAAATGTGGAAGATGCTTCCCGAATTTCATCCGAAATAGAACTTCTCCGCCAGGAATATCGGGGGCTTCTAGACCAGAAGGTTAAGGCTCAATGGGCTTCATACTCCATGGAGAATTATGAATATGGAGAAAGAGCAGGCGCAGTGTTGGCAGGGAAAATAAGAGCAGACCGAGTCAAGAACAACATTAATAGGTTGATTATAGATGAACAGGGCACGGTATCATGTCTACAGGTAGAGATGGAAAAAAAATTTTTCTCTTACTTCTCGGAGCTATATAAAGAGGAGCCTTCCAGTAGCCCAGTAAACGCTATGCGCTGGTTGGAGGATAAGGAATTACCAAAGTTATCAGAGGAGGGTCGTACTCTGCTGGATAGTCAATTTACAGAAGATGAGATTAAACTACAAATTAATAAAATACAAAAAAATAAAGCTGCCAGGCCTGATGCTTTACCGGGCGAGGTCTATAAAATATTTATAGATCTATTAGCACCTAGACTGTGTGAATTGTTTAACTTTATTTATAGTCCGCATGGTAAAATTCCACCTTCCTGGAAAGAGTCCACTATTGTCTTGCTATTAAAACCAGGTAAAGACCCTCTCAGGGCGGAGTCCTATAGGCCAATCTCCCTGCTAAACGCCGATTATAAGATCTTCACTGGTGTGTTGGCCGGGAGATTGGCCAGGCTGGCCCCGTCCCTGATTAATCCAGACCAAAAAGGTTTTATTCCGGGGAGGCACATCCATGAGCTGACCCTCCAACTCATTGGCTGTATTGATCTGGCGGTGACGCGGTCGGAGCCATTGGCGGTGGCTGCATACGACGCCGCCAAGGCGTTTGACCGCGTCAATTGGGGATTTTTGTGGGATGTGCTTAAAACTATGAGGTTTGGGGGGATCTTCATTGATACTCTGAGGAGTTGCTATGAGGGAGCCTCGGCAGCAATACTGTTGAACGGCCTGTTGTCTCCTCAATTGAATGTGGGGAGAGGGACTAGACAGGGGTGCCCTATCTCGCCCCTTTTGTTCAATCTATACATTGAGCCCCTGGCACAGGCTCTTAGATTGGACAATAGAGTTACCCCATTTAGGATAAACGATTATTCCTCCCAATTGGCCCTTTATGCGGATGACTTAATGATTTACACCAGTAATCCGGTGGAGGTCTTCCCCAGAGTAGAGGAGATCATGATGGACTATGGACAGCATTCTGGTTACTTAATAAACCAAAATAAAACTGAAATAATGTGCTGGGGAGTCGATAATTGGGATGGCCCGCTAAGCAACCAGTTCAGATATCTAGGAGTCCTAATTACCTCCAACCTTAATATTATTGCAAAGGTCAACCTGACGAAGGTTATGAAGGATATTAGTTTGTTATTTTTGAAATGGCAGAATATCCCCTTGACGATTTATGGTCGGGTTAACCTGGTTAAAATGGTTAGTTTGCCCAAACTAACATATATATTCAATGCTATACCCTTAACTTTCCAAAATAAAGTTTTGGGGAATATCCAGGGGAAGATAGGTAGCTTCATCTGGGCAAACAAGAACGCCCGGTTCTCATGGAAAAAACTAAAAAGGAGTCTGTTAAAGGGTGGAATGGCACTTCCGGATGTTCTCTGGTATTCCTTTTCTTTCCAATTAAAAAACATCCGCACCCTTTTAACCGCCCCAGATGAATCTCATTGGGGTCGGATATTAAAGGTGATGCAAGATCTAGAAGGGGGAGGCCCGGGTTTTTTGTATAACTATGGGTCCCCAAGATTCTTCAAAAAAGTCCGTCTGAAGGTTCTAAGATCTGCCTTGACGTTGTGGTGCAGACTGAAGCGATGTTGGGGTATAAATTACTATTCAGATCTGGCCTCCATCTGGGACTCCCCTGGCACGCCATTATGCCTAAAGGACAGTCTTTCTCAGGCTATCAGGAGGGCTGGAGTAGCTACCTGGTCAGATCTTGTCACGCGGAGGGTGTTCTTCCCTGGGAAGTTGTGCGGGCTAAGATAGGGGATTCTTTTTCCCATTTTAAATACATCCAACTTCGCTCCTGGTTTGTTACAGAGAAAGACAATATAGGGGGAAATGGGAAATTGAGATAGCACTCCATTCTGTTGGTGTAGGAAGAAAGAGGTAGCCCTTTGGTATAGAGAATTGTTGAATTCGGAAGAGTCCACAGCCACGCCCCTAAACCAGGTTTGGAGTGCATCTGTCTTTGAGGCCTCTGCCGCCGAGCTCTATGAAAGATCTCTTAAACTCTTATATAGGTATGTTAAGTCGGCCTCATTGAAAAAGAACCACTATTTTGTATTAAATAGGTTGTATTTCACGCCAAAAAAAATAGCAAAGTTTGTTTGTCCCTCCCCTTTATGTCCAAAGTGTGATATTCACATGTTCTATGATTGCCCTGTGATTGGTCCCTTTTGGACAAAAGTAGGAGAGACACTGGATAGTGTTTTAAAAGTAAATATTGGTCTGAATGGGGTGAGGGTAATATTCGGGTTGGACTCGGAATCTACTAACGAGCTCAGTGAGGAACAGATTGCCTTATTTTTTACTCTAATTATTATCGCTTGCAGAGAAATTTGCATTTTATGGAAAGATCCAGCCCCCCCACTATATGATAGATGGATACAGTCTGTTCTAAAGACTGCACGGCTTGAGTTGGGGGCTATATATAATAGAAATACCACCGTTTGGCTCCCACTTTGGGAATGGGCACTCGAGTTGAGGTTGGTATCCGATTCCGAGACTGTCCAATGATTACACCGGACCCCGGGATAAAGGGGTAGCCAGGTCGGCTTCAGGTGCAGCAGGGACCCCGACCCTGGGTGCACAAGAGAGAAGAAAGGGTTGTTGGTGTTTTTCTTTTGCAAGTACCAAAGGTGAGATGAGGACAAAAAAAATAAATAAAACAAAATACATCTAAGTCACGTAAATACAACACATATTGCATTACAAATGCTATAGGTGTCACATTTGCGAAAGGTATAACTATTGGCATTGTAAATGACAAAGCTATTAATTTTGCTATTTTCAAAACGAACACATAAATAAAAAAATTGTCATTTACAATACCGATAGCTCAAACTTTCCTAATGCGAGACCTATTGCATTGCAAATGCTTGTTTTTGGTTTGACGCCAGAAGCACTGATGGTGTACCCAAGATATTCAATCTGCTCAACGAGAAATTTACACTTCTCTTTGCGAAGTGTGAGACCCACATTAGACAGTTTTTCCAAAACCAATTTCAGGATTACATTGTGCTCCTCCACGGATTTCCCATATACCAGAATATCATCCTGAAAGTAAATTGTGTTGCTTATTCCTTTAAAAATGTCTGTAAGCATATTCTGGAAAACACTAGCGGGTGAAGTTAATCCAAATGGCAACCGCGTGAATTGATAGGTGCCCTCAGGGGTAATGAACGCTGTGGGATGTTTAGAGTCATTATGCAGTTTAATCTGGTAATAAGCACACTTAAGATCGAGTTTTGAAAATAACTTGGCACCATTTAGAGTTGAAACCAACTCAGTGATATTTGGGAGTGGAAATGTATCAGCAGCAACACACTTATTCAAAGATCTTAAGTGCACACAGAATGAAAAATTGTCTAGCTAACGCGACAAAGAATTTTCAATTCTATTAAGGACACGGAGGCGAGAATTATGCTTCTCTATCTTTACTGACAAATACAGCAGCAAAAGAGTTAAACTTTAAACAAGCATAACCCGGAAGTACAACCCCTTCCAGGTCTGCACCAATAACATCACAGCAATAAGTATAAATGGTCTAATGACGTAGGCACTTCCTCTTTCTTTGCAATGTCCATAAAACTGAATCAGGATCAAAGTCAACTTGGCGTGGAACACATCAGAAAAATCCTCCTAGAATGCAGAGGTCTGGTCAAAGATCTTCAGGACAGCTCAACCTTCAGGATTGGGTGCCTTGATCACCTGAAAAAAAGAAACACAACGATAACACCCATGTCGGACTGAAAAGAAACAGTCACAAAAGAGAATTTGGTGGGGAAAAATAAGAAGTCAAACATAGCATCAAAGAATGCAGTCAATGTCAATAATAATTACAAAGCATGTACAAAATACAAGAAAACATCCTGGGTGGGATAATTCTCGCCTCCGTGTCCTTAATCGAATTAAAAATTCTTTGTCGCGTTAGCTAGACAATTTTTCATTCTATGTCAGTCCACGGAGGCTCAAAATATGCTAGTTTAAAGTTGCTCCACTACAACAGACGCCATATCCACAATAGGTTTGTGATAAAAGGTCTTAAAAGTGGACTCAGAGGACCAGTCCGCCACAGTCATGATATCCTGTAACCTAGACCCCGTGATAAGGGCTTTCGAAGCCATAGAGCCTCTAACAGAATGCGCTCCAAAAATGTAGGAATCAATACCAGCTAGGGTCAATAGCCAAGTAACCCACCTGGCTAGAGTAGCTGAAGAAACTGGGCGGAAAGGTCTCTGAAGAGATATCAAAAGTTGACCTGCTACATCATTTCTAAATTCTCTGGTACAGTCCTCATAGACTTTCAAACATTGCACAACACATAGTTTGCTATGATGTGGAAAAGCAGGATAAGAAACACATTTAGAATTAGTCTTTGTACGACGAGAAATCGTAAAAGAAACTCCAGAGGGAGTAAATACTCTACCTGCTAAATCCAGAGCCTGAACATCTAACACACGTCTACATGAAATAAGATAAAGCAACAGAGTCAGTTTGGCCGATAATTGTTTGCGCGACAAACCTTCATTAGCCGGCCAAGATTGTAAAAATCTCAAACGTTTGATATCTAGGTTGAGGGGGATTTACCAACCTGATACCGCGCAAAAACTTTACAGACCAAGGAATGTTCCCCTACAGGTCTACCATCTATATGAGGATGTCCCGCCGAAATGGCTGATCTAAAATTGTTTACCGTTCTGTAAGCCATGCCAGATTTGGCTAATTCGGACAAGAAATTCACAATCACAGTGGCTCGAGATCCCAACGGATCACTCTGTTGTTCACCACACCAACGCACCCATCGACGCCAAGCGGACTCATAACGCTTGTGAGTGGAGGGTGCCCAAGACTGGGAGAGAAAGAAGAGAGTGTCTTGCGAAACTCCCAGCACTTGCCAGCGTCGCCGGAAAGTCTCCACGCCATGAGAGATACTTGGCCTTGCAGGACCAAAGGATGAAGAAGACCGACTGGGTTCGTTAACAACTCCAGAAAGGAACTTATCCGAACCGGAGGGGCACATGAAAGAGTCATTGCTCCCGGAAACCACGCTTTGGCTTTCCAACAAGGTGACACTAGGATTATTTCCGCTCCCTGTCGGCGAGTCTGAGCTAGCAACCTTGGGATCATTACAAATGGTGGAAAGGCATACAGAATGCCCATCGTCCATGATTGAAGGAAGGCGTCCGAGCTGATCGCCAACGGATCCGGACGCCAACTGTAAAACAGGGGAAGTTGTCTGTTGAGTCGAGACGCAAACAGATCTAGAACACACGGGCCCCATTTGGAGTTCAACGCTTGGAACACATTAGGATGAAGTTTCCAATTGCTGGTGTCCCTTAGAAATCTGGAATTCCAATCTGCCACCACATTCAAGGAACCCGGAATGTATTCCGCCGTCACTGAGATGTGATGGTCCAGACAATAATGCCAAAAATCCTTGGCAATTTCCACTAAGAGTCGGGACCTGGTACCTCCCAGACGATTGATGTAACGTACCGCGGACACATTGTCCATGTGCAGAAGTATACAACAACTTGCTTTCTGAGGAGATAAAGTCCGAATAGCAAAAGAACCCGCCAACAGCTCTAGGCAGTTCATATGAAGTCGCAACTCCTCCTGGGACCACCCGTCTACAGTGTCCCTCAACGAGCCCCCCAGTCCCAGCGACTGGCATAGGACTCTATGATGGCATCCGGAGTCGCTGCAAAGGAGGCCTTGCCATTCCAAGCATCCATGTATTCTAACCACCAATTTATTTCTAGACAAGCCTCCCGAGAGAGCACAATCTGTTCTGCATAATGTAAGCCCCTGCGAAGATGTAAGATTTTTAACCTCTGTAAGGCCCTGTAATGAAGGGGACCTGGAAATATCGCTTGAATGGGCGCTGCCAACAAACCGACGAGGCGGGCTAACGTCCTCAATGATATTGTCGGAGAGGCAAGCGCTCTCCTGAACTCTTTCTTGATCGCAGTCCTCTTCTTGAGAGATAAGAGTTGTTGAGATGTCACAGAATTGACCTGAAAACCCAAAAGTCGATGACTTGCGATGGAATCAGGAGAGATTTGGGAACATTGAGAAAACCTAACTCTTGAAGGAGATGTATAGTCCAGGACAGATGCAGCTGAACTATCTCGACCGACTGACCCATGATCAGAATGTCGTCTAGATAGAAAATTAGTCTGACTCCTCTTTCTCTCAACCACTGAACAACCGGTCTCATGAGTTTTGTGAAACACCATGGAGCGGACGAAAGACCGAAGGGCATGGCCGTAAACTCGAACCATCGATTGCGCCACTGAAATTGGAGGAAGCAGCGATGAGGATGAAATATGGCAACGGTTAGGTAAGCATCCTATAGATCTAACCGAACTATCCAATTGTGGCTCAATAACATGTCTCGTAAGAGATGAATACCCTCCATCTTGAAATGGCGGTACACTACACCCACATTTAAAACCTTCAGGTTCAGAACTAGACGAAAGCCAAGATCTTTCTTGGGCACTAGGAAAATTGTACTTACAATACCGTGCGGATGAAGAACCGTTTGCACAATAGCCCCTTTGATCAACAAAGACTGAATTTCCTCGTCAATGAAACTCATCTCTACAGGGGGAAAACTTAGGGGTCTCGGAACCACTGTTTGATTGGGAGTGGAATAAAACTCTATCTGGAAACCCTGAACAGTCTGATGGATCCAAGGGTCTGAAGACAGGGCCTCCCACCTGGGAAGGAACTGTGCCAGACGACCTCCCACCATGTGATCCCCATAATGCAAAATGGGTACCTGAATACGAGGAGTTTCCAGACTGGAACTGCTGGCCTTAATAGTTGCCGCGCTGACCACGGCCTCTGTCGCCTCTGTTCCTGGTCGGATAAAATTTGGATCTCTGGGCACCTCCTCTGCCCCTTTGATCTGAACCTTTAGAGGTCCGATTTCCTCCTCGGCCGGAACCGCGACCTCTGAAACGGCCGGCCCTATTAAAAACACCAGAGTGAAAAACTTTTTTGATATTGGCTTGTGCTTTATCTAAAGCCGAAAAAGTTGCCACATATTTTCCCATTTTCTTAACAAAATCTTCTCCAAATAGCATGCCATTGGCTAAGGAACCTGGTTCCGTGGTTGCCATTTCTGCTAGCTGAGGGTCAATATGCATCAAAAAGGATCTTCTCCTCTCAGTGGATAATGCCACATTTGCATTGCCCTAGAAACACATGGCGCGTTGCCCCCACTCCATAATCTCAGAAGGATCCAGAGGAGTACCTTTATCCTCAGCCACGACTGCAGCGTCTAAAATTTTAGTCAGTGGGCCAGAGATGTCCAAAAGCTTATCCTGGCATCCCTTCCAGGCCCTATCTAAACCCTTTTTGGGGTCCTTAGCGAATTTACGCATAAAGGTAGCCATATTGGGGTCCAAATCCGGTGTATCTGTCACTTTGCCCAATAAAGATGGTCGAGGACACTCAGCCTGTAGGGTGGCTCTGACTTGGTTCTCAAAACCCTGACGTAGATTATTTTGTACAGACTGTGCCACTTCTACACAGGGTTGCCATTCCGTGGAACGAGGATGGATTACATTTTGAGGGTTAAACAACAAATGTTTAGGCTGCACTTCTTCTTGTGCGTCATAAAACATGTGCTTGGTCTTCTTGACCTTCTTTTTGTGTTTAACTGACTCATCAGAATCCGAAGTATCAGGAGTAGTTGGAGACGAGTCTCCCTGTGCATCCCTGTCGGCCAAGGAACCATGGTCTAAAAGCACACTCTTTGCCTCATTCAACAGGGCTTCAGCCGAAGCTCGAGAGGAAGAGGAAGATTTGCTAGCGGATTTAGATTTTCTTTTACCAGAAGATTTTAAAGTCTTCGCTAAAGGCTTCAGCGCCTTGATAAGCACCTTATTCATTAAACCCCGGACGTGAGCCTCCTGGGCTTCCACAGGTTGCTCCTCCATAGTTTCATCATAAGGTTCCTGATATTCTTCAAACTCATTGTATTCTACCCACTTGTCTTCCTCCTCAGCGTAGTCCACCATGATAATGTTAGGAGGTCTGAAGGAGTTCTAGGGGGAGATCCCAAGGGCAAAAGACGTCTTAGCAGCTAAAAAGAAAAAGACTTGGGTCAAAAAAGCAATATACAAGTGGCAGGAGCATGCCCTTAATAATCTCCCCTAATGCAAAACATTAATCTGGAAAACGCTCCAGTCAGCGTTCAAAACTGAGCCAGGGATTTCACAGGCGAGTTGCAACACACAGCGCGAAGAGCCGGGCTTCGATTCAGTCACCGGCTCTTCGCGCATGCGCAGAAACATGAAGGCGGGGCTTAACCAAGCCTGCTCCCCTCACGCACCAAAGTGCGTAGCTCTGCTCCCTCGCCACAGCCCTCAAAACAGAAACAACACGGAGGGGCACCGAAGCCTCAACTCTCAAGTAAGCCTGAGAAAAACTTGCCAAATGAAGCGCGAAGAAGCGCTACAGAATAAATAGGAAATGCGCAAGGGAAACCATGCAAGAAACCTACGGGAAGCAAAACGCTACTCCTGACACAAATTAGAGACGTGCAAGCTCGCGTGTAGCACAGGCAGCGCAGCGCGCTAGAAATGTAGGGGGAAATAAGCATTTAAACATAGAAAACAAGTAAATAAGGAAAAAACACTTATCTCGCTGCTGCAGCAGCAAAGAAAGAGGAAGTGTCTACGTCATTAGACCATTTATACTTATTGCTGTGATGGTATTGGTGCAGACCTGGAAGGGGTTGTACTTCCGGGTTATGCTTGTTTAAAGTTTAACTCTTTTGCTGCTGGATTTGTTAGTAAAGATAGAGAAGCATAATTTGAGCCTCCGTGGACTGACATAGAATCTCAACTTGCCATCAGCCTTCTTTGTAATAACCACAGGACAAATCCATGGAGACGCCTCCACAGGTTCAATCACACCTGCAACAAGCATTTCTTTCATAAGACTCTTAACATTCTCCCTCAATACGATGGGGACACGCCTGACCTTATGTTGTATGGGTACTGAGCCCTTTTTTAACAAAATGCAATGCACATAACCTTTTAGTTGAACAAGCTCTTCTCTAAATACAGCTCTTGCCCCCTCAATAATGCCTTCCACACTCTCATCATCAACCACCATAACCTGCGTAGGTGCTTTAGGGTTGACAATAATCCTCAAGTCGTACTGATGCACCCACCGGAGGATGGGTGGACCTTGCTCCGCCACATATACTTTACCTTGGATATCCCTGCCAGAAAATGTTATGCATGCATGAAAGTTCCCCAGTATATCAATGGATTCACCTTGATAACCACCAGGAGCGATGTCTTTTGGCAATAGAATTTTGTCAACCCACAGTTCCTCAAACAAACTCTTAGGAATATTGGTATATTTGGGTACAGTATCAACCATCGGACACACCTCACAATCGTCAACAGTAAACATAGCTTTGGGCCTATTCTTTCATTATCGTCATGGGACACATCTTCACCACCAACCACTAAAATCTTGTTCACATGAGAGACATCCATCTCTTCTTCTCCTTGTACATAGGCAGTTCTAGGGCGAGATTTACTCTTACAAACCCAAGCGTAATGACCCACTCGACCACACTTCAAACGCTCTTGTTTGGCTGAAAAAAACAAAATTTCAAATCGTAGGAGTGTGCAACACTCCCACACCTATTACAAGTTTTGGGACCCGGACTCTTAGAGGTGAAAGGTCTTTTGACAAACTTACACTTGTCTTTAATGGCTGCTACCACACTCAAGTCATCCTTAATGCGGTCATTGTCTTGACTGTTGCAAACTGACACTTTAGAGACATCTTAGCTCATATTTCGCTTCTCTAGCTCTTTAATGCACCCTTCAGATTGTTCAACAACCGTAGCTAAATCAATGGCTGTTTAAGGGAGAGATTTTTTGTGGCCCAAAGTCTTTCCTGTATATTCATATTGTTGCATTGAACAATAAGTTGATCTCTTATTAACTTGTCGGTAATCGTCCCAAATTTACATTTAATGGACAGTTCCCTAAGCCTTGCTATGAATTTGACTATTGATTCTCCTTGGTTCTGATGTAGGGTATAGGATTTATACCTACTCATAACCAGGTTTCCCTCTTTCTCATATCTGGCTTCCAATCTCCAAATGGCTTCTTTGTACTCATCAGGCATGGGTTGACCGTTAGCCTGTAGAGCTTGAGGTAAGTAGCGAAAAACACGCTGCCCTTCTTTACCTAACGTGCTGAGTAAGAGTGCTTTCTTCCTTTTTGCAGAAAACTCTAGTCCATCAAGTGCGTCAAGATAATTCTCAAACATAAGAATCCAGTTCTCCCAAGGAATACTAGGAGATCCTGCTTGCACCATGAAATTAGGTGGTAAAACAACTGAGATTTGAGCAGAATCTATACTGAATGCGCAAGAGTGAGGAGTAAAGTAAAAATACCACAACACCAGGATTTACTGAAGACCTAAACAATGGAGAAAGTACCTTTTAAATAGTCGCAGACACACACAGGTGTGAATAATCCAGAAGAACAATTGCCATGAAGTGATATACCACAGGTGTGTATATCACCGAAGATACCACAAAGTTCTTTCCCAAATTGCCGAGCTGACGGAGTTCTTCTCCGTAGTGCAGTTGCTAAGATACGCGATGAAAAGCTGGAAGGCTCAAAATGGCCGACAACGTACAAGCGTGGTGACTCCAAGAGCGTTGCTTGGTAACCACAGCTGAAAGCAACAGCGTAGGACGTCTGCGCGACACTCGTTACTCACCGCTTTCGTAACTGTAGAGTCTTGGCTCCGTTGCCAGGAGACTCCTCACGCTGCTTTGCATGGAAATTGCTTCCCTTGAAGAACAACAATACTGACGTCACAACGGGAACCACTTCGGAATGACGTCATTAACTTGCACCTCAATTCTTCCTTTTGCAGAAAATTTCAAGCAGAATGTTGAGCTGAGGAAACAAAGGAGCCTGCCCTCCTAAAACGTCTCCACTGTCTGCTCTCACCATGAAAACGCCTCACCAAACACTAATTCTGTCAATCTTGGTGTTTAAGCATGGAGACTGGAACAGACAAGGTCAAATAAAAATCGTCGCCAAAATGTGGTAAAATGGTTGATGCTGAGACGCAGGTAAGCTTGAAGACTTTAATCGAGATAGAGACGAGATGAGAGTGGACTCGTCCAAGCTGGTCAAGGCAATAACTGATTCGGAAGAGAAATCTCAACTCAAACAAAGACATAGAACACAAAGCAACATACATTCTTAAAACACTAGACTGTAAAGCATGTACTACAGAACCAAATCTGAATTGCTTGTAAATTCCATGTAGAAAGATGATAGTCAGTGCTTGGGGAGCTAGAATGCGCATGCATGGAATGGCCGCCTAGTTGAGAGGCTCCTGTTCCCTGGAGCATATATCCTCAATTTATCCTACCCATCTGGAGGGTGAAACCCCCCGAAAGCGGATGTATCGGTGCAGCGGACTGTCGTCCATACCCGATCCAACTCTCGAACCCCGGGATGCAGCCGAGGCGGAGTGAGCGAGCCTGCTTTCTTCCCCCGGCGACACCACTGGAAGGTACGAGACAAGGTGCCGGAGCCGGCCAATACGCGAGGCCGGTGCTTACCACAAGGCAGTGGGCCTTGGAAGTGACGATTGCGGCACCCATCGCCGTCGGCGGAGCTTTCGATCCCTTCCTTTTCCTGCTGGGGGACCCCATCGGAGTGCAGACGCCCTATGACAAAAAAACAGTAACTTAACCTGGGGTCGCTGCTGCGTGTTGGTGTTGTCGCCGACGGCTTCAATTACCCTGCAACGGCTCTCGCTGGTAATTCGGAGCCACGTAGCTGAGGTGAGCCCTTTTGGGTGGCTTGCAGGCTGAGAATGTGTGGATCGGCCTGAATGTGGAGTTGCTCCCGGCTCCCGTCGAAACTGGTGCAAGACTGACGCGCGGGCTCACCGCTAGCTACAGAGGTGAGCGCCGCACGGCCGAGATCGCTTGCCCCCTGTCCCCGTGCTTGTGAAGAAACGGAGACTAGCTCCCCTTGAATGCATGAGGGCGTAGGGGAAGCTCTGAGAACGTCTGCTACTTCCTTTCGGGGACTTGCTTCATCGCCCTGCTGCTGACTGCGATAGCAAGGAGTCTAGTTGAGACTGACTTCACACACGGAAGGCATCTCCTTCGGCTGCGTCATATTGACTAGGCGGTTTTGCCACCTTTTTTCAACTGCTGGATCATAGCCGCCTAACCTACGACATAGGTTGTACACATTGTCAGGATTCGGGTGATAGACTGGTTCGACCTTAACTTGCTTGTGGTGTGGGCTATTGGATCATCCTTGACGCACTTGGCCCTCCCCGTCCCTAGCACCTTAGCTGATCTGTTGATAATATCATAGCACGCAGAGGCACGAGAAACTGACAGGGAGAAGCGCACTGCTTGTGGACGTGCCAAAAGACATCGTGATCCCACAACCGGCCAGGAAAGGCGCAAATTAATACTTTCAGCCCCTAAGGTGGTGGGCAGCGAGAAGCGCAAAAGCACGATGGTGCGCCCAGAAAACCGCCAAACGAAAATAAACTTTGAGAACGCTAAGAAAACATCGAAGACGGTGCCCGTGGAATCGGGGCCTAGTGGAGCGGACATTACCGGCGCAGCCTCTCCTGCTAAGGAACTAGATATGCACCGGCTACTACAGGAGATGCGACAAGGATTTGCCACTGTGGTGGAAAAAGTAGATAGAATGTCCTCCAGGATGGACGCCTTAGTGCATAAAGTAGGCCAGCATGAGGAGCGAATAACGACCACTGAACAACGGATCTCAGACAATTATGACATAATCGCCTCACATACGTCCCAATTAGCCCATATGGATAACCTCCTGTGGGTTATAGCGGTCAAAAACAAGGATTTGGAGGCCCGTAGTAGACGCAACAACATCCGCGCTACGGGCATTCCGGAATCCACAAACACTGGCAGGATGGAACTCTATGTGGAGAAACTCCTCAGAGCATCGGTGGGGGAGGAGGCCTTCTCACCCCAGTTCATCGTCGAAAGGGCACACAGGTCGTTGGCTCCCGTCCCTAAGCCTGGAACACCACCAAGGCCTATCATTGCTCGCCTGCTGAACTATCGCGATCAAGATGTAGCATTGAGAGCAGCCCGAACCAAGCGGAACCTGAATTACAATGGCGTCACCTTCTCTATCTATCCTGATTTCACTCCCCTAGTGCAGGAGGAGAGACGCAAATTCTTGAATGTAAAAAAAAAATTGCGCGAAGCTCAGATAGACTATGCATTGCTGTACCCGGCAAAACTGCAGGTGACACATCAAGGAAAGCAGTGTTTTTTCACAAACCCGCAAAAAGCAGAAGACTATTTGAAAGCGGTCCGTAAAGCGCAGAGGGAGAATCAGGGCGGCGATGCTGACCTTGAAGATGATCCACCGGTAGCAGATGAAGACAGCTGAGGCTTAACACATACACTATATTTGCCGGTTTGTCCCCAGCCCGGGCCGGCTAAAGCCTGGGAACATTGTGCTCGATGATCGTATCCCTTGATGCAATTTGGGACTGCTGAACTCATCCAGGGGTAAAGTATTCCAGGGACCACTATCTCTGCCTTGGCCTCCACCAAGGGTGGTACAGGATAAGAGGCTAGGGGAGAGAGAAGTGGCTGTGCGCTCTTTATGTTGCTTCCCCCACGGGTATACCACAACCATGGGTACAAGTTGTGTAAGTTGAGGGGGGTAGGCGGGAGGGGTTGGGCGGGAAAGGGTGGCTACTGGCATGATTGGGATGCAGTGGTGGGAGGGGGGACGAACACTGTTGGGGTGGGTATTATGTTCTACAGGGTGGTTGGAAGGCGGGTTGGACATTGTGGTGTCTGGCATCAGCTGAAAAGAGAATACTTTGCAGAAACTACTATGGCATGCTACAATTACATGGTGTTCCTAAGCTTATGGCGGGATCAGGGTCTGATGCACAATTGAGCTGTATGTCATGGAATATAAGGGGACTTAACAATGCCAAGAAATGTCGAAATGTGATTGCATACCTGGATCGCCACCAGGTTCAGGTTGCTATGTTGCAGGAAACACATATATCACTGCAAACATGTACCAATTTTGCTAGCAAATGGGCAAGTGCCCGTGTTTTTTCCTCTTACTCCACTTATGCAAGGGGAGTTGCTATCCTGATTAGACGCAATGTGTCATTCCAAGTGTGTGGTGAGCTGTCAGATTCGGAGGGACGATTTGCTTTGATGTGGGGACGCCTGGGCCGTGATACCATCACGCTAGTTAACTGCTGTGCACCTAACATAGATATGCCAATCTTTTTTACCACATTGTGGGGCAAAGTCCTAGACGTGGGGTCTCGTCACGTCATTTGGGGGGGAGATTTCAACTTGGCGCTAGTAGTGCCCCTACTGGACAGGGCAGACGGGGTGACCCATTACAAGCCCAGGGCTAGGGAGGCTCTGGAGGGAGTGATCTTGGAGAGCGATTTAGTGGACAGCTGGCGACACTCGCAGCCCCTCCGGAAGGAGGGCACACATTTCACATCTCTGACGGGTACATGGGCATGGCTAGACTACCTCTTTCCGTCTAGAGAAATTAGTGCAGGTGTGATAGGGGCGGTGCATATTCCAAGGACATACTCTGATCATAGCCCAGTCCTAATACACCTAAAGATGCCTGGATTGGACAACCCCAGAACACACTGGAGGCTACAGCCAGCGGCCTTGCTGGACGCTGTATTTCGTACCGAACTTGGCGATGAAATTGCTGCTTTCTTCCCCCGAAATAAGGGATCTGTAAAGTTGATCGAACACATCTGGGAGGCATTCAAGGTCATGATCAGGGGGTATTGCATATCAAAAAGCTTTGGGGTACTGCGTGACATTCAATACTCAATTCGCAAACTCAACAGCGAGTTGAAGGACCTGGAGGCTCGGATGGCAGCGGGTGACAATAGTGCAACACACGCAGAGTTTAGAGAAAAACTGACGAGATATGAGGAGGAAGCGAACAGGGAGGCCAAATTTAGAGGGAAGTACTGGCAGGCGAGAAAATTTTGTGAAGGTGACAGACCTGGTAGGGCCCTGGCAGTGTTAACACGAACTCCGCACAATCATAATACAATTCTAGGGGTTCTGGATGAGCAAGGACATACAGTCAGGGACACAGATGACATACTAACAGCTTTCTTGTCTCATTATCATACGCTGTATACCACGGCTACGACCTCCGCTGGGTCGTATGATGACTTCCTTGGTAATGTGGCTCTCTGCTGGCTCAGTGACGGTGATAGGGCCTTCCTAGCCGCCCCTTTCGAATTGGATGAGATCAGGGATGCTATCATGACGCTCGAAAATGGAAAAGCCCCCGGCCTGGACGGAATCCCAGCCGAGTTTTATAAGGCTTATATAGATATTATGGCCCCTGTCCTCCGCGAGGTCTTCGAGGAATCCCTGGCTGATAGGATCCTCCCCGGCTCAATGCGTGAAGTCGTAATTACCTCATTACTGAAACCTGGCAAGAGCCCCAGAGCCTGCAACTCCTATCGCCCGCTGTCGCTCTTAAACTGCGATGTTAAAATACTGGCGAAGGTGCTGGCCCCAGATTGTCCCTACTGATGACCCGTATTGTACTGCCTGACCAGTCTGGATTTGTCCCCGGTCGCTCCACCTCTCACAACCTGCGCACACTGTTTTCTCTGCTTAACGCTGCACACCCTAGTCTCCGAGTCGCAGCGATTTTTCTGGACGCCACCAAGGCCTTCGATTCGGTAGAGTGGCCGTACCTGTTCACTGTCCTGGCGCGTATGGGGTTCCCCAAATTATTTATTTCTTGGGTTCAACTGCTGTACACTCAACCAACAGCGAGAGTTCTGATTAATGGCCACCTTTCTCCCTCCATTTCGATCACAAGGGGTACCCGACAGGGATGCCCGCTTTCCCCCCTCCTATTCATGATAGCCATTGAACTTTTGGCATGCAGGCTACGTCAATTGCACCGTGCAGGAGCGGTTCGATGCTTTCAACGTCAGATCGACGTATCGCTATATGCGGACGACATGACACTCTTTGTCAAAGATCCGTCACAAAATTTAAACCCCCTGCTCAGGGAATTCGTTGTCTTCGGCAGACTATCTGGAGTGCGCATAAATTGGGCTAAGTCTCAATTTTTCCCCCTCACCGAAGCGGTCACTGATTTCCCACTTGACTTCCCCTTAGAATGGTGTCGCTCGGATCTGCGGTATCTTGGTATCCAAATCTCCCGAGACAAGGACGAAACACTGGGGCTGAATTATGGTGTGGCAGTTACGAAACTTACTAAGTCGGTAGACCGCTGGATCTCCCTCCCCCTCTCCATGGCGGGGAGAGCTTCGCTTATCAAAATAGTGGTATTGCCTCATTTTCTGTACCTCTTCCTTAATATCCCTTATTACCCTGGTGCGTTTTTTTTAAGACACTTAAGTCGGAGCTGTGTCGGTTGCTTTGGGGGGGCAAGCACCCAAGGCTAAAGTGGTCAATGTTGATTCAACCTTACGACAAGGGTGGGTTCGATATACCTGACTTTGAGGCATATTATTTATGCGCTCAAGCACATTACGCATATCACTGGATGGTCCCCACACCTTTCATGCCTCAACTTGCAGTTGAGGACTGGATGGCGAACCCCCTTCCCCTCAATGGGCTTCTACTTTGCCCAGTGACGTCCTTGGACACACCTCATACGCTCGTCATATGCACGATGGATGCCTGGCGCCGCATGGCGAAGAGGCTGGACAACATCTTGCCATATTCTCCTCGGATGCCACTTGCATATCACCCTAAACTTGAACTCCTGTGGAACATGGCTTTCAGCTGCTCTGTCGGCGACTACAAGTCACCTGTTGGGGCGACCTCTTCTCCAATTGCCAGTTCAAAACTGCAGATCTGTTCTTTGCTTCTTACGACCCCACTCCGCTTGGTACGTTTTATTACATTCGATTGCGCCAGGGAATGAGGGAGATCATGCCCGACTTTCCTAATGAGCCCGAGGTCCTCTCGCCACTTCACTTTCTGTTGGGTTCACAGGACGGTTCACACTTGGTTTTGGGCATGTATCGCCATATCAGGGCTTGCAGTCCGGGACCGGAAAGCGCGGCCCGAAGGTTTTGGGCTGATGACCTGGCAACAGAGATCACTGATGACCAGTGGCTGTACTGCTGTAACCTTACAGCTCAGATATCTGCCAGTAGTAGGCTCAAGATGATCCACTTCAAGTTTCTGCAGCGGCTTTACTACACACCGGTCAAAAAGTTTTAAGTTCCAATTGTCTAGTGATGATAGATGTGAACGCTGCCGCGCTGAACATGCTGGTTTCCTGCACCTTGCCTGGGAATGTCTTCCCGTTCAATCCTACTGGCAACAGGTGCGCTGTGCCCTTGAATCAATGGTCGGTGAATCAATAAACCATGATCCATTACTAATGCTCATCGGGCACACACCACACATCCCTAAGACCTACAGGAAATTCTTAGATGTTGCACTGCTTCTGGCAAAACGGCGAGTTGCGTGTAAATGGGGTCGTGGCAGGGCCCCAAAGTTTAAGGACTGGCTTGCAGATATGACTTACTGTCAGGAACAACATGCAATTTTTGCGGAAACACTTCCGACTCCCAGCAGGCCTAAAGATATCTGGGGCCCACTAGTCTCGTACTTACTAGCTCAGGGAGATGAAAATGTGGAACCGGATGGAGGCATAACCAGGGCTGGTGATGATGGGCGGACGGATGGTCCTTAAATTGACATGTGATGCTTTCACTAAGGGATCTAAGTTTGTAATCACTTACTAGGTAAATGACTGTACTGCCTGAAGATTAACGCAATTTAATAATGCTCGATGTCTCTATGCATGACAGTCCAGATATTATCCTTTATGTATTTCTACGATAAGATATACATGTGGCCCCCTTGTGTTGTATACTGTGAAAATGACAATGTTCTTAACTGACATACAATGTACTCATTCTGATGACCATTTTCCGCCATATGTCGCTATTGATTTGATATACACTATGTGTTTTTCATGCTCCAGGATCTCTTGCTCTATGCCACACTGCCAACCCTTGTATCACTCTGTGTTGAAAACTCAATAAACAAAGTTTAAAAAAAAAATAAAGATGATAGTCAGTGCTCCAAAACCCATAAGGACCTTTGGAACCTTCTGCATGCAAAGCCCTGGTGCCAAGAGGAGGTCAAAAGGGCCAGGGCAGCGTACAAAATGGCATGTAATGAACACAAAATCTAACTTAAAGTGGAAGCCTGGGATAAGCTTTTTTTTGCCAGCCGGCTAAGTGACAGTTCTGCTTTTTGGAGTGTCGTTAATTCGCCTTTTTTCAGAAAAGATCACCTCACTAATCAGGCTTGTACTATTTCTTCCCAGGCCTGGGTTGAACATTTTAAGGCTATCTACAGCCTAGATGAGGCGCCAGAGTCGTTGGAAGTCTTTAGGACTGCCCATCATATAATTTATAACTTATCAGAGGTCAGAGCTTCTATTTTCCAGCTGCCATTAAATAAAGCTCCAGGGCATGATGGGGTACCAGAGGACCTCTTTAAAACTAGTATAGACTTATGGGCTCCGATATTAACAATGGACTTGAATTCCGCAGCCTCTGGTCCTCTTCCTCCCACTTGGTCTTGCTCAATAATAGTTCCTGTTTTTAAAAAGGATAACAGGTCAGACCCTGCATGCTTTAGGCCTATTTCACTCATAGTTTCAGAGGTAAAGATTGTGGGCCGGATTTTATTAAACCGCCTTGAGGATTGGGCAGACGAGAGAGGCTTTTTATCCGACCTCCAGTATGGGTTTCGTCCTGTTAGGGGCACTATAGAGCAAACCCCAAATCTTTATTTATTAGCCTGTAAATATACTAACGCCAAGAAGGGGACAGTCCACCTGGCCTTCATGGACCTTCGCTCTGCTTTCAATAGAGTAAATCGCTCTAAGCTTTGGTCTTTGATGGAACAGATGGGTGTTGACCCAGTTTTAATACATTTATAATGCAATACAGGGAGACTACCCAAATGAGCACATCTATTCACTAATAAATTTTTTATCTACATACAAAGAAGTTCAAACCACTTTTTTCTCTATCATCCTAATGGGTGATTTTAACGTTCACTTATGTGACTTAAATTGTCAGTATTTAGATGTAGAATACCCGGCCCACTCAAGTTACCAGCATTTCGAACACTCAGCAAAGGGATCTGCCATGGAGGAACTACTCACAGAGGTAGACCTGTTCGAACCCGGGTTTGCCGACATAAAGGACCGGGTACCAACATATAATGCAAGGGAAAGCGAAACCATTATAGACTACATGTTTCTATCTCCTGCATTATTAAGCTGTTTTATTTTATAATGCCATTCAATCCACGTTTAGTGACCATAACCCAGTGGTTCTGGAATTGGTCAATACTACACTTTCTTTTAACAAAATAGAGGTCCCTAAAGTAATCACTGAAGTTCTGGCCAAGGATCAGGGGAGGAGATTAAAATGGAACAAAAATATACCTGAGGAGTTCCTATCTACAATTAAATCTAAGGTGGGGAATGAAATTAACACTTGCAGAGACCCACTCAGATTTGGGGGTGATGTAATAACTTCCTTTGAAACGATCTGTCAACAGGTCTCATTAGAACTCACGGTGAAGCGACCACAGAAACCCATTCAGGTGCATAGATGGTTTGACCATAACTGCACTAAAATACATAGTGAGCTCCTGCAAGCTCTAAATAAGAAGCCTAGAGATAAGAGTAAGGTCTACTCCTTAAGGAGATTATACAAAACTACACTACAAACTCGGAAAAATGAACTAAAACAAGAGGCTTGGGACTCACTATTTGACAAAGCTAACCTAAGGAACAGTTCCAAATTCTGGACTATAGTTAATTCTCCCTTGTTCAACGGGATGGAAAATGCCCCGCTAGAAGTTAATATTACAGAACGGGAATGGTTAAACCACTTTGAGAATGTATACGGGAGCAATTTGGAACTTGACATTTACGAGGCACACTCCAAAGAAATAGTGGGGCCCGTACAGAGTATTACTATCAAAGATGTACAGTTAGCAATAGCTGAAACATCTGTTTAGAAAGCACCAGGACCAGATGGGGTACCGTCCGATATGTATAAAGCCAACCCTGAGCTTTGGTCTATAATACTTACTAATGTCTCTAACCTAGCAGCAAATTCTACCCCGGCCACCTTCCCTAAGACCTGGTCCCGTTCTATTATAATACCAATATTTAAGAAGGGACAAAGGGGGGTCCCAAGATGTTATCGTCCTATTTCTTTGATTGACTCATCAATCAAAATACTAGGAAAAGTAATTCTGGCCAGGATAAAGGCTTGGGCAACAGATAAAGACATCCTATGTGATGCCCAATATGGGTTTAGAGTGGGAAGAGGCACGGAAGATCAATGCCTAAACCTACATCTAATAATCAACAAATACACAGTAGCATCAAAAGGCTCAATCTTCCTGGCATTTATGGACCGATCCATAGCTTTTGACTTAGTCAACAGGTCAAAGCTGTGGAAGATGCTCCTGGAACTAGTATTAGACCAGGCTCTGGTGAACTTTCTAGCTGAGCTACATAGGGACCTGTCGGCATCAATTAGAATGACGCAAGAGGGAAAATGCACTGCTAAATTTAAATCTGGCAGAGGGGTGCGTCAAGGTTGCATAATGGCCCCAATGTTGTTCACAGTTTACATCAACTCCCTGGAAAAGGTCTTGGCAACTGTAACATCAGATATTGCGCGTATGGGAGGAACGCCCATCCCTGTACTCCTATACGCGGACGACACAGTACTGTTGGCAAGAACACCTAACGCCTTACAAAGATTGCTTGATTCATTTGGGTAGTTTATGGATAAGCTGGACTTGGTGGTCAACACAGACAAATCCCACACCATGTCTCTAGGGAAAAGTAGAAAGCATTTTAAAACAGTTTCCTGTAATAACAGTACAATAACTAAGGTTAGAGTCTTCACCTACTTAGGAGTGGTGTTTGATGATGTAGGCTCATGGGCCCCCCAATTACTAAATAAAGCAGTTGCCATAAGAAGATCAACATCTGCTATTCTTGGCTTTGCTAAGAGATTGGGAGGCAAACCGGGGGAAGCAATCTTGTCTATTTACAAAGCAAAATCTGTGGCCATAGCTAGGTATGGGGCCGCAATATGGGGCTATAAGGACACAACCCCCATACAGAGAGAGGAAAATACATTTCTGCGGGCTCTACTGGGTCTCCCCCACTCAACTGCCAGTTTTGCTGTACATCGTGAGCTAGGGATGGGACATATCTCAGATTCTCTGAATATGGCACCTATCCTGCAATGGATTAGAACATGGATAAATCCCGCCCTGACTCTGAACCACAAGATTATTAAGGATTGTTTGGCTCTAGATAAAGTGGCAGAAATAAAATGGTTGTTTTATATCAAATCCATATCTAACTATCTTGGGCGCCCAGAAATCTTTTCCAACCCAGAAAGTAATTAAAGCTGATATTAACTGGGTAAAAACCAATTTCATAAAAACTAGGGAATTGGATCGCGAAGCAACAGAACTTTGTAAACCGAAAGTGAGGGCTCATTATCTATTGATATTGACAATGTCTATTCAACCTTACCTGACAATTGTCACCAAACCCTTCCATCGATGGCTGTTAACCAAATTCCGTTTTAACCAATTGCATGTGTTACTGGGAAACTACAGGGAGTGGAGTAAACCAGAGGAAGCCGCCCCCTGTAAATGTGACCATCATTCATACCAGGACACGATGCACTTTGTGTTTTTCTGTTCTTTTTATACAGAGGGAAGGAAAAGGTTTATCACGCCACTGCTGAAAAATAGGGGTTTCATACAAGTAAAGCCTGCTTTAATATATCTACAGCTGATGGAATCCTCTGCTGTTATGTTCGGGGTAGGTAATTTCATTGTAACATCTATTCGTAACAAAAAAGCTAGGCAGCTAGAGGAAACATATTGTGAGTAAAAGTAATTCTCAATGAATGAAGAAATTTTAAAGATTTAATTGAATAGACAATTGATTATGAACCCCTGGTTATTAAATGCTGACTTGTAGATATTGTGTATATTTTGTATGATATTCTGGAAATCTATGCACTCGACGAACTCTGTGAGTTATGTACATGAATTGTATATTATGTAAATATTATTATTTATTTTTGTAACTGTGATTTTAATATGTAATTGAATAGCATACTTTTATGATTTTAAATAATCGAATAAAGTGGTTTTTGATTTGATTTGATTTGAATACATTTTATGCAGGATTTGCCTAGTAATCTTTCAGCCAGCGTCAGGTTTGGCCCTACTGGGGAATGTACTGAGCACTTTAAATTGTAGCGTGGGGTTCGGCAAGGCTGTATCTTAGCTCCTTTCCTCTTTATTTTTTAAATCAACCTGATAGAGCAAGCTTTGGTAGCTCCCGGTGTAGATGTTCCTACTGTAGGAGGTCGCTCTTTACTTGCCTTGCTCTATGTGGATGATACTGTTTTAATAGCTTGTATTGCCAATGGCTTACAAAAGCTTCATAACCTTTTTATTGGTTTTATGAGTAGCCTGGACCGAACGACACATTTTTCTAAGTCACATGTTATGAAGATTGGCCCACTGAATATGATAATTATGAAACATGTAGTAGATGGCCAACATTTTAGTTAGGTAGACAAGTTCAAGTACTTGGGGGTCCAATTGGACTCTGGGCTTAATTGGCACTCACCTATAAGTCAGAATGTCTTATCCTTCATTAGAGCGATATTTAGTATTGGTGATTTTTCACGTAGGCTTGGGCGCACTCATATTCTTTTTAAAAAAATTAAAATTGTATTGATTGAAAAAGAGAAAAAAAAAGAAAAAAGGAAAAAGGGAAAAAACTAAAGCAGAGCACAGTAATGTTACAATAGTTCGGCAGCTTGAGGGAATGTTACATAACAGACAAAGTATACAGTGCGTACATGAAAGCAGACTCAATGTCCGGTCCCACCAAGGAAACATACAGTATGAAAACCTTCATTCCATCACAACATGAAAGCATTACAATAGAATAAAACATTTAGAGACAATCACGGAGGTTTTTGGGGCCGTGGACGTGGCCTTTCCATTGCCATATCTACTGTGGGGGAACTACAAATTTTACCACTGAAGGCATTCCAACCGCCCCACTTCTTGTCCCTTTTTTTACGGCACACCGGGAGGTTATAGACCGTTTTTTCGGCAAGCATCGCTCGGTCCATCTCAGCCGTCCATCCCACCACCATCGGAGAGTCTGGGGAGCCCCATTTCATGGCTATGGCACGTTTCAGAAGAAGATATCCTAGAGCCAACCATTGGTGCTCCATATCTGTGAGGTCTGTCGCCTTCCCGTCCCACAACAACAGTCCCAAATCACCTTCCAATGGGGTAAAGAAGGAATCGGGGATAAGAAAGGGGCAATTCTGAAAAGCATACAAAAAGCGCGGGAGAGCCAGCATTTTAAACAAGGCGGCTTGGCCGGAAAGGAACAGAGGCAGAGATCTCCAATGGGAGATATCTTCATGTAATCGTTGGAGCGGGCCTTTCACATTGCGGTCATAGAAGATTTTAGGGTCCGGGGTGACAAATATCCCTAGGTACTTGAAGCCTTCCGACGCTATAGGGACTGAGTAACCACGCGGAAGAGGCGGGGGAGGACCATGTAGGATGTAAAGGACCGATTTCGACCAATTCATTGTGTAACCAGAATATTTCCCTCTATGTAGTGGGAAGCAGTGGGATGTATGGCCGTTAACACGGACCTGCCCCCACAAGTCGGTATATAGGAGCCTTATCCACTTTATACATTTAGGTCAGAAACCGTAGCGTGCAAGGACTTTGAAGAGGTAAGTCCACTCAATGGAATCAAAGGCCATTGAGGCATCTAGAGATAGAATCGTGGCTTCTTCCTTGATGTACGGCGTGCGGGCTAATACGTTATTAACCCTGCAGATGTTAAGAGCCGTGTTACGTTTCGGAAGAAATTCGGATTGATCAATATGGATCAGGGAGGGGAGCACAGTGAGAAGCCGTGTCGCCAAAAATTTGGCAAGAACCTTCGCTTCGGAGTTGATTAAGGAGATAGGCCTATATGAACCACAATCGGTGGGGGGTTTGTTTGGTTTGTGGATGACAACAATAGAGGCAAGCCTCTGATCAAGCGGTAGGGAGCCAATGTTGTAGCTCTCCACAAACATGTTCTTCAGATGAGGCATTATGCAGAGGGCTTCAGCCTTTAGTAGTTCAATTGGAACCCCGTTGGGGCCCATGGCCTTTCCAGATCTGACCGCAAAAACTGCGTTACTGACCTCCTCTAGCGTAAGGTCTGCCTCCAACGCCTTCCTGTCTTCCTCTGATACGGTAGGCAGATGCATCTCCTCTAGGAGTTCTCTGGATTCATCTGCATTATAGTGTGCCCTGGCAGTATAGACCTGCTGTAGGTGGTCGGCAAAGGCCTCCGCAACCTCCTGTGGGTCTGTTACCTGGGATTCGTCAGAGCGGAGAAGCAGGGGAACCCATCTGGAGCCTTGTTCTCAGCATTTTACCAGCAGGATCACCCAGCTCGTAAACCCTGTGACGTGTGTGGAGAAGTTGATTTCGGGACGACTCCGAGGTAAGGGCTTTATATTCGATCTTTTTTGTATGGAGTTGGCGTGCGGTTTCATCAGAGGGATTATTGTTATGGGCAGATTCTAAACTGAGGAGATCCGATTCAGTTTGGAGCACCTGCTCGTTATGCGTACGGACATAGCCGACCTTGAGGGCCAGAGCCCGGCCCTTGATGACTGCCTTGTATGCCTCTCAGATCGTGATCGCCGATTCTAACGATCCAACATTCTCAGTAAAATAAAAGTCTGTTTGCTCGATTAAATCGTCTTTGATATCAGGGACTTTTAAGATCCATGGGCTGATAACAATCGGCCCACGGGTGTGTCGTTGGTGAAAGGTGAGGTCAACTCTTAAGGGAGAATGGTCTGAAATACCCCGGGGAAGTCCTCGCATATTACGGAAATAACCAACATCATCTATAGGACAGAATATGTAATCTATGCAGGACATACTGCGGTGGGCGTTGGAATAATACGTATAGGGAGGCGTGTCGGGTGGTGTGTACGCCAGAGATCTGTAAGTCCAACCGCCTGTGTAAAATCTGTCAGGGCAGAATTAGAACTGTGGGAAGGCCGGGAGGGATATCTATCAAGGTGGTCGTTCATAGTTAAGTTGAAATCACCTCCCACTCCTAGCGTGCCTTGGGGAAGGTTTAGCATCAAGTCACCTAAGGTGCGCATCGCATCCTCACCCAGCGTCGGTGGGAAGTAGGCCGAGATTATATTAAGGTGTCTGCCTTCCCACGTGGCCTCTAGGACTCTGAACCGCCCTTGTGGATCCGCCCATGTCTTTAGGGGTGTTAACGCCAGGGACTTTTTGACCAGAATACCTGTCCCAAGGGAGCCTGACGTGAACCCGGCATGTGCTATCAGTTTATAGCCCCCGGGTTGAAGTGCGCGACAGTTATTACCAACAAGGTGCGTCTCTTGTAAGAGAGCAATATCGGGGGCGTGACACCTGATGAATTGAAGGACCACCCCTCTCTTCACCCGGTTGCCCAGTCCATTGACGTTCCATGTCATGATGTTGAGGTGTCTATCAGGGAGGTCGGGCATGATGGGAATAGTGTTTAGAAAAAATGGATGGAATCAGGATAGCAACCCCTCCCTCTCCATGGAGTAATAATGGTAAGGTGGAGACGAATCCCGGTGGGACCTCCGAGTCAGTGCCAATCAACCAGTACGTTATGCCGTGATGTGCTCCGCTTGTAAGAACTGAAATGACATTAACAATCAAAACAACCCATTTAACCCGAGACCCTCTTCCTGACCTCCCCCCCCCACCCTGCTTCCCTGCCCGCGGATCCAAAACTATCCACTCCCTAACTCGGCAGAGCGCCTGTCGCCCTCCCCACCATTTACGGGGTCACTTGGTAAACAGCCTTGCCTTCCGCCAATGTGTGGGCAACTACACATTTTACATTTTTAAAGAAAGACAAAAGACATACCAGTTCAGATGTTGCAAAACGTTCAAGAAGGAGACGTGGGGACAAAGGTCACCCATCATCTAGCTTATCGGAATCGCTAAATCAGAGAGCCTCCACTAATTAAGTGATCCCCGACAGACCCCCACAGAGAAAGAGGGGGAGGGGGGAACAAGGGAAACATCTGACATCAGTAGAAGTATACTGCAGCCAAATAGTGAAGTAGTGTGGCTCACTGGTTACAGGCGGCAGACCCGAGAGCAGAGGACGGCCCGGGACCAGGGTTCGATTCCCGGCGCGGCAGGTTTCTGGACCAGGGTCAGCGGACTCGATAATTCTCTCGCCTCGGTGCCCACTCTGATCAGCGATCACACTCGGCAACTCCGGGCATTAGCTTGCCTCATCTTCACTAACGGCCCCACCAGACCGCCGGGGATGCCTGGTCTCACCCTGGAGATACCCATTAAGGGACCATCTCTCAGGGAAGCCAGGAAGGGTTTCGCAGCGGTCAAAGCGCCTTGGGACCCTCCGGGTAAGTAGTGCTGAGGTAATAGAAATTTTCAGGTAGCCAAAATGTCCCCCAACTCGCACCCTATCCATGCACCCATGTTCCTTGTATGTCGTGTAACTTCCGTTCTGTTCATGCTGGAGAGACGCAAATACATTTGCGTCCATCCTTAACATGTCAGCTATTCAACCATGCATAAATATCCTGTTCATTAGGTTTCTAGACCTACGGTGCCAACATCTTTACATGGTGCATTTTCACGTTTTCATCCACGTTTTCTGGCCCAGTCGAATTAGGCCCTTAAACGAGGCCCCGAGTCTCATCTCTCCTGTATCTGAAAGCTGTATGCATCCCTGACCCTTGCCTTACTTCCTGCCTCAGACGAGCGGTGCCCGGCTTGGTCTGGTTCGCTTGCCAAGATGATGTTTTACCTACAAGTTATCTGTCCAGCCTCCTCGAAACACATTCCAGTCTAGTGAAATAGGTAAACATATTCCCGGCTGCAGAGCAAAGGGCCCTGCCTTCCTGTCTCCATGCAAGTAATTTACTGCTCCCGTTACCATGGTAGGCCCATGGCCCCCGCACTCTACATGAAGATCCCTTTGCACGCACTCGCATTCAGTGTTGAACGGCCCTTGTCCGAGAGACCTTTTACTCCAGACACTACATCCTCAAAACATACGATATCAGATATGCTATAGGTACAGGTCGTTTTGACACTCCAGACACCAGTCTCCTCTACTCGTGCAAAAGTCAAAGCCCCCAGTTCTCCCCGGTTCCACGTCATGCTCAGCTGCGCGCGTATATAGGTTAGAAGTTTCTGCCGACTCTGCAACTTTCACTAAGCATCCACCCACTTGTGACGTTTCATATTACGTTTCTCTGACATGTCCATGTGTACGCCTTCTTACACGCCTCCTGTTACGCACATGTGTTCTTATCTCTCTCTTTTCACCTGTTACGCCTACTGTATTGGCTCCTATTGTAACGTTTTACTATATATAATGTGTACTGTTAATAAAAAGTTGAATGTCCCTTCCTGAACCTGCGTGGTGATGGAACCCGATATCCCTTGCTTCGAAGCATAATATTAAAGCCCGTATGACTCAGATACCACGGACTCTGCCTCTCATTTTAATGAGCTGTCTTGTATTGATAATTATACGGTAAAAATGAATAGGTAAAATATATTTACCACATAATTTGGCGCCCGAACAGGGACCCCCCCCCCTTCCCCACTCGCCGGTGAAGTCACGCGGCCTTTGCCCCTTCTACAGCCCCGACGGAAATCGTGCACGTTTGCGGGTTTTCCTGCTATCTTCCCTCGGGCCCACGAGGGAGACGGAGACTGCGGTCCGGCGTCCAGACGAGGTGGTGAGGAATGCGGAGGATCCCGACCAGAGCCCTAGTCGAGAGAGCAAGGTCCGAGGTGTCCAGAGGCCCACCTGTTTCCGAAGCGCATGCGTAGGAGAATCGTCACCTGACGCAGTCCAGTCCAGTCCGGTTTCCGAGGCCTTCAGTTTTCTGCTTCCCGGTGAGTACCGTTATTGGAAACGCATCTAGACGGGTTCATTAATTTGTTCCCGGTAAAGACAGGTCTGGGTACACAGACCTGGTCCGTACGTGTTCACTTAGGTGGATGCGGTCCGACGTGTCTCTTTATGGGACCGGTCTGTACTGTTTTAGCAGTGCATCTAGTAATCCAGTGATTCAATATTCTAGTGTTGCAACTCGAGTTTCAGTCTCGATTTTATGTGTTCTTCGTGTATCAGGTAACGTGTTTTAATGTTGTGGTATGAATGATTGTTTCGCTATCCATTATCGTCATTACTGTGTTTTACTGTGCTCACGTTTAAAAATAATCCGATCATGCCGCTGTTCTCAAAATTACGTCAGATAGGTACTAGGAAAGGGATATTAGAAGAAGCAGTTCCCGTCCCGCCTAGGGACACTCCTGGACATTTTATGTATAATAAACATGGCTTAGATGCCATACTGTACCTAGAATTATGGGCAGATTACACCAAGAGTCTGGAAGAAAAGTTTAGATGGCCTGTCTCAGGGACATGGGATGCCGATTGCATCATGAGAGTAGAAGAAGCGTTGTGGAAAAAGAAATCTAGACAATCCCAGAAAGATGCCATAGAATTATGGCGTAAAGAAGCTCATAGACGAAATGAAAAGGAAATCAGAAAAGCAGAGAGAAGTAAAGAAGAATCCGAAAAAGCTAGAGAGAAAGAGTTACTAGAAGAAGGAGAACGAGTCAGAATAGAACAACAAGACAGACAGAGAAATGCACTTATTACAGGACTGTATCCAGTTCTAACCGAGGGCCTGCCCAAGGCGACCCCGGAAGTTCCACGTAACTTGCCACCACCATTGGTCCCGACTAAACTTCGTCACAAACAGACCGCAGCAGACATTTTCCTTTCCTCCTATTTAGATGATGTAGCTCCAACATATACTGTACCCGTACCACCCGTTAATAATGCACAGCAGCCTGGTCCTGCTGTTCAAGCCACGACCCCTCCACGCCAAGACTCGCTTCCCGCACCTGTTGTCACTTCCCCTTCTGCTGCTACCGCCACCCCTACTATTGGTCCTAACAATCCTTTTTCGACAGATGCAACCCAGAGTCCAACCCCATCACATGTACCTTTTCCACCCGCCATGACGTCAGGTCATGCCCACGCTTCTGCTTCAGGAGGTGCCTTGGGAGGCCACCCTCACACTCCGCCACAACTACAACGAATGACAATCAGAGAATTAGCAACACAGCGTACTCCGAAAGCGATGCCACATGAAAAGCTTAAACAGTATATTACCGATTGTAGATATGATCCAGTACCCGGCAAGCAAGGAGACATGTTGTTAGCCTCGTTACGTTTACGACGTGTTACAGATTATTTGTTGACATTACCTAAAATGCCAGATCATCTAGACAAAATATATCATTTTATTAGAACTGGGGAGAGACCAGAATGTATTCGTGAGGCCATGGCATATCAGAAAGCTGAGACACAAGGGTTAATATTAAGATTCTTAATTAATGGTTTGATAAGGGAACAAGATCGGCCAGGTGTTGTTAAAGAAGAGATGGATGTACTGACAAGATGGAGTCAAAATATTGCGGATTGTAAGCATGATAAACAAACTTGTATAGATGCCATGTCCAGAAAGATCCGTAAAGAAATAGTAGCAATACATAACAGACAGAGGGCTGAACAGGAAGCCGGGTCAGACAAGAATGAATCCTCGGAGGAGGAAGAGATAGAGACTCCAGTAGAGGATGCAGACAGGATAGCGTACGTAGGTAGAGTGAAACTCCCTAAACAGTATTCCTTGAATAGACCTTTTGACAGACCCATTCGCCTGGAAAACAAGAAACGTTTTCTTTCCCCGATACCAGAGCAATGTTCTCTTGAACATTTATTCCAAGCCACTGATAAAGTACTAAAAGATAGAATAGGTTACAACGAACTTAGTACAATGCGTGAACAAGAACTAGCACGGTCTGCAGTACAGTGGGCTGATAATAGCAGCGTATATAAAGATGATTCACTAGCGCAAACATTTTTGAGTCTTACTCCAACTGAACAACGTTTAGCTGGTATATACATGATCCAGCACATCATTATGCTATATGAGAGTCAGCATTCTGATCCAGGTCCCCTATACAATATATTGGATGAAATACTCCTGAATAGATGGAGAGGTCTAGGTACCGATTTGATTAATGTGATTCTCGAACAACGTCATAAATACAGAACATTCTTGACTCCACATTTTGTTCCTGTTCCACCTCCAGTAAACCACCCTTTTCACATAGACAGACAGAATCCCTTACGAGAAGTTCATCCCGTACAGACGACTCCAGGGGGTGCGCTTCAACGCGTATTTGTATACACGCCCTTAAGTAAAATGGAATTATTGGAAATGAAGAAAATAGTGCCCTGTCATGATAAAGATCCAGCAGGGTTTCACCGTGAATTAAAAGACATGTTACTCATGGGAGATTACACATATCCCGATATTATGAAAATGTTGAAAGTACTGTTGCCGGCAGGTATTTACGAGAAACTAAAAGAAAAAGAATGGGAGGTGGGAGATAAAAAGATTAATTGGGCTGAATTAGAAAACGAAGAAAGAACACGTACCCCAGGTTTAGGTCTTGGGGACAAAACCAAAGAATTACCAGGATTATTAGTACAGGTTTTGCCGAGGTTATTGACCACCAAAAAGGAAGACTGGGATGCAATCTCAGCCTGCAAACAGAAACAAGACGAAGACACTAGTGATTTTTATTCCAGGTTCGAGAAATGTTTTATTATTAATAGTGGCCTGAAAACAAGTAGCGAATCATATCCACATCTTTTTGTGACCAAATTGGTTGAGAATTCCTTACCACAGGTTAAGAATAGAGTCCTGAAAGTCGAGAGCACATGGCAAGCAAATACACCTTCCCAAATGTTGCAAATGTTACAGTACCACCAGACCCGAATTAGAGAGGAACATGAACATGAACAGAGACGTATGAAAGACACGAAAATGAAAGTACTAGTAGCCCAGACTGTTCCAGCAGACGGTCAAAGAAAGGGTACGGCACCTCCAGGTCAGTCTGCAGCTCCCGTTAAAGGGAATTGCAATTACTGCAAGCAGCCAGGTCACTATATTAATGAATGTTTGGTTTTGAAACACAATATTGCTACCGGTAAAACGAAAGAGAGACCGCGTCCTCCTAGACAGGAACACGTCCCACAGCATGTCGCACAGAATACACAACAGCCACCACAGCAAGTACAACAGACAGTAGCTGTACCCCAACCGCAACCACAGCCTATTGCTGCAACCCAACATGTCACGTCACAAATGTACCAGTATGCACAGTCAGATTACCCCGATTACCAGCAGTACACATGAAACAGCTTAGAGAGGGAGGTTGGCTTGCCTCTTATTGAGGTTACTCTAGATCAAGATGGTCCCTATGTACATAGTCAGGTATTAGGGAAAGACAGAAAATTTTTGATTGACACAGGGGCGAGCAGAACTACCATTAGTCATGACAAGGTTCCAGGGGCTCCCCTCTCAGGCTCACAGAATGTTTCCCTGGGTTTTTCAGGAAAGCCTATTGTTAATGAAGTATCAAAACCAGTTTCTCTTGAAGTTGGTCCATTGTCCCGAACTACTGACCTGTTGCTTACGAAAGCATGTCCTGAAAATCTGCTTGGTATTAAAACGTTGAAAGCCTTAGGGGCTGTGATATGTTGTTCTCCGGAAGGAGTGAGATTGTTCCTACGTGACTTTAAGGGTCACTATGTATTACGTGATTTCGATCCAAGATTGAGAAATGTACCAGCACATTTATGGGCGAAAGGTCCAACTGATGTAGGATGTATGCATATCACACCTTATCATGTCACTCTCAAGCAAGGTGTTGTACTGCCCCGAATCCGACAATACAAATTGCCCCCAGAGGCTGTAGTGGCCTTATTGAAAATCATTGACGAATTGATTGCTCAAGGAGTAGTTATAGAAACTGACTCCAATGTATGTAATTCCCCAATCATCCCGATTCTTAAACGTACAGACTCGAATGCACCTCCAGTCTACAGACTGGTGATCGATCTTCGCGAGCTAAATAAATGCATCGTTCCCCAGTACCCAGTAGTGCCTGACATATCCTCTTTGTTGACTGCCATTGATTCCGAAGCTGCGTTCTTTACTGTAATTGATCTTAAGAACGCCTTCTTTAGTGTCCCCATTCATCCGGAAAGCCAATTTTTGTTCGGATTCTCATTAAATGGCCGAAGTTTTAAATTTGCACGTGCACCTCAAGGGTTCACGGAAAGTCCCAGTATTTACAGTCAAGCCCTGAAAAGACAACTAGACAGTATTCACATGCCTGCTGACACTGCTCTGCTCCAATATGTGGACGACTTATTGATAACTGCACGGACCGAACGTGATTGCGAGCACGCGTCACTGACTGTCCTATGTTTCTTGGCCGAAAAGGGGCATAAAGTGTCCCCTTCGAAGCTACAATTCTGTGCCCAGCAAGTGGTATACCTTGGGCACTTGCTGTCCAAATGGGGGAGACAGCTGACACCAGAACGTATCCAGTTAATTGCACATCTGCCACAACCCAAGACACAAAAGGAGGTACGGGCCTTCATTGGCCTCACCTCATACTGCAGACAATGGATTCCCCAGTATGCATTTCTAGCTAAACCACTCATACAGTTGACAACACAGGAGGCAGCGTCTTCGAATGTCCTTCCTTGGACTCAGGAACACACACAAGCTTTTGACGAGTTAAAGAAAGCCTTATGTCAAGCACCTGTTTTAGCGACACCATGTTATAGCAAGCCTTTTACACTTTTTGTTACTGAACGCGATGGCACAGCATTATCTGTTCTCACACAAGATCAAGCAGGACACCATAAGCCTTGTGCTTATTTTTCGAGTACATTGGATCCAGTAGCCCAGGCTCTGCCTGCGTGCCTCAAATCAGTTGCATCGACAGCTCTAGCAATCAGACAAAGCGATTCAATAGTATTAGGACATCCCCTGACAGTACAAGTTCCCCATTCCGTGGAGGTTCTTTTGAACCGAACGCAGACTCAACACCTGACCATAGCAAGACTGACTGGATACGAATTGACATTGTTTCAGCCACACATAGAAATCAGACGCTGCAATATACTAAATCCCGCCACATTGTTACCCTCGAGTACGATTGACCCGACACCACATGACTGCGTAGAAGTCATCAATACAGTAACAAAGCCCAGACAAGACTTGACAGACATTGCATTACCCGATCCAGACCTGACACTTTACGTGGATGGTTCATGTATGAGAACAAGTACAGGAGAGTTAGTGGCCGCCTATGCAGTGACCACTGAAACTGAAGTTTTAGATACACATCGCATTGACACACTGTCTGCCCAGGCAGCAGAGCTCATAGCTCTGACCCAAGCCTGTATACTAGCCAAGAACAAGAAAGTAAACATATACACAGATTCACAGTATGCATTCGGAGTCGTTCACGATTTCGGTGTTCTTTGGGAAGAAAGGGGTTTCCTAACTTCTCACGGTACCAAGATTCAACATGGTCCCCTTATACAAGCTCTGTTAGAAGCAATACACTTACCTGCATCCATTGCTACCATGAAGTGCAAAGCACATACAAAAATTACTGATACTATTTCCCAGGGTAACAACCTGGCAGATCGAACAGCTAAGCTTACTGCTCAGACCTAGACAGACCCGACAAAGACTGTAGTACCAACACAGACACATTGTATGACAGTGAAGGATCCCATTCTAGACGTACTCGATATTCAGACACATGCCACACCAGACGAAATCAAGAAATGGACGGAACAAGGAGGGATCCAAACGGATCAGGGATGGATGACGAAGGGAAGAGCCACATGGTTCCTCCCCGACTCTATGGTTCAAGTAATCATTAACACAGCACATAGTCCAGCACACTTAGGAGAAAAAGCCATGTTAGACAGCATTCAAAACCTCTGGTTCAATAAACATTTACGAGCAGCAGCAAAACAGAAAGTGCGTACTTGCATGATCTGTTGTCAGTTCAATCCAGGCAAAGGTGTTCCCGTGGAACAAGGTGGATTCCACCCTCCCGATCATCCTTTTGAAGTCCTCCAGATGGATTACATCCAGATGGACCGATGTAGAGGATTTAAATATGTCCTTGTAGTTGTATGTGCCCTTTCCCGATGGACAGAAGCATACCCAGTCCCAGATTACACTGCCGCGACCACTGCCAAGCAGTTGGTTCGTGAATTTTTCCCGTGATACGGCCTGCCCCGTGTCGTGTACTCAGATAATGGACAGCCATTCTCGTCCGAACTCATGAAACAGGTTTCACTCCTGTTAGGTTACCAATGGAAGTTCCACTGCGTACGGCATCCCGAGGCAGCTGGCTTGGTCGAAAGACACAATCAGACCCTGAAAATCCGATTGGCCAAAATATGTGCAGAGAAAGGTGTAGATTGGATAGTAGCGTTGCCAGTTGCACTCTTCTATATGCGTATGGTAGCCCATTCTAGGACAGGATTGTCTCCTTATGAGATTGTTTTCGGGCGGCCTCCCAATATGTGGGGTACGCCTATGCCAAAGAAGATCACAGATGTTGATAGTTTTATGCTGACAGATTACTTGGCCTCCTTGATGTCTGCACTACAATCTTGTCGTTCACAGGTTGCCGCTGCCTTCCCAGACAACACCCAAGTGAAACCGCATGAAGTGGTCCCCGGCGAGCACGTCCTTGTGCGAAATTTCGATAGGAAAAGTCCGCTGGAGCCGAGATGGAAACAGCCTAAGTTGGTTTTGATGACGACGAGGACTGCAGTAAAGCTGGAGGGCAGGAAAGGCTGGGTGCACTCCAGCCATATAAAGAAAATTCATGGACTGTGTCCAGACACTGTGATTAAGGACTGCCCCTTTTCGGACATTGACTCTAAACTTCCCCTGCTAGAAAAAACTCCCCAAGAGGAGTATCGCTTAAAGCTGAGGTCTAGTAAGTCAGACAGCGTTTAATTGTTTAAGTCCCCCTCGGGTGAAGTGGTTAGACAGGTTTCTGACATGAACAAGATAGACCCAAGTAGTCAGAGAGATAGGCGTAACGAGAAAAGAGAAAAGCACTGTAAAGTTTTGCACAGCGGATGCATAATCGCCTTATTCTCCATGTTTCTTCTGAGTCTTACGATAGTATGTACAGGTTTATTGCTACATGTCTTTTTCCCTCTTGATTCATATATACATGCTTCCTATAACGATTCCGCAGAGCACACTTTCAGCGACCTGCCTCCCCACGAGTTATCCTATCGATTAGCAATGCGCAATAATACATTCATTCGTATGTTACATCACACTCACCAGACCAGCAATGCCACCAATTGCTGGGTATGTGGCCGACTTCCACCTTACCAGAAATACAAGGGAGCTCTGCCTCTCTTTCCTTACCCGTTCACACATAATGGTTCATGTGGTGCATGGTTTGCTTTAATGTCATCCCTAGACAGTAAGTCCAAAGTTTCCCAAGGCAATTGGATATGGGGGAACCTGAATACAGTCATGAATAAAGCATGTTTCCCAGATGCAGACGGTCTCCCACAAAGGACAGGGACCGATCTAGAAAATGAAGTGTATGCATTAGGTAACTTTTCCCTCAACCTCATGATCCTGAACGTCCAGTCCGAGACTAATTCGAACTTGCCGTTTATTACAGTTTTGCCAGTGAAAGGTGAATTATGCGTCAGAAAGAATGGTTCAGTACATCTAGGACACAGTGATTGTAATACTGTGGTCGAATTCAGTGACAAAGGAAAGTCCACTTTCAAAGCCTCTCGCCATTCTTATTTTATTTGTGGACATACAGCTTATGTTCATCTGCCCCCTGATTGGGATGGGACGTGTTATATTGCGTTTCTCCTGCCACCTGTTTTCCTAGCCTCATAGGAATTCACGTCTTGTGAATATCAGACATAGAAGAGAACTACCTCCTGTTATTGATGTTTCTGGTTCTCTATGGGATTATGTCAAAGGATATTTCTGGTTCATAGGTCCTGTCCAGAACAGTAAATTACTACGCAGGTTAACGAGCACACTTGAAAAGGTAGTGAACGAAACTACTTTTGCTTTAGGTAACTTGACCGAAGAGCAATCTGCTATGAGAATTGTTGTTCTTCAAAATCGCCTTGTCCTTGACGTCATCCTGGCAGATAGGGGCGGGGCTTGTAGAGTCATCGGATCCAGTTGTTGCGTGTTTATTCCTAATAACGCGCCATCCGTGTATAAGGCTATGACTAGGCTTCATGAAATAGCTCACCTGATTCACCAGAATCCAGACACCTGGACTTGGTCCGGTTGGCTCTGGAGTGTGATATACGCATGGGGATGGAAATTGCTATCCTTCCTAGGTATAATATTGGTCATAGTATTCAGTTGTTGTCTATGTCTGCAATGTGGGCCAGCGATTTGCGGCTTGTGCGCCACAGCCTGTATTCCAAGTCCAAGTTCCCGTTACCGAATGAAAAAAGATGAACAAATGATGTTGTATGAACAGATAGATGGTCTCATGAATATAGATATATCCTAGAGGGTGAAGTAGGGGCCAAGGAGGGAATGAGGTAATAGAAATTTTCAGGTAGCCAAAATGTCCCCCAACTCGCACCCTATCCATGCACCCATGTTCCTTGTATGTCGTGTAACTTCCGTTCTGTTCATGCTGGAGAGACGCAAATACATTTGCGTCCATCCTTAACATGTCAGCTATTCAACCATGCATAAATATCCTGTTCATTAGGTTTCTAGACCTACGGTGCCAACGTCTTTACATGGTGCATTTTCACGTTTTCATCCACGTTTTCTGGCCCAGTCGAATTAGGCCCTTAAACGAGGCCCCGAGTCTCATCTCTCCTGTCTCTGAAAGCTGTATGCATCCCTGACCCTTGCCTTACTTCCTGCCTCAGACGAGCGGTGCCCGGCTCGGTCCGGTTCGCTTGCCAAGATGATGTTTTACCTACAAGTTATCTGTCCAGCCTCCTCGAAACACATTCCAGTCTAGTGAAATAGGTAAACATATTCCCGGCTGCAGAGCAAAGGGCCCTGCCTTCCTGTCTCCATGCAAGTAATTTACTGCTCTCGTTACCATGGTAGGCCCATGGCCCATGGCCCCCCGCACTCTACATGAAGATCCCTTTGCACGCACTCGCATTCAGTGTTGAACGGCCCTTGTCCGAGAGACCTTTTACTCCAGACACTACATCCTCAAAACATACGATATCAGATATGCTATAGGTACAGGTCGTTTTGACACTCCAGACACCAGTCTCCTCTACTCGTGCAAAAGTCAAAGCCCCCAGTTCTCCCCGGTTCCACGTCATGCTCAGCTGCACGCGTATATAGGTTAGAAGTTTCTGCCGACTCTGCAACTTTCACTAAGCATCCACCCACTTGTGACGTTTCATATTACGTTTCTCTGACATGTCCATGTGTACGCCTTCTTACACGCCTCCTGTTACGCACATGTGTTCTTATCTCTCTCTTTTCACCTGTTACGCCTACTGTATTGGCTCCTATTGTAACGTTTTACTATATATAATGTGTACTGTTAATAAAAAGTTGAATGTCCCTTCCTGAACCTGCGTGGTGATGGAACCCGATATCCCTTGCTTCGAAGCATAATATTAAAGCCCGTATGACTCAGATACCACGGACTCTGCCTCTCATTTTAATGAGCTGTCTTGTATTGATAATTATACGGTAAAAATGAATAGGTAAAATATATTTACCACAGTGCGCTATATAAATGCCTATACATTTACATTTACATTTACAAATATGTCCAGGGTATCAGGACCAGCGGTCAGTGGCGGTCTGCGCCTTCTCGAACCGACCGTTCTGGCTGCATCTCCGGATCTTTCAGGAGTGTGTTCCGTGTCCACCTCCCCCACCAGCGAGCTATTGTCACTTGAGGTCTGTCTCCTCGTGCGCCATCCTTCGAGCCACTCCCACGCCTCCTCAGGAGAGAGAAAGAACCAGCCTTGCCTTCTGATTCTCCTCGGAGTTTCGCTGGAAACAGCATCGAGTACTTGAGGCCTTTATCTCTCATCACCTTCTTCACTTCAAGGAAGCTATGTCGTCCAGCTTGCACCTTCATGGTGAAGTTCGGGAAGAATGTCACACTGGCATTTTCAAGTTGTAGGGGGCCTGTTGTTCTGGCCACCTGAAGTACGACATCTCTGTCACGGAAATTGAAGACTCGCGCCAGGATTGGGCGTGGGGGGGCTCCAGGTTTTGGCCTGCCCGCCGGGACTCTGTGGGCCCGTTCAATGGGGAAGAAGGTGGACAAACGTTTAGGTTTGAGATGTTGTAGGATCAGGTTCTCGACAAAAAGATCTGCTGCAGTCTCCTCCATTCGCTCCAAGACCCCAAGGATGCGAACGTTATTGCGTCTCGCCCTTCCTTCATAGTCATCTAGTTGTTCGCTGAGCTGTTTCTGTTGTCGATGGAGTTGGGCCACCTCTTGCTGGAGGGTGGAGGTGTTGTCTATCAGAGCGGCCGTTTTTACCTCCACATCTTTGACTTTCGAGTCTATTTTCCGAAGGTCGGCACGCAAGAGGGTGACCTCTATGTTGACCGAGTCAATCCGTGTCTCGAGCGAGGTGCGCACCCCAGCTATCGCTTCCATAACGTCTTCTAGTGTCAGTGCCTTTGAGGCTGGGGATATGGGGGGGCCTTCGGTTCCATCTCTGGCGCCTGTTCTTTAGCATCCCCCTTAGTGTTCCATGAGAATTTAGTGAGGGATTTCTGTTGGGACTGTCTTAGGCCTCTCACTGGATGTAGAATAGGGGGTTCCCGCTGTAGACGGGTGGATGGGTGGGGGCCCGAGGGAGAGTTCAGTATCCCAAAGAAGAGCCAACCTTGCAGCCCTGATATATCCTCAACGGAACTTAGTCCACCTAGATCGCCTCAGGTGCACTGGGTGATGACTGACAGTTCGTAGTGGAGCTAGGGCCCAGTCCACCAGTGACAGGAGGGGGAAGGGAAGGGGGGCGTTGGGTGCCCCTCAGCGTTAGGAGGCACGGGGGGTCATCGGGAGAGCACAGTGTGAGCAGGCGGCATATCCCCTTTTCAAGACAAGCATGCAGCTGTATGGTAGGCCATCCGGTGAGCCGTCTGAGCGCCGGCGGGCTCTGGCCACTCCCCTCGATCTCCAACTATTGTAGGAAGTTGGTCAGCGCCCCTCCCGTTTAGAGTACCTGGGGGGGCTGTGATGGGCCCAAGAAAGTGCTGGGCACCGCACGCGGCATCCAGCGCAGAGGCGGGAGGAGTCCGTTCGCTAATGGTCGTCCTCGGCGGCTGTGGGCCCCAGAGACCGGAAATCGCATAGAGGCAGCCACAAAGAGTAGATATTGGGGGGGGGGGGGGTTTCCCAACCTTGTCCTCAGTGGCAGTTCTCCCTGAACCCGCTGGGCACAGCGCACATCAAGGTCCGGCCCCCCAGTGGCCCCCGATCTCTGACGCCGCCCGTTGCGGCCTCACCACCTCGGCCGCCGGGCTGCAAATGTTCGATCGCCCGCTCGTGGGCCACAGCTCAGGGCAGGGCGGCAGGAGGAGCCGGCGATCCAGGAAGCGGCCCAGCGGACCAACAGAGCAACCTACCCGGGCACCGGTAAGGAGGTATGGGGGGGCTCCGGCCTCGGTAGCTGTCCTCCACGGAGAAGGGCCGCAGGCCGGGGACTGTCGTAGATGCCGCCCCGATGGCCGATGGGGCTGATGCGTTCTGGGACAAGTACGCTCCGGCCCCCCCCGCGCTGGGGAGATTAAAATAGTCGGGTTGAGGAAAATCATATTCCGGCCCTCGCGTCCTACTCAATAATTGATGTGCTAAGAGGCGGTGCCGGCAACATCAAAAAGGTAATTCATAAGTGACCGTTTTCCCTGCACTGAAAGAACATGCATGCCTGTAGATGGCAATGATCTTGATATTCATTTCACTTCTTTGTTGTTGTTCCTTTTTGGGTAATCGGCTTGATGGTACCATTTCCAAATACAGTGGGATACTGACAACATTTTATTTCGTAAGTGACATTGCTGTAGCCCCCCCCCCCTTTTACACATGAAATAGAGATGACGTAATTCTTTTTCGAAACACGTCGACCTTGCATATTTTTTACCAAACAATCTTAGGGCAATAGCTCATGGCTGCTTTTGTGCATTATGATTTGAATTGATTAATTTAAAAATGTGTTATTGATTTGTTGTGCACAAAAAGGATTATTGGTTGTAAATAGGTGATGTTTGGTGGTTATCCCTTGTATTACACTTAGATACAAATGGGTTTTGTAGCCAGGTTATGAGATATTGTGTTGGGGTGCTTGAAATGGAGTATGGGCTATAAATGTATGATGAATGTGACATGTGAGTGAGTGAAGTGAGTTTGTATTTAACAATAATATGGCTGGATATATGTTTGAATGCAAGTTGTTATGTTTTGTCCAAAATCTAATAATATGAGACACAAATATTTACATCCAATTTTAAACAAATTAATTTTAAGCAAGTAAGGCCAGCCTTATTGTTTTTACAGCTGTTAACTATTCCTTTTATTTGCTATTCTCTAGTATGCATTTTCATGGGGGTGTTAAAATAAGAATGAGTTTGGTAATGAGAAATTGTGTGTAATTTTTTGACTTGGCTTTTATGATTTTATTTATATAATCAAATAAAGATCATAAATTGAAATTGAATTGCATGTAAAGTTTCCTATCCTGTGGGACCGTTATAGCCTCCAGGTATTGCTCAAGTTCACTTGCCAATTTAAATTCCAGGAAGGCCGATGTAAGACGGCCCTGACCCTGGTGGATTAGTGAAGACTGGGCCACCCATTTCCAGTATTGTTTCTTAATTAAGTCCCTACTAGGGAACGATGCAAGGTCCCTAGCATCCCACAATCCCTCCAACCCTATTGCAGTGAGCAGAGATTTCAATTTGTAGAACCATTCAATTTGCTTGAACCGATCAAGCGCAATTACTTCGGATAAGGCAACAGCATATGGAAGCAACTCTGGAGTTGTCCTAAGGCGGAGCCAGAACAGAATGGGGTGTAATTTTGCCTTCTCGATGATGGAAGTCCTCTGTGGAAGTGAAACCAGAGCTCTCAGAAATGTGTTCTCCAGAGTCAAGAGGCCATCCAGATTTTCAAACCACCACAGTTCTGCACCATATAATGTTGAGCCCACAGCCTTACAGTCATAGATGTGAAGTGGAGCTGCTACAGGTCTGGTGAAGGAGGTCCTATGCTCTTTGATCATTGTCCCAGTAATCTGCTTGTGTTGAAGGGACCTCTTCACTATATGAGGCATCCATGACTGATCATCAGAGAGGGTGATCTCCAGGTACTCAAAGGTCTTCACTCTCTCCAGCGGTACCCCACCCAATGCGAGCTTACTGCAGAATGTTTTGTGGGGGTGCAGCATAAAAAGGTTTGTTTTTGTGGTGTTAATCGCCAAACCTAGCATGGTGCAGAAGGCCTCAAAACGATCCAGTAGCAGCTAAAGCCCACTAGGAGTTTTGGTAACTAGCAGCGTGTCGGCGGCAAACAACAGTGTTACCGCTTTGGTGCCCCCCAGAGAGGGGGCATCAGCAGGGATATCTGAAAGGTACCAGATGGCACCATTAACGAAAAGTGAGAGGAGTGTGGGGGCAAGTATGCAGCCCTGTCGGGCCTCTTTATTAACTTTAATTGGACCAGTTAACTGTTCTTGACTGCCCCCAGAGGACCCTTGCGTAGTTGGCCTCATGGAGGCAAATAACTAGCATCAGAACATCAAGAGGGAGGCCCATCTATTTCAGGACACACCAAAGCTTATGTCTTGGGACCAAATCAAAGGCAGACCTTGGATCAATGAAAGCAACATAGAGGCTTCCCTGGCCTATAGTCACCGCCTTCCATGTCAATAAAAGGAAGCAAAGGACCTGGTCGTTGGTGCTAATTTTCTTCCTGAACCCAGCTTGGAAGGGGGACAAGATGCTAAAGTCGCTGATCCAAAAATGTATTTTCATGAGGAGTGCCTGAGCGAACACCTTTTGTACACAGTCTATCAAACGGATAAGCCTGTATTTGGAGGTTAATGATCGGTCACCCTTCTTGTAGACTGGAATCACCTCAGCTCCCTTTCTGGGGAATCACCTCAGCTCCTTTTCTAGGGATGAGGTGCAGGCAGGAGCCTGCAGGTGGAGGAGAGCCTCGAATGCCTACCTGAGAGGAGCTCGAGCTGCAGCTTAAGGGCAGGCCCTTAATGGTGGAGCGGTGCAGGGGAGAGCGTTGACTCTGTCCAAGAGGTCAGAGGTCTTGCTCTTTTTGCCGCGCAGCAGGTGCAATTAAGTAGGAGTCGGGGGAAGCGTTCAGCTGGGAGGTGGGAGTGACACGATGGGGGAAGGGCAGTGGCACGGAGCGTGGGAAGAAGGAGCGAGGATGGAAAAGGAATAGAGAAAAAGGGGCAAAGAGGCAAAAAGAGAAAAAGGGGAATAGAGCAAAGAGTCAAAAAGGGGAAAAGAAAAAAGAGGCAAAAAAGAGAACAAAAGAGGCAAAGAGGGAACAGAACAGAGCAGAATAGCAGAAGAGCAGGCTGCTGTTCCACTAGACCCCCAGGGATGAGGTGCAAGCACAAGCCTGCGGGTAGGAAGGGCCTTAAACACCTACCTGAGAGGAGCTCGGGCTGGAGCTTAAGGGCAGACCCTTAATGGAGCTGCATGGGGTAGAGCAGTGACTCTGACCAGGAGGTCAGAGGTCATGCTCTTATTGCCAAGCAGCGGCCGCCATTAAGTAGGGGTCAGGGGAGGGCGATCAGATGGGAGGCGAGAACGACACGCTGGGGGAGAGGCCGCGTGGCCAGCAGCTGTGTATAAATCTTCTTATGCAAAAATTTAAAGCCAGGGCCATTTGAATTCCTTCTTTAATGTACCTATTAACTCTTTCCACTAGCTTATTGGATGATGAACTACATAAAGGTGTTTTCTGTTTTCTAATTCCATGTTTAGCGAAGTATGACATCATCTTTCGTGAGATTAATTGATTGCCATTATCTGACACTACAATATCTGGATACCTTTCTTTTGAAAATACCTCTTCCATATACTCCACAATCCTTTCTGTTGTGATATTGTTCACTAATTCTTAACTTATCCATTTTGTATAGTAATCAGTCAATACAATTATATAACACATTTCACCTCCCAAACACATGTATGGTCCTACAAAATGAATGGCCACCTTTGACCATCTTCTGTTAATGATTTCCACCAAATGCATTCCTTCTTTCATACATTTCCAGTGCTAGTCTTACTTAAAGGCATTCTACACAACTATTTACATTAAGATCTACTTCAAAGTCCATACCTGGCCATCAATAATGTTCTCTCAATAGTTTTTTAGGTGAGGTTGCACCTGGATGACTCTCATGCGCATCATTACACATAAATACATTTCCATCAATGCTTAATTCATCCTTAAGCTGACAAAACTATTTGATGACTCTGTCTAAATGTCTGATTGATGGCCAATCCATGATGACATGTCCTTAACTTTTCGTAAACCTATATCTTACTCCATGGCGTCTAGCCAGTCGTGTTGTTTTATTACACTCTCACTCATCTGAATAGCATCAATCATTTCCACAACACACTCCTCCGATGCACTACCTACACTATCATCAGCTTCATTTAGAGGCAATCTAGGTAAGCAATCTGCTCTACAATCAAGGCCACCTGACATATGCTTGATTTTGAATGTGTACTCTTGAAGTTTAGAGATTAACCTGGCTAACCTCAATGAATCTGTTGAGTTTCCACGTCCAGAGCCATTCATCGTATAAACCAAAGGTTTGTGATCAGTTACTAGGGTGAATGTTTTTCCGCATAAATAAGTCTTGAATTTTTATACTGCCCAAACACATGCTAATGCCTCCCTTTCTATTGTGCTATAATGTTTTTCTGCAATAGTTAATGTTATTGAAAGAGGTCCTACAGTTTGTTCTTTCCCTACTGTTATTTGAGTGAATACAGCTCCAAGTCCAAACGCACTTGCAACTGCAGTCACCACATTCTCCGCTTCAGAATCATATGATTTTAAAGATGGTGCTCTTATCATATTTTTTACTTCCTCAAAAGCTTGCTGCTGTTCCTATCTCCAGATAAATGTAACCTTTTTACGTAACAAAGATCTAAGTGGTTCAACTAAAAATGCATACTCATTCACAAAGCGAGAATAGCACTCACTTAATCCTAGAAATGATCTCAAGGAGTCTCTGCTACTGGTGCTCCACGAATAGCTTTCACAATGTCAATGTTTAGTGTAATTCCTTCTGAAGATACTGTTTGACCTAAATAATCAACTTTAGCTTGCAAAAATGTACACTTTTTTTGCTGACAGTTACTCCTTTACCTTCCAATATATCTAAAACACGATCTAATGTCTTATTATGTTCTTCTACATTTTTAGCAAATATCATAATGTCTTGAAACATTTGCACACCTTGTACCTGGCCAAATAAAATGTCCATTAATCTCAGAAAACAATAGCGGCCAACACTAAGCATGCGTAATAATCGAAATGCACCAAATGGTGTTGTAAATGTTAAATCTTTTCAATCGTCAGACAATTTGACTTGACGATAAGCCGACTTAAGATAAATTATAGGGAAATAAGATGATCAACTAATAGCTGCCAACAGTTTATTCATTTTTGGTAAAGGCTGACGGTCTATCACTATGTTCTTATTTAATGAACTCAAATCGGCACAAAGACGGATGTGCCCAGACTTTTTTTTCGCAGTAACAATCGCTGAAACCCACTCAGATGAATCTGTAGGTTTAATTATACCATCACTACACATATCCTATCATAATTTTTTAAGTTCACAAGGTTACATGCTGTACTTTATGACACATGGGTACAGCTTCACTTTTTAACTTAATTTTATGCTCAAATCCCTTGAAGCGCCCTGCAATGGCTGAAAATACTTTGGCCTGCCTCTCCAAAATCCCCTAAACACTGTCTTGTTCTATTTTTTCTCCCCGTATTTTAAAAATGGGCAATTCACCTAAAACAATAGGATCTGCAGCTCCAGGTTTTAACCAAATTCATCAACATCCTAAATCTTGCCATCCCACTATATTCCTACCATTCTCTGCCACATAAATCTTTGTTCTAATTACACGTCCTCGAAATTCAAGTTCATCTTAAAAATAACCTAACAAAATAATTTCAAAATCACCAAACGCTTTGGGATTGATATCTGCTTCAAACAATGTAACTTTTTTCCAAGCTTTTTTAAATACATCTTCATCTAATAAAGTTAAAGGTGACCTTGAGTCAGCCTTGATATTCAACTCCACTCCACCAATATGAACTGTACCCAAAGGTCCCTTATGTTATGAATAGTCCTTAGGATCGGTTTGTTGAAAGGTAAGCCCACCTCTGAATCTAGCCAACACCTGGATAGCCGTTATAGCACAGAGTGTTGACAGGATTAAGTGAGGGGAAAAATAAGGAATATCAAGGAAGGAAAGGATGGGGACAGCAGGGAGGGAGATCTGAAAGACATAAACAAACACAGGCATAAGACTAAATGGGTAGCTTCTATAACTGTTATTATGAGGGTTCATACCTGTAAAATAAAAGATAAAGCCTTGTGGACGTGAAGAGGTACGTAGGGTTGGATATGCTGTAACTGTAGGGATACAGAATAGATATATAAGCGATACATACTACAGTGGAACATATAACACAATGCTTGCTACGACAAATCAGTTCCTGCACTAAGCACCTACCCTTATAAGACTCCACTAAACCTCACAGGGGTAGAGTGTAATCCACACCTCCTAATCCCCTGTTAATAGAAAAGCCAAAGAACAAGTTACACATCTGTACATATATAATCCGTGATACCCTTTCACACACAGTGTTTGTTATGTCTCACAAAGCTCCTCTGGAGAATCCAAAGGTGGAATTCCCAACTAATGCCTCTTAGCTGGGTTCCAGGAATAGTCTTATGTACAACAAAGAAAAGAGCACCCCAAAAGGAGTAACTATCCAATGTTCGATAGTTACAACAGAAATCACCGCCGTTGGCCGACAATACCAAACCGGGACAAATCCAAATCAATTCCCCAAAGCAAAACACCAGAACTAAACAAGGTCTCCAAATATGCCTTCACAGCCGGAGGTGGGTAGGAAACAAACCGCCGCTGATAAAAAACACCCAGCATCGCGGTGAACACACTCTTACAACACCAGCCGGACAGAACTCCGAGGTCGAGCAAAGCTACGGGTCCGGAATCACCGACAACTTGCTCCGGCCGCCATTCCCTTTTTGTATCGCATCGCGGAAGTGTGATGCGCCGCAAGGAATGCCGGGAGCTGTAGTCTTTTCCCGGTGGATGCCGGGATTTGTAGTTCGCGGTACCTCCGCGATCGTAACAATACATCCCTCTCTCAACCACGAGGACAGGGGCCAGGCTTCAATGGACATCTCCTATGGAATGCAGACACCAACCTCGGGGCATGGACACCTAGAGCAGGTTCCCAGGAGTTCTCTTCAGGCCCGTACCCCTTCCAGGACACCAGATACCACAACTTACTCCTCCTGAAACGGGAGTTCAGAATACGACGGACCACATACTCTTCCTCGCCATGCACCAATACAGGAGGAGGACGGGACTGGCCCTTCGACAATGATGGTTTCAGCAAAGAAACATGAAACACAGGATGTATGCGGAGATGGGAAGGGAGCTTTAGCTTAACTGCTACAGGATTTACCATTTTCAGCACCCTATAAGGACCAATGTATCTAGGGTTGAACACACTGTGCTTCCTGAAGCGCAAGTTCCTGGTAGACAACCACACCTCGTCCCCTACACCATATAAAGGTCCTTGCCTCCGATGCTTGTCCGCCGCAGCTTTATACTTGCTTTTCACCGCTCGCAGGTTGTCCTGTGCCTTGATCAACGTCTCCTTAATATGTGCCACCCTATGAACCACACCAGGAAGCAAAGAGTCAGTTTCAGGTTGCACAAATGGAAGGAAACGTGGATGCCTGCCGTACAAACAGTAGAACGGAGAGATCTTGGTGGAACCATGTGTGGCATTATTGTAGGCCACCTCCGCCAACCATAAATAATCCACCCAGTTCTCCTTGTCATTGTCCGTGTAGAATCTTAGATACTGCTTAAGGGTTTGGTTCAACCGCTCAGTCTGTCCATCAGTTTGCGGGTGAAAACTGGTGGAGAGGGCGGACTCAATATGCAACGAAGAACACCATGTCTTCCAAAATTGAGCTGTGAACTGAGACCCTCTGTCAGAAACAATGACGCTCGGCAATCCATGTAACCTCACCACGTTGACCATCAGCATGAGTGCCAGCTGACCCGCCGAAGGTACTTGTTTACAGGCCACAAAGTGCCCCATCTTGGACAGGTAATCAACCACCACCATAACGGCTGTGCAACCTTTGTCAGCGGGAAGGCCGACTATGAAGTCCACTGAGATCCGATCCCAAGGAATCGTTGGAGTAGGTAGAGGCTGCAACAACCCCTTCGGACAGCCATGGTTCGATTTCATCCTAGCGCATTGAGCACAGGCTGTCACCCAGCGCCCCACATCAAGTCTCACCGAAGGCCACCAGAACTGTCTTAATACAGGTTCCAGCGTCTTAGCCATCCCAAGATGTCCTGCGCTAGGCGAATCATGGCACCAGATGTATACCTGCCTTCTCAGAGCCCGAGTAGGTATCAGCAACCGGTTATGGAACATTGGCAGGCCCCCATACAATCTCCACTCCCGATGGCTACCCAACCACTTCTTCCAGTCAAAGGAGTTCACTCCCTGCCGAACGTCTCTCAAGAAAGTATCTGGCTGTAATACACACACCACCTTCTCTGTAGCCACTATGCTCGCCTCAGCCTTTTCCTCATTTGAACTGCAAGTTGACTGGCACGTCAGAGCGTCCGCCTTCCAATTGTCTGCACCCGGGCGGAAGGTTATGATAAAATTGAATCCGGAGAAAAACATCATCCACCGGAGCTGTCTGGGAGATAGATGACACGCAGCAGACATGAACTGCAAATTCCGATGGTCGGAATAAACAGTGACCACATGACGAACACCCATGAGAAAGTGACGCCATTCCTGAAAAGCGTCACGTATGGCCAGCAACTCCTTTTCTGCTATGTGGTAGTTCAATTCCGCCGGATTCAACTTTCGTGACATATAGGCCACGGGGTGTAACTGACCCGTGTCTGAATTGCGTTGAGACAAGACCGCCCCTATTGCCACCTCCGATGCGTCCGCCTCCACAATATAGGGCTTGTCCGGGTCAGGATGTGATAACACAGGGGCTGTTACAAATGCTTCTTTAAGGGACGAAAAGGCGGATTGTGCCTCTTCAGACCACACAAACACTTTAACTTTCTTCAGCAGATGTGTAATAGGCGCCACCAACCTCGAGAACTGATTTATGAAACGCCTATAGAAGTTGGCGAAACCCATGAAGCATTGTACATCCCTCACACAAGTTGGAACAGGCCAGTCCCTTACCGCCGCCACCTTCCTGTCCGCCATTTCTTGACCCTTCGGACTCAGCATCACTCCCAGAAATTCCACCACATGCACATGAAAATCGCACTTGCTGATCTTGCAGTATAGATGGTTAGCCTGCAAGATAGTGAGCACGCTGGTGACATGTTGGAAATGTAGTTCCTCTGATTCGGAATATACCAGTATATCATCAATATAGACAATTACATAGCAGTCCAAGATGTCCCGGAACACATCATTCAAAAAGAATTGGAAGGCCGCAGGGGCGTTACAGAGCCGGAATGGCATTACTCTGTACTCAAACAACCCATATCTGGTTTTGAATGCCGTCTTCCATTCATCCCCGCTATGCATGCGGACCAGGTGATACGGCCCCTTTAGATCTAATTTCGTGAATATCGTAGCCTTATTCACTTGTTCCAATAACACACTGATCAGGGGCAAAGGGTACCTGTTTTTGATAGTGATGGCGTTTAACGCACGAAAGTCCACACATGCGCGCAGCTCACCATTGGCTTTAGGAATGAAAAAGAGAGGCGATGCGGCTGGGGATTTGGATGGGCGTATAGCACAGAGTGTTGACAGGATTAAGTGAGGGGAAAAATATGGAATATCAAGGAAGGAAAGGATGGGGACAGCAGGGAGGGAGATCTGAAAGACATAAACAAACACAGGCATAAGACTAAATCCCTACACAGTAAATGGGTAGCTTCTATAACTGTTATTATGAGGGTTCATACCTGTAAAATAAAAGATAAAGCCAATGGGACTGATACAGGCATCTCTACCACAACTGCTTGAGGCGGTGGCGTACCCCCTGCATCAAAGGGATTGCGTTGAACCACATCAACGCGTGCCCTCAAATCTGCCGTTTCTAACCTAGAGGCAGCTACCTCTAACTGCAATGCGCCCAAGGCCTCTATCACATCCTCTAAAGTGGCCATACCAGCACAACCCGACCGGGAGGACAAGAATTCGTGGGTCGGTGATTCTGTTATGAATAGTCCTCAGGATCGGTTTGTTGAAAGGTAAGCCCACCTCTGAATCTAGCCAACACCTGGATAGCCGTTATAGCACAGAGTGTTGACAGGATTAAGTGAGGGGAAAAATAAGGAATATCAAGGAAGGAAAGGATGGGGACAGCAGGGAGGGAGATCTGAAAGACATAAACAAACACAGGCATAAGACTAAATCCCTACACAGTAAATGGGTAGCTTCTATAACTGTTATTATGAGGGTTCATACCTGTAAAATAAAAGATAAAGCCTTGTGGACGTGAAGAGGTACGTAGGGTTGGATATGCTGTAACTATAGGGATACAGAATAGATATATAAGCGATACATACTACAGTGGAACATATAACACAATGCTTGCTACGACAAATCAGTTCCTGCACTAAGCACCTACCTATATAAGACTCCACTAAACCTCACAGGGGTAGAGTGTAATCCACACCTCCTAATCCCCTGTTAATAGAAAAGCCAAAGAACAAGTTACACATCTGTACATATATAATCCGTGATACCCTTTCACACACAGTGTTTGTTATGTCTCACAAAGCTCCTCTGGAGAATCCAAAGGTGGAATTCCCAACTAATGCCTCTTAGCTGGGTTCCAGGAATAGTCTTATGTACAACAAAGAAAAGAGCACCCCAAAAGGAGTAACTATCCAATGTTCGATAGTTACAACAGAAATCACCGCCGTTGGCCGACAATACCAACCGGGACAAATCCAAATCAATTCCCCAAAGCAAAACACCAGAACTAAACAAGGTCTCCAAATATGCCTTCACAGCCGGAGGTGGGTAGGAAACAAACCGCCGCTGATAAAAAACACACAGCGTCGCGTAGAACACACTCTTACCACACCAGCCGGACAGAACTCCGAGGTCGAGCAAAGCTATGGGTCCGGAATCACCGACAACTTGCTCCGGCCGCCATTCCCTTTTTGTATTGCATCGCGGAAGTGTGATGCGCCACAAGGAATGCCGGGAGCTGTAGTCTTTTCCCAGAGGATGCCGGGATTTGTAGTTCGCGGTACCTCCGCGATCGTAACACCTTAAACCTGGTTGTGCTAGAACCTGCTTCCACAGTAAGAACTATGTTCGCACATGTATCTTCGTCGAACTCCTCAACTAAGTTTACCCTTACGCTTTGTTTACTACTTCTGCACACTGCAGAGAAATTACCAATTTTAGAGCACTTTAGACATTTTTTTCCAAAAGCTAGACAATATGGATTATTGCCCAAATGCGCTTTAGACCCTCACCTTTAACAAACAATCTGCCTTTTATTAAAGGATCTACCACTTTTCCATTTTTCGTTACTATCTCCACTAGAACCTGCAGTACTACTAAAATGTTTTTTTTTGTATTTTCTTTTCACTGACAACACACACGTTACATGTTGAACTTTCCTCAGATGTCAAAACATTAGCAGAAATGATGAACCTTTCTAACCCTTTAGGTATGTCAGTCACTTCAGATAAAGTTGGGTTACGACAAGCTAATAATCTCTCCTGTATTTTCTTTGAAAAGCAATGCAAAACAAATTGATTTCCTATATAAACATCACTGTTATCTTTAAATTTGCATGTAGATGCCAGTATCCAAAATGCCGCTATGTATTCTTCCACATTTTTGACTGGCCTTTGTTTTCTCAAGTCGAAAGTGTGTCTCTCCACCATAATACTAGGTTCACTAGTATACTGTTTCTCCATTCTTCTGACTGCCTCAGTATTTTCATCCCAACGGCCAAATTGTTCACGAGGTGCATCCACTCCACTTCTGGAAGACTGCAAAACACTTCGTGACCAGCTGTGCAAAGTAAGCCATACATTAGTGCTTTTTTCCTTTCTGCATCAAACGTTTTGCCATCAATTGCTATTAGATAGCTTTCAAAGTTTCTGTGTCAATTTTTTCATTTAATTAGTTGTTTTCCTGCACTTTGTGAAAATAATCCAGTAGGTGTTGCATACTGACTATTTGCCATATCTGATATTTTTGCTGAAAACAGGCTAAATGTAACTATAATTTTTTAATACATATTATTCCACCAATTGTTAGATAATTAAACGTATGCTGCTTTTAAATTGTGACACCAAAACTGGTAGCAAGTAGAGGTGCATATCGTCAATGGTAAGCACTTTGTTTTACGGTATCCAATCCCAAAATATGTCCATCACGTACAGAGTTTGCTTGCTCTCTAAAGGAATTGGGACTTTTATTACAAGCTTGTTAAAGACGTAAACGTCACCGGAGACAGAAGGATAGCAGAATCCAATGTAGTCATGTGCTGTGGAAGATCAGGATACAGCTGCCTACTATGAGAGCATGAGAAGACGTAACATCACAGGAGACAGAAGAACGACAATTAAATTAAGTCACGTGCTTTGAATACAATTTCCAAGCAGCATCGCATCCCATCCTCAAGTCGCCAATTGTAGTAAATAAATATAACCAGTGGGGATGTTCAAGAAGTAGATTTATTCCACAGTGAAGGTGTCCACAGGACACACAGCACAGGGCTCCAAGCCACAGCCACGCTCCCATCAACTCACTTCCATTCTAGCCCCAGAAGGCTTTTACCTCATCAAGTTTGGAACTCTACAAACATAGCATTCCACAATAATTTAACACAGTAATACAACACACGCCCTATGAACCAGTGATTGTTTCACAGTACTAGATTTAAGATATATGTAGCCCTGAGAAAGTCACCTGACCCATAGGATCAATATTCAAGGGCCCAAACATATCAACAGAAGAGAAAAACATGGCCCGGTGCAACATCCATTCATACAACAAAGATCTGGCGTTAGCAGGCACTTTCCCAATTATTTATTGTTTGAAGGATTATGAATGTGCGAGTAGTTTCAGCCATCACCCAACCGTTACCAATTCCCTGATCATGACACCCTAATGGTATATAGCTCGCTCTGCCTTCACTGGACACATCACATTTATTTTCATTTGAAAAAGTTATTAATGATGACAAAAACGTGGGCAAGCTGGTGAGAACCTACCAGTAGCTCCTCTGGTGGTGCGCAGGTGAGATACTTTCTCATTCTTTTACACATTTTTCTAGCACACATACACTTAAACAGAAGGGGTGTGTTATGAGTGAACTGACTGACCACTTCTTTCTCTGTTCTTTTTCTGTAACTGTTTTAAAACCAGCTGGCATGGAGGATTCGGCCACATTGTGCTATTGAATAGCTGGCCGTGGGTATAAAAAAAATCAAAATTGATACTTGTATAGCGCACTACTCACCCGCAAGGGTCTCAAGGCGCTTGTACGAATACCGCTGTGGAACCCATCCTGGCTTTCCCTGTGAGGCGTCCACTCCTGGGCACCCACAAGGTGGAGGCCAGGCATCCTTAGCGTTGTGGGGGCCGTTGTGGAGATTAAGCAAGCTATTGCCCAGAGTTGCAGAGTGGGACTCCATGATTGGAATAGGCACCGAGGCGAGAATTATCAGGTCCGTGGAATTTTTTAGCCCAAGACCCGCCGAGGCAGGGAATTGAACCCTGGTCCCGGGCTAGACCTCTGCATCAGGGTCTGCCGCTCTAATCATTGAGCCACACTTCTCCACAATATAGTATAGATAAGAATATCTTCCTCACTGTAATCCTACAAACAATAAATAATTGTGAAAGTGCCTGCTAATGCCAGATCTTTGTTGTATGAATAGATGTTGATTGGAGGGTGATCTGGCGCGTTTCTGCCCTCTGCAGCTCCTTACTGAAAGCACTGTTGCATCATCCCCCTGATTTTAATGTTCTGGTTGAGAGATCTGAGTAAAAAAAAAAATTTCTTAGCCACTCAAAAATGAAAAATAGACATGACAGTTTAACAAAGGGGAAACATAAATGTTGTGTGGGAACATAACCTCACTTACTCACTTAATCTACTGGACTCCGAAATAGGACAACCAGTGAACAGTAGTAATCTTGGATACTTCACAGTGCTATATGTGGAACCCACTGATGAGACATACTACACTAGTTGAGGGTTAATCCTTTGTAGCGGGGAGGAATGACGGGGCAGAAGACTAGGATGTGATGAGGATGGTTTTATTTGTGAAAAACCCATCCTCGCCTGGTAGCCAGTACTTTAAGATATGGAGTAGATAGTGTCTGTTTGTTCCGGCTCTCCGCGTCTTCTGGCGATCACCACCTTCTCATCCGGGTCGGTTGGATCTCGGGGTGTCGGTGGTTTTAGGTACAACAATGGTCGTGAAATAAAGAAAAAGAGATTGCGGTATAAGTGTGAGGAATTAGCACAACTAAATCAGGGGAGGGGTGAAGGACCACTCAAATAGTGCAACGTCTATTTACAAGAGTCAGGTGCTCTGGAAAGGTTAACCAGGAGGGGTCCCAGCAGATTGCTTAAGTCCTAAGCGTCAGGTCTCTGCCTCCTCCCCACCCAACCCGTGAACCGCTCACGTACTTGCGAGAGCAACGCTCCTCCAGGAGCGTGGCTGGGCGACTCTTGGTGCCGTTGGCCTCCTGGCTTTCGTGCTCCTCTCTGCAATTCTGCTTCACCTCCGTAGCTCGATCGCGTCCACACCTCTCCTCGTCCTTCCACCTCCAACTTGCCTTCCGCCCTAGCTCCGGTGATACTAAACACCTTCTTACGGATTCCCTTTGCTCTTGTTGAGAAGAATTCTGTGACGTCATCGCTGGGGGCATGCTCTTCAGGCTCTGTTTCCCAGTTAAAGAAGCCGTACCAATTTTCATCGTCTTCTGCCCTGGTGTATGCAGTGGACTGATTCCAGTCATTCTGCTGTGGGGGAAGAAGAGGGGACTCAGGGGATGTCACGTTCCACCATTCCTTCGTATGTCCATTATCCTCCCTCGTCTCCCTCACCCTGTGACATCCTTATATGTGAGTTTAAGACTTAATGGTTATGTCTGTTTATGGAGAGCATTTAACAGTCCTTTAACTACATCAGTCCATCCTTAGTGTTTTAGCTGCCTCTGTTGCTCCTGTTCCTATGTGTGAGAGAGCTGTATGATATGCCTTCTGCTACAGGTCCTGTCCTTACTTAGTCTTTGTGTAACAGAAGGTTGGACTGCTGTATTCTTTGCTGTACCTTTGTGTAAAGTTCAATATAAAACCTTCCACCACACAAAAGCCAACATTATTCACATTTCCAATTATTTTTTATAAATGTATGGTGTTGATGGCGTGCAGGTGTGGGGTGTGAGTCACCCATTCATTGTTGGTTACACTAGATACCTTGGTGGAGGGATGATTGTGTGGGTTGTATGTCACCCATTCCTTTGCTATTGTTTGGGATGGCTGTGAGCGATTAAGTCCATTTATTCTTTGCTGATGTTTGAGATGGCTGTGTGGGAGTTATTCCTTCCATTTGTTGCTGTTGTTTGGGATGGCTGTCAGTAAGTCCACCCTTTTACTGCTGTTGTGTGGGATGGCTGTGTGTTAGTAAGCCCACCCATTTCTGAGGCAGATATTTTGTTTGGGATGGCTGTAAGTGAGTAAGTCCCCCCATTTCTGATGCAGATGTTTTGTTTGGCATGGTTTTGATTAAGTCATCCATTTCATACTGTTCACACTATATGCCCTTGTTTTGGGTTTGATGTGTGGGATGTGGTTCACCCATTCGTTGTTGGCTTTTTGTGTGGGATGACTGTGTGAGGTTAATCCTTTCTTTTAGGGATGAAGTAGGAGGTGTATCTCAAGTAAAAGAGAGAGGGACCCCAAAACCAAAGGGAGGTGTATCTCACCCATGCTTTGCTGTTGTACACTTTATGTTTTGGTGTATGAGTTATTTGGTGGTTGTGTGAGTGTGGTACTGTTTTGATGGTGTGTGGGTTGTGTTCATATTTTGATTTGTGTTTATGCTCTGTGTTGTGGTCTGCCGCGCTACTTTGATGTTGGTTTTACTGGTGGGCTGCCTTTCATGCTAGTCTGGTCTACAGGTGTGGTTTATGGCTTGTGGGGTTCGGTATGAGATGTGGAGCGTGGTAGAGTGTGTGGTTTTCCACTTTTGTTTTCATGTATGTCCTCTTTATAAAATTGCAATGGTTCATCTGGTATTTGCAAATTTGGATTCTTTTTTCTTTGATTTTACATGCATAGTTTACGTATATGCGATAACATATTGCCTTATGTTTCCTATGTTTCATTTATTTATCTTTTGCGACATCTCATCCTCTATTTGCAATATTGTTTCTCTTTTATCTTTGGTTTGTAAAACATTGTCTTTTTTCTATAGGCGATACCATTTCATTGTCACATTTAAGAAGTTTCCATGCATGTTTCTTTTGCCTTTATGAAAGTGCAACATGTTCATCTGTTATTCGCAACATGGTTGTTGTGTTCTGTAAAAGGGTGAGATGTGTTATAACCTGCTCAGGGCTCATAAAATCATACAAATGTTACTAGACCTGCAGGTCTAGTAACTAGAATATTCTACTCAACCTCACTGTAATGTACCTAACCTGTGAACTGGTCTCAAATTGTTTGATCCTAGTTAAATATTTTGTCTTATGGAGCCGCCTTTTTCTTTATTACCACATAAGAGAGCACCTTTAACCCTTTCGATGCTCATGATGAGCTCAGCTCGTCATGAGGCACGGTTGAGCTGTGCTTATGACGAGCTGAGCTCGTCATGAAACTATAGAATTCAAACAAGTTCAGCACAGGAGGGGAAAAGTCACAGCAGCCAAGGTGTTAAATATGCAAGTTCACTATTTCTGCTGTACAAAAAAACTTTTTGTTTACTAGACTAAATGTTTTCTTCATGTATAACAAGAATTGAGACCATATCTAGGGTTCACATGATCCCTGGCTTGCCTCTTCGGGCCAGATGTATGACAGTTTTTTGCAGTTGCAAGTGGGAAATCAGCCCATTTGGGACCTCAGAAAAGGGTGGGGGTATGAACAAACTTTATTTTGCGAGTAGGTGACTTGCAAAATAGTGTTTGCGAGGAATGTATGACGTTACAACGCATACATTCACAACGCATACCATCACAACGCAACTTTTGCAACGCAGGATCCATTACAACGCATGCCATTACAACGCAGATGCTATTACAACGCATGTAATTAAAACGTAAGTATAGGTAAGTATATAATTTTATTAATATTAATTTAATTTTAATTCAATGACAATTTTTTAAAATAATTTATTTAAGTTAAAAAAAATTCTTTAATAAAATGTAATTTACTATTCTAAATCCAGGGGGGTTTAAAAGTAGGGTAAGTGTTGGATAGTGTAGGCGTTAAAATTACTATTCTAACTCCAGGGGGGGTGTAAAAGTAGGGTAAGTGTTGGATAGTGTAGGGGTAAAAATTACTATTCTAACTACAGGGGAGTGTAATAGTAGGGTAAGTGCTGGATAGTGTAGGGGTAAACATTACTATTTTAACTCCAGGGGGGTGTAATAGTAGGGTAAGTGTTGGATAGTGTAGAGGTTAAAATTACTATTCTACCTTCAGGGGGGGTGTAATAGTAGGGTAAGTGTTGGATAGTGTAGGGGTAAAAATTACTATTCTAACTCTCGGGGTGTAATAGTAGGGTAAGTGCTGGATAGTGTAGGGGTACAAATTACTATTCTAACTCCAGGGGGTTGTAATAGTAGGGTAAGTGCTGGATAGTGTAGGGGTAAAAATTACATTCTAACGTCAGGGGGTTTAATTAACATAAATTAAATTTTTATTATTTAATTTAAATAAAATGTAATTAAAATATTCAAATTTATTATAATAAATTAAATTATAATTATTTTAAGAAAATTAATTTAAAAATAAATTAATATTATTTTAATTAAATACTTACCCATACTTACGTTGTAATCGCATGCGTTGTAATAGCATCTGCGTTATAATGGCATGCGTTGTAATGGCATGCGTTGTAATGGATCTCGCGTTGTAAAAGTTGCATTGTGATGGTAGTGCGTTGTAAAAGTTGCGTTGTGATGGTTGTTTCCCATTTGCGAGTCTCTATTAAGAAGGGGCCTGCCAAGGGCGTTCCTCCCTAATACCGAGTCAGAATGGTATGTACCTCTGTTTTGCGACCGCATTTGCGGTCGCAAAACACTTGCAGTTTACCACCTACTTCAAGTAGGACAGGAAGGTGTCCCCAGTGAATGGGTGTGAAAATAATGTTAAGAGCAGGCAGTTGTCAAAGGAACCACTGCCTGCCCTTAAAAAAATTAAAGACATTTTTTTCATTTTAAAACACATCTTGTTTCCCTTTAAGCAAAACAGGCTACATTTAAAAAAAATGTTGTTTTACTGAAAAACAAACACAGACATGGAGGTCTGCTGTTCCCAGCATGCCCCCATCCATGTATTTGCAGGCCATTCCCAATGGGTCGCAAATAGCGACCAGCCTCATGAATATTAATGAGGCATGCCCCTTGCGACCCATTTGAGAATCGTAAACAGTGTCTCAGACAATGTTGTACATTCCATTTTGTGAATCGCAAATTGCGAGTCACAAAAAGTCATATTTTGCGACTCGCAAAATGGAATGGTCATACATCTGGCCCTTAGAATACTGATAGCACTGTCATCTGGGCAGGAGCAGTAGTACTTCCCAGTTCATGTTTAAAAACTCACTTTTCGTAAAAATATGACTAAAGCATGATGTGGTAGTGCACTGTCATTTACAGATAGCATATTTTCTATTGAAATGGCCACAAAACCTTCCCACTAACATGCAGTTTTACTGATAATAGTGCATAACCAATGTTTGGAAATTGGTTTTCAGCAAAAATATTTAAAATGTATACATCACCAAGTAAAGTGTTCTAATTTGTTTCGAGTCTATACAAATATTTTTTTCACCACGGAATTACAAAAATGTGTCTTCATAACTAGTGAAATATATTTGAACTGTTTGAACAGTTCACTTAGCTATTTCAGTGTTGTTAAAAAAAGTTTGACATCTTACAGCCTTTCATTTCACATGCTTTGCACAGTTCAATTGTAACATAGTTCACTTTACAAAATCCTAACTTCAGTCACAGAAAGAAAAATAAATGTAGAAAAACAAACTGACCTTTGTCCTCTGTCTCCAAAAGCCAGCAAATATGACAGAATAACAAGACTTAAAGGCATCTTTATTGCTATTCACTTTGTGAGCAATGAATATGCCTTACATATTGTTTCAGAGACAGAGGTCAAAAGTCAATTTGTCTTCCACGGAAGTTAGAGGATTTGCAGCTCCTCAGAAAGGGCAAGTAGTCCCTAAAAATAGCTCATTCTGTTTAGATCTGGCTCAATAATGTGAGTGGGCAAGTGGATTTTTCAAACCCTGCTGCTGCTCAGCCAGTGTGAGTGTGCTTTGTGGAATGTTGGTGCATGGTGATGCGTTAGAATGTTGGGGTGTTTGAGAGGTGCTGAGTGTCAGTTGGAGTATGGGCTGAGCAGCAGCTCCTGGTGGGGCTTACATTTGAGCTTAACATCTGGCCTATCATTGAAGCTTACTATTGGAACTTTTACTTACCAGCAACTAAGACAAATAAAGCATCTTGTTATGTTATGATAAATGATCTTTTATAGCGCTAGACTCACCCGGGGACATCTCGGCACTGCCAAAGACTATTCCTGGTATTGAAAGAAGACAGAAGGAATTATAAAAGAAAGGCTTTTAGCTGTTTCCTGAATATGCCATAATTGTCAATTTAACGAAGGGGATCTGGTAGCTGATCCAGTATCTTGGCGCTAGATACGAGAATGCTTTCCCTCCGGAACGACACAGCCTAATACGTGGTACTTGAAGGAGACCCCGCGTCCCCGACCTCAGGTTCCTGTTAGGTACGTGTTTGATAAGTTTCTTATGGAGGTATTTGGGACCTCTTCCGTTGAGTGCTGTATAAGTGAGGCAGCAGATCTGAAAAAAATATCTCTTTCTCACCGCTAGCCAGTGGAGTTCTCGCAAAAGGGGCACCGAAGCAGAGCCGACTGGGCGATTCAGAACCATCCTAGCTGCAGTGTTCTGAATCACCTGCAGTTTGTTCAGCAGGGTCTTGCCTACCCCGGCCAACAGAGCATTACCATAATCCAATTGACTGATGACCATAGCCTGGACCAAGGTTTTGCGATGAACGGTCGGCATAAAGGGGAGGATTTTACGCAGCAGACGCAAGCTGTAATAGCAGGAGCTGCTCGTGGTAGTGATGTGATCTCTCATTGATAGGGACTGATCTAATTTCAATCCTAAATTTTTTACACAATGAGTAGGCACAGGAGCTGCTCCCAATTGAGTGGGCCAACAGTCGTCAGACCAGCTTGCTGTGGCTTTGCCCAGTAACATTAACTCGGTTTTGCCAGGGTTCAGCTGGAGACAGTTCTGCGTCATCCAGCTGGAGATCTCGAGTTTACCTCTGGCAAACCTTGCTTTCTCTGCTGCTTAATCCATACCAAATAAGAACATGAGCTGAGTATCATCAGCATAAGAGATGATCTCAAAGCCCAGCTGTTCCGCTCTCCTCGCTAGTGGGGCCATATAAATGTTAAATAAGGTGGGACTTAGGCAGGATCCCTGAGGGACGCCTCTATCTAAGCTGATTGCATCCGACCTGTATGGACCAAGCATGACTGTTTGTGTCCTATCGGACGTAAAATTGCGCAGCCACTTTAAGGCTGTTCCTTGGATACCACACAACACCAATCTCTCCGCTAGTATTTCATGAGAGATGATATTGAATGCTGTGGAGAGATCTAGTAGTATCAGGATTGCCAAACAGCCTTTATCTATTTGTCGCCTAAGCGAGTCTGTGACTGCTAAAATAGCAGTCTCCGTACTAAAACCCTGTTGAAATCCTGATTGAGATGGATCAAGAATTTCGTTACTCTCAAGATAATGACTCAGTTGTTTATTGATCATGCTTTCCAGCATCTTGCTCAATAGAGGTAGGAGGGAGATCGGGCGGTAGTTACCAAGTTCTCGTGGGTCTATAGTTGGATTTTTCAGGATAGGGCGCACAAATGCTTCCTTCCACATTCTTGGGATATTCCCCAACTGTATAGATGAATTAAACAGTTGCAGAATGGCTGGCGCACAACTGGTGGCTAAGAGGGCCATCTTCTTGGGAGGGCAAGGGTCCGTTGGTGAGCCTGATTTAGCTGAAATAAGTGCTTTAGTGACTTTTTCCAGGGTAATTGGGTCAAAACCGTCTAAGGTGCTACCTGTCCTTTTTTCCAGCTCCAAGTGTCTACTGGGGCTATCAGAAACCTGTGCAGTATTAGATGGAAAATTTGCATAGATTCTGATGATCTTTTCCTGGAAATAGCTAGCCAGCTGATTACAGAACTCTTGGGTTTCAAGGAGGGATTGCCTGCAAGCGAGAGGCGACACAAAATATTTTACTATGTTGAAGAGGGTTTTGGGGGCATTAACGACAACCTCAATTTGGTTAATAATGAATTGGCGTTGTGCCAGTCTTAAATTGAGGTGATAAGTGGCCAGGGTTTGTTTATACTGCGCTCTATCCAGTGTCATTTTGCTGGCACGCCAGACTCTCTCCAACCTTTTGCAAATGGACTTTTCCGATCTGAGCTTGCTATTGTACCAGGGGGCTGATGGGCGGGTTTGTAACTGAACCCTACTTTCCTTAGGGATCACTGCATCCAAGGCAGTGACAAACGCCTTATTAAAACACTCCAACGTTAGCTCCTTTCCCGACTCCATTCTCCCCAATTATGATTGAAGTACCTCCTCGAAGGCTTCTACTGAAAGATTGCGCCAGGGCCTAAGCATAATTAGTTTCTTACCCGAGCTTAAGGTTGAGATCCTAGGACATGGTCGTTTGATGACAAAATCGATCATAGCATGATCTGACCATGTGAGAAGCTCTGGGGGGTTACAGATTAGATACTCGATGTTAGAAAAAATCGGATCTAACATATGCCCCACAGTATGGGTTGGACCAGTCACTCTTTGGGTCAGGCCAAGGGTATCAAGAGCAGACATAAGTTTATTCACCTCCAGACTCATTTGGTTTTCTCCGTGGAAATTAAAGTCCCCCAGTAGAAAGAAATTATTAGCCGCCAGCACGTGCATAGCAATTAATTCAGTCAGATTGTCCGCAAAATCATTTTTTTGGGCCTGGTGGACGATATAAGAGTGCTCCGTTCCAACTATCTGTGGGTGAGGTTGTGACCTTAAAAATTCCTAGTTTCATGCTGTCATTACTTAATGTAGAAATCAAATTTAGTGAAAGATGATTTTTAAAAGCTATCGCTATCCCACCAGCCGTCTTTCCCTCCCTGTCCAGGTGTAAAAAGGAGTATTTCTCAGGGATAGCCACTTCAATCAGAGGGTAGTTAGTAGGTTTTAACCATGTTTCCGTGAAGTAATATATATCAGGAGTGTGCGACAAGATCATGCCCCAGATTTCGAAAAGGTGCTTTACAAGTGATCCCACATTGACTAATATACACTTTAAACTGCCGATTGTTTGTTCCGTTAGGTAATTTCTCATTTCCGGGCCAACAAACATCTGGGCACCATGGAATTTACAATTGCTGCAAGCCACTGGGCCTTCCAATGTGCTGGGGAATTTCTGCTGACAGGAGAGGTGTTTATGGTGATTATCTGGCTCCTTGTTTCTGAGCCTTCGTAAGGCATCACCAGAAAAAGAAATACGAGGGACGAGAGAGAAATTTACTTCAAATTGGGCAGGGTTTGTGACCTTTGGGCTCGGTTGGGCGCGGACGGGCTTGCCCCTGGCGCGCACGCCTTGGTATGATCATTTTATAGTGTCAGAGATTGTCCTACAACTAGCCCGTCACCCTTCCCTACCCGCAAGATGGCTGCTCGCTCCACCCGCCGCCTCTGGGGTAGTGGGGTGATTCTCACCGCCCAGCGCCTGTATCGGCTGAGTGGGGTGAGTGGGGGGGATACGTGAATAGCAACCTGCAAAATGTCAGGGTTTAAAAACAGTTGGCACGATCACGCAAACAGTGCAAATAAAACAGAACACGAGTTAAAAATACACTTCTCCGGGCTTTCCGCCTCAGGAGATCCTAGGTAGCGCGTGCGCACTGACACCTTCTTTTATGGCGTCAGAGATGGTCCCACAACTAGCCCGTCACCCTTCCCTACCCGCAAGATGGCTGCTCACTCCACCGGCCGCCTCTGGGGTAGTGGGTTGATTCTACCGCCCAGCGCCTGGATCGGCTTAGTGAGGTGAGTGGGGGGATACGTGAATAACAGCCTGCCAAATGTCAGGGTTTAAAAACAGGTGACACGATCACGCAAACAGTGCAAATAAAACAGAACACGAGTTAAAAATACACTTCTCCCGGCTTTCCGCCCCAGGAGATCCTATCTCCATACAATATACACCTTGTCTACTGGACCTCTGATTATTACAGCACCCCTTCCACCTCTTTAAAATGACACCACCAGCGACTCCTCCTTTGTATCTCACGTCTACTGTGGATTCTTCACTGTACGTCCCCTTCTCATCCTCCTGCCATGGACTGGGATTGTATCAGTAAAGCAATTGTAAGCTTTACTGGTGTCCATTGGCCCTACCATGTGACTGTAACGCTGCTCATGCTCTGCTGACAGTTTGTCTAAGTAGTGAAAGCAGGAACCCAGTGGCTGGCTTGCTCGCAGCTCTCAATCTGAAAACCTGCTCTTTCAATTCATGCAGGCCTTGATGACACTCCAGTGATACAAGCCAAAGGTTTTTTGTCCTCAATGTTAGATCTCCCTTGGTGCTGGAACCCATGTAGAGAACCTTTGGGTCTGCAGAACAGGGATAAAGACAAAGGGTCTAACTGACTCTCTGTGCTATAAACCATTGAGGCCAGGGGAGTATTGAGAATACTTCAGACCTGCATTAAATACCACAAGAATGTAGTTACAAATCTTTATTAGATGCCAACCAAGAGCATAGAAAATGACTAGAAATTATGATAATAATAAGTAAAGCATTAGGAAAGGCTATTAGTGGGAAAGTACGGAGATATGTAGAACTGTACCCCAACTTAAATATTTTTCCTCAGTCTAGCTGGAGAGACCTCAGTCTATGTGTTCCCAGTGTTCCAAGTTCATGGGCAGGGAGCTTGTAAGTACAATATTTAGTGTCCTCCGGAATCCAATTTTTACCACATAACAGCTAAGAATCCCTGGATTTTATACGGTAACAGTGAGTGGAGGCTGAGAGGAGGAGAATGAGGCTGAGAGGAGGTGAAGGAGGCTGAGAGGAGGAGACGCTGTTCAGGCTGATATGCTGTTCCTCGCAGAGGCTGCTGGGAAAACGTGGATCGAGGATACTTCTCAAGTTTGCCACCGAGGATGCAGTGGTTGGACTGCTGGCTGTTGGAGCATGCCGGGCAACCAGATCGGACATGAACAGGCCATACGGATGGCCCCCTTCAGTCCCAGGGTTCTGTGGGCCGAACCGATCGGTTGTAGGGCCGAATTGAGACACCTGTAGTCTTGGGCCAATAGCCTTGAGCCCAGGAAACTGAGAAGGCTGGCGTTTAAATTGGAGTGGACCAAAGTCCAATGGAGGCAAATTCAGGTCTGTGTTTGGCAGGGGTAGACATGTGGGGAGTAGGCTTCTGAGTTTGTCCTAGTCCACCCTGCCCTACCCAACTCCCCCTCTAAAAAAACAAGAAAAAACAAGTACAATCAGGGAAGCAGAAGGCAAGAAAACGAGGGCAATCAGGGGAGCTGAAGGCAAGACAAGAAAACAAGTACAAATCTGTAATACAGCCAATAACAAACGTATCTGCTTTCAAGAAAAGTGAATGTTAAAACCGAGGCCAAAACGCACAAGTTTACCAATATTAAGCTTCGATATGCATCAATGGAGACCAAAAGAGATCTTCAATATTAATAAAATATTGCCACCACATATAGATTTAAACCTCCATAGTTCAATCCCCATGGTGGCTTAAAAAACATTCACCTACTAGAAACTGAAGAAAAATCAACTGAAATAAAAAATAGAAAGCAGCAGATGTCTGAAGGCAAAAGATAAAGCGCTGCCTCCGGCAACTATTGAACAGATGGCAAAAACATCCAGCAGGCGCCTCTATAATTCACTCCTCTTGAAACCACTCTGAGTAATACATCCGTATGTTTCACTGCAGTGTAGGCATAAGACTTTGCCCAATAGTGCAGATCAGCTCTGCAAAGTAAATCTATGCAAAATAAACCGTTACAAAGCACCTTCACACATGTATTGCTAAGACAAAGCAAAAGATGACAGCTTTATATAATGAAATACTTCGATGTTGTGCTAGTAATAACTTAATTTAGGCCCACAGACACTGTAACCATCTTAAAGGGTTATGTGCTTATTGGTTCTCCGCCTGTTGTAGGTGGGAGAGTCCACTGGCAATGAAACGCTGAACAACTCAAACTCTCCGTTAAAATGTACTGGCCTGCATGGATGGTGTGGCGCCGCGGCCAGGGTGACTGACTCCGGAATCTGGGGATCACGGTTCGATCCCCGGCACTGGCGGCAGATTAGCCCAGCACCATGTGACTCTGGGCAATAGCTTGCTTAATCTTCCTGACGGCCCCTAGCGCCTAGAGACCCTTACGGGTGATTGTGCGCTTTACAAATGTGGATTATTATTATTATTAATTAAGGATGTGGGCGATTTTCTAAGAAGGTGGACACAAATATTGGACCGTAAACAAGTTCAAGCGATGCGCTTAATGACAAATATCAGGGAGCTGGGCGGACAGCAGGAGCTGGGCAGGTAGGACGCGTGGAGTTGGAGCAAACATGAGGGTGAGTGCAGGGTTCCCTGCAGCAGGAAACCGTTCGCTGAAGAAGGGAAGGAACAGGAAGCTGGGGTGAAGCAGTAGGCAAAGATGGAACAGACAGAAGGCAGGGATACAGAAATTAAACTAGACGGTTCTAAATGTAAGCAGTGCCATGTGCTGCGGCGATAAGAGGGCGGAAAGGACGGCCGTGGGAGGAGAAGTAGAAGAGTGGTGCAGGCGGGGGGTGGGGAACGGAGCCTTTGAAGGGAAGAATGGAGGAGCATGGAGAGGAGACATGTCAGTTGGAACGCAAAGAGGACAAGCTTCCTTCGTTTGCTTTTAAAACAATTTAAGTTGATGGTTCTGTTCTCGGTCATGGCACAAAAAATCAAATTTCAAGCAAAAAGTTTAAACTTAGTAGGACCAATAAGAAGAAATTCTCTGTATCCATAATTTTTGCAATGTAACAAGCATTTTGACTGATGCTGTGCAATAAAATAGGGGGGAAAACGTATGTGATCAAGCGACTGTTTCTGGAAATGAAGCAGGCTCTATCTTTATCTTTTTTGTTTACCAATAAAAATAAAATGGCAATTTGGATCGGGGAAAAAACGAGTTTAATTTTAGTTGCACAAAAGCACTTTCTACACAGTAGAGCGGCCTGGCAACAAATTGCAGTTGCTGAGCCTACCCGAAAAATAAAAAATGAAAAAAGAAGAATACTGACTGCAAGGTGTGGGACAAAGCAACTTGGAGTGTGCTAACATGGAAGTCACAAATAAAGGCGCTTAAGGCTAAGCCACTAGGAGGCAAATATATACAAACCAGCTGGGAGAGACGGGAAATGCAAATTAGAGCTTGGAAAAGGGTGAGATGAGGGAACAACACAGAGCACGGGAGAGGGGTTTGCTCGACAGAGGAAGCAGCACACAAGCGAGAGAGACCTGTTGATGTAAACATTTTAAACAAGCTGTGAAACGTTCAAAGTAAGGCAGCAGTGATAAATGGAAAGGAAAGCCGATATAAAGAAAAGCAATGCTGCCATTAAAATGAAAGTGCGACATGGGGAGCCGTGGGCAACAACAGCAGGGGTGGGAGGGTGAGGAGAAATGCGAGAAAAGTGTGACGAACGTGGCCGCGAAATGAAAGCCTTTGATGCAGCAGGGGGCGGAGCCGATCCCTTTGAAGTGAAGCAACAGATGGCTCGCTTTGATGTGGTGATGCGAGGCAGGCAGGCAGGCGGATAGAAGCGTGTTCACGTGACCACATGCACTTCTGGAAATCCGCTTTTTGGAGAGCTTAGATTAGCTCTTAGTTTAGCCCCTATAGTCTCGCCTATTAATCCCTGCGGAATATAATAGGCGAGCCCTAAAAACAGCCTGTGAAAAGGGGCTAACATAAGCGGTCGAAAGCGAAAGTAACAGAAACAGTTCATTACCTCGACTATGGAACTCGGAATTTCAGGAGCCAAATCAAACTAAGCAGAGTTTGTTTATTTTTTCTTCTCGCCCTGTCCCTTGCCTCATCCTTTCCAAGGGAGTGAAAAATGGGCATGGAGGCGATGTGATGGTGATGGGACGTGATGGAAAATACTGAATCTAGTGACAGCAGGTCCTAAAGAGCAGGTGGGGGACACACTAGGTGACTACAGTGTGGGAAATCCTGGGTGCGTAGGTGACCATTCTAGTGAGCTGGTGCGGCCTATGGCCTGTGGCCCCACCTGTATTTCCCCCATGGCTCCCACTATTTGCCCGTGCTCTTTTGGGACATGTATGCAAGACCAGGTAACCCTGATCACTAGAGACCAGTGTCTCAGTGCCTCAGTGTTTTTAATTGGGCTACAAGGGAGACAGAGGAGCTAGAGGAAAGCAGAAAAGTAGAGAAGAATGTGGTGCTTGCCATATAATTAGCATATAATTTTCAATAAAATCTACAAACCTGTGGAAAAAGCAGGTCTACCATGGCAGAGCAAGTATTGAGGTCTAGAGGGAAAGGTAATGAGAGTACAATCAGGGCAGATGGTTCCAAGAGAGGGGAAGAAAGCACAGCTAAAGAGCGGATGGGAGCTGAGTGAAAAACTCCACTCAGTGCAAGGGAACCTGGTGTCACAGAATTTACTTCCATTTCCCTTTCAGGCCAAGGAGGCATTTACCAGTTGGGCTGACCCAGTTTAGACTTCCCTAAGGAAGGTGCTGGAGAGATGAATGCCACTAGTCTACGTCTTCAATCTACCTCCTGGGATAGTGGTGGTATACTGGAATGGTCCATCATAAGTGGGGATGTTGTTGAAGGTTACCAAAAGGGAGTGGATGCCCATACCATTGCGGCCCAGTTATCTCTTCAGGAGGGACTTAATGATGGATCTTTTTCTTCGATAACCCATCACCATGTGGACAGGTCATCTGTTTCCGTGATGGATTCAGGATTGCAAATGACTCGGGGTTCATCAACAAGTACTCCCCCATCTGAACCTGGGCCTACTACATCTACTACTATATTTGATATTCCTTCTTAGAATCAAAGAAGACACAAGCCTCAGGGAAAAGGCAAAAGTCTGTACGGCCAGTTGGTGGCCTGCCATCTTCATTATGTGACTTTGTAACCAAACATTTTTAAATCAGAAGTCCAAATATAGGATGTGGTCCAAATGAGGAGGAGAGAAATGTGGTTAAAAGTTAAAGTAAATTTGAGGTTGATGGTGAAAATGTGGGATATAGCACCATAGGAGCGAAGAGGCGCACACTTTAGGAGGGAAATAAAGTGGTGTCAGAGGGTATGTTTCACCCTCCTATGAGTCTCCACTCTTAGATGTTTTAGTAAAAAACCAATCTTTGGGAGATGTTTGTTTGCTCGGTAATCTTGATGTGGCAATTTTCCCAAAGGTTAAGAAGATCAATGTAGATCATTCCATTGTGTGAATGTTCTGGACAAGGCTCAGGGGGCCTGGGTTTGTCAGATCTCTTCAATGTGATTGAGGGGGGTTCGAAACCTGAGGGGGAGGGTGCCGGGAACGAGACCCCCTAGATCTTCCTCGTCCCCAATTTCTACAAAAAGAGCCAGGATAGGTATAACATCAAATGAAACAGTACGAAATTTGAAGCATGAATGTATATCTTTTCATGTGTGTGAAGAGTTTGAGGAATCCACTGTTCGCCCCACGAGTGGGACTGATGAAAACAAACAAGATAACTATGAATTAACAAATGAGATTAACTACTTGGGAAATGTTTCCAATTTTACCCAAGATCTGTCAATGTTGAATCTTCCTTTATTAATTAGGTAACTTTTCAGGAACTGTTAAAAGCTCGGATTTGGAATAATACGCAAAATGTTAAGCTTAACTAACTGTTCGAATCTATCAATAAATCATTAAAGGATGAAGACAAAGATATATGCTGGGGGGAGAAGGACCTAAGTGTGTTATCTTTAAATTTGGCCCTCAGTCCATTCTCCAAAATGAGGTTCACCCCACCGCTGACCGTATTAATGGTAGGATCTTTGCATGAAGATGTCCCTATCTAGTTTTAAGGAGAGGAAGTGAATTTTGGGAGAAAATAATTCTATTCAGATGTGGTGTTATCTCACTGTGGGCAGAAGGGAGAAGGAGAGATCAAGAAAGTAGGGTGGTAGAAATTGCAAGGACCGTTTCAGATTAGGGCACCAACCATAAGGGCTTCTGCTAATTGAGTGAAAAAGCAAAAATTGAAGAAAAACGTGCCACTGAAAGGCAATTTGGAAAGAAAGACAGGAAGTCCCAAGAAAAGAGTTTGAGTAATGGGAGAAGGAAAATCAAGGAGTTTTCAACAGTGGTGATGGAGTGTGTTGTGGGTAACATGAATAAAAATGTTATTTTTTCATTTCAAGAAGATTTTATTGAGAGAAATAATGATCCAAATAATAGCAATCAAAATACAAAGAGGTGATACATTCCAATATGAGTAGAACGTGAAAACATGGATAACATTTGATCAGTAACTAAGCTTAATGTAAGTAAAATTGGAAAAAAGGCAATCAATATGAAGTTACTGAAATGAGCCAATAAAGGAGTACCATGTTCAGAACGCAGAACGTATCAGACCCTAAGATGGGGATAGGGGTGGGGGAAGATAATAAGAACAAAAGGAAGAAAGAAGGAAAGAAAGGAAAAGAGCAGCAGAAAGAAAGAACGGGAAGAGAGGACAGGAAAGAGGGAGAAAGGAAGAAGGAATCCCACAGGAATAATCCAATGTAACGCAACTGCAGATAAAAAATTAAGTAGACAGACCAACAGGAAATTGAGGGACTACACCTTTCGAGGAGAGTTCCATATAGTCCTCCAGGGTTGCCCAAACCCCATTAGAGATGGAAGGTGACAGGTGTGCTAGATCTACTGAGGTGTGAGCACTACGTAAGAAGGAAACCCATGCCCACCATGTATGATAGGAGACAGACGAGAAAGATTTCCATTCCATAAGAATAACTTTGACCGCTACAGATAAAAGAAGGTCTAACAGTTGTAATTGCAACGGATCAAGGGGAAGAGGCGTAGGAGCAGCCCAGGGACCTAATACAACTAAAGGAAAAGAGAGCTGGAGCTCAATGTCAAAGATAAGAGACAAATGTTGCTGAATAAGGTCCCAGAAAGGTGTAAGTAAGGAACAGTTATAGAACATATGTGGAAAATCACCCGCCTCTAAACCACAACTCCAACAGAGGTCATCCTCTTTAAGGTTGAGGGAGTGAAGACGTACAGGTGTCCAGTGGAGTAAATTGATCGAGAAAAACTTGGACTGTATTAAGGAAGGAGCTATTTTATTACGTAGCGCTAATTTGCCAATGGATTGCCAAGCTTCGGAGGATATATGATCCGTAATATTGTGATCAAAATGACGCAACCATTTTTGCTGTGCAACCGTCTGATCAGGAAGCGAAGTAGAGGATAGAAACCTATATATGTGGGAAGCAACATGACCCGCTTTGAGCCAAATACAAAACAGCGAGATGGTGGAGGAGGAGGGGTGAAGACGAGTTTTTGAGACCGCAACCTTGATTTTAAGAAAGGTATAGAAGTCTAGATTTGTTAGAGAGTGTTTGAGCGCTAAGGTAGAGAAAGGTAAGGGCTCACCAGAATCATTATACAAATGTTGGACAAGAGAGACACCCTTCGTCGCCCAGTACGACATGAGGGTGGGAGTGATATTAAGTTTAATTTTGGAATTACGCCAAATGGAAGACCATCTAGTTTTGTGCAGAGGAAATGCCATCTTTCTGTCAACTTTCTTAATTGCGACAATTGTATCGATAATTATAGAGCGGGAAAACAGAATATGCAGAGTGGAAATAGTACAGAAGGAGGCAATTGGTAAAGGTGCAGCTAAATCCTGTTCTATGAGTAACCATAGAGGAATATGATGGGTTGGAGGAGAAAACCATAAGGCACCTTGAGAGGCCAAAAAAGCAGTCTGGTATTTTTCCCAGTCCGGGAAATTACATCCCCCCATGTCACAAGGTCTACGTAAATGTTTATATGCTAACCGAGCACGTTTGCTGCTCCATAAAAATTTGGAGGTGATACCATCGATTTCCCGAAAAAAAGAGTCAGATAATTTAATCGGAATCATGGATGAGACAAAATTGATAATCGGCGTGATCATCATTTTAAGGGTTTGTAGGCGACCCCACCAAGAAATATGTTTTGGAGACCATGTATCCAGAAGACGACGAACTTTAGTAAGAGTTTGAGATTCATTATAGGCAACCGTGTTATGTAACGTGGAACAGAAATAAATGCCTAGATATTTGAGATGGGTAGATTGCCATTTAAAGCCAGCCGAACCCATATGAGCAGGAAAGCAGTAGGCATTTAAAGGGAACATTTCTGTCTTATCTTTGTTTAGAGTATATCCTGACACCTTAGAAAACAAAGAAATGGTGTCAGAAATAGCAGGAATGGCCAGCGCGACATCGTCTGAGAAAATGAGAACATCGTCAGCGTAGGCCGCAGTTTTAAGACAATGAGGGCCAAAAGAAAAACCTTTGATATCAGGGTGTAAATCAATCAGCCGAAGGAGAGGATCAATAGATAACAAAAACAAGAGAGGGGATAAAGGACATCCTTGTCTCGTGCCCTGGCAAAGATTAAAAAAAGAGGATGTAGAACCATTAACTCTAATATTAGCTTTAGGTTGGGAATATAAAGACATTACCATGTTAATAAAAGAGTCCCCAAGGTTATGTGCACATAAGACCGCTCGAAGAAAAGGCCAAGAGACCTTATCGAAGGCCTTCTCCGCATCGAGGGCCAAGGCCGCGGCAGGTAATTGGGATCGCTTAGCCGCCCCAATAATATGGCAGAAAGTGCGAATATTGTCTCTTGCCAGCCTACCCTTAACAAAACCAGTTTGGGAGGGATGCTCTAGATTGGGAATTAAAGATTCTAGACGTTTAGCCAGGATTTTAGCAAAAATCTTCGCTTGCATATTGAGAAGCGAAATAGGGCGGAAATTCTTAGGGTCCGAATGGTCCTTCCCCTCTTTCGGGATCACTACTATGGTGGCTTCAGCAGCCGTACCAGAAACAGAACCATTACGAACAAAAGCGTCAAAAACAGCTTGTAACTTAGGAACAAGCAACGGGAGAAAGGTTTTATAGAATAATATCGGGTATCCATCTGGGCCAGGTGCTTTCCCCGAACGGGTGGCCTTGATAGCAGAAACTATTTCCTCAGGTGAGATAGGTTCATTCAGAATGGAGCGATCTTCTTCTGAAACTGATTGAATCGGAATCGATTTTAAAAAATCTTGGCATTTGTCAAAAGAGGCTTGATTGGAGGGGGTATATAATTTGTTATAGAAATCTCGAAAAACTTCAAGAATTTCCTCAGTTTGGAATTTTTTAGCGCCAGTATGATCTTTAATAGAAGAGATCTGTGAGGACTTATAGGAAGAATCTTGGAATTTTATGGTAGCAGCCAGAAGTTTACCAGCCCGATTCTTTAAAAGTAACTTTTTGGACTTTTGTGCTTGGAAACCAATATGAGCTCTTTTAGTGACAATTGTATTATATTTGTATTTTAGGAGCTTAATTTGTTGCAGGGTAGTCGGATCTTTAGTATGTCTAAAGGAAGCTTCCAGAGTCTTGATTTCAGAAGATAAATCAGTAAGTTCTTTTTTAATCGCTAAATTACGTTTGGACATGCATGCAATAACTTGGCCCCGGAAAGTACACTTAAAAGAGTCCCATAAAGTTACTGGAGAAGATACAGAATCCTCATTTTCACGGAAAAAAGTGTTTATATCCGTTGAAAATTCTTCCACCTGGGAGGAGTCATGTAACACTTCCGTATTAAGTCTCCAGGAACGACCACGCGGTTTCGGAGCAAAGGACGATAGCGTAAAAGTGACCGCAGCATGATCAGAGATGACAATGGGATGTATAAGCGGAGAAGAAGAAGCTGAGACAAGAGAAGAGTGAACTAGGAGATAATCAATACGAGAAAATGAGGAATGAGGTGAGGAAAAGAAAGAAAAGTCACTGCCAGTGGGATTATGGAGACGCCAAATATCATGCAATTTAGTAATGGAACACATGTTAAGCATCTGTTTGTGTGCTTTAGGCGGACGAAACTGAAATGCAGAATTCCTGTCCAATAAAGGGTCCATTGGTAAGTTAAAATCCCCACCAACAATGAGATTGCCAGCATGTGGGGTGTCGTGCAATTTTTTAGAAATGGATTTCCAGAAAACAGGGTTATCCACATTCGGAGCATAGATGTTCATAACAAACAAATCATGTTGTCCATCCGACAATTTAGATAAGAGCCAGCGACCTTCAGAATCATGCTCAGAAGAGAGAATTGATAAACCTGAATTCCTCGAAACTAACGTAACCACACCATTGCGTTTACCAGAAGCATCCGAACAAGACACATCCGACACCCATTCTTTCTTTAAGAATAACGCTTCTCTACTAGTAATCTTAGATTCTTGAAATAGGACTAAGTCCGCCGAGAGAGACTTACAATAATCTAAGATTTTAGATCGTTTCACCGGATGATTCAAACCCTTAACATTAAGGGATAACACATTTAAACCTGGCATATAACAAAAGGGGATACAAACGAAGACAACATTGATAACAGAGAAAGGGCGAAGATCAAAAATATAGTAGACCAACCATTAATCAAAATAGATGTTACTGGAGCATCCATGTGGGAGAACCAGGAAAAAAGAAAAGACAGAAGAGGAGAAGAAAGACTAGAAAAGAGAAAGAGAAAATGCAGAGGGGGAGGTCTAAAAGAGACCCATATCATGCAAGGGAGAACGTGGAAAAGGCGAGTAGGAGAACCGTACTAGGAGCAAAAATTGGTAAAAAGAATAGCCCATTATTAAAAACAATTTTCAATGAGATAAAAAAGCAATAGAAAAACCATACTCATAGAAATACATTTGATAATGAAGTACTGAATTGCTATAAGAAGAATAATACAACTCAGAATAGATTAGCAATATCACAACGAGAACAAGATCATATATTAATTAACAATAATATAAAATGTAATAAAAGCTTAATTATGTACGAAACAGCCTAAAAGACATATATCATTTTGTGAATACAGGAACAAATATGCACTGAAACCGCATATTAATAATAAAAAAAAAACTGCATATAACTATACTATCAAGTGGAAATGTATAAGAAAGAAAAAGAGGTGCATGAGAACAGCATATAGAGACGTGAAAGAAACAGAGAGGGAAGATGAAAAGGAGCGGAAAGAATAAGGAAACTTCTATACAACCATAATATAAGGATACCTAGTATAAGGCAAATGTAAGAGAGAATGCTAGTGAAAGAAGTAATAATACATTAATTACAGACAATATATCTGCAAACAGTAGCTATAAAAATGCAGGTAGCATGTAAATTTAAACAGCAAACAATATAAGTGAAACACACCGTAGCAAAAATAGGAAGAAAAAGAAAAAAGGAAAAGATGAAGAGGTACAAAAACTAAAGAGGCCAGATAAGTCGGGTACAAGAGAGCGAAGAGAAAATTGAAAGGATCTGAAAAAAAAGTCTTCTCGAAGGATAAACAAGAGAAAAAGATGGGGAGGTCGGATACGAGAAAGAAGGAGAGATTCAAGAGTAGTATGAAGAAGAGAAAAGAGATAGGACGTACAATAGCAGAGGAGTAGATCACCATGTAAACATGGCTGGAAAGAAAGAGGAGGTATCTATCCAGAAAAAGACACAACCAGAAAAAGAGAGAAAAACAAATCAGGTTCCTGAGGCACCATGAGCCTGTGAAGTTGCTCTCTGAATTTCCATTTCTATTTCCTCCTGGTTGTCTAAGAACGTTGCCAAGTCCGCCGGTTCATCGAAGATTCTGGAACGCCCTTTATATGTAATGCGAAACTTGGATGGACCAGAAAAGGAAAAAGGGATGCCCAAGTCAGTGAGCCGTTTTCGAAGATTCAAAAATCCTTTCCGTCTTATGACCGTGTCTCTGGCAAAGTCTTGGGAAATGGATATGCGATGACCCTCCCAGTTGAGTTGTTTAATCTTGCGCATATGAGACAGAATCAGCTCAGTGTGTTGATGTCGTAAGGGCTTAAAATGATTGCTCTTGGCTGGGTGGCTGCCTTAGAACGGAACGTTGGAACACGGTGTGCTCTTTCAATCTCAAAATCTCGGTGGAAAGATAGTTGAAGTGTATCCGGAATCCATTGAGATAAGAACTCAATCATGGAGGAGGATGATTTCTCTGAATCCTCCGGTAGGCCAAAAATACGCAGATTAGATCTCCTATTACGATCCTCCTGCTCCGTGAGGTCTCTGCGCATCGCCGCCATAGAGCGCTCCAGTTGAGAAAGGGACCTGGATTGCTTTTGCATACCATCCTCTGCAGAGCTTATCCGTGTTTCTGTCGCTGATACACGAAGAGAAAGGGCCTTAAAATCATTCCTGATAGCAGACACTTCCACTTGTAGTAAGTCAGTGTTAGTTTTTGTTGACTGCGCAATATCATGAACCTCATTAAGGCGCGCCAATATGGTGTCCAATGTGGAAGTATTATCTGCCTGAGGAGATTCAGGAGTCGGAGAGACTGACTTAAGTCTTTTCAAGGATGTGCCCGGGTCCTTAGAGTCTTTATTGTTCGAGGACCGACTCATATTGACAATATTGTAGCAGAAGCCTAAAAGAATTTCACTGGAAAAGGCTATAACACCAAAGTTGCGCAAAATAGTCAGGTACAGAGAAAAAAATGGCAGTTCACGCTCAAAACACGCTACGCTAATCTAGCGGTTCAAGTCTGAGCATAGTTGGGCAGGAAAACACCTCAATGAAGCGATATGAACACCTCCATGAACAGTTTGAGAGAAAAATAAACTGTGAGCAGCTTAGAAACCAGCCAAGAAGCAAGAGAGTAACATTAGAAAAAAAGCATAAATGTTACCAGTTAGACATCGTGTGTAGAAACCCTTAGTCAGACACTTGACACTGCAAAGTTGTATCCGCGGCGGCGCCTCTGAAGTCCGATGACAGGAACGTCATGCGCGGCAAAATGGCGGCCGCTCTTCAGGAATGCGAGCGCCTGTGAGGTTTGAAGCAGAAAACATATCTCCGATGGCTAAAACAGCGGAAAAACAGCGTCGTCGAGTTCACCACATGTTCCGCTGCTGGTGTATGATTTTTCCGGTCAAAAGGGCAAGAAGAGACGGAGAGAAACGCTCGACGGGACCAACTCACCCCGGAGCTCAAGCGCAACACGCCATACTGCAGCGGCGCGCAAGCCACGCCCCCATGAATAAAAATGTTATGAGTAATAGGAATGCCAAACCATCAAAGTCCCTAGGCGAGATCTAACTTGGCAGGTTGGTGTACTGAGTCTGTGAAAAAGAAAACCTTAGCAGGTCTAAATAGTGTTGCCCTAGGTTAGGTTGGTGACGATTGTAAACAATGAGACCTCCGATACTATGCATAAAAATGCAATCTAGAATGAGCAGAAGGCAGACAGCTAGTCAATCCTTAATAGGTCTAAACTGCTAAGGTATTTGCCAACAGTAGTGGATGGGGTGAAAAGATTTGAGTGTAAGTTTGGAAGCCATACCCCTTTACCCCCCACCCCCCCTCCCACACACACACACACATTCACGGAGTGCAAAAAATAAGACTACAGTAGCCAAGCAAAGCCTAGAGGTACACCCTTTGTAGCACAATGAGCCATTATAATGACAGGTATATTTCACTTTTACATAAATATTTCAACATATCATTAAAGGCTTTTTTAAATGTACTGTCCCGTAATCCACTCAATTTGGTGGAGCCCATATCCGTTTTCCTCCTTTCTTAGCTTTCCTCCCCTTGCGAAAATATAAAGCTATCTCAAGGTTGTAAATTTCCAGGAGTTGCACAAGCCATTGCTGAAAAGGAGGGTGGGGGGGATTTATCGAGCCAAGCAGATGCTGCAGATAATCAGTACACCACTATGGAGACCTCTTCCCTATTTATGTCCAACAAAAGAAGTTGGGGGGGTAAGGTATGTTTTAATTGTCAGATTTTTCTCAAGCTATTTGGTGTACAGACAAAATATCGACTCCAAAATATCGACTGGACATAATATCGAGTTTTAAATATAGACTGGACAAAATATCGACTGGACATAATATCGACTACAAAAATATCGTTTTTCAGGTAAGTGAAGTAATATCGACTGTATAAAATATAGATAGCAAAAATAACGAATTTTTAATAATATATAATATTTTATAGTGTATTTTTATGTAATAATATGTGTGAAAAGTGTGTATTAATGTTATAAAATATTTTATTAAATGAATTTTGTTTTTATAATAATTGCGTAATGTAATTCTGTAGCGGGTTGTGGGTTTATAGGGGAATAGGGTGGGAAGTAATTTAATAATAATTAATTAATAAATATATGTTTGTTAATATTTTTAATTAATAATTAATTGATAATTAATTAATATTAATTAGTTAATTAATTAATATAATTTTGAACATATTTTGTATTAGTAATTAATTGGTAATTAATTAATTGTAATTAGTTAATTACATTAATTAGAGTACATTTTTAATATATATAATTTTGTGTTATTTTGAAGTAATTAATTGGGAAAAAATAATATTAATTATTAAAATAATTACAGCTAATGTGCTAATATATTTACTTTATTGTTATTGTTAATTAATAATTAATTGGTAATTAAATAATATTGATACATTTTGGGTAAAGGAGCATTTTTAGGGTTCAGGGTCAGTTTTCAGTTTTAGGGTAAAGGGGTATTTTTAGGGTTCAGGGTCAGTTTTCAGTTTTTGGGTAAAGGGGCATTTTTAGGGTTCAGGGTCAGTTTTCAGTTTTAGGGTAAAGGGGTATTTTTAGGGTTCAGGGTCAGTTTTCAGTTCATGGGTAAAGGGGTATTTTTAGGGTTCAGGGTCAGTTTTCAGTTCATGGGTAAAGGGGTATTTTTAGGGTTCAGGGTCAGTTTTCAGTTCTTGGGTAAAGGGGTATTTTTAGGGTTCAGGGTCAGTTTTCAGTTTTTGGGTAAAGGGGCATTTTTAGGGTTCAGGGTCAGTTTTCAGTTTTTGGGTAAAGGGGTATTTTTAGGGTTCAGGGTCAGTTTTGGGTTTTTGGGTAAAGGGGTATTTTTAGGGTTCAGGGTCAGTTTTCAGTTTTTAAACGATATTTTTGCAAGTCGATAATGTGACCGTCGTTACACTTTGGAGTGGGAATAGTATTTTTTACACTTCTGGTATTGTACGCTAATATAATAGTATCCTATTTAATTATAGTATGTTATTATATATATATGTTTTTACAAATATGATTGTAAAAAAATATTTTTATTAAGTTCATTTATTATTTAATTATTATAATTTAATGTAAGTATTTTTAAGTATATTTTAGTAATTAAATTTTAATATTAATTTAATTAAACACTGTTTTTAACAAAGTCGATATTTTTTATAACTATATTATTGTAAACGATATTTTGTACTCAATATTTTTGTACTTACCTGTTTGTAGATACAAACTCGATATTTTGACTGTCGATATTTTGTCCACGATATTTTTGCAAGTCGATATTTTGACCCTCGATATTTTTTCAGTGATCCAGCTATTTACCTATCTACCCTTTATTTTTATCTAATGCAGGGAAGGCCCCAAACATATGTACTGTATCTGCCCCAAAAACTGGCATTTAGGGCAACTAATACTTTTATTGCCCTCCCATTTAGTGATCTTCCAGGGGGTGTAGTATAGGTCAAAAATGGTTTTATAGTGTTGAGCTCTAAATTGACAGACAGCAAAATAGAGTGACCTAGTTCGAGAGACTCTAAGAATGAGTTATCAGAAACCCCCTGTAATATGGAGTGCACAACAGCCGAGAACTCCAAGATTGCCCACCATCCTCCACCGCCAAGTGAGGAAGTCGGCGGAACACCAAGCGATGACGTCACACGCGGAGACGGTGGTCCAAGAGAAAAGAAGATCGGAGGACAGTGGAGAGGACAAACCCGGAGGTGAAGACTGGCAAGGAGGAAGACGGACTGGTGAGGAAGAAGACCAGCTTAATGGGGACCCGACCAAAGAGAAAACAAGGGAGAGCCAACCAAGTAAACTGGAGGGAGGAGGAACAAACAGGGAGATCAAGGCTTGCCCTGGTCAGAATGCCAGTGTATCCGGACTTCCCGAAGGGAGCAGGACGCCGCAGTACCCCTTGCTGCGGTCCAGGACGGCCGTGGCCCCAGGCAAGGGCCTTTCCTCTAATATTTAAAGAAACTGCCAGGAAGGGGGATGAAGGGGAACACGTCATGACTGGGGCATGGTCATTGTTTAATTCCTCACCCCTTTTTCCCTCACATACTGGTGACGGTGTGGTACTGTACCACTGAAATGTTAAGCAGGAGACTGACCATTGCTTTGTTCTTGTTTCTTTTGGCTTTCCCTATTCTGTACAACATGAATGTCTTGTAAGGACAGACGGGTCCTGAGAGGCTACCTACCTGAAGGGGACCTGACGTGGAGGATCATCCGGCAAGAACTGGAACCCCAGAGACTCTTGTGTTTCCCTTCCCACCCAGCAGGAGCTGGGTCCCAGAGACATTTGTGTTTCCCCTTTTCACTCAGCGGGAACTGAATCCCGGAGACTTATGAGATTTACCTTACCTGGTTTATAGAACTGGGGACTATTAAATACCTTAATTATAACACGCACAATAAAACCTAGAAGGCGTGACCAAGCGCCTCATCCTTAGCATGGGCTTTCTGGTGTCTTGCTTTTTTAGGGCCTATAAGTCCCTTATCACCACTTTTCTAGGGTGGAACTTAAGGCAGTGGTGTCAGAAGTGGGATCGTCATCTGAGGCACAAAGATGACACAACCAGTGACCATGCAAGCCATGATAGCCCAACTGGCTGAAGGGCAGAGTCATCTACCCTTGGTTCTGGAACAAAAGAACTGAAACGCCCAGAAAGTAAGAGAAGCCTTTCAAACAGCCTTAAAAGAACAGGCAGTTTTTCTGACAAACAATCAAAAGGTGCAAGACACGGCCATTCTGCGCCTCACTGATACAATTTCAAGCATCAGGGTCCATCCCAATGTCCCCGGAAATGACCTACAGAATTGTCAGGAGGGCGATGACCTGGACTATTTTTTTATGAACTTTGAGAGTGTAGCCACCACAGCCACTTGGCCTCCCGAGACATGGGGTCAGTATATCGCTCCATTGTTGTCCAGCAAGCTGCAAGCAGCCTATCAGGCAGCCAACCTAGCCAGAGTTACACCTTACCAGGACATAAAGAGAGCCATCCTAGAAAGACTGGGCTGTGATCAGGAGTATTACAGGACCCGCTTTCGCAAGGAAAAATGGGTGACTGGAGACAATCCCAGGGCTCTATTTTATAGGATCAGTAATTTAGGGAACCGTTGGCTTCAGCCACATTCCTACACAGTTCAGGAGGTTCCAGAAAAGATCTACTTGGAGCAGTATTTGGAAGCCCTACCACTCAACACCAAAGCCTGGGTCAAAGAAAACCTTGGTCTAACCCCTAACTATTCTGTGGCGTTAGCTTGTGCTTAGCACAGGGCGCCTGACTTCAAAGCACAGACAGGAAAGGCTCCTATCCTTTTTCCCAAGCCCAAGCACAGGACACCAGCACCAGCAGAAGGGGTGGATGGACGAGCCACACACATCAGTAGGCCTATATCTAAACCCCTTTCAAAACCACCCCAAGTACACTTAGGACCCCAATGTTTTTGTTGTGCCAAGTGGGGTCACGTAGCATGAAACTGTCCCCTACACTCTGATAGCACAGAGCCCATAGAAGTAGGCTTGTCCAGGGGAAGGGTGCTGGTCACCAGAGAAACTAGAGAATGGTACAAGAAAACCATCAGACTGAATGGTCGGCCACTCGATGCCCTGCTAGACATGGGGTGACAGCACACTGTCATCTCAGAGGACTTGAACTGTGTGAAGGAGAAACAGTACTGGCTTCCTGCATCCATAGGGTGTTTGGTCTTATCCCTTAGAAGAAGCGTTATTGGCGATAGAGGGCTGTCCCCAAGTCAGAAAGGTGGGGATGGTCCCTGTGCTTCCAGAAGGAGTCCTCTTAGGCACAGACCTACCTCACTTTCATGAGTACCTAACAAACATGACAAAATCCCCCCATGTTACTGATTGGCTACAAGAGGCCCCGTTCTATAAATAACAGATACAGAGTCCCATGGAGAGGGAAAAGAAAACCAAAAACGAGTGGAGAAAAGAAAGAAACAAGTACACATATGTCTGGCAACCTATTTCTTCATGTTTGCTCTCTTTCCCAGAAAATGGAAACACTCCTTCACGGAGCTTTTGAACAACCCAGAAAGATGACAGCACCCTGCTGAATGCTTGGAATCAAGTGCAGGAAGCAGACCCAGACAAGGTAGACCCATCTTTTTTCATAAAAAAGGGACTACTGTACAGGGCTAGTGGAGGTACTTGTCACAAGACAGAACAGCCATTGGTTCCAATTCCTTTCAGAGAACAAGGATGACAATAGCTCACAAGCAAGCAGGGGGGGGTCATTATGGACAGGAACTTATATTAGGGTATCTGTTGGAGAGGTTTTATTGGCCAGGGGTCTATAAAGAGACTGCAAGGTTCTGCGCTGCCTGTCCCAAGTGTCAGTTGGTTAATCCCTCTAAGGAGAGAAAAGTTCCCTTACAGCCCTTACCACTTATTGACGTTTCCTTCCATTGGGTAGGTATGGATCTGGTAGGGCCCCTGATACCCTCAGCCAGGGGACATCAGTATATACTGGTTCCAGTGGATTATGCCACAAGATATCTCGAGGCTATTCCCCTCACAAGCATGACCAAGATTTTGGTGGCAGAGGCATGACTTCCTTCTTCTCCCGGGTGGGATTTCCCCAAGAGAACCTGATGGGTCAGGGGACTCCATTCATGGCCAAGTTAATGAAAGAGATATGTAAACTCCTAGTTGTCCATCACATCCGAATTGCTGTATATCACCCCCAGACTGACGGTCATTAAGGGTGTTGATGTGTATGAGCTATTGTATCTTTGTTATAATAGCTGTAATGGAATATGTTTGTGTCCATGTTTGGGAGAGCTTCCATAGAGAAATGATGTCGATATTGGCAGTATTATACCATGTATCCAGTGTACTCGCTAATGATCAAGAACCTTCATTGAAAGCACTTAAAACATACATTTATTTGTATAAGCAAAATACCATACCTTATGTAGACTATTCAGAGAATAGAAATTCCATAAACCACTAATTTCACAAATTCTATATCTGTCAGAGCTCAACCCATGGCCTAGTCAGCAGAGTAAGAGTAGTTCTTTTGAGGAGCAAATACTGTCCACATGCCTGTCGGTATAGAGAAACCTAAGCAAGTAGTCTACTCTATGGTATCCTTTAGAAATAGAAAATCTCCTGGTGATTAAAAGCGGGGAAAAGTGTATCTGAGCTCTTAATTTGCCAAGGCTATTTTCACCAGATGATGATAAGAGAAACCGAAGAATTTTAAAATGCATTACCTGATTTTATTTCTGACTCAATAAAGGCAGGTAAGTAAATTGCTCCATGTTTTGTAACAACACAGTAGGCCATATTTCAGATTATTGTAAAAAATACCAAGCCTTATCATTTTAGATAAAACCCAAACCTTTCCATACATGAAGTAGCACTGTTCTCATATGATGTTCACCAATGCTCCCTTTGGCTGTAGTTGAAGATTTCACAAGCAGCTTTAGAAACATGAAGCTACCAGTCACCATAGTAGCGAAAGCAAGCACATCTATATAATTCTCTCTATCCAAATAGGGTTTGATGTCTTCAAAAGATGCACAAGCATTTAAGTCAGTCAATATTTGTGCAACCACATCAGTATCCCAAGGGCTGGTATAGGGATCAAAAGACACAATATCCAAATAAAAACAAATATATGAGATACTTGCAGTGTAAGTCAGTTTAATGATTTAATACTTGACGTTTAATGAGTTGATGCCATCCTTCAACTAAATTGCAGAGATATTCACTGATGATACATTCCTCCTACTACAAAAGGACATGAAATCGGGTGAGCTTCATTGATAAATGGACAGGAGTTGGATCGTCATGTAAGTAATGTCTGCACACCACCTTTTAAAAATAATCACAATTGCAATACACAAAATAAAAACAAATACTAAAATTGTAATCCAAGTGTTTGTACATGGTGGACAAAAATATATATTAAGTTGTTCTACGAAGACTCAAATTGATGTATGCTGCTATGATGGCACCTTTCTACTTAAAAGTGAGGAAGTACTTGCAGTCTTCAGGTTGCGGAAATATAGTCAAGCACTTTTGGAACAGATGCTAGTAGAGTCATCCCAATGACTTTCACAGTTGATTCTGCTCCAGAGGAACTATCGATACAGTGTAATCCCCTCCGTCATTCAGTTCCGTCAATGAAGCTGCTGTTTACTCACTGCCAGTTTATATAGAAGAGAGTTCACTCGCGGATTGAATTTGGTCACAGAATGGCATGGGTCTGGCTGATTAGGAGTGACCACGTGTTGAGACTTAACACAGTTGTAATCCTGGCAGATCTTGGATCCAGGCATTATGAGTTGTTTATGCCTATGAAATGAATAGGGGGTGGTACTGGGGTCCAAATGCCTCCTCCTCATTCATTTTCTGATGCTTGAACTCCGCTGGTTTTGCAGTACACTCAGAGCTATCACTAATAGTGAGGGCCTCCAGTAGAGTTTATTATGGTGTTGATAATAGTTATTTGGTCTCTTGCAAAGTCAGGAAAAAAGACAAGACTTGAATGTCCTTAAGATCTGTGGCCCACTAAAGAAATCAAAATCATACATTGGAATGCAAAAGATGCAGCAAAGTTGGAGGCTTAAACAACTAATGGCACCAATTCAGTCTAAGGCGGGGCAAGTTTTTCTACTAAACCCTGCAAAACTCAAGGTTGTGCATAAGGGGAAAACATTTTTTTTTTGTGTCTGAGGTTAAAGCACAATTGCAAAAAACACAGTTGATGGACAGAATGCAGAACAATGTCTTACATTCACCCCAGTACAAAGATCTGGGCCTAAATCCATAATTATTTTGCACTCCACACCACCCTAGGTCAGACAATGGCTATATGCAAATCAGCCTTGACCCTGTGCCTCATGGGAACAGTCCAGCCCGAACTACCAAGCCATGTCTTTCCTAGACCGGAATCAAGCATCCAAGGACCGGTTTCTGGCTATCAGCCTTCTTCAGCCTGGATAGCTTGACTCCAGTGATGTGGAGAGCCTGGGACTCACGTCTGAGCATACCCAGCCCACTCGGGGTGAAAATTGCAAAAAACACAGTTGATGGACAGAATGCAGAACAATGTCTTACATTCACCCCAGTACAACGATCTGGGCCTAAATCCATCATTTTTTTGCACTCCACACCACCCTAGGTCAGACAATGGCTATATGCAAATCAGCCTTGACCCTGTGCCTCATGGGTACAGTCCAGCCCGAACTACCAAGCCATGTCTTTCCTAGACCGGAATCAAGCATCCAAGGACCGGTTTCTGGCTATCAGCCTTCTTCAGCCTGGTTAGCTTGACTCCAGTGATGTGGAGAGCCTGGGACTCACGTCTGAGCATACCCAGCCCACTCGGGGTGAAAATTGCAAAAAACACAGTTGATGGACAGAATGCAGAACAATGTCTTACATTCACCCCAGTACAAAGATCTGGGCCTAAATCCATCATTTTTTTGCACTCCACACCACCCTAGGTCAGACAATGGCTATATGCAAATCAGCCTTGACCCAGTGCCTCATGGGAATAGTCCAGCCCGAACTACCAAGCCATGTCTTTCCTAGACCGGAATCAAGCATCCAGAACCGGTTTCTGGCTATCAGCCTTCTTCAGCCTGGATAGCTTGACTCTAGTGATGTGGAGAGCCTGGGACTCACGTCTGAGCATACCCAGCCCACTCGGGGTGAACATTGCAAAAAACACAGTTGATGGACAGAATGCAGAACCATGTCTTACATTCACCCCAGTACAAAGATCTGGGCCTAAACCCATCATTTTTTTGCACTTCACACCACCCTAGGTCAGACAATGGCTATATGCAAATCAGCCTTGACCATGTGCCTCATGGGAACAGTCCAGCTGGAACTACCAAGCAATGTATGTCCTAGACCGGAATCAAGCATCCAAGGACCGGTTTCTGGATATCAGCCGTCTTCAGCCTGGAAAGCTTGACTCCAGTGATGTGGAGAGCCTGGGACTCACGTCTGAGCATACCAAGCCCACTCGAGGTGAAAATTGCAAAAAACACAGTTGATGGACAGAATGCAGAACAATGTCTTACATTCACCCCAGTACAAAGATCTGGGCCTAAATCCATCATTTTTTTGCTCTCCACACCACCCTAGGTCAGACAATGGCTATATGCAAATCAGCCTTGACCCTGTGCCTCATGGGAACAGTCCAGCCTGAACTACCAAGCCATGTCTTTCCTAGCCCGGAATCAAGCATCCAAGGACCGGTTTCTGGCTATAAGCCTTCTTCAGCCTGGATAGCTTGACTCCAGTGATGTGGAGAGCCTGGGACTCACGTCTGAGCATACCCAGCCCACTCGGGGTGAAAATTGCAAAAAACACAGTTGATGGACAGAATGCAGAACCATGTCTTACATTCACCCCAGTACAAAGATCTGGGCCTAAACCCAGCATTTTTTTGCACTTCACACCACCCTAGGTCAGACAATGGCTATATGCAAATCAGCCTTGACCATGTGCCTCATGGGAACAGTCCAGCTGGAACTACCAAGCAATGTATGTCCTAGACCGGAATCAAGCATCCAAGGACCGGTTTCTGGATATCAGCCGTCTTCAGCCTGGAAAGCTTGACTCCAGTGATGTGGAGAGCCTGGGACTCACGTCTGAGCATACCAAGCCCACTCGAGGTGAAAATTGCAAAAAACACAGTTGATGGACAGAATGCAGAACAATGTCTTACATTCACCCCAGTACAAAGATCTGGGCCTAAATCCATCATTTTTTTGCTCTCCACACCACCCTAGGTCAGACAATGGCTATATGCAAATCAGCCTTGACCCTGTGCCTCATGGGAACAGTCCAGCCTGAACTACCAAGCCATGTCTTTCCTAGCCCGGAATCAAGCATCCAAGGACCGGTTTCTGGCTATAAGCCTTCTTCAGCCTGGATAGCTTGACTCCAGTGATGTGGAGAGCCTGGGACTCACGTCTGAGCATACCCAGTCCACTCGGGGTGAAAATTGCAAAAAACACAGTTGATGGACAGAATGCAGAACAATGTCTTACATTCACCCCAGTACAAAGATCTGGGCCTAAATCCATCATTTTTTTGCACTCCACACCACCCTAGGTCAGACAATGGCTATATGCAAATCAGCCTTGACCCTGTGCCTCATGGGAACAGTCCAGCCCGAACTACCAAGCCAGGTCCTCGGAAGCTTGTTTCCGGTCCAGGGAAGACATGGCTTGGCAGTTCGGGCTGGACTGTTCCAATGAGGCACAGGGTCAGACTGATTTGCATATAGCCATGTCTGAACTGGGGTGGCAGAGTGGGCTAAAGAACGGTGATGGATTAAACCCAGATCTTTTGACTGGGTGTGAGTGTTTGATTGATTCAGATGCTCTGCCCATCACCTCCCCCTTTCTTACCACTTTTGGCCGCCATAAGTGTGGCAGGGTATGCTCAGACGTGAGTCCCTTGCTCACTTTGCCACTGGATTCAAGCAATCCGGGCTGAAGACGGCTGGAATGCCAGAAACCGGTCCTCGGAAGCTTGTTTCCGGTCCAGGGAAGACATGGCTTGGCAGTTCGGGCTGGACTGTTCCCATGAGCTACAGGGTCAGACTGATTTGCATATAGCCATGTCTGAACTGGGGTGGCAGAGTGGGCTAAAGAACGGTGATGGATTAAACCCAGATCTTTTGACTGGGTGTGAGTGTTTGATTGATTCAGATGCTCCGTCCATCACCACCCCCTTTTGTACCACTTTTGGCCGCCATAAGTGTAGCAGGGTATGCTCAGATGTGAGTCCCTTGCTCACTTTGCCACTGGATTCAAGCAAGCCAGGCTGAAGACGGCTGGAATGCCAGAAACCGGTCCTCAGAAGCTTGTTTCCGGTCCCGGGAAGACATGGCTTGGCAGTTCGGGCTGGACTGTTCCCATGAGGCACAGGGTCAGACTGATTTGCATATAGCCATGTCTGAACTGGGGTGGCAGAGTGGGCTAAAGAACGGTGATGGATTAAACCCAGATCTTTTGACTGGGTGTGAGTGTTTGATTGATTCAGATGCTCCGTCCATCACCACCCCCTTTTGTACCACTTTTGGCCACCATAAGTGTGGCAGGGTATGCTCAGACGTGAGTCCCTTGCTCACTTTGCCACTGGATTCAAGCAAGCCGGGCTTAAGACGGCAGAAATGCCAGAATCCGGTCCTCGGAAGCTTGTTTCCGGTCCAGGGAAGACATGGCTTGGCAGTTCGGGCTGGACTGTTCCCATGAGGCACAGGGTCGGACTGATTTGCATATATAGCCATGTCTGAACTGGGGTGGCAGAGTGGGCTAAAGAACGGTGATGGATTAAACCCAGATCTTTTGACTGGGTGTGAGTGTTTGATTGATTCAGATGCTCCGTCCATCACCACCCCCTTTTGTACCACTTTTGGCTGCCATAAGTGTGGCAGGGTATGCTCAGACGTGAGTCCCTTGCTCACTTTGCCACTGGATTCAAGCAAGCCGGGCTGAAGACGGCTGGAATGCCAGAAAACGCTCCTCGGAAGCTTGTTTCCGGTCCAGGGAAGACATGGCTTGGCAGTTCGGGCTGGACTGTTCCCATGAGGCACAGGGTCAGACTGATTTGCATATAGCCATGTCTGAACTGGGGTGGAAGAGTGGGCTAAAGAACGGTGATGGATTAAACCCAGATCTTTTGACTGGGTGTGAGTGTTTGATTGATTCAGATGCTCCGTCCATCACCACCCCCTTTTGTACCACTTTTGGCCGCCATAAGTGTGGCAGGGTATGCTCAGACGTGAGTCCCTTGCTCACTTTGCCACTGGATTCAAGCAAGCCGGGCTGAAGATGGCTGGAATGCCAGAAACCGGTCCTCGGAAGCTTGTTTCCGGTCCAGGGAAGACATGGCTTGGCTGTTCGGGCTGGACTGTTCCCATGAGACACAGGGTCAGACTGATTTGTATATAGCCATGTCTGAACTGGGGTGGCAGAGTGGGCTAAAGAACGGTGATGGATTAAACCCAGATCTTTTGACTGGGTGTTAGTGTTTGATTGATTCAGATGCTCCGTCCATTACCACCCCCTTTTGTAATACTTTTGGCCGCCATAAGTGTGGCAGGGTATGCTCAGACGTAAGTCCCTTGCTCACTTTGCCACTGGATTCAAGCAAGCCGGGCTGAAGACGGCTGGAATGCCAGAAACCGGTCCTCGGAAGCTTGTTTCCGGTCCAGGGAAGACATGGCTTGGCAGTTCGGGCTGGACTGTTCCCATGAGGCACAGGGTCAGACTGATTTGCATATAGCCATGTCTGAACTGGGGTGGCAGAGTGGGCTAAAGAACGTTGATGGATTAAACCCAAAACATTTGACTGGGTGTGAGTGTTTTGATTGATTCAGATGCTCCGTCCATCACCACCCCCTTTTGTACCACTTTTGGCTGCCATAAGTGTGGCAGGGTATGCTCAGACGTGAGTCCCTTGCTCACTTTGCCACTGGATTCAAGCAAGCCGGGCTGAAGACGGCTGGAATGCCAGAAACCGGTCCTCGGAAGCATGTTTCCGGTCCAGGGAAGACATGGCTTGGCAGTTCGGGCTGGACTGTTCCCATGAGGCACAGGGTCAGACTGATTTGTATATAGCCATGTCTGAACTGGGGTGGCAGAGTGGGCTAAAGAACGGTGATGGATTAAACCCAGATATTTTGACTGGGTGTGAGTGTTTGATTGATTCAGATGCTCCGTCCATTACCACCCCTTTTTGTACCACTTTTGGCCGCCATAAGTGTGGCAGGGTATGCTCAGACGTAAGTCCCTTGCTCACTTTGCCACTGGATTCAAGCAAGCCGGGCTGAAGATGGCTGGAATGCCAGAAACTGGTCCTCGGAAGCTTGTTTCCGGTCCAGGGAAGACATGGCTTGGCAGTTCGGGCTGGACTGTTCCCATGAGGCACAGGGTCAGACTGATTTGCATATAGCCATGTCTGAACTGGGGTGGCAGAGTGGGCTAAAGAACGGTGATGGATTAAACCCAAAACATTTGACTGGGTGTGAGTGTTTTGATTGATTCAGATGCTCCGTCATTCACCACCCCCTTTTGTACCACTTTTGGCCGCCATAAGTGTGGCAGGGTATGCTCAGACGTGAGTCCCTTGCTCACTTTGCCACTGGATTCAAGCAAGCCGGGCTGAAGACGGCTGGAATGCCAGAAACCGGTCCTCGGAAGCATGTTTCCGGTCCAGGGAAGACATGGCTTGGCAGTTCGGGCTGGACTGTTCCCATGAGGCACAGGGTCAGACTGATTTGCATATAGCCATGTATGAACTGGGGTGGCAGAGTGGGCTGAAGAACGGTGATGGATTAAACCCAGATCTTTTGACTGGGTGTGAGTGTTTGATTGATTCAGATGCTCCGTCCATCACCACCCCCTTTTGTACCACTTGAGGTTAAAGCACAGCAATTCTTAGATGCAATGTAGCAGAGTTGGGATACGGATCATACACTTTTTTCTTCATGCTCTTAGTGGTTTGCCCCTTTTTTCTTTTTTCGCTGGGGGGTAAGGTACAATATGGGCCTGGTCGGCCCGGGTAGAATCACATAGTTTATACTCACTTTCAATCAATGAGGGCATTTGCCCTTAAGATTCCGATGGTGGGGTTTTGGGAGGAGGGTGGGCTGGGGGGGTGTGGGTGGGTGTGGGTGCAAGGAAGTACAGCTGCAGGATGCTTAGTTTTGGTGTTTGACACCAGATTTTGGAATTTTTTGTTATTGCAAGCTTAATTGCAGAATTGTACTAATACAAGAAAATGGTTAAATTGTCAATCTGCTCTATCAATGTCTGTGGTTTAAACGATAAAAGAAAAAGGGGTATAATGGCTCAGATGTTAAAAACTATGCGGACAGACTTAATTTGTATACAGGAGACCCATGTCTCTTGGGCAAATAGAGGATGGCTCAAGGATCTTGGATTGGAGGTTGTGGGGTGCTCTCGTCAAAGCTCTACAATAAGGGGGGTGGCCATTTTAAAGAGGTTTGGACTGGGAAGTTAAAAGAATTAAAGAAGATCCACTGGGACGATGGGTTATTGCTGAACTCAAACTTGGGGGATCGACTATTACTATTTGTTCAGTTTATGCCTCTACTGTTGATGACCCCACAGTATTTCATCAATTAAGTGTGGAGTTAGCTCTATGGTCACCTCGGCTAATATTATGCGGGGACTTTAACTTGCATTTGGATGAAACATTTGACATTTGCGGAAATACTCCATATGCAGGGAGAAAAAAGAATGCATTCAAAGCAGTTAAGGGGATTGTTCAAGAACATAGATCGATAGATGTGGGGTATGAAAGAAGGGGGGAACTTTTGGCTGTACTTTTTTTTCTGCCCCCCATCAAAGACACTTTAGGTTGGATTACTTTTTTGTTGCTAGGGCTTTATATAATGAACTTACTCAAACGGAATATAGGGTGTTACCAAAAATTATATCGGATCACAACCCCATTACTCTCAGTTTTGACTTAAACATTCCATCCAGCCCCCGGCCATGGTCTTTTGATCGTAAGCTTCTGTTCGACTTATCCTACGTTGAGCATATGAATACCTGGATTCCTGAGTTTTTTGCTAATAACAGGGGATCCGCTTCTGCAGCGGTAGTTTGGGATACATTTAAGTGCTGGGTTCGAGGAGAAACCCTGAGCTACTCAATAAGAAAACAGAGGGAGATTCGAAAGAAAGAAGAAGCATAAAAGAATAATTTGAGACTGTTAGAGATTCAGCTCATGCAGGCTTGTAACAAGGGACTAGCCACAGACACTATTACTAAGGAGCTACTGGCTTTTAAGGTCAAGATTCATCAAGGATTTGCTTTAAAGTTTGCTCAACAACTTGCTGCTTTTCGAAAGGAGGTTTATGAAGTAGGAGAAAATTCAGGAAAACATCTGGCCAAGAGGGCAAGGCAGAAAGCTGTGTTTGCTAGTATTGACAAAATTAATAATAATGTAGGGGCGACTGTTAAAAAAACTGCTGATATACTTAAAGTGTTCTGTGACTTCTATGCTAAATTATATGCAGAGGATTTGGTAGGAGATTGTTCAGACCGGATTACTCAATTTACCGAATCTGCTCTGAATGGTATTTTACCTACACAGGAGAGGGAGAAGCTGGATCTGCCAATTACTTGGGAGGAAATTGAGCCGTCACTGTTGCCCTTATCTTCTGGAAAAGCTGCAGGTCCTGACGCTATTCCTCTGGAGTTTTTTAAGCATTTTCGTGGTATTCTAAGATTAGAACTGGTGGATTTATTTTTAAGAGCCCAACAAGGTATTGCCCCTCAGTCATGGCATGACTCTATAATAACTGTATTTCTTAAAAAGGGCAAACCCCCTTTGTTACCGTCATCTTTTCATCCCATTTCACTTATAAATGCAGACAGTAAAATTTTCTCTAAAATTCTTGCCTCACGATTATCCAATATTAATTCTCCGCTAGTTTCCAAATATCAACATGGTTTCATTCCTGCCCGTGACACTGCGGATCATATCCGACTGGTGATCACGTTCCTTGATTGGTCCCAGGCAACCCGGTCTAATGCCGGACTTGTATTTTAAGACGCTGAAAAAGCCTTTGACCGGGTTGCCTGGGGTTATCTGTGGGACGTGTTAGCCAGGAAGGGATTAGGTCCAGGTTTCCTAACAGCACTTAAAACTATGTATACCGCTCCAAAAGCTTGTATTTGAATTAATGGCCAAGTTTCCACTTTTTTTTTAATCACTAGGGGCACCCGTCAAGGATGTCCCTGTTTGCCTTTACTTTTTGCACTTTATATTGACCCCTTAATTAACCGCTTTATTTTGGAACAAAAGATCAGACCTATTTATTTAGCCAACACCAACTACCGAGCATTGGCTTATGCTGATGATATTGTGATAACCACCACCGATGTCCAGACAGCTCTTCCGGCAATTAATGACCTTGCTAAACAATTTGGATCATTCTCCGGTTATAAACTTAACCTGGAGAAAATGCAGATCCTATGTTCTGGGGATAACCCACCTCCGAATATCTCTACCATTTCAGAGGTCACATATTTGGGTATTAAGATATCATTGCCCATAGAGAAAATACCGGAACTTAACATAAACCCCGTGATAGCACAAAATATTACTATGTTACAGTGCCTAGATCACTTACATCTATCATGGTAGACTCAACATTTTAAAAATGCTGATCCTACCAAAAGTGCTGTACATGTACTGTACTATACCGCTGGAATTTCACTCTCTCTGTTTTAAAAACTTAGAAAGGACTACATCCAGGTTTTTGTGGGGCTATAAACGCCATCGTAAAGCCCTCAAGAAAATGATACTTAGTAATGAGTGTGGGGGATGGAATGTCCCTTATTTCTTATTTTATTACTTAGCGGCTACACTTCAATTTATTAGTCCTCTTATAATGGGAGATAGAGTAAACATACCTGTCTGTCAAACTCCAACGATATTTGAAATGATTATGGGTGAGAAAGTGAAAGGTAGTTTTCTTAAGGTTGTTGAGCCCAGTTATCATTAAAAAAACAAAGTATAAGACGTTGAAGGCCGCTTCGGAGCTTGGCAAAAAGTACGAAAGCATTTGGGCTTATCCAAATTATACCCCCTTAGCTTCGCCTGGTCTTCTGCCAGCTATTTTTTGTGACTTAACGATTTATAGGTGGGAGCAGAAAGGACTACGATATTTGGGTGATTTATTTTTTAACGGTCAAATTGCTTCATTCCAGGAACTAGAGAACAACTTTTCTTTGGCAAGAAATGATTTTTTCAAATTTCTTCAGATCTGTAGTTTTTTACAGAGTTACTCATTCACTACTTCAGCTAGAATGACAAAAATTCCTTTATTGGAACCTTTGCAGAAAAAAGCCCCTATAGGTCCTCTGTACGTAAGCCTGATTCAAGAATGTGGGAACGATATGGAACAGTGCCAGTCGAAATGGGCTAATAAATTAGGTATCCCTGGCATTGATGTTTTGTTTTCCGTTAAGTGTGCTTCAGAATGCTTGATTACAGGGATGACGAAATCTCAGCATTTTATGTGCATACATAACCTTTATTACACTCCAAGTAAGGTTGCTAAGTGGAGTACGACCACTGGAACGAATTGTAGTCGCTGTGGGTTATATTCAGCTGATGACCGGCATATGTTTTTTTTCTGCCCCAAACTTAGGGCGTTTTTTCAACAAATTGAAAGCTTTCTTGCTGTTGTTCTTAAATGTGATATTACGGTAACCATCGAGATGGTGTTATTGGGTATTGAGCTTACTCCCTCCAGATCAAAGCCAGTAACTTACTTCTTATTTATTTGTATGGCGGTAGCCAGAGCGTGTATTACTAGCGAGTGGATTAACTCAGACCCTCCTTCATTTTGTACCTGGGGTGAAAAACTATTGTTTATGTATAATATCGAGTCTACTATTTATAAGTTAAAAGGGATCAAAAGAAGAGCTTTGGGGGAGAAAATTTGGGCTCCTACTGCTGACTGGATCTAACTATACTGTTTGAATGTTTAGTCTTGTATGTTGTAAGTATTCAAGCTGGATTTGTTTTTCTTTTTTCTTTATGTATTGCTGTATTTCCTTGCAAGAAAACAATAAAACTATATAAAAAAAAGGAATGCAAAAGATGACTTGATAGGGGATTATTATATTGGAGTGCATTTCTTGGCTGATGTTTGTGGGCACGCTGCACAATTATAATGAGCATTATACCACAACATGCCCAAGTTTAGTACCCACAATTCCAAAACTTAATTTGGCGATCTGATCCAATCCACTCTCTCAGTACTTCCATTATTTTGAGGACAGAAGGTATGTAAGAATTTCAGTTGCACCCCTATAGCATACATAGCCACAACAAGAGCATTTGCAAGAAACACTGCCCCATTATCTGGTGAAGATCATGAACATCACCACCTCTACTGCAAAGCTTTTACAATGCTACAAGTCGGCACCATGCATTATAGGCGCACCCAACTAAATCTGAGACTGGGAACAATATGATCTACATAGATCACCTTGAAGGTCTATGAAGGCACATGTTTAGCTCTGACTATTGACTGCTGAAGAGAGTTTTAGTAACTGACAAACATGGCTTTTTAAAATAAAATATGTTTTCTTCTGCTTTGGTAGCACCGTCCAACAGTACCTTTGTTGAAGCAACATCGGCTTGAGTTTAAGCTAATTCCTCATGTGTTGCCTTAATTAGTACCACCATCTCAACCTCATTGAGATTGTATGAAACACCTATCCCAGGTGTATGCCTTTCTGGTCCCGAAATGTATTTAAAGATAACTTGGAAAGCTTTTGGCACATTGTCTTGTTAGTTTTGTCAAGGTGGTTTCTAGGCCAATTTTAGTTTGTGACCTAGTTACAACAGCTAATTTATAGGTGGTTAATGTGACCTCCCTAATGTTAGTATACCTTTACTCTTATGTACCGTAGTATACTGCATCTGTGTAAGAGGCAGACTATTTTGTAATAGTGCTATCTTTCCCCAAACCTGCTTTTTTATCAGCCTTCCCTTTAAATCTCAGAAAATTGGTGTGTCAAAGTATTAAAGTTACAATAAATCCCTGAAGAAGACAGGTGAACGTGAAACAATTAGAGTGGGAACTTTAATGTCTTTTTGCAAGATTAATAATATTAACTGCATTTCCACAGTGGTGGAATCACCTAGTATTTTAGTATTGGTAGGTGGTGGCTTAAATTCACAACCTTCAAATTTACATTCAACTGTTGCACAAGCAGCAGAGCCCTTAGGCTTTTTACCTGTAGCTGTGTAAGTTGACCCGTCAGTATAAAGCACTGTATATGTTTCTAATGGTAATATATGTGGAGTCTTTCCTATAGTTTGTTGGTAGGATAAGAACTTTCGATTCCTAAGTAAAGATTAGTATTGAAACTCTATGTTTAATGCTGAGTACATGGATGGTCATTGCACCTAGTGTATGAGTAATGATTTAGAGTTAGGGACGAATGCCCTTCTGGCACCTTCTGAAGTGGGTATTGGGATTAAAAGAATACCTTTTTTACTTGAAGTGTAAATCCTTCATTTACAATACTTGCCTGTATCCGTGTCAGTAGTTTTCCTACAAGTGCAACATTTTTTCTGCATCTGAATAAACATTTGTAGAAAACGGCACACTAGCAAGGTAGGCATGAAATGGCGCACTGGTGTGTGATTAGTTTGGGTTCTGTTTCCTCCAATGCTCTACTTTTGTAACTCCACTGCCAAGGAGCCACTCAAAGACAAGGTGAGAACAGGAATTGAAAAGGAGAGTCAAATAATATAAAAGATTGTCCATTCAGAAGTCACAGAAGTATATACTCTTCTCCAGCAATGGATCAAATAATCTTATATACAGTAGTTATTCTGGAGTCTTGCTAGTTTCTTAGAATCCAACAAGTTTCGTCCCATTTCGGACTTCATCAGGGTTGATCGATATTTCAGTGTCGTATGCCACCCAGATTAATTTCCTGTTCTTATTTCAAAATCCTACATAGATGCAATTTTTTTTTACCACTAGACGGGGTGTAGTATTATCATATTTTCTTCATCACTCTAGTTCCTCGGTCCAAATGATCCATTGCTGGAGAAGAGCATATTCATTTGTGATTTCTGAATGGACAAACTTTTATATAATTTGACGCTCCTTTTCAATTAATGTTCTGAATTAGGAGAATGGGGAAAGACTGCACTGCATATATGCAGTCTTTCTCCATTATAAACAACATAAGTGAAACCTAGGAGGCTAGGAATGACCGATATTCTTAAGGGTGCACAGTCTAAATATCGAGTTTTTTTATACCGCCCTACAGAAATATTGAGTTTTTAATATCGAAGGTACAGCATATCGAGGTCAAGAATATCGTTGGACAGAATATCGACCCTAAGGTAAGTAATGTCGATTTTTTTATATCGATGTAAGTAATATCGAAGTCAGTTATATCGATATCAAATATATCGATGTTACTAATCTCGATGTTACTAATATCGATTTTTGTACTTTTGTTATGTATTTTATAATGTATTAATATGTATGTGTTACATGTTTTTTGTTAAGTATTTTACTTGTTTTAAATTATATGTGTACTATTTTTATTTATTACTAGCTTACCCGTCGCACTTTGCTGCAATCTCAGAAGAAAGGAAATTGAAGGAAACTCTTTATGATAACATTCAATTTACATTGTGTCATTTTTATTGAAACTTATTCATTTTAATATGGAAAACATTTGAAAGTGTGGCTTGAGCAGTGCGTCCTCGATCGGCTTCCAATCTTGATTCTCGTTGCTCTCCTGTTTCATTCGAGCGGGCTTGAGCAGTGCGTAATCCATCTGTTTCCAATCTTGATTCTCGTTGCTCTTTAGTTTGAGAAGAACGGGCTTGAGCAGTGCGTACTCGATCGGCTTCCAATCTTGATTGTCGTTGCTCGGTCGTTTGAGAAGAGCGTGCTTGAGCAGTTTGTGTTCGAACAGCTTCTAATCTTGCTTCCCGTTGCTCGTCTGTTTCTGAAGCTTGTAATGCCTTTTTCGTTTGTGCTTCATATGTAGATCGACCAATCAATTTCCGTTTGGGGGGCATAACTGTCGACGATGCTCGCAAATTCGCTGACAATTTCAGTATTCGAAAGATTATGAGGGCCCTGGGAGGCCGATATTTAAAAAAATGTTATGCCAGAAACCTTCGCGGGAGTGTACTCAACAACTTCCCAAAGTTTCATGGCGATCGGATGAATGGTGTAGTAGTGCATAAAGTACAAACAGACAGACATACATTAGTTTTTATATATATAGACTAGCTTACCCGTCGCACGGTGCTGCGATCTCAGAAAAAGGAAATTTAAGGAAACTTGTTATGATAACATTTATTTTACATTGTGTCATTTTTATTGAAACTTATTCATTTTAATATGTAAAACATTTTAAAGTGTTGTTTTAATTCTGTTTATTTATTTGAGTGCTTGTGGATACACGGTATTTTTTGTTTTTCTGTCTGGTGCTTACACAAATAAATCAGAAGGTTTTCCGACGCGTGAGCTGGCTACAAACAGTTGACCATGTGAGAAGCACGGATTCTCCAAATCTAGTCCACACACTTTCAGCGATTGTCCTTGTGCTTTGTTGATGGTCATTGCAAAAGCGAGTCGCATCGTAAACTGTAAACGTTCAGTATTGGAAAGATTATGAGGGCCCAGGGGGGCCGGGAGGCCGATATTTAACACATTTTTCTTTTCTTTTTTTGCCAGAAACCTTTGTGGGAGTGTACTCAACAACGTTTAAATTTTTTTTATTTGTTATTTTTAAAATAAATATATATATTTTTTTTGCCAGAAACCTTCGCGGCAGTGTACTCAACAACTTCCCAAAGTTTCATGGCGATCGGATGAATGGTGTAGTAATGCATAAAGGACAAACAGACATTCTTTCGTTTTTATATATATGTAGAAGATTAATATTATTTTTAAGTAAATTTTAAGTTTTAGTACCGGAGCGGGTTGTGGGTTTATCGGGGAATAGGGTGGGAAGTAATTTAATAATAGTAAATTAATTATTCATTTTTAGGAGTTATTAATAAATTGTAATTAATTTTTGGATGTAAGTTCTGTAGCGGGTAGTGGGGTTATAGGGGAATCGGGTGGGAAGTATTTTAATTGTAATTAAGTAATTAATTATTTTTATTTTTTGGTATTCATAATGAAATTATTTTCAATCCATACTAATATAATAAAGAGAGAGCCCAAACCTTTGAGACGGGTAATCTCAGGAACCACAGCACCAATCACAACACCCAATACAGCGTTGGAAAGGGCAGTTGCAGCAAAAGGATATAGGCTATGCAGACGCCTACCATATACATTGAAAAGGTAAAAGAACTGTGCCAGCAAAGTAGTCCCTTGTGGACGTGTCTGCGTTATGCTGTGGGCGTGTGCTGGGGTCGTGACAAACGCTGGGGGCATGTGGTACGTTCCGCCCTTCATGCCATGTCTCATGTTGTGTGCTAATCCCTCCATGTTCCCTTTAAATACCCCTGCACCCCATAATCATAACCCACCCTTACTCCTCAAAATACCCCAACACCCTTAAACACTAACCCATCTTAACACTATAAATATACCCCAACACCCTTAAACACTAACCCATCTTAACCCTATAGATATACCCTATACCCCAAAACCCAAACCTATCCCTAAACCCTAAAAATACCCCTGTACCCCAAAACTCAAACCTAGCCCTGAACCCTATAAATACCCCTGTACCTCAAACCCCAAAACTACCCCATAACCCTAAAAATACCCCTGTACCCCAAAACCCAAACCTACCCCTGAACCCTAAAAATACCACTGTACCCCAAAACCTAAACCTAGCCCTGAACCCTAAAATACCCCTGTACCTCGAAACCCAAACCTAGCCCATAACCCTTAAAATACCCCTGTACCCCAAAACCCCAAACCTACCCCTGAACCATAAAAATACCCCTGTACCCCAAAACCCAAACCTAGCCCTGAACTCTAAAATACCCCTGTACCTCGAAACCCAAACCTAGCCCATAACCCTTAAAATACCCCTGTACCCCAAAACCCCAAACCTACCCCTGAACCATAAAAATACCCCTGTACCCCAAAACCCAAACCTAGCCCTGAACCCTAAAAATAACCCTGTACCCAAAACCCAAACCTACCCCTGAACCCTAAAATACCCCTGTAGCCCAAAACCCAAACCTAGCCCTGAAACCTAAAAATACCCCTGTACCCCAAAACCCAAACCTAGCCCTGAACCCTTAAAATACCCCTGTACCCCAAAACCCAAACCTACCCCTGAACCCTAAAAATACCCCTATACCCCAAAACCCAAACCTAGCCCTGAACCCTAAAAATACCCCTGTACCCCAAAACCCATACCTATCCCTAAACCCTAAAACTACCCATGTACCCCATAACCCAAAACTATATCTGAACCCTTAAAATACCCAAACACCCCAAAACATATACCTCAGTACCCCAAAACATATACCCCTATACCCATACTTACCTTATCCAAACATTAAAAAAAACATGCTTTTTCCATTCATGCATTTACAACGAATTTCGTTGTAAATGTATGCGTGGTAAAAGGATATAAAATGTAATGCCATGCGTTATAATGGCATTGCGGATTCATGGTACTTTCGTGATGAAAGTATGCGGAGTGATGGTATGCGGAAAGAATGTGGAGGAATAATGGGTGTTTACCCTCACCCGGTAAGTACCTTGGTGGCACGGTGGCCCACATCTCCAGCAACATACTCATATTTTTTCACCACCCATTTGAAAAAAGCACAGGTCTCTCTCATTGATGGCCAGCACCAACATACACTTTTAGACACACCTCCCGCCACAAGTTCTAGAATTGCGAACTTTAGAGCTGGGGAGCTACGTTCGAATCTCGGCATCAGCTCAATATCCTGAGATTCCAGGCAAATCACTTTGTCTCCCCCTGCCTACCACAAATGAATGTGTTCTTCTGTAATGTACATTGTGCTCATGCCATGCTGTCGAGTTCGCGCTATATAATATCGCAAGGAAAAATATAGTAGGGAAACTCGAGTTCACGCACTACTGAACGCGCACTCTTAAGTGCATCAGCAGTGCACTGTGAATCGGAGCGTTTCACAGGCCTGTCACAGATAAGAAATGCTATCAAAACGAAATCCTACAAAACAATATACTACTGGCAGGCAGCAATTCATACCCGGACAACGTCGGGACGGGATGCTAGTTAATTAATAATTGGCAATAAAATGTTTAAATTGTTAATTAACTTTTTTAATTGGTAATTAATGTTTGTAATTGGTAATTAATTTTGTTAATTGGTAATTAATGTTTGTATTTGGTAATTAATTTTTTTAATTGGTAATTAATTTTTTAATTTGTAAATATGCTCTATTTGGAAATTATTTTTTATTAATTGGTAATTAATGTTTTATAAAAAGTATATTTTGGTATAAAAATATTTTATTGTTTAATTGTTTTAAATTGCTAATCAATATTTATTCATTAAAGTGTTGTTTTTTTAGAAAAATCTTTTATTTTTTAATATTTATTATTTGGTAACTAATATTTATTAATGAATATTTATTGGTATTTATAGTTAATTTATTGTTAATTAATTATTCAATTGTAATTATGTTTTTTATAATTATTAATGGGTATTTAAAAATGATGTTGAGTTGTTTAAAATTAAAATTATTTATTTTAAATACAAAAATTATTTATAAGTATGTTATATTTAATTTCTATGCTATTCAACGCTTTCCCTACTGTTGCACTCACTGGTGTGGGAATAGTAATTTTTACCCCTACTCTATTCAACGTTTTCCCTACTGTTGCACTCGCTGGAGTGGGAATAGTCATCTTTACCCACCCCCTATCAAACGCTTACCCTACTGTTGCTCTCACTGGAGTGGGAATAGTAATTTTACCTCTACGCTATCCAACGCTTTTCCTACTGTTGCACTCACTAGAGTGGGAATAGTAATTTTTACCCACCCGCTATCCTACGCTTTCCCTACTGTTGCACTCACTGGAGTGGGAATAGTAATTTTTACCCCTACGCTATCCAACGCTTTCCCTACTGTTTCACTCTCTGGAGTTGGAATAGTAATTTTTACCCACCCGCTATCCAACGCTTACTCTACTGTTGCACTCACTGAAGCGGGAATAGTAATTTTTACCCCTACGCTATCCAACGCTTTCCCTACTGTTACACTCCCTGTAGTGGGAATATTAATTTTTACCCCTACGCTATCCAACATTTTCCCTACTGTTGCACTCTTTGAAGTGGGAATAGTAATTTTTACCCCTACGCTATCCTACGGTACAAATATTGTGTTTTTTTAATTAACCACTTGGATGCTAATGACAAGGGTAACTTGTCATGCACTGCCCATTCATTTCAATGGAAATCTCATTATATAGCCTAATAGGCCTTAGCGTCCAAGTGGTTAATATAATGTGAATATATATATATATTTTAAAAATAAAATAGGTTTTTTTTAACTTAAATTAATTATTTTATAATTTTAAGGTTATTTAAGTATGTTTTACCGATTCTGTAAAATTGTGCCCCTACATGCCAAATCATGTATACCGGCCGTTACCGACCGACCTACATCTGGCCCTATTTTATTTATAAACGATATTTTTGATTCGATATTTTTGTACTTACCTGTGTGTAGATAGGATTTCGATATTTTGGTAGTCGATATTTTAAACTCGATATTGTTAATGTCTATATTTTTGTACTCAATATTATGTCAGTGATCCCAGTCAAACAATAGGTCCAATAATTCATTGTGCAGCATAGTGCTTTTTTTTTGCAAAAAGAGAAGTATCACCAAACAAGATAATACACACAATAAAGGATAATTAATGCAATGTTGCCCCATGGAGGTTATTTCCACAGAAATCAGTAGATTAGATCAAAGCTTAGGTGTGGCTTACAATGGGGGCAGGTGAACATGTACCCTGGTGTCTGTGACTAGTAGGTCAGTCTGTATTTCCTTTACTGGTCAGTTCTCTTCAAGCAAAGCTATTGTTAAAGATTGGATACCACATAAATCTGTAGTAAGGTTCACATCAGTGTTCAGTTTCAGTGATGGTTTTAGCTGAGATACATGTGTGCAAGTCGCAGCCACAAAGAGGAGCAGATGCATGTGCAGGTGCAGACACTGTCATGAGGCCCAACAGCTGGATCTCTCCTTCTTCGACCAGTCAGCCCCTGTGTGGCCAGACACATTTCACTTTATCCTCAGCAAGCCAGGCAGACTCCCAGATCACAGACAGACCCACAGCTCTTCTAGCAAGATGCACAGATTTTAGGTCATGTTCTCTCCCTTCTGAAAGATTGGCTGTTCTACGGACACCATCTCTAATCTCGGCTGTAGTTTGAGCACTCTGAGCTGCACTCTCTTCCAGGGTCTTGAAGAATGTGGAGCTGAAAACAAGTGGCATAGTTTGGGTCTCACTTTTATACCCACTTCCCTGAGAGGTGATGTTGATTTGCACTGTGAGTGCCTATGTACAGGTTTGGGGCAGGTCCTTTTCATATTTTATGCTCTTTCTGCATGCAGATACAATCTTTTCCAAAGGTCATAGTTCCCATAGCAGGTTGTGATGATGCTAGCTCCACACAGGAGCACACAATGCATGAACACAATGGCATTTAAAAAGTCTTTCCCTGGCTTTCATTCACCTTCATGAAGTAGCACTTTCAAGGAGACAAAAGGTGCAAACCATGTTTAGAACCCCCTCCCTGTAACAGCAGGATCTGCTGACTCAAATGCACTCCCCCCACAACTAAAATAACAGCGCTTAGGAAGGACTAATCAGTAATCCTCTGCTAAAAAGGTTACCAAAGCATTTCTAAAGGCAGCTCTGTCTCCATTCTCCCACACTTAATTGTCTAGGGGGTATGCCCTTCAGCTCAGGAATGTATGCAATATACTTTCACTATGTGGAGAGGTACTACAATTTCCTTTCGGAGCCATGTGAAACGAAGGTCATTCCAAAATGGATCCCACAAGTCTAAGCAATCTAACACTTTCATCTGCATGTAGTCATGCTACCATGCATGCTTTGCACAGCACACACTCAACATGCACTTGGGATATCAGGACAAGGGTGTCATAGACTCCTACAAGCAGAACCTTAAACAATATGGGTCATTAAGTGGCACACTCCTGATTCAAAGAAAAAAGTCTGTTCAATGCTAGAATAATAACAACCATATTATGCTACCACTGCTTAATCCAGTGGCCCAGGACATCGACAGTAGTCACTTGTAAGCCAGGAGGCATGCTTACTGTGGCCCTCCAGGTCTCAGAACCAGACTCTGGACCTTAGAGTCAATGACAAGCCTCAGAGCACACACTGGATCAGCGTTGGAACTGGGCCACATAAAGTCAGAATACAGGATATCATATAAATCTTGCTCACTCAGTGCAGTGGCACAAATCCGTTTCACATCCAGAGGACATTCCCATCCCAAAGAATGGTATTCAGAGTTTATAATGTAGCACAAATTTCCAGGACCTTAAGCAAAAGTCTTTTACTGGATAAATCAAATCCTAAGAAAATGAAATTGGAAATGTAATTTTTGATTTGCTTCAATGATTTTTATATCCTACATCAGAAAGAATGGAAACTATTCTGTATACCTTATACGGGTACTATTATAAGTCATTCTCTATTATGTAAAGTCCATCAACATATGGGGCTATTATTGGATCCTTTTACAAGAGTTCAATAATTCTGGATACAATCCTTTTACAAGAGTTCCATAATTCTGGATGCAAACACACCTATGTTATTCTAGTAACCTTGAGGGAAATCGGTGAACCAAATTTTGAGCCCAAAAATGTAAATGTGATCCTGAGGTGTTAATTTGTTTAAAGAAATCATTTTTCCACCAGGCATCATTTTATATCATTTATGTATTCCTTATGAGTAAGGTTCGTCAAAAAGCTAGCGCTTAGTCAAAAGGCTAGCGCTATGTGCGTTCTGCACAGCAGGAGATTCTATTTGACTGCTAGGTTCCTAAAGTGAGGAACTAAATGGTGGGTCCATCAGGCTTAACTACTGGAATCACTTGGGTCTTCAAGCTGAGTGGTACTTTTGGCATTGAAACTCAGTTATTATAATTTTATGTGCAGCTTAGCGTCTAGCTTAAGTGAACACTATGGCAACCCCTGTGGTTTTTAGGTCGAGCCCTGAGCCAGCATGCAAGCGCTACTCTGGGGTTGATCTGTGGTAGTTCACAATGTGAGGGAAGCCCCGCCCACTCCCCCACCCATCTTTTTCATTGGCTTATGTCTTTGTCCTTCCTAAATGCTGGCTTCCGATTGGTTTATAGGCTTTTTAGTCCCTCCTTATCACGGCCATGTTGTCATTTGTATCCTTTCATAGCTACTGGCCCCTTTACTTTGAGTGTTGCACAGTATGTGTTATTTAGATTAGGAGCACTATTTTCTTTAATAAGGTTCTCTTACTGCCCCTATCTTCTCCCCCATCCCGCAGTCTATGCCTTCTCGTCCCCCACCTGCACTCCTGTTGTTCGTGCCTTCTTTCCCCCTTGTCCCCTGCCCGCCCGCACTTCTGTTTACAATGCAAGAGGTCTTGTGTAAATGCGAGTCCTATTACATTGCAAATGCTTGTCGTTATTTGTCACGGTGCAAGAAGATGAACGCATGCGTAGTACACTTGTGTTGTAACTTCATGATCTATTAATGACTAATGCCGAATGCTAGGGTTTCGGTAAAGATAACGCTGACTGCCATTACATGGATCAGGTTGCATGGATCAGGACGACGGGCATTAAAGGCGTGTTGTTAAACGCAGAAAGCCAGCGGAGCTTACATTACATCCTTACTATATCAATGAATAGTGGAGGCAAGTTCTAAACACAATTCAATGTGTCGTCCCTTTTATATGTCTACTCCCCACGGGTAGTCGTTTTGTAAATTGAAACCCGGAAATCACTTGCCCGCATTGGCACAGAAGTAGCAGGGAAAGAAGATATTGTTGTACAACTGATCTTACGATTTATCTGATGCTTGTGCGGGTGTCACCGCTCAGTGACCGCACTGCGTTCCCTCCAACATGTCTCTTTACTTGTATATCCTGGAAGCGATGCTTTATAATGTATACGCTGCTGTCTCCGGGGAAGACATCACTCTAAAGCAAAGTCCACTGGACCTGGTGAGATACAATGGGCAGGAGGTGGGTACAATGCCTGCTCCTGCTGGCAAACTTTGTCCGGGCAGTTCTCTGTGTCCCAATTAAGTGTGTGTCTGCAGCCTCAGATGCACTTTTATCCCGTTGGGTGCGTCGGACGGCCCCCGGCCATCTGACGTCACGGTGGGCAGTGAGGAGGCCGTTCAAAACATACCCACTCATTAATTCACCTGCACGAATTCCGCCGCGGTCAGGGGGTTAAAAAAAGTATTCCTTGCATGTCAATTCTTGCGCTGCAGAGAGGAGACGATTTTCATAGTGAAAATGACTTTCCTGGCTGCGACGGAGAGACTCCATAGGATGTGCTACACTTCATTTTATTTAGTAAGTTTTATGAAGTCCCTCAGAAAACTTTTATCGCCCTGGTTTTAAGGAGAATGAATTTTAAACAAGCTCGGCCAGCTCTTATTTACTTACAATTGCTGCATGATGAATGTATCCTTTATGTTCTCAGTTAACTGAAATCTGCTATGAAGGCCAGGGCGTGCATTTACTAAATGTTAGTAACGGTTATGGTTTACGTGACCCCTGTGATATATACACCAGAGAAACGGCCCAAGGATCCCATTTTCTAACTATTTAGATTTTTTATGGAGGGTTAAGTGTACACATATTTATCTCTGCACTTCATGTTTCAGACTATTATTAATTTTTGTGGCTTGTAATTTAACTGTGATATATTGTGTAATTAATTTATAAAAATGTTTGGTATCGAGAACTTTTATGGTTTTATATGCTGAAACCGAATAAAGTTGATTGAGTGACTGACTTTCCTTCATCTTTCTTACTAATTTACACTCAGATTTTTCTAATGCTCTCTCTTTCCAAATGTTTGAAAAGTAAACAAAACATCTATGTTATTATGTATTAAGCTAGCTGATGGAAAACTTTCTAACAAACTAGTTTATTTTCATACACAAAATGGTAGGTTATTCTCTCTTAATGTAGAGTTGACATACGTTTCATAAAGTGGCCCTTAAATCTGTCTTGAACTGCTCAGAGATCACTGCCCCTTTTAAGACCTCCAAAACCGTGTAGTGTTCCTTCCTAAAATTCTAAATAATGGGAAACTCAATCTCATTAAAATCGACATTTATCATTTATGCGAGTTTAAGCTATTGGCATTGTAAATGACAATGCGTTTTGTTTATGTTTCAAAAACCAAAACATAAATAAAAGGTATTGTCATTTACAATGCCAATAGCACAAACTCACGTAAATGCGAGACCTGTTGCATTGCAAACGCTTGTTCTCTTATGGGAACTCTTGTGGAGTTGCCTCTTTGTCCCAAACTGGTTGATTCTTTTAAAGAGCCCACTCACAATCATATTAATCTCTGAGTGCTGTAAAAACTATAATAAGGACAAATTATCCACTAGGGCCATTGAGAATGAGTTGTAGTGGCCAATCCTCCTTAGTTAGTTTTATACCATAAGCATTTGATAAATGAGACGACATGACATTTTATTGAACTTTTTTATACCTCCATCTGTTTGAATCTGCGATACATAAACCTAATCATGTGTATGTATGTATGTGTCCATAAGGTATCTCGACCTGAAAGTACTCAGTGACAGAACTCATTTCCTGAAGCAAAATATTGCTGCAGGCATGCATTCTTCACTAAACCAGTGCATTGCACAAATAATTGGTCCTTGACATGAATCCTTAAGATTTATGCTTCCATTTTATTCCATATATTCAGAGGTTACGGAGAGATATTGGCCAACGAGTGCTCTCTCATTCGTGAACCTTTTTAAGACTGAAACAAATCAAATGTAAAAAAGATGAAAAATACATAGAAAAACATGCGGAAAAAAATACAATAAATAAATGTAAATCTAAACTACCATGCATATTTATAGATATTTTATTCTACAGACTACATTGTACACAAACATGTACCAATATATAAATTGATATCTTTTGCAAACCAAAAAATATATCCATTGTCAGCATATTTGTATGTGCAATCCAAAAGGATAGAGTGATAATTCTATTGGCATGAAACAAGTTGTTGTTTTTTCGAGCATAAGACGGAATGCCATATTTCAATGCCCACAATATACATCATGGATCCATGAAACGCCTGCACCTACATAGACAACATCAGAGGGGTAACTCTTGACTTAAATTCTTTAATCTTCTTAGGTCCTGTTGCATAGCTGCCATTGTTTTGCAGCGGTGCCCCCTATGCTTGATACAAAGCCACTGGTCTCTGCGTAATTGCTAACACAGTTAAAGCTCTATTAATGTTACCTAGAATGTTCTCGGAAACGGTTTCATAATTCCCAAATTGCGTAGCAAGAACCACATGTTGTTTACTCTCCTGCCATCTAGTGTTAGGTTTGGAATATTACAAGCTGTTTTTTCCCGAGTATTGCTTTTGTGTGATGAATGACTCTTAATCATGTTCCTGAAAACCACAATGCACAAGGAGACAGACTCCACATTAAATTACTAGTATTTATTTTCCCATCCGCAAGACAGCCTGTGTGCTTGAATGCACAAAGTAGTGAAATAAAAATAAAATGCACTAAGAGTGAATCATCAGTACCCCTTCTGTGATTTCCTTTGCAATTGTGGAAGCAGAAAGTAAAAGTGAACAAGTCAACAGCACTAGAACATTCTGGGTGGAACTGCATCTCTAGGGCATTGAACAGTTTAAAAAAAATAAAACGCAGTGAAGTACTTTCCAAAGGTGGATATGTCACAACCCTCTTCCACCAGGCCTCCATTCACCATGCACCCTTCTCTAGAGGCTTCCATTCAAAACACTGCTGGCACCATCCATTTATCAAGCAAGCCTCTGCCCCCCCCTTTCCCAGCCCCCTGGGTATAGGAGCGTTAGACATAGAAACAAAAACAAAATGCTCCCATTTGTCAGGGTGAGGGGAAATAATGAATAAACAAGGACAGTATGGCTATCACTTAATCTCCGCGCACTTAAAAACACAAAAATTAACCTTAACTTGTGTATTGTACCTGGCGCTTTTGTAAAGTGCTCTCATACCTTCGGGTCAGTTGAGTTTGCACTCTATAATAATGGCCCCAAAAATTAATTTGACTTTGTCTAATGTAATTAGCACTCATGTAAAGTGAGTAAGTAAGTAAGTAAATTTATTATGCTTGATTAATTAAAACCTTGCATATAGCACATAAACAGTAAAATCAAGGTTACAATAAATGAAGAGTTTACAAGACTAAAATAACTACATTAAAAAAGAAAAACAAATTGCTTCCTATTGAATCATACGTGCTAAAATCAATTGTGCAATTAATACTCAGTCACTAAAAAGTCAGTTTGATAAAATATATCACTTTGAACTGATGAGAAGCACCTGCACAGCATGAGACAACTGGCTGATGTCCCTGCTTGTAATTTGCAGTACCAATTTAGGAAGCCATGAGATACCTTTACTAGGCAAGATCTTGAAGAGCCAGGGCCATTGAGCGGATCTAGTCAATGACAACTGAGGATACATTTTTCAGCCTTTTTTCTATTAGTTCGAAGAATTTTACAAAAAGGCAGTTCAGCTGTACTAAAGTTGGATTAAAGCACAGCATCACTGCCTGTCTGCAAGATCTAACGCCATGCAGATTAAAGAATGGTTTCAACAAGGAGATCTGTATGTCCATTAAGTTCTTACAAATACATATAATATGAATAAGATTCTCCGTGCCGTAGGTGCACAGAAGGCAAGACTGTTTGCCTCCCTTTCTTTCCTATCTACTGCCTGTTTTTGAAGGCCAAATTCCAGCCTAATTTGAGCTGGTGAAGTGTAATTGGGAAGGTGGAAAATGCTCTATAGGAGGATACCATTATGCTGTCAAGAGTTGCGGCATCTCTACCGGTCATAGATTCACTTCCGTAGGTGATTATAGGTTTCAATTTGGCTCGGAGGACTTATAGAAAAGGGTCGAGAGTTAAGTCCGGAAGCAGCTTCTTCAGAGGTTTCAGCGCTAAAAGGTTGTGACTCCCTTCCTTCGCAAGGATTCCAGCTGCGGCTTAAATGAGTTGTTATGGTCTAACAACACACCCAGGTACTTGTAGATTGTTGCTTGGTATAGATGTTTACCGGCCAGATACCAACTAGATTTTGCCTTCTTGTGATGGTTTACTGCCATGGTTTTGGTTTTTTGGAAGATTATATTTAGGCCATTGTGTTGCGAGAACTTGTGAGTCGCATCTAGAAGGCGCTGTAGTCCAATAGGGGTCCGGCTGATCAGGACCAGATCATCGGCGTATAACAGATTTGTTAGTGTTATGCCGCCTAATTTCGGAGCATGGGAAGAGCAGCTGTTGAGCTTGTCAGGTAGATCCGCCAGGAAAAGACTGAATAACAGGGGGGCCAAAAAGCATCCTTGCTTTAGACCCTTTGTTGTGGTTATTTTGATAGAAAGATGGGTCCCAGCACCTAACTTAATTCTTACCCACGTATTAGTATGCAGTTTAATGAGCTGATCTAAAAGGGGTGCTGGTATGCCCCATCTGTCCAGCTTGTGGCAGAGCTTCTTACGATCAACGTGGTCTAAGGCTGCTGAATAGTCTATGAAGCAGAGGTATAGAGGATATTTGCCCAGCTTTGCAGCATCCATAAGCATAGTTAAGGCCATGATGTTAGTAGTGGTGCCATGCCCTTGGCGGAAACCGGTTTGACTTATGGGTCTGATGTTGTTCGCAGAGGACCAGCTAGTCAAATCGTTTAAGATGATGCCCGCATAGTATTTGGTTTCAGTGTCTATGAGGGCTAACAATCGATAATTGTTTGGAACTGTCCTTGATCCCTGCTTATGTTTTGGGCTAATGATTGAGCCTCTCCATGACTCTGGAAACACAGAGGTTCTTAAAGTGTGTCCTATCACTGGGGCGGAAATACAGAGGTTCTTAAAGTGTGTCCTATCACTGGGGCTAGTGCTTTGCTCCAAAATTCAGGGTCCTGTTTGTACAGCATTGGAGGTATGCTGTTTGGGCCAGGTGCACCCGCCCTTCTGCCTCTTGTTATTTATTTCTTTATAGCCAAAGCCAGGAGGTCATTTTGCTCATCTGATGCACCGAACCACTGAATTGATTGTACTGATCTGGTTGCAAAAACAACAGGTGATGGACTGAATGTGGATCAATGTCACACATTAAACCCAGTCCAAAGATCTGGGCCCAAATCCATCGTTTTTTTGCACTCCACACCACCCTGGGTTAGACAATGGCGATATGCAAATCAGCTCTGACCCTGTGCCCCATTGGAACAGTCCAGTTCGAACTACAAAAGCCATGTCCTTCCCAGAACGGAATCAAGCATCCGAGGACCGGACCGGTTTCGAGGTAACACCTCTCTTCAGCCCGGCTAGCTTGACTCCAAGTGGTGTGGAGTGCCTGGGACCCACGTCTGGGCATCCCCAGCGCACTTATGGCGGCAATTGCAAAAACAACAGGTGATGGACTGAATGTGGATCAATGTCACACATTCAACCCAGTCCAAAGATCTGGGCCCAAATCCATAGTTTTTTTGCACTCCACACCACCCTGGGTTAGACAATGGCGATATTCCCATGGGGCACAGGGTCAGAGCTGATTTGCATATCGCCATTGTCTAACCCAGGGTGGTGTGGAGTGCAAAAAAACGATGGATTTGGGCCCAGATCTTTGGACTGGGGTGAATGTGTGACATTGATCCACATTCGGTCCATCACCTGTTTTGTTTGCAATTGCCGCCATAAGTGCGCTGGGGATGCCCAGACGTGGGTCCCAGGCACTCCACACCCCTGGAGTCAAGCTAGCCGGGCTGATGAGAGGTGTTACCTCGAAACCGGTCCGGTCCTCGGATGCTTGATTCCGTTCTGGGAAGGACATGGCTTTTGTAGTTCGGACTGGACTGTTCCCATGGGGCACAGGGTCAGAGCTGATTTGCATATCGCCATTGTCTAACCCAGGGTGGTGTGGAGTGCAAAAAAACGATGGATTTGGGCCCAGATCTTTGGACTGGGGTGAATGTGTGACATTGATCCACATTCGGTCCATCACCTGTTTTGTTTGCAACTGATCTGGTTGCAGTTCTATCTCCTGCTGCGTGGGCTCTAATTGTATGCTGTCGCCATTATTTGGATGTTGATAAATTACCACTGCCCCTATTGATTTGTCTGCATTGACGTTTCCAGGATTAATCAGAGGGGTAACAAGGACCGGTACAGGGTCGTTAAAGTGATGGGATAGATAATCAGCCCAGGTTGCCTCTGTAATGTTGGAGTCTATGCCACGGTGATTAGGCCGCTGCAGTTTGTGTACGGATGCCCAGAATTTAGCACTATTTCGCTGTTTTGCATCATAAAGAAGTTGTGCCCATAGTGCGTTTTCCTTTGCTCTTTTGTTCACCCATCTCCGCTGTTTAAGCGATTTCCTTAGTTCCCGGAGGGTGCCTTGCAGGCACCAGTTGTTTGGAAATTTCCGTTGTTGCTTTAACGTTTGGTTTAGAGATTGCTTTCATTTTTTAGAAGCAGGGCTCTTTCCAGCTTTGGTAGTGGCTGCTGGGGCTTTCCTCTGATTCAGGCCTTGCCTCGGTGCAAATTTACATCTGAGAGATGTAACAAAGTTTACCCAACTTCCCATGGGCTGCTCCAAATTTGCTCCTGCCTGGTTGAATAGAGCTTTAGCTGATGTTGATATTTTGTCTATGTTACTAGAGTTGCACCTTATTCTTTTAAGATTGCTGCTCTCCTCTTACACAATTGATCGTCTAATTTCTGGTGGGTTGCATGTTGTTGTTTGAAGAGACAGTTCTGGAAGATGGTCACTGAATTCATTATTGCCTATCATAAAAGTTGCAATTTTATTGAACAAAGTCAGAGTCGTGAAGGTATAGTCTAGATGAGTTGATGCTGTGGTCGAATGATACGTTGCAGCTGGGGGGATATCCTCCTTAAACCGGCCGTTTAAAGCTCTCATATTTAGGTGCTCCAAGTCCTGGAGCAAGATCTTCGCTGTTCTTGAGGCCTTTTTGTTCTCTAGTTGACATTGAGTTGGAATTTTCCAAGCATCCGAAAGGGCCTGTGTTATATCATCAGCCTGGGTGGACCCTAGGAGCTGCATGTTGAAATCTCCGGCCAGGATAAGGAGTTCTGTTGTCTCTTCATCCATTATTCTCTTCAGCTCCATTTTCAACTCCTTTGCTGCCTTTGAATTTTGTTTAGGATGTAGATAGACGTTCATTATTATTATATCCTTATTATGCTGGTTAATCTTAAGTGTAACTTTTACGGCTTGAATACAGCTTGGAGGTGATAAGTGTGTTGTGATTGAAGAAAGTCCCCAATTTCTTTTATTGAAGCTTGGATCAGTAACCCCCCTGAGCGACGGCCATAGTCAGATCCCTTGATTGCAGGTAGTGAGTAGGAGGTATAGCCTTGCAGATCGTATGGCTTATCTTCCCAGGTTTTCTGAAGTAAAATCATATCAAAAGATTTCAGGTAGTCTAGAATCTCCTGCTCGCGCATTTTAGAAGCCAAGCCATTAATGTTCCAGATACAAATTGACGTTCCATTTTTCGCTGTATAGGTTGGCTGTGCTGCAGACATCTGTTGTCAATTTAGTCGTGCAGATGTTATTAGTCGTTGGGTACCTGTCCAGTTATCAGTTGTTGAAGGATGAATTGGAACAGGTCGACCTTGAGTTGGTAATACTGAAATTGTCAGATATGCTGCAGTAGTTATGCCTGGTGTTTTGCTCCTTGCTCCTTTCAAAACCGAGAAGGTAGTCTGTTGTAGAATACAGGTTTCTTTTCTAAGAAAAGGAGTTGGATATAGTGGCTTTGGAATTGATTTCAAAGTTATTTTACTTATTTCCCGCAAAATTCTGCCTGCAACATCCGGGGTCTGCCATCTTGTTTTGGTCGTTTCAGAGCTCTGGCTATTGTTAGGTTGCATAAATTCGACTGATAGTAAGTCCGATGTATCACTGTTGGCTAAAGATGTGATGGAATGTAAGAGCCGTAAAATATTCCCTCTGTTTAACGTGTCCTCACGCCCCCGTGTTTCATATTGAGGGATGAAAATTAGGGTATCAGTCTCTTCTTCCTTTGTTATATCCTTGGTTTGAAGCATTGTACCTTCACTATTTATTGCTGTGCAAACAGATGTTTCATGATGGTGGCAATGTGAGGTAGTGCTATTATGTAGTGTGTGAACGAGAGCCCCTTGATATAGAGATTTAACTTTGTCTCTTCCTTGGTTATAACTCTTGTGGGAAGATATGGGTTGGCCAATGGAGGACCGGGCTTTATCTTGCGTGCTAACGGCTTGATCACAATTTTGACTTAACAATAATGAAGGTTCAACACAGATGTCCCGTGAGGCTAGATGTTTCAAATCTATTACTTGTGGATCCTCAGCAGATGCCTTCCTGTCTAAGGTAGTTATGAATGACTCTTGGCTTGGATTGGAGTTTGCCTGTTTGGTGCCTTGGGTAAAAGGGCTAAGAAGGGGGATGCTATTAGAAGGTTTCCTGATTGAATCATTGTCAACTTCAAGATGGGCACTGGCACTGATTGAAAGGCTGGAAGACCTATACTGTATTTCTATGAGATTCGGTCTTGCATTCGCCGGATCCTTTATCACAGAGGCCGGCGATGCAGCTGCTGAGTCTGGAATATCCTCTCTTATTCTGTCCGTTAAGGGTAGAGGAGGCTGAGGATGAGTAGCCGGATACCGAACCTGTATAGTTGGAGTCTTTTTCCTGCCTTTCCTTTTTTGCTTACAACCTGTTTTTAGTGAGATATCATTTCCGTTTTGTGATCCGGTTTTAGAAACTTGCAGAGGAGCACTTCCTCCTGTTGGGTTTTTGCTGCTTGACGGTGATGGCCCTGTCAATTGCGGGGACAGTGTTGTATTATCTACCGTCATTTTATCCTTGCTAACACTATTCAAGGTTATAGCTGTTGGTTTCAGAGCAATTAGTAGATCTCCCAAAATTGTCGGGAGCGTTAGGAGTTTGTCAACAATTGGAGCACAGGAACATTCTTTTTTTTTAATTTTTGGTAAACCTTTATTGTCACATTAATCAGATACAAGTATGGGCCTACAACCCACATGGCTGGCCGCTAGTACGGTGAAATCAACTCAATAAAGCATATCGTGAAGAACAGTAATCTGCCACCCGCAGGCCCCGCGTCAAAGCTAGATAACATTAGAATTAGGCATAGCAAATGTGTATCAGGATTAAGGAAGGTTTCTTTTAAAAGATATAAGGAAAGCAGGATCCAGTTCAGTATAATCAATCAGTGAGAAAGTAAGGAATCGCAATATTGCAGGATATTAACAAATAGGATCACTTATAGTTGAAATTCTGGGCGCCGGTGTACATTAAACAGGATCATCAAAAAGAAGCAATACACATAGCATCGTTAAAACTGTCCTCCGGCATGCCTATGAACATCCTAAAAGCACCCTCCCCAGTTGAAAGAGCAAACAGGAAGTATGGAAATACCCTACTCAGATCCCGGAAAAAGGGAGAAAGAATGAGAAAAAAAGGGCCATAGAAACAATAAAGGGACAAAACAAAAAAAAAAGCCCATCCCCCCAACCCCCCCACCCTGCACTACTGTAGATGGCTACGGCCTACCCCCCCTAGCAGTGTGCCTGTCGCCCTGTAAAACCCACTAAAAGAACTAATCTATAAGAAATGAAAAGAAATAGATACCAGTAAAGCAGAGGAGGACCTCCAAGCCAGCCCCCAGCCCTTCTCCGCCCCGCACTAAACCCTCAGTTCAGTAAACAATGCGAAATCAAACACAACCAGTTCACAGAAGGGAATGAGATACTTTGTTCGCCCGCAAAGCTACATTGTCACAGAACGTTTCCAAGTCTCTCTTCCTCCAGCAGCCCGTTAGCAGTCCCGGTACAATGACACCATCCCTAACCTTGGCCCACCCTATCGAGCTCACCCACACACCGCAGCCAGTCAGCCTCGAAGAAGATCGTGTCGAAGGGCCCAGGCACTCCGAGTGGCAAGAACAGTCGGCCATTTAAAAAAGAGTCACTGCGGGGATCAATCCACCCCAATATGTGCACCAAGGATCGTGATAGGACTGAATATGGGGCCCTTAACCAGCGGGGAACCTTTCGTTGGCCGGCCAGAAGTTGTAGCAGTCGGGTCCCACAGAGCCTCGCTTGTTGACGGGGAATCAGAAGCACATCCTACTGATGCGAGATCGGGCAGGGTTTCATCCATGAAAGGTCCGACTGGCGACTCCTTCCTGAGGGCGGCAGTAATGGCGTCCAGCTTGTCCCCTAGGTTCCGTGCGTCACAATCCAGGGCACTGCGGAGGGCGCCAAGGGCCATAACGAGACCACCAAGCATCATCCCATCACGATGCATCCCAATTCCAGCGCTTCTCCCCGATCTGAGAACACGATCCCCCAGGGAGACCTGACGCAGGGTGTCGCCGGCAAGAGCTGTAGCTCGGTCTGAACTCAGGTCTGTGTGGGATCGGGAGCGAGTTCCAAACAAAGGAGAGGAAGATTGTATGGCGCCACGCAGGAGACTGTAAGGTCGGGTCCAGCAGTCGGAATCACCGACACCCCCAGGTGCTGCCGATGGAGTAAGGCAAATCAGTCTCCCGCTTCAGGTGATCGATCTGGCATCACAGCTGGCGGCCGCCATTGTGCATCGGCAGTCGGTTCAGCTCCTCACGCAAAGCCCTGGCCCCGACGCCATCTCAGGCCGCGATCAAAGACGGGGCATATCTCCGGCAATACGGCAGGCAGAAATTCCGGAGGAGCACGATCGGTGAGTACAATCAGTCATCTCTCCAGATCTGTGATGCAGGCATAGGATCTCGGTCAGGATATCGTCGCGGGGCGGAGAGGTCTACAGAGCCGGGCCCCTAAGCGGCCATCGCGGTCACCGGCCTGGCTCCTCCCATCACAGGAACATTCTTGTTGCACAGGCAATGTGTTGAAGGCCGCTTCTTGCCCTCTCTTTATAAGGGCATTCAAATCGGCTAACTTTCTTTCAATCCCAGAGGTGAAGTCAGCCAGTGTTTGAAGAACTGTGAGTTGAAGGTCCAGTTTGTGGGACTGATATTGTAAAGCCGCAGTTGAATATTGCATATTACTTAGTAATGATTCCCATATCAGGTTTTTATTACTGTGGTCAATATTAATTCTATCTGTCTGTAATATTTTTGGAGTGGTGTTAGAGTCCTGATTATAAGAAGCAACTAAGTCCTCCCACTCTTGGGAAGCTAAAAAGGACATATCTCTATTGAAGGGGGACAATTCTTCTTTAAAGAGCGATTGACCATTCCCTATTTGCGGTTTACCATAGAGTTTGTCCATTGGCGACAGGCCTGCCTGAGACCCTTGTGCTGCTGCGTCTAGGCTGATAGTTGCCAAAAGTTGACGAGGGGAAGCTGTTAAATATGGTCCTTTATCGTTTGGTCTTTGTTCAATATCTATTTGTTGAGAGGGTATTAGAACTTCCTCAGTTGAAGTTGTCGCGGTTGCAGAAGGAGTACCGAGAGAGTGCCGAGAATCTGACAGATCTGAACCTAATGTTGAGCCCTCCTGCCGCTGCGGTATTGTAGTTGTTAGAATTGAAAAATCCATTGAGTTCTCAAATACTGGCCTGCACAAGTGAGGATGTGGAGTAAAGTTTGAAGCGGTTCTTAAACTGTCCAAAGATGTGTTTGGTAAGGAGATAACTTGCTCTGTGTTACTGTCAGTCTGATGTGCCGATTGGTATTGCAGTTGTTCCCTATTGTTTCCCTTGTTTGTGCAGAGCTCTGTTGTATTGTCGGCTGCTTGCATTGCGCCGACTACTGCGCCATGTGTTTGTTCATGATTAACTTGGAGAAAGGTCTTGTCACAGCTGGAAGAGCCCGTGGCATTACTTCCAGTAGTTGCTTGATGCCTGCTGTTAGAGTGAATCAATGCTGCAATATCCTTTATTATTAAAGGCTGTGTGTTGCTAAAGGTAGTAGAGTCGATTGGAGCCCCTCTATGGTCCCACTTTTGGAGAATATAGCTGAGCCTGGGTCCTTCAAAAAGGAGAATTTCGAGTATATCTTGGGCTGAAAGGAGTACTCGCTTTTCCTTAATAGAGACACATCTGATCTAAATATGTCCTGATCTTCTGGGTCCAACCTTATTTTAACTGCTTTATCCTTTGGTCCAGCCGCAACATTTGGAGAGGAGCTCCCTTCCTGGAGTGAAAAAGCGTGGTTGATTGCGGTATTTGGATGCAGACTGCTGCAGGGACTGAAGGATGCTTCTTCGACCTTTCCACGTTTTGTTTTGTGGCTGTCTGGACCAAGATCCTGTAAGGTAGTGTCACTGGGCCCTCTCGCTCCTTCATTTTTCCGTTTGGTGGCTTTGTTTAGTAATTGTTGCTTTGTTTTTGTTGGTGCTTTTCTTACTCAACCCAATCTCATAATTCCCTGGTCTCGGTTTGCGCCTCCTGCTTATCTCCTGCTTATAAACTCTCACCCACCTATCGATACTTCGCCGCTCGCTGCTCTCTGCCAGCTGCCAGGTAGAAGGGGGTGAGAAGTAAAAAGGGGTTGAAAAGTAGGAGGCGGTTCTTGCCACCTTCTTCGCACCTCCGCTGATCGGTACACTCTGTTCTCCTCAGCTCCCCTCAGCTTTCCTTTCGTCGCCGAACACACCTGGAGCCCTCTGGTCTACTTGGTCTGTTCACTTAGGAATTGTGTCTCCTGTCACGCAGAAGAATTCCTCGCAGCTGCAACAAGAGTTCTACAGTTCCTTTAAGCAAAGGGGGCTTGGCTCACTGCCTACCAAGAATGGCTCTCCAGGGGAAGCAAGGCTCTCCAGGGACCCCGTACCACGACACAACCCGCTGCCTCAGGCATGCTCAGCAAGCCAACATGGGTCCTCTGCTATGTAGAGCAAGCATTCTGATCTGTGGTATCTGCCGCACTGTACGGATTTTCTCGGGTCCCACGGCACCGGGCGCTGCCGCAAGCCTTCGTAATGTGCTCTTAATGCTCTTAATGCTCCTTTGCCACGCACGCTAACCAAGTGGTTTCCGAAAAGCACCTCCCACCACTCAAAACAGAGCCTTCGCGGCCAATGGCACCGCTGCAGCGCAGACAGTCCGGTCGCCTCACCTCTGTCTGTTCGAAGGGGGCCAGATGGAGGGCCACTGTCTGTGACGTCGGTGTGGCTTTTCGGTGGCGGTTTCAATGTTCCAGCATTTTCAGCGTTTTCGGTGCGTTTCGGCGCCTCTGCAGTGCTCTCGCTCACAACCGTCTGTACTCCTCGCTGACTCGGCTGACCGGCAAACGCAGACTGGACTCAACTCAAGGGCGAGGTGATGCTCGCTACTAGGAATCAGGCCACTGGGTGAATTGCAGGCAAACGTTATCCCATCTTACATCTTATGTAAAGTGCTCCAACACCTTCAGGTCCCTAGAGATCACACAATATAATAGAAATTGTCTCACAGTCCCTGGGGAACTGCCATGAATGTGCTTTGAAATGAGAGATCTGAGAGGAGGAGGACAACAGGAAGAGGCAGCGGAGCGGGCATTCAGCGACATGGGAGCAGGTGGGAGGGATGAATGCTGCTCCCATTTGTCAAATAGAGGAGAACTAATTAATTAACAGGGGCGGCGTTGGCATCACTTAATCCCTGCCTACCTAAAAACTAAAAAATTAACCTGACCATGTGTAATATAACTGGTACTTTTGTAATGCCCTTCAATACTTGTGGGTCAGTTGACTGCGCTCTTTAAAAAGGCCCCCAAAATGAATCTCACATTGTGTAAGGTAACTAACCCTCATTCAAAATGCTCCAACACCTTAGGGTTGTTCGAGTTCACATTATATAACATGATTCAGAAAAGGGGGTGGTGATGAACAGAGTGTCTGAATTAAGCAGACCACTCTTACCCAGTCCAAAGATCAGGGCTTGATCCATCACCGTTTTTTAGCTCACTGCATCATCCCAGCTCAGAACTTGGCTATATGCAAATTAGTCTGACCCTGGCCCAGTGCATCATGGGAACAGGGCAGACCAAACTACCAAGCCAATTCTTATACTGGGAAGGAAACAAGCTACCGGGGACCGGTTTCTGGCATTTCAGCCGTCTTCGGCCCGGCTTGCTTGAATCCTGATGGTGCAATGAGCTAGGGACTCACATCTGAGTATACCCTTCCACGCTTATGGTGGACAAAAATGATTCAGAAAAGGGGGTGGTGATGAACAGAGTGTCTGAATTAAGCAGACCACTCTTACCCAGTCCAAAGATCAGGGCTTGATCCATCACCGTTTTTTAGCTCACTGCATCATCCCAGCTCAGAACTTGGCTATATGCAAATTAGTCTGACCCTGGCCCAGTGCATCATGGGAACAGGGCAGACCAAACTACCAAGCCAATTCTTATACTGGGAAGGAAACAAGCTACCGGGGACCGGTTTCTGGCATTTCAGCCGTCTTCGGCCCGGCTTGCTTGAATCCTGATGGTGCAATGAGCTAGGGACTCACATCTGAGCATACCCTTCCACGCTTATGGTGGACAAAAATGATTCACCAATGCACCATCAGGATTCAAGCAAGCCGGGCCGAAGAAGGCTGAAATGCCAGAAACCGGTCCCCGGTAGCTTTTCTCCTTTCTGGTGAAGAATTGGCCTGGTAGTTTAGTCTGCCCTGTTCCCATGATGCACTGGGCCAGGGACAGACTGATTTGCATATAGCCAGGTTCTGAGCTGGGATGGTGCAGTGAGATAAATAACGGTGATGGATCAAGCCCTGATCTTTGGACTGGGTAAGAGTGGTCTGCTTAATTCAGACACTCTGTTCATCACCACCCCCTTTTCTGAATCGTTTTTGGCCACTATAGGTGTGGCAGGGTATACTCAGACATGAGTCCCTTTCTCACTGCACCATCAGGATTCAAGCAAGCCGGGCCGAAGAAGGCTGAAATGCCAGAAACCGGTCCCCGGTAGCTTGTCTCCTTTCTGGTGAAGAATTGGCTTGGTAGTTTAGTCTGCCCTGTTCCCATGATGCACTGGGCCAGGGACAGACTGATTTGCATATAGCCAGGTTCTGAGCTGGGATGGTGCAGTGAGATAAATAACGGTGATGGATCAAGCCCTGATCTTTGGACTGGGTAAGAGTGGTCTGCTTAATTCAGACACTCTGTTCATCACCACCCCCTTTTCTGAATCGTTTTTGGCCACTATAGGTGTGGCAGGGTATACTCAGACATGAGTCCCTTTCTCACTGCACCATCAGGATTCAAGCAAGCCGGGCCGAAGAAGGCTGAAATGCCAGAAACCGGTCCCCGGTAGCTTGTCTCCTTTCTGGTGAAGAATTGGCTTGGTAGTTTAGTCTGCCCTGTTCCCACGATGCACTGGGCCAGGGACAGACTGATTTGCATATAGCCAGGTTCTGAGCTGGGATGGTGCAGTGCGATAAATAACGGTGATGGATCAAGCCCTGATCTTTGGACTGGGTAAGAGTGGTCTGCTTAATTCAGACACTCTGTTCATCACCACCCCCTTTTCTGAATCGTTTTTGGCCACTATAGGTGTGGCAGGGTATACTCAGACATGAGTCCCTTTCTCACTGCACCATCAGCATTCAAGCAAGCCGGGCCGAAGAAGGCTGAAATGCCAGAAACCGGTCCCCGGTAGCTTGTCTCCTTTCTGGTGAAGAATTGGCTTGGTAGTTTAGTCTGCCCTGGGTCCATGATGCACTGGGCCAGGGACAGACTGATTTGCATATAGCCAGGTTCTGAGCTGGGATGGTGCAGTGAGATAAATAACGGTGATGGATCAAGCCCTGATCTTTGGACTGGGTAAGAGTGGTCTGTTTAATTCAGACACTCTGTTCATCACCACCCCCTTTTCTGAATCGTTTTTGGCCACTATAGGTGTGGCAGGGTATACTCAGACATGAGTCCCTTTCTCACTGCACCATCAGGATTCAAGCAAGCCGGGCCGAAGAAGGCTGAAATGCCAGAAACCGGTCCCCGGTAGCTTGTCTCCTTTCTGGTGAAGAATTGGCTTGGTAGTTTAGTCTGCCCTGTTCCCATGATGCACTGGGCCAGGGACAGACTGATTTGCATATAGCCAGGTTCTGAGCTGGGATGGTGCAGTGAGATAAATAACGGTGATGGATCAAGCCCTGATCTTTGGACTAGGTAAGAGTGGTCTGCTTAATTCAGACACTCTGTTCATCACCACCCCCTTTTCTGAATCACATTATATAACAAGCATCTGCAATGCAATAGGTCTCACATTTGTGAGAGTTAGAGCTATTGGCGTTGTAAATAACAATGTATTTTACCCATGTGTTTTAGTTTGGTGGTTGCTTGAAGCGACATGAACAGGAGATGAGAAGGGAGATGGTAAAGGAAGAAGGAAAATGGACACAGTGGTAGTTGAAGAAGCCACAGGCACCTGATGCAGTTAAAAGTTGAAATGTGTACATAACTTCATATTAGCATGAGCCACGAGAGGTCAGCAAAGAACATTAAATAGTTTCCTCAGTCCAGTTTTCCAGTGCTCACGAGGATAAGAGACAGCAAAGCAGCAACAAGAGTAATATGCTGTATGATAAAACAAGCATTTGCAATGCAATAGTTCTCGCATTTACGTGAGTTTAACCTATTAGCATTGTAACTGTCAATGCGTTTTATTTATGTTTCATAAATGAAAGGCAACTCGGGTAAATGCGAGACCTGTTGCAATCCAAATGCTTGTTAGCTTTGTGATCCCTTGCTGGGTTGGACTAAAAAAGATGTGGTGGGAGAAGTGAAGTTTGGACATGCAGAAGAAAAGAGAAAACATCAGAAAAGAAATGAGATGGGGAAAGAAAGCTTTGGGAACCAAGTATAATGAAGCACACGTTAACCCCTTCGAAGCTAATGACGAGCTGGGCTCGTCATGGCGCTTACCTGCCGTGCGCGGATGACAAGGCCAGCTCGTCATGATTTATGGTGTTTTAGATATTTTAGCGCAGGACGGGAAAACGCCTAGCAGCCATGTGGTTAAAGGGTTGGAAGAGAAGTGAGCGAAAAGAGGAGGAGAGGAAAAGAAGGAGGTAAAGGAAAGTGATGGGTAGCAAAGGGAGACAGTCGATGCACTCTCACTGAAGTGCTTAACACAGGCTGGGCGTGCCTTGCTCACTCACTAATACTTAAGTGCTTTCACTGCCAACGGGCACAAACGAAAGCACAGTGGTACGCACCTGGCTCAGCGTGAGATGATTTGCTCTGCCTCTCTAACTCAACTTTAGTCCGGTTCCCGTAATGCAACCTGCTCCTAGAGGAAGAAGGCATGTCTACTAATTCAGTCCATCCCCAGTCATTCCTCCCTTTCCCTTCATCGTAACCAGCCATGAGGACCTCCACTCATTTGCCCCTCCTGCCCTGGACGGTAACCCCGCCCCCGGGCCCCAAATCATAGTGCCCATGAGCTCCAACCAACGTCTACCGTTTGGGCTCAACGGCAGAGTGGACAGGCACTGTCCACAGCCAATTAAGCTTACACCACAAGAATTCAAAGGAGGACAGTGCACTGATCACGTGATGTGTGTTGGTGCTAGGGATGCCATCTGGGATATTCCTCTAATGATAGCTAGACGCTGATGCACTGGAACATAAACGCCAATACACCGGAAGATAATGTCCTCAGAACTCCAGCTCTTGGACTAAGGTGAGCCCGGGTGTGCATGTGATGAACGCCAGGATTGCTGTAGCTGGATCCAATTTTGATTTCTACTAGGAGGAGACAATGAATCTCCTCTCCTCCCAACTGCTGAGTTCCCACCGAGGATCACTCTAGAGGGGTTTAAAGAGTAGGTGGGGCTGTATTAGAAAGAGTAGCAGAGTACATGTGTGGCTGTCAACGAGAAAGTTTAGTTTGTGACTGAATACCAGCTAGCAGTGCGTGGCAGTGAAGCTGGCTGTGATGTGGCACCTAGGAAGTAGACTGTTGCCACTCGATCCAATGCCTTGTTTGGCTACCAATTTCAGCGTTATGTTTTTTTAACCGGCGTTTATCCACGTGATGCAAATCGCAGGTCCATGTGTACAAAGGGGGAATGCTAACCTCAAAGTTAACAAGATGTCGCCATGAGAGTTTAGTGACCCACGAGAAGCAAAATAGAGAGCCACATGTGCGCGTTGTGCCTCACACAATGCCTGAAATGCCGAGAGCAAAAGAGACGACCGTGCGCGTGTACATCTCCTGTCCGAGCAGACACGGCAAGCAGGAGACAGAGAAGGAACAACATGCCTCCCTGCCAATGAAAAGCACGCATTTTTGACCCGCGCCAATCAGAAGCATGGGTGGAGCTTCCACCCCTCTTCGGAAGCCAAATCGACGACAATAGATCTCGCAATCGGGCATCGCATGCGCTACGTCGCTAGGCGAGACCTAAAAATGAACACACATTGCATGACTTATGAATACACCCTCCTATAGGGGCTCTGTTTTAATGCCATGCATACAGAGATCTTGCAGGGGTACGCATAAGTTCTGAATGCAATCCCCTAAAAACACACCAACTGGAGGAGCAGTCCTGAAAGGTACATTAATACTGAACAGCTGATAGGAGGCACCTTGAGTTACTATTGCTGTAAAAAACACAAACTTTGATGCAAGCACATGTGTGTTGACAGTGAAGCATTCACGCTGTGTGAACGTCCTCTGGATCATCACACAGACAATGGATATTCTTCCTATGAAATTAAGGTGAACTGTGTTAAAAGAGAATGCTTCCCTGGCCCACCATGTGACACAAACAGAATTCATTGATTTAAAAAATGCAAGTCCTACTATTGTTCTCTTCTAGTGGCAAGACACTCCTTGGTGTGCTCTGAGAAGGAATAATAGCAGTAACTGTTTGAAAAGTGACAGAAAAGAGTCCACACAAACTTCCAGGATTGTACATGAGCCACCACAGGAAACTACGGAAGTAATGTACTATGGGTTATGGCAAAGCAATGATATGTGAGATATTCTGCTACTTTCAGGTGGCCCTCTTCTCGTAATACTACCTCCAAACGTTTCTCCTATACTTTTTAACAGCAATGGTCAAAAGTGCAGAAATGACAGCATTCCCCAAACAACGACAACCTGAGCCTTAGGGGGCCTAATCCCTACGATCCTGCATACCCCGTGTTTAAAGGACAGTAGTCAAAACAAACATAGTCTATGACTAATGAAGCACCCACCAGGCTTGAGATGTGGCATGAACAGGCGTGATCTACAGTAAGAAGGTTTTTCCAACATGTCTCTGCAAAACTGGCGGTCATCAAGACCTACCCTGCCCTAGAATATGAGGTCTATAGCTCATATGCATGACATTAGTCAGCTGTTGCCTACTTCTGTAACATACAGAGAAAGAGGAGTTGTAAAATAAAATGAAAGAATGCATGGAAACAATCTATGCGTCGCTGACAAGACTTTACAAACACACACTAGTTCACAACATTGACCTTTCTACCTTATATTTATATTACTCTGTATTTCCGTTAAGCAGGTTACAAGATATTGATATGATCGGGCTGCATCATATTCAGACTCCCCTGCTCATGCACTTATTTAAAACTAAGCGGTACAAAAGGGGGTGATGATGGACGGAGCATCTGAACCAATCAAACACTCACACCCAGTCAACAGATCTGGGTTTAATCCATCACCGTTCTTTAGCCCACTCTGCCACCCCAGTTCAGACATGGCCATATGCAAATCAGACTGACCCTGTGCCTCATGGGAACAGTCCAGCCCGAACTGCCAAGCCATGCCTTCCCTGGACCGGAAACAAGCTTCCTAGGAACGGTTTCTGGCATTCCAGCCGTCTTCAGCCAGGCTTGCTTGAATCCAGTGGCAAAGTGAGCAAGGGACTCACGTCTGAGCATACCCTGCCAACTTATGGCGAACAAAGCGGGTATGCTCAGACGTGAGTCCAATGCTAAGGGTATGCTCAGACGTGAGTCCCATGCTAGGGGTATGCTCAGACGTGAGTCCCATGCTCTCCACACCACTGGAGTCAAGCTATCCTGGCTGAAGACGGCTGATAGCCAGAAACCAGTCCTAGGATGCTTGATTCCGGTCCAGGAAAGACATGGCTTGGCAGTTCGGGCTGGACTGTTCCCATGAGGCACAGGGTCAAGGCTGATTTGCATATCAGCATGGCAGGCATGCTTATCTATTTAAACAAACTTACACAAAACTATATCCTCATGCAATACCCATATATATCATAAAATGGCTTTCCAGGGCCAGGCCTCTGCGGATTTCTTTGTTCCCATGCCTACAAAACATATTTACTGATTGCTACTCCAGAGACACTGCCTGCCCATGAGGTGAGGGGTAGGCAACAAAATACTTGTTACCCTGCATTGCAGCCAGACAGGGGCGGCCATTCTTCTTCCCCAACAAACGCTCGAGTCGCTGCGTGCTAAGACTATTAAATCAAAGATGGCACTCGTATAACACATGCTCACCCGTGAATGTGTAAACGCTTCACAGCAGGCTGGTCTGTGCCGCTCCACCCAATTATTTGTTTATAGGCATAAGAAGACCAAGCAGTGACTCTGAATTTCGTTTAGCTGTTGTCAAGTACTGTTACTTATGACCATGTTTAGAAGCATTTTGTTTTGGGGCAAGCTACTTTTAGACAGCTTCATGTTGCTAAAACATGTTAAGTTTACTGAATAAAAAAAAAATAGAGCATTGTTAGAGTTCCTCTTTATTCGGACATATTGTAGGATGTAGTCCTGTGTGCACAACCACTCGTATGTACATTCTTCGACAATCTGGTGCAATCATTCTGATGCTTATTTATCTATTATGTCAAAGCACAAGCCACAGTGTATGAATTTCTTGTTTAAAGCCATCACGTTACCTAATATATAGCCCTACAGCAATGTATGCTTTGTGTTACATGTATATTTAAAACAAAGACCAACCCAATGTGCCCCCCAGGACCTGGGTCTGTATGCTAAATGAAACACTGACCCCGTGGGAATCTTTGTAGGGAAGCCGCTATGTGTAAATCAAGGGTAACCTAAGCATTCATATATCAACCAATGAAAATGTTATAAAACTGTAATTAATACCATATGGCCTTCTTCATAAAAATGTGAAAAAAATGTAAATTGATACTTGTATAGCGCACTACTCACCCGCAAGCTTCTCAAGGCGCTTGTACGAATACCGCTGTGGAACCCATCCTGGCTTTCCCTGTGAGGCGCCCACTCGTGGGCACCCCCAAGGTGGAGGCCAGGCATCCTTAGCATTGTGGGGGCTGTTGTGGAGATTAAGCAAGCTATTGCCCAGAGTTGCAAAGTGGGACTCCATGATTGGAATAGGCACCGAGGCGAGAATTATCAGGTCCGTGGAATTTTTGAGCCCAAGACCCGCGAGGCGGGGAATTGAACCCTGGTCCCGGGCTAGACCTCTGCATCAGGGTCTGCCGCTCTAACCATTGAGCCACACTTCTCCACACTAGAAAAGGGATTGAATGAATGCACTCGTTCTGATATCAAGTAGTTACATAACACAGCTGCTTCTTTGTGACAACAGTGCAGACAACGCATTGTGTGAACAAGGTGCAAAAAAGTGATTATATACAAATAAAAACAACTCTTATTCTCAATTCCTGGAATCTTGAAACCTTTTAACAATTCACAGATATTCTCTAAATACAATTATTAAATGCCAAGGGATCATTCTGTCCACGTTTCGAACCTGAGGGCAGGTTTAGGGTCTCATCAGGACAGGTCATCTGACTATTGTTAAGTACCCAATGGCTTACTATGTATATTTTGAGTCCCAGTTGTGAAGTTGTGACTCAATGGATCAAGAGACTTGCAGTTTCCAAAAGGATATCACATTAATGAGCTCAGTCTATCATATCACAGCCTAGATGTGCTCCCTACTTTAAATGCTGCCTCTCATCTCTCCTCTCTTAAGGTACCAGAAAGAGCTTTCGGTGCTGGAGCAGGTCCGGACCTTTGACAAACGTGGGACTACAAGGCCGGCCCCAACCTGTATTCCCATAGGCACTGACGAAGGATGAAATGAAGACTTAAACTGAGAAAGTCTTGGAGGAGAGAATTATGCTGACGAAGTGCCTCATGAGGGTTTGTAGAGTATGTTAGAATGGATGAATGTGCTGATGAGAGTGATGTGGCACTGAATGTGGTGCACATAATAAACAATTTCAAATAGGATTTTGAAAAAGGATCTAGTGTATTGGTCCTGATGAAAGCCAACTGACCAGTCATGGTGAACTCTGGCTAAAACATGCAGGAGTAGATAATTTTATCCAACATCATCAAACCTTGGTTTTAACCAGGCTAGGGAGATCATGAATGGATAAAAACACCTGTTGGTAATTTAGGGTACCTTGAGGCAATTCTAGACACAGATTCCTCTAATGACAACAAGAGTTCCCTTGATTTTCAAGGTTGAGCCTGCCCAGATACCTTTTATAGCTGGGTGAGAACTCGATAAGTGTGCCACTAAATAATATATATAGAGTACAAGGTAGATCCCATGTTATAAGCCCTCCTAAAGGTAACTACTGGAGTGAGTGGAAGTTTAGATCCCAAAGTAGTATCACTTAATAGTATAGGCCAGTTTTTCTTCAAGATGGCTTTTAGCTGCCTATCTTGACAACTAAAAGCAGTTATCAAACGTGGACAATCAGCATAAGGAACGGTTTGGGTCTCCACCTGGGGCGTGATGTCCTTAAAAAGACTGTCCCTAGTTCTAGTCTTAGATTTTTCAATGGCAGATTTCAACATGGTATCAGTATATCCACATGCTTTTAAGCGAACAATCATATCATCCAAACAAGATTCAAAATCAGAAGTGGTACTGCAAATTCTCTTCAGCCTTAACATTTCACCATAAGGTATACTAGAAATGGTGTGTCTAGGATGCATGCTGCTAGCATGCAGGATGGTGTTGCCCGCAGTGGGTTTTCTGTGTAGTGTGGTGTGAATCACCGAATTGGCAACATACATTTCTACATCCAGAAACTGCATACGTGTAGCATTGATATGGGCAGTGAAATTTAGATTGAGAGAATTGTTATTTATCTCACTGACGAAATCAGATGCCAATTCAGCACTTCCATCCCAAAGGATGAAAATGTCGTCAATATATCTGAGATAACATTTCACACCAGCCTACGTGAAGACACGCATAACTGGGGGAGAAACAGGCCCCCATCGCCACACCTCTCAATTGTCTGAATGTTTCTTTTCCAAAGAGAAAATAATTATTGTGCAAGCACCATTCAATTAACTGCACAATAACTTTATTGTGTTCATAGTACATGATGGGACGTTTGGCCAAAAAATATTTAACTGCTGATAATCCTTGGATGTGGTCTATGCTCGTATAGAGCGATTCCACATCTAGTGTGATCAGCAACATATTGGCAGTGCATTGCAAATTCCTTATTTTAGACAAGAAATCGCTAGTGTCTCTAACAAAGCTCGGCAATTGTTTAACAAAGTCCTGCAGGAAAAAATCAACATATTCCGCCACCTTTTCGCCCATGCTTTTAATGGCAGAAATTATGGGCCTGCCAGGCACAGGGCTAATACCTTTATGGATTTTGGGAATGAGGTACAGGGAAGGGAGGACGGGAAACTCAACATTCATGAACTTGTACTCTTCGAATGAAATTAAGCCCTCTCTTCTCCACTGCCCAAGCAATTTGTTCAAAGTTGTTTTGGCATTTGTATATTCTCCATTGTTGGACTTTGTATAGCAATGTTGGTCCTTTAACTGCCTATTAGCTTCTGTTATGTACTCAGTTTTAGGCCAAATTACAAGGTTGCCACCCATATCTGAATTCTTGATTGCAATTTCATGATTTTCGCTTAACTTTTTCATTAAGTTAACATATTGACGTTTAATATTAGAAAATTTCCTACTTTTTTTGTTCTTTGTTTTGAGATACAGTTCTTTCAAGTCTTTAGTTACACAGTCATGAAATACTTCGATGCTGTCTTTTGACATCAGCGGTATAAATATAGATTTGCTCTTAAACGGACTAAGTCGAGCGCCCTTCTGTGTAACACCAATTTTTTCTAACCTGATCTGGGTGGATATATCAGGGTCTATTTCTATAATGTCTGTTCGAGCTTTAGAAAGGTCTGAGGCATCTAGAAATACATGCATGTCTGAAGCATGTAAGGCATTGACTTGGTCTGTAGGTTGAATAGTCAATCCACTAGAGGGAGGCAAAGCAATAGAATCAGCATTGTTTTTCAAAGCAAAATGTTTTTTTAGTTTTAGCTTGCGAATAAAACCATAAACATCAATCCTTGTTGTGCTGTAATTAAAGTTTTGAACAGGGCAAAAATTAAGGCACAGGGACAGCAACTGTTCTTCAGCCTTATTAAGCGTAATTGTAGAAAGATTGATTATAGAGTTATCTATTGTCGTCTGCCTCTCCATGTCTTCTTTATTTCTTGTTTTTTGTTTGTGTTTATGCCTCCTTTCTCTCCTGCATTTGTTGCACTTGTGTTTTTTGATTGCCCTCGTTGTCTCGGTCACAATGTCTGTAAGCGCTGGTCCACGATAAAATCCATTTCCTGTTCTAAGTTTAAAAAAACAGGTTTTTGTGCATTAAGCATTGAGGCATCGATACTGGACCCACTCGCAGTAGAGGCAGAGTCAGAAGTCAACACATTATCATCATCTTCATTTTCGTTTGGATTGGTTTGCTCACTAGTATTAGCGTAACTTGCATGATTAACATCAGATGGAGCACTAGTGTGTGTCTTATTACTGTAGGCTTGCCTTTGAGCACCGTTATATTTTCTAGAAAATGTGAAAATCTGGCCATTATTGTAATCGTCTTTATCGCGGGTAAACTTTTGAGCTTTGCGCTGTTTGATTTTTTCTTCGTGTTTGAATAGCCGATCATTCATTTGCTCAGTTAATTTTTTGATTTCGGCAGCGTCGGTCCGCGTTTCAATTTCAGCCTCAATTTGTTTAATGTCCTCTAGAATTTCTGCACGATCTATTGCAGCATATTTGGCTAATAAGTGAACAAGTTTCATTGACGATTCTAAATTCGTGTGACCCCACTCCTTTAACATTGCCGGATTGGGTTTATCAAAACTTGGTGCCAGAAGGATTCTTAGCCCCCTCGGAACTCGATCTACTTCCGCATATTTGTTAAGGGACTTATGTTCCCACCATTTTGTAATTTCATCCTTTTTGAGTTTTTCTAGGTCTTTGAATAACAATTTTAAGTTATTTTGTTCAATGCAGACATTATCATTAGATGTCGTATTGCTGTTCTTACTTTTATTTGATGATCCGTCGAAAACATTGTCAGCTGCTTCCTCGCGCTTTCTAACCATCTCGTCCGACATGGTTACGTATGTGAATATAGTGTTTGAATGTTAATGAGCTCAAAAGGTCCGAGAGCTCGGATAGCTGTCCAATTACCTCCCCACCTGGATGTGTGCTTTCCAATTGTAAACACGCCACAGCGAATCAATCACCTCGTATGTCGGACCTTCTGACCCAATCACACGACGCGGCACGACTCAGCTGTAGCTTTTGTTTTAATTCTTTCGGCAATCCAGGGGGCAGCTACCTGAAGTTCCTTCACGAACAAACAACAGAATTGGTTTGAAGGTAGCCGCCAGCTCACGGGATAGGGCTCCGTTGCAGGAGCAAACCAACTCCTGCTATTAAATGCAGATTCAGCTCCACACTGCTTGGCACAGCACAGCGCGGCGTGACACCAACAGAAGGAGACGGACCAGCCAGGTACAGCAAAGATGTTGTTTATTCACAATTCAGCAACGCGTTTCAGGCTTCCTCGCCCTTTGTCAAGCTGGAGTTAGTATGAACACATACTGCTTATATAGATATGCTTAGTGAGACACCCTAAGTGATGACGTCAGCAATCACATGGTAGATAGACTTAAAAGAAATATCTAGGCATATTTAAAAGTTGTCTTATTGTAATTAAAGATCAACATTATATGAAATAGCCATTTAGAATGATAAAAATAGCGGGATAAATCCCGAATTCTTTTTTAACAATGATCTGGGATTTAAAAAATGGATTTAAGAAGAATAACCGTATAAATACAAATTCGGTACAAAATCCATAGCTTTCCCAATAGAATGAGATTAATCTTTCATGATATGATTGGTGCAAAAAAGCCATACAAAAGCAGCGAAATGGAAAAGTGCATAAGTGACTGTGCAACAATGGTGAAAAAAGGAAGTAAAAGCGAATAACAATGAGTGTACTGCGAAAGTTAAAATATTGTTAGATGGAATAATATAGGATACTCAGGTCCCTGACATCCATACATTTATAAAATCCATCATTATAACCTTAAAAGCAGTAAAAACCAGTGATAAAACCAAGTGTATAGAAAAACATTTAATGAAATGGTCATATAATAAATATATCACACATCATAAATAAATACATATACTCAATCATTATATATGTAAAATCACAAGATCAACATGATAAGAGTTAAAGTAGTATTCAAAAGAGCAAAGTAATACCCCAGGACCTAAAAGAGACAAAAAAAGTAGAAAATAAACAAATAAATAACTATAAATAGAATGGGAACAGAAGAATATATCTAAATTTACAAAGAACAACTACACAACAATTCATCAATATATACAGAATGAAAAAAAAATATATATATATATATATATATGTTGATTATATACAAGTTGGTTGATCCATGTTGACATTTTTAAGCAGTATATATGTATCAATGAAAATACACTCAATAATAGGGAACCTAACAATTGAGTGTATACGATGGGTTAGAAACAAGATGGACATATAAGTATAATATCATTCACATATTAGACAGATATATATTACAAATGGTGATGCATCTCATCTGTGTTGTTCAACCCATTCGGCCACCGACTGTCGAATTCTAAAATCATTTTTGTTTCCAACTGCCTTACTTTGAGATCTCGGTCTCCACCTCTTCTAAGTTGAGGGATAGCTCCAATTACATAATATTTTAAACAAGTCAAGTCTTTATTGTGTACTGACTTGAAATATCGGGCAACGGGGTAAGCTGGATCACTATGTACAATGGCTCTTAGGTGTTGCAATATCTTGACATGCACCTGCAGCCTGGTGCTACCAATGTAATTCAGGCCACAGGTGCACGTCAGGACATATACAGCATGATCGGTTTTACAGTTGTAATTACCGTTAATAGGTGTACTTTTCTGACAGAATGGGGTAGAGAAATGTGTCATATTCATCCCAAACTTACAGGCCCGACAAGTGGAGCATATATATATATATATTACCTACTGGTGGTGGCCAGTAGGTAGTTATAGTTTGGATTATTTTTAATAGGGAAATCGCAACATTCTATTGGGAATAACTTTGGCGCCGGTTGAGGAATCTGCCTGAAATTCTCCTCAAATTTGCCTCGCGGCACTCCGGTCCTTCCCTGAAAGTTTGGGGGGGGATTCGTCAAGCGGGGCCGAGATAAAAGGGGAGTCCCAAAACGTGTTTTCCCCATGTTAATTTCCATAGGGCGGTGGACCTCACTTTTAGCTCGAACGGCTGAATGGATTTCCACCAAACTTGGCAAAATTGTAGGGAATGGTAGCCCGATGTGCCTTTGCTATGTTTCAAGATATGTGCTCCAGTGGATTTTGAGTAATTTAGGTTCCAAAAAATATATATATCTATAAGCGCGCCCCGGTGGCAAAAACAAAGGGGGACATGATCAAAAGGGGGCAGGGTAGACCCCCCCTGACCCCCTAGGTTTGATGTGGGGCCATAAAAGGGCCCCGCGGGACAACAAAAAAATTATTTTTTTCTCTATTTTTGCGAGGGGAGCGCCCGGTACGCGCACCGGGGAGCGTACCATGGGGAAAAAGAATGACAGTTTTAAAAAAAAGTAGCTGATCAAAATTTTTTTTATTTTTATTTAAATATCTACATGTAGGTACCAATGTAGAGACTTAAATTTAATGTACACCTTCTCCTCTGTAGATATCTTGCATGTTGTTATAGAAGTTATTGTGGTATATGGAATCCATACTATAGTCTGTCAGGAAAGCAGAAACAGATACTTTAAGGCAAGCACTCCTTGAGAAGGCCTAGGGGATCATGGGTAGTCTATCCTGCTCCTTTATGATGAAAAAGAGATGTAAAATACACATTGTAGATAATATAGTGGGAGAAAGGAAGTAACTATGAGGAACTTACTATGTTACACAAAAAAGTTGCATAGTATACTATAAGGCTCACTTTATATTATAATCATTTTGGTACTACTTCATGAATTACATATAAAAATGAATAATGTCTCAAACAATTTTAAATTATTAATTATAAATTTATTCTTCTGATTCTTTTTCAAAATGTAATAAAACTTTCAACAATATATTGTCCGGAATTTCCTCATAATTTTCATTGCATGATTCTATTTTTTCCAAACAGTCAATTAATTGTTGGTCAAGGGAGTCATTCATGAAATCCAAGTCATCTTCTTTTTCTTCTGGATTGTTCTCAACCTTAACTTCAAAAGAAATAATATTGGATTCTTCCTTCCCTTCCATTTTTTTTCTGTAAATTGTATAAAAAATAACTATATCAGTAGAGTTAGGGCACTGTTGGGTTTAAGTTCAGACAGATACTTCTGAGTTTTTAACAGTGAAGTAATTTTTGGGCAGTGTATGGTTTCATCAGGAAGTAGAACTATTAAAAAGTCCTGTGATGAAGCCTAAGTAAATTCATAATTATACCAGAGAAGCCTAACTCAATCCATAACTACAACAGAGAAGCCTATCTCAATCTATAACTAGTACAGAGGGACAGTATATAACTATCAGAAAACGTTTTCCCAAATTAACTTAAAGTGCACAACATAGTTCCCCTTCCAAATTAACAACTTACCTTTTTAAAGCAGTTGAAGTTTTCTGTGAAAATTGTTTTCAAATGTACCTCAGGTAGTATTAGTCAAAATGGCTGTGTTTCCCTCTCATTTTTCATATGTATTCATGTTCATAACCAATCAAATGTCAGCACATAAAAGTACAAAATGTAAGTAACATTGTAATTGGTTATAAATTCTAACACTTTCATATGTGTTTTTGTCATGTAATTTACCTCAGGATATTTAGACAGGGCTACAGCCTAAATGGCTCAATGGAATTTCACCAAATTTGGGTAAATGGTAGGGACTGCTATGTAGTAGGGCCTATTCGATATTTGGTGAAAGTGTCTCCAGTGGTTTTTATGTAAATTAACTTCCCACATTTTTTGTAGAGCGCTTACCGGTGCGCGCCCCGGTACACGCACCGGCAGCGCTACAGGAGTCCTCCATTTTGTGTTTCGGTACAATAAAGACACAAGATGGAGGACAAACAACGTTGGGAATGGGTAAAAGGGGGCACGGTAGACAGCTCCTGACCCCCTAGGTTTTCTGAGGGGGACTTAGGAGGCCCATATAGGCCAAAAAAATATATATATATTTTCGTGGGGGGAGCGCCCGGTACGCGCACCGGGGAGCGTACCGGGGAGCGTACTTTGGTGAAAAAAGTTAGATTAAAATTTTCATTTTGAGTGATCAGAGGTAGGGTAGCCCTGAAAAGAGCTTTTTGGTTCTGTGTCTGATTTAGGTACCTACAAGTAGGTTCCAATGCACAGTCTTAAGTTCAGGAGGAAAATTCTATTCCCCTCATCTGAGAAGTGCACACCATCTCCTCTGTAGATATCTTGCATGTTGTAACGCAAGTTATTTTTGTATATTGAACCCATTCCATAGTCTTTCAAGTAAGCAGAAACAGATTTACTCACATGTTTCCGTGCTTTCTCAATTTGTGGACAAAATTGGTTGGACCACTTCCATTTCTGTCTTTGGCATATATTGGAATATTCCAAGGCAGTTTGTGGAAAAAGTGCCATCAATTGCCCAAAGGTGTCCTTTAAAAGTATTTCCAGACCTACCCCAGTCAAAGTGCCTAGGTCGTTTCCACCACAGTGCACAATTAACAAGTCAGGGTGAGGCAGATGCAAAAAGGTTTTCACCAATGGTATCAATTGGTGACATCTCAATCCTCTCTGGCCAATCCACTTGATGTCCACAGTTGGTAAATCAAGGTTGTGAATATTTCTGATAGCTGCATACCTTTGAGCCCAGTGGATGTAGCTGTGTCCAATAATCCAGACAGAATACATGGAGAGAAGAGATTCTGGTGCAGTCAGATGAAGTGTGGAAATGAAATGGCAGTTGGAAGAGTAAGAGTTTGCAAAAAAAAAAAAGTGGAGTTTCACTGCTCTTGAATCACAAGCAATGATTGGTTGGTTTAGATAGTTGAAAACTGTAAGTTAGGGTGCATGGTTTTGTTTTGTGAAAGAAGCAATTTGAATGGTTAAGAAAAAGTCAATTAAAGAAACATTGCACCGGATAAGCTGGTGTAGTGAGAGGTCAAACATCCTTGCTGAGTTCATTTGCAACATTGTAAAATAACCTTTTGAACCAGAGAGTTCAGTGAGGAGGGAGTTGCTATGGTAACAAGTAGAAAGGGCTGAGGGGGGAAGGGTGTTGGTTTGAAAATAGTGAGGGAAGAGTTTTGATTGGTTAAAATGAGGCATATGTGTGTAGAATTAGAGGTTTTCTGTGCCAGTCATGGTTGCAGTGTGTTGAGTGCATACCTTTTGCTCTGCTAAAGAAAAATTGGTGTGTGTGTCTGACACTGTTCTCAATCTCCCAAAGCATTTGTAAAGGTGAGTAATGATTCCTTTAATATAGATAGAGACTTCTATGCTCTATGGAGAAGATTCGGAAGCAGATTGTGTTTTTTTTAATGTTGCTTTGTGTCATGTTTTTTGATAATGCTTGGTAAAATGATTTTGCTGCATAGAGGAATTGTATTATGTGAAATTGAGAAGTTTCAGTAGTGACCTGGTATGCTTGTACATAGGACCTGTGCTGTGTTTCTAAAATATTATTTAAAAAACGATTTAGGGGTAAATGAATGGGTGTTATATTATTGAGATGGAAAAAATACTGTCTGCCTCATTAAATAAATATATTTGAACCTTTCACAATGATTTCACCTGCGTTATCTCAGATTAGGAAACAGATTGACTTTTTTTCTTGTTGGTTTGTGTCATGTATTTTTAATAATACTTGGTATAAAGATTTTGCTGCATAGAGGAATTGTATTATGTAAAATTGTCAAGTTTCAGTAGTGACATGGAATGCTTGTACATAGGACCTGTGCTGTGTTTCTAAAATGTTATTTAAAAAACGAATTTGGGGTAAATGAATGGGTTTTATATTTTTGAGAAGGAAAAAATATTGTCTACCTTCTTAAATAAATATATTTGAAACTTTCATAATGATGTCACCTGCGTTATCTCAGATTAGGAAGCAGATTGAGCTTCTTTCTTGTTGGTTTGTTTGGTAAAAAGATTTTGCTGCATAGAGGAATTGTATTATGTAAAATTGAGAAGTTTCTGTAGTGAGCTGGTATGCTTGTACATAGGACCTGTGCTGTGTTTCTTAAATATTATTTAAAAAACGATTTAGGGGTAAATGAATGGGTTTTATATTTTTGAGATGGAAAAAATACTGTCTGCCTCATTAAATAAATATATTTGAACCTTTCACAATGATGTCACCTGCGTTATCTCAGATTAGGAAGCAGATTGAGCTTCTTTCTTGTTGGTTTGTGTGGTAAAAAGATTTTGCTGCATAGAGGAATTGTATTATGTAAAATTGAGAAGTTTCAGTAGTGACCTGGTGTGCTTGTACATAGGACCTGTGCTGTGTTTCTAAAATGTTATTTAAAAAATGATTTTGGGGTAAATGATTGGCTTCTAAATTTTTGAGAAGGAAAAAATACTGTCTGCCTCATTAAATAAATATATTTGAACCTTTCACAATAATGTCACCTGCGTTACGTCGGAATAGGAATCAGATTGAGCATGTTTCTTTTTGGTTTGTGTCAAGTATTTTTGATAATGCTTGTTAAAAAGATTTTGCTGCATAGAGGAATTGTATTATGTAAAATTGAGAAGTTTCAGTAGTGGCCTGGAATGCTTGTACATAGGACCTGTGCTGTGTTTCTAAAATATTATTTAAAACACGATTTAGGGGTAAATGAATGGGTTTTATATTTTTGAGATGGAAAAAATACTGTCTGCCTCATTAAATAAATATATTTAAACCTTTCACAATGATGTCACCTGCGTTATTCCAGATTAGGAAACAGATTGACTTTTTTTCTTGTTGGTTTGTGTCATGTATTTTTAATGATACTTGGTATAAAGATTTTGCTTCATAAAGGAATTGTATTATATCAAATTGTCAAGTTTCAGTAGTGACATGGAATGCTTGTACATAGGACCTGTGCTGTGTTTCTAAAATGTTATTTAAAAAACGAATTTGGGGTAAATGAATGGGTTTTATATTTTTGAGAAGGAAAAAATATTGTCTACCTCATTAAATAAATATATTTGAACCTTTCACAATGGTGTCACCTGCGTTATCTCAGATTAGGAAGCAGATTGAGCGTCTTTCTTGTTGGTTTGTGTAGTAAAAAGATTTTGCTGCATAGAGGAATTGTATTATGTAAAATTGAGAAGTTTCAGTAGTGACCTGGTATGCTTGTACATAGGACCTGTGCTGTGTTTCTAAAATGTTATTTAAAAAACGATTTTGGGGTAAATTAATGGCTTTTATATTTTTGAGAAGGAAAAAATACTGTCTGCCTCATTAAATAAATATATTTGAACCTTTCACAATGATGTCACCTCCGTTACGTCAGAATAGGAATCAGATTGAGCTTGTTTCTTTTTGGTTTGTGTCATGTATTTTTGATAATGCTTGTTAAAAAGATTTTGCTGCATAGAGGAATTGTATTATGTAAAATTGAGAAGTTTCAGTAGTGGCCTGGAATGCTTGTACATAGGACCTGTGCTGTGTTTCTAAAATATTATTTAAAACACGATTTAGGGGTAAATGAATGGGTTTTATATTTTTGAGATGGAAAAAATACTGTCTGCCTCATTAAATAAATATATTTGAACCTTTCACAATGATGTCACCTGCGTTATCTCAGATTAGGAAACAGATTGACTTTTTTTCTTGTTGGCTTGTGTCATGTATTTTTAATGATACTTGGTATAAAGAGTTTACTGCATAAAGGAATTGTATTATGTAAAATTGTCAAGTTGCAGTAGTGACATGGAATGCTTGTACATAGGACCTGTGCTGTGTTTCTAAAATGTTATTTAAAAAACGAATTTGGGGTAAATGAATGGGTTTTATATTTTCGAGAAGGAAAAAATATTGTCTACCTCATTAAATAAATATATTTGAACCTTTCACAATGATGTCACCTGCGTTATCTCAGATTAGGAAGCAGATTGAGCTTCTTTCTTGTTGGTTTGTATGGTAAAAAGATTTTGCTGCATAGAGGAATTGTATTATGTAAAATTGAGAAGTTTCAGTAGTGACCTGGTATGCTTGTACATAGGACCTGTGCTGTGTTTCTAAAATGTTATTTAAAAAACGATTTTGGGGTAAATGAATGGCTTTTATATTTTTGAGAAGGAAAAAATACTGTCTGCCCCATTAAATAAATATATTTGAACCTTTCACAATGATGTCACCTGCGTTACGTCAGAATAGGAATCAGATTGAGCTTGTTTCTTTTTGGTTTGTGTCATGTATTTTTGATAATGCTTGTTAAAAAGATTTTGCTGCATTGAGGAAATGTATTATGCAAAATTGAGAAGTTTCAGTAGTGGCCTGGAATCCTTGTACATAGGACCTGTGCTGTGTTTGAAAAATTATATTTAAAAAACGATTTTGGGGTAAATGAATGGCTTTTATATTTTTGAAAAGGATAAAATACTGTCTACCTCATTAAATAAATACATTTGAACCTTTCACAATGATGTCACCTGCGTTATCTCAGATTAGGAAGCAGATTGAGCTTCTTTCTTGTTGGTTTGTGTGGTAAAAACATTTTGCTGCATAGAGGAATTGTATTATGTAAAATTGAGAAGTTTCAGTAGTGGCCTGTAATGCTTGTACATAGGAACTGTGCTGTGTTTGAAAATTTTATTTAAAAAACGATTTTGGGGTAAATGAATGGCTTTTATATTTTTGAGAAGAAATTAATAGTGTTTGCCTCATTAACCCCTTCAGTGCTGATGACAAAGCCAGCTCGTCATGGGTGTTACCTGCCCTGTGCTTATGACGAGCTGGCTTTGTCATGAACAATGTAATCTCAAAGAGTTCAGCACCCAGCGGGAAAACCCATAGCAGCCAAGGTGTTAAATAAATAAATTTGATCCTTTTAGAATGATGTCACCTGCGTTACCTCAAATTAGGAAGCAGATTGAGCTTCTTTCTTGGTGGTTTGTGGCATGTTTTTTGGAAATGCTTGATATTAACATATGCAAGATAGAGGAATTGTCTTTTGTGAAATAGTGAGGTTTCAGTAGTGAAATTGTCTGCTTGTACATAGGACCTGTGCTGTGTTTCTTAAATGTGATGCGAAAAACGATTTTGGTGCAAATGAATGGTTTTTACATTTTTGAGAAGGAATAAATAGTGTAGATAAGGTGATGCCTGTCCAGGGGTGTAGATGAGGTGAGGCCTGTTCAGGGGTGCAGATGAGGTGAAGTCTGTTCAGGGTTGCAGATGAGGTGAGACTTGTACAGGGGTGCAGAGGAGGCGAGGCCTGTGTTCAAGAGTGTAGTGGGAGAGAAGCCTGTCCTGGGGTGCAAAGGAGGTGAGGCCTGTGTCTAAGAATGCAGTGGGGGACAGGCTTCATGAAGTCCAGTGCACTGCATTCTTAGACACAGGCCTCATCACCTCTGCTTCCCTGGACAGGCCTCACCTCCTCTGCGCTTCTGGAGAGGCCTCACCTCATCTGCACAATCTGCTTCCTAATCTGAGGAAACACAGGTGAAATGTGCAATCATGTACACAGTATCTAAACCTTGTGAATAATGTAAAACCAATTCATGTGCTGTAAATCAATTTTTACATAACATTTAAAAAACAGAGCATAGGTCATATGTACAAGCATTTCATTACACTACTGAAACCTCACTTTTTTACAAAATACAATTTCTCTTTGCACTAAAAATTTTTTACCAAGTATTATCAAGAAATATGACACAAAGGAAGAATAAAAAAGCTTAATGTGCTTCCTAATCTGGTAAATAGATTTTTCTGCATAGAGGAATTGCATTATGTAAAATTGAGAAGTTTCACTAGTGACATGGAATGCTTGTACATAGGACATGTGCTGTGTTTGTAAAATGTTATTTAAAAACAATTTTGGGGTAAATGAATGGCTTTTATATTTTTGAGAAGGAATTAATAATGTTTGCCTCATTAAATAAATATATTTGAACCTTTTAGAATGATGTCACCTGCGTTACCTCAAATTAGGAAGCAGATTGAGATTATTTCTTGTTGGTTTGTGGCATGTTTTTTGGAAATGCTTGATATCAACATATGCAAGATAGAGCAATTGTCTTTTGTGAAATTGTGAGGTTTCAGTAGTGAAATTGTCTGCTTGTACATAGGACCTGTGCTGTGTTTCTTAAATGTGATGCGAAAAACGATTTTGCTGCAAATGAATGGTTTTTACATTTTTGAGAAGGAATAAATAGTGTAGATGAGGTGATGCCTGTCCAGGGGTGTAGATGAGGTGAGACCTGTCCAGGGGTGCAGATGAGGTGAAGCCTGTTCAGGGTTGTAGATGAGGTGAGGCTTGTACAGGGGTGCAGAGGAGGTGAGGCCTTTGTTCAAGAGTGTAGTGGGAGAGAAGCCTGTCCAGGGGTGCAAAGGAGGTGAGGCCTGTGTCTAAGAGTGCAGTGAGGGAGAGGCTTCATGAAGTCCAGTGCACTGCATTCTTAGACACAGGCCTCACCACCTCTGCTCCCCTGGACAGGCCTCACCTCATCTGCTCAATCTGTTTACTAATCTGAGGAAACACAGGCGACATGATTGTGAAATATGCTAATATATTTTTTAATCATGCAGATACTATCTAATCTTTGTCAATAATGAAAAACCAATTCATGTGCCAAAAATATTTTTTTAAATAACATTAAAAAAAACAGAGTGCAGGTCATATGTACAAGCCTTTTATTACACTACTGAAACGTCACTTATTTACAAAATACAATTCCTTTATGCATCAACATTTGTTTACCAAGCATTATTATTATTTTTCCACCTGTCTCCTTCTAACACCTTCTCTCTGACTTATTCCTTTTTACATCCTGACCCTGTGTTATACTCTCTTACACACTCTCTTTGACTTACTTTGTCTTACACCCTGTCTCTGATTTATTCCCTCTCTCTTTTTTACAGTAATTTCTAAATCATATTCTTTCCTACATCCTCTTCCTGATTTACTTTGTCTTACAACATTTCTCTTTGAAACATTATCTCCCTGTCTTACTCCCTATTAAACCTTTTGTCTGTTTTACACCCTCTCTCCCTCTTTCTGACTTTTTTATTCTCTTCCTCTCTTCCTGTTACATCCTCTGTCTGACCTACTTCTTGTTATATCCTCTCTCTGATTTACTTCCTCTTATACCTTCTCTCAAACTTGCTCTATCTCTCTCCCTTTTACAGGCTCTCTCTGTTTAAGTCTCTTTTACATCTTCTTCCCTTCTAACAACCTGTCACTGTCTTACATCCTTTTACACCCTTTCTCTGTTTTACACCCTGTTACACCCTTTTTCTGACTTACTCTTTTTCTCCCTTTCTTTGACTTACTCCCTCTCCCTATTACATCCTTTCTCTGTTTTATAACATATTAAACACTCTCTCTGTCTTACTCTTTCTCTATGTTTTACTCCCTCTACCTGTTTCTATGTCTGACTCTGTCTATCTCTTTGTGTTAGTCCGTTTAGCTGTTTTTCTCTGTCTTACTCCTAGTTATATAGTTGCTGTGATATAAACTTAGATATGTTGTAAACTAGTGTTTATATTGTTTGCTTATTGTCATTCCTTTGTTGTTTCCTAATAGTGGTTTATAATGTGTTATTATTTTCTTTACCACAGATTGACATCAACAATTAAAAAGTAAGGAAATATGCCTTCAAGGCAGAGGAGCAGAAAAGAAGCCATAAGAAAAAAAAAACAGGAACGGAATTAAAGCACTCCCCTACAACAAGTACTTCAAAAAGCACTAGAAAAGCTCCTGGTAAGACAACTAAGTCTTTTTTTCGGAACATATGTAGAGCAAAAAAAAATGTCAATAGGAATGTAAATAAACAGAAGGAGACAGCAAATTTGAAAAGGAAGGACAGGCCCACCCAAAATGTTACTACTGGAGCAGGAGACAACAGTATGTCTAGGAATCGAAGGCAAAATCAATTTAGGGACATTCGTAGACGAATGTTTCGCAATAGGGTAGTTTTAAATTTGTTAAAACATTTTAAGAATGGTAAACAGAGAGCTGCTTTTTACAAGAAAAAGAAAAGTGTAGAGAAGATTGTTGATCAGGCTTTTGAAGTTAAGAAAAAATTATTTATTTTAGTAATCAATAGAATTAGGGCACTTAAAAAGGCAATTGATGATTTCAAATCGAACAGTAGATGGAAAAGAATAATTAATCGGACTAATTTTTGTGAAGTATTTTCTGGAGAATGGATGCATAGTTCAAGTTCTGAGCCATTTTTTAATGAGGAGAGTTACTTCCAGGAGAATGATTTGGTGCATGCAGTTGACACCAGTGGTCGAGCATATGAGGTGAAATACGGTTGTCCGATGGAAAAAGAAAAACTTGTGTCTAGAGATGCTGAAGAGGTGTTAGCTGATGAAGTTTTAGGGAGACGTACTAAAGGTCCAGTGTACACATGGAAGTGTAGTAGTATTTATAGTGTGCGACAGGATTCAATCAATTTGCTTCATAATTTCTTACGTACATATAGTAAGAAAAGTGTGAAATAGAAAATGAAGATGTTGCAAGAGTTAGATCCTTGCAGAGTGAGAGAAAACACAGGTTTGCATGGGCATTCACTGGCTTGTCTTTCTAGAAAAGTATGCCAGAGTGTTTTTCATCATTTTAGGATGTTAGCAGTGCATCATAATAAAGTGAGGAAATTAGTGAGAAGGTTGTATTATGCAAAAAGTCCAGCACTTAAACTTAAACAGTTAAACAGTGCTCTTTTGCATGGATCTGAATTAGATGTGAAGAGCATTTGTGAAGAAATTGAGTTTTGTTATTTTGGGGAGAAAGAGGACAGTGTAGAAATGGATATAGTAATAGATGGTAATGTGGAAGACAATGTACAGATTTTAAGTACAGAAAAGTTTGACGAGGAAATTACCAAGTTTAAGGTGAAATCAAGTGAAAGGCCTAATTTTACTTGTGTGTGTTGTCGACGGACTCATTATAAGATTCAGACTAGGTTAGTTGATTTATATGCAAAAAGTGAAATGGAAAACAATAGTGAATGGAAGGATTTTGTAACTTATTTGTTGGTGGAGGATTATTTTGATTTGAGTTCTGATCAGCGTATTTGTAATTATTGTCTTAAAAAATTAAATGAAAACAGAATGCCTGCTAGAGCTGTTCATAATAATCTTCAGTTGGTAGATATTCCTTCTGAATTGATGGATTTAAATACTTATGAATCTATTTTGATTCAATGTGTCCATCCTTTTCAGGCTATTGCTCGCATGGAGCCTAAGATAGGGAAATTGCCTCCTTCAGATTTACAAAGAGGATTAAAGGGAAGAGTTGTTTATTTGCCTCTAGATGTCAAGAAAAATATTGATACAATTGGTATGGAAAAAGTGGAAGAGGAACCTCTGGTTATTCTAGTTAATGGGGTTCCGACAAAGAGTAAGAAAATCTGGCAAGATTTAGTGGATGTTAGGAAAGTCAAAAAGGCAAAGTTGTATTTGGTCAAAAACAATGAGTACTACAAACATGTATGTGTTGGAGCAGCGGAAACAGCTACAGAAGAAGACAGAGATTGTTTAGTCGGCCAAATTGAAAAAGTTGATGTGTCTAGAAGTGAAGAAATATATGGACATTATACTGTTCATCCTTTGCATTCCAAAGAAGTAATGGGGAATGCAATTGACTTGTTTCAAATGAAAGCAGCAAAAGGAAGTCCCATTAGTGTATGGGAAGAAAGTTTGGAAGCTCGTTGTTTTCCACAGTTATTTCCAACAGGTCGAGGTGGACGATATGACGATCGACCAGTTCAAATTCCTGCAGCTGAATACCGGACTTTAAGATTATATGCTGAAGATCCAAGGTTTCGTCAATGTATTCCGTATTTGTTTCATCTACTGTATGAAAGTGACTTGTCTGGGCTTTCTTATGCAGTGAACCATATACTGAAAAGTGGAGCACATCTGCGAAATGTTTCGGCGAGGGACTTTATGGAGAAAGTCGATTTGAAAGACAATATTTTGGAATCTCATCTAATCAATCTCATGGCATGTCAGCGTGGTACAAACGAGTATTGGTACCATCGTCATGGGGAATTGAAATGTATGCTAAGAAACTTAGGAACTCCTACATCGTTCCTCACTCTTAGCTGTGCTGAGTATGCATGGGACGATTTACTTCAATTTCTACGAGAGGCAAATGGAAACATACAAAATATAGAATTCAAAACACCTGGAGAACTGTGTTCTTTAGATCCAGTGAATGTATGCAGATATTTCAATCATAGATTTGAAGCTATGATGTCTTTTATTACCAACAAAAAAAATCCTCCCCTTGGAGAGGTTTTGGATTTCTTTTGGAGGAAGGAGTATCAAGCGAGAGGTGCTCCTCACATACATATGTTGTTATGGATTAAAGATGCACCCAAATTTGGAACTGATTCGGATGACACAGTGATGAGTTTCATTGAAGAGTATTCAACTTGTGCTGTTCCGAAAACTACTGAAGAAAACAATTTAAGGCAACAAGTTTTACGCTTTCAATCCCATCGTTGTGGAAAGTACTGTCGTCGAAAATTTAGAAACAAGGACAAGTTCTACACAAAATGTCGTTTTGCGTTTCCACGACCAGTGATTTCTAAAGGAAGAGTAAAAAATTTGATGTCTTCTCTGCGACATACTGTGACGAGGTAATCACCTAAAAAATACATACAATTTAAAAAGAAATGAAGAGTCCAAGAACATCAACGACTACAACCCAGTGATTTTGTCCATGTGGAATGCTAACATGGATATTCAGTTTGTTGCTGACATTTCTATTGCTGTGGCTCGATATGTGACGTCTTACATCACTAAAAAAGAAAAGACAGAACTGAAGGAAATGTGGGAGGACATTTCACATGAAAAGAGTCTAAGCAAGAAATTATACAGTTTCAGTCTAAAGATGTTGTAGCATCGAGAAATTGGAGCATATGAATGTTCTGATCGGTTATCATCAGCAAGTCTCTATGCAAAATCTAGAACAATCATTTGGGTGAGTCTAGGTCTTGCTGCAACTCGTAACCGAGTTTTGAAATCTGTACAGGAAATTTAGTATTTGGAGGAGAAAGAACCAAACAGTACAGATATTTTGAAGACAAACATGTTGGATACATACTATCCAAATAGAAGTACTCACCTTGAGAACAGTTGTTTGTATGAAGTTCTGCAAAACTATAGTTATAAGAGGAACATCACAAAAGATATCAATAATGGGAAATATGCTGTCATTGGGTATGAAGGATGTCTAGTGAAGCAGAGAAAAAGCAATTTGATTAATCATCGAAAATTGAGTTGTGAATCTCCAGACAAAAGAGAATTTTACTATGTAGCTCTTTTGCAACTCTTTAAGCCATGGCGTACAGAAGAGGAACTACTTGGAGATTTTCTCGGTTACGAAGATTCTTTTAATGCAATCAAGGATACCATAGAATGTCCTGTTTTTCCAAATTATCTGCAAATGTTGAACGAAGAAATAGAGCAAGAAGCCACAATTGCTGAAGAGATTGCTAGAGACAGTTCTCAAGACAGTCAGAGTTCTATTTCATTGAGTCAGGATCCACTAGGAGGACCAATTATCCAAAATGAAGCTGCCACTGCCATGGATGAGGTGGAAAGAGCTATGGAACAAGCTCAAGAGGATGTAGTTAACTTAGAAGATTTGGTAAAGCAACTAAACGTTGAGCAGAAAAAAATATATGATGAAGTCACAGAACAGATTGAACATGGATTCAGACATGAGAAAAAAGAGTGCTCAAGTACATCATTTAAGCCTGTCCGACTGTACGTAAGTGGAGAAGCGGGAACAGGAAAAAGTTTTCTGATTAAAGCAATTGTAAATTATCTGCAGAAAAGGACTGAATCACCGCTGTCTTGTGTTGTAACCGCTCCAACTGGACTGGCAGCACATAACATTAAAGGGATTACTCTACATCGTTTACTGATGCTGCCAGTTGAGCATGATAATAAATTGCATTACAACAAGCTATCTGGAGATGCGTGTTCTGAAGTTTCCAGAGTCCTGAAGAAAATGAAATTTCTTATCATTGATGAAGTAAGCATGGTCTCAAATCTAATGCATGCTTTTGTGCATTTGAGAATGCAAGAAATTCTTAGAACAGAGTATGATGTGTTATTTGGAGGAAAACGCATTATTGTTTTTGGAGATCTACTGCAGTTGACTCCAGTAAAAGGACAACCAGTGTTTAAAATGCTCACGCATGAAGATACCAGGAAGTCCCTTGGAAGCATTGGAAACGTTAACATATGGTTACATTTCAAATATGCAGAACTGCTTCAAAATATGCGACAGGCAAAGGATGAAGATTATAAAAATATTCAACAAGATGTAAGAATCGGAAAAGTAAGTGAGCATGGGAAAGAAGCTTTACATGCACGATTAATTTCAAATTTGTATCCAAATGAAAACATTCTTCCAGAGAATATTTTTAAGAAAACTACTGAGAACAAATCTGGGATATGTTTGATGCCAACTCTGCAAGAATGTTCCATGTTCAACAACAAAATGTTAAAGTTCGAAAATGAAGAGATTGTGAAACTGGAAGCAATAGATAAAATAGAGCATATGGGAGCAACAATTATTTTGTCAGAAAATTTGAAATCAAAATTGGATTCATTAGAGAAGAGTATATCTAAAACAGCTGGTTTTGAAAAGACTCTGAATGTGTATTTAAATTGTCGTATAATTTTGAGAAGGAATTTAAATGTTGAAAGAGGTCTGGTAAATGGAGCAATGGGTCATGTTGTTGATTTTGTGAATTATAGAAATAGAGATGGAATTGAATTTTTAAAAAAGAAATTTGATGGCATTGAGCAAGTACAACAAATCAGTCGTTGTTCTGCTAGATTTTTGCTTGTAAAAGACTTATATGTTCTCAGAAAACAGTTTCCTGTTTGTTTGGCATATGCAGTGACAATTCATAAATCTCAAGGTTTAAGTGTAGATTGTGCTTTGGTGAACATTGGAAGTTCTGTGTTGAAAGAGGGTATAGCATATGTGGCATTATCACAAGTCAGAACTTTATCAGGATTGTACTTGATTGAGTGTGATGAGACAAAGATTTGTGCAGATCTAGATTGTGTTAAAGAATACAATAGGTTAAGAAGAGAGTATGCTCCACATTTGCCTCAATATCCTCTGTTTCAAAAACGTGTGGTAGGCCGAAAAAGAAGAAATGAGAATAATTGCAGTGAGGTAGTAGCAAAAAGACAAAAAGTAGATGAAAATGTAATTGTAAACAGAAAGAAAAAGGATTCTAATGAAGATGTTGTTGGATTTCAGTTTGAAAACAGTTCTGGTGTCAACTGCTATGCTAATGTAGTGGTTAATGTTGTTTTTTTTCTTCAAACTTTACAAGAACAGATTGTTGAAAATCGGGATCAAAGATTGTGCAGTTTATTGAATTCCGTGTTTGAGAAATGTAGCAGTGATAGAGCAAAAATAGAAAGTGTTTCAAAAATTCGAAATATTTTAGACATATGTTCTGGTCAAGAAAAAGTTTCACAGAACATTCAGCAGGATTGTCAGGAATTTTTAATATATATGTTTGGTGTTTTGAAAGATGAAGGTGTAAATGTAGAAAATCTTTTTAGCCTTTCTTATCAATGGCAGCATGACTGCGACAATTGTAGTTTATCCAGTACTACTAGAATAGACACTGAAAGATTTATATATTTGACTTTACCAGACTGCAAATCAGTGTCATTTAATAATCTAGTTAAATCAGCTGATCATAATATTGTGTGTACCCAATGTAAGTGTCCAATGCTGTCTACATTATTTATACAAACTTATGGTCAGTATGTCATTTTAGTGTTCCAACGATGTAAACCTGATGGAACTAAATTGACAACTTGTATTAAAAATTTCGTGGCTTCTCAGTTATCAATTTCAGGAAGAACCTTTGCAACTGTAGCTATTATTTATCATGATGGTCCTTCGACAACATCAGGGCATTATACATGCTACTTAAAATGTCAAAAAGGTTGGAGTTACTGCAATGATACTCATTTGACTTTCAAACAATGTTTGCCTTTTGACTTAAAAAATTCTTACCTAGTGTTTTTAGAACCAAAATTTAAGTAAAGGTATTTGTCCTATGAAGACGGGAGTAGTTAATAAAAGTTAGTCTACTATTTAAAATTATATTGTGAGTGAAAGTGATCAACATAATATAAAAAATCCAGTTCTCATATAGGTACTATAAGTGGATCTCATAGTAAGTGATATCAGTATTATAGGAAATGTTGAACATGAGTGATCCAAAGATGGGAATATGAATTTTTAAACATTGTGAAAATGTTGTATGAGCTTTTCTTTCAGAACATCGGGTAAACAGTAATTTCAGAGTTAGATTTGAGTAATTTTAAAACATACTGATATATCTGATACTATTTGGCCGTAAGGAAATGTGTAGGAATGAGAAAAGAGTCATGACTTAACACAAGGAGGAAATGAAAACATTGAGATATATTTCAGATGTTCTTAAAGCTTTTTTTATAGAACGTCGATGAAATGGAAGTTTTAGAGAACAGCAGAGTATTTTCCAACGAAAAGGACGTTCACGATCTACTATTTGGCCTCAAGGAAAAGTAAGTGAATCAAAGATTAGTGTACATATATGATTTGTAAGTTTATATGGTTTTTTTAAACACAATCTTTTAGATTGTGTTTTTTTCCCGCTGTCATATGAGGAAGAGTTTGAACTCACTGTTTTTTGTGAATTTCAATATATTCTGAGAACAGCAAAAATAAACTATCTAACATGTTGTATAAGTTATTCTATAGTTTGTATTGTGAAATTTATATTGTATTCCCATTGTTTCACACTCACTTTCCTTTTTCCACCCTTTTTCAGCTCTCTTTACTCACTCACACTGCCTTTCTCTCACTCTATTTCATCCCTGTTCCTTTACTCCACTTCTTCCACAACCCCTCAATTCCATTTCAACTGTCTGCATCCCCTCTCTCCCTTGCACCACTTTTCAGCTTTCAATCTCTCTACTTTACTTCCTTTTTCCATCTTTTCCTCCTTTGCTCTTTTACTAATTCCTCTTTACTCACTCACCTCTTTTGTCGCACTCTGTCACTATAACTCACCCATTTTCCCTCACTTATCTTTCTTTGCTTCTTTCTTTTGACCTCTTTTTTTGTTCACTACCTCTATGTCCTCAGTCCCTCACTCTCCTTGTGTTATGCTTACTTGTGTTATCTACCTTCTATCATTTCTCTAACAACAACTTCACTGCTCCTCTCTTATCATTCTTCACCCCAGTTCTTTTACTCCGATTCCATGACTACCCCGCATTTCCTATCTTTCAGTGCCCTTCTCCTTACTTTCATCACCGAATCACATTGTCTCTGTACCACTGCTTTAGTCCTCTTGCCCTATCTTTCCTTCTTTTGCTCCCTTACTCATTTTCCTTTCCTCACTCATTGTACTCCACTTCACTCAGTCTTTCCCTTAATCCCTCTATATACTTAATTCCTCACTCCTTTTCCTTCAATTCTTCTATATTATACTCACTCCCTTCATCCCTTCATTCTGTGACTCCCCTTCACTCACTCTCAGTCATCTTCCATTCCTCTTTCTTGTAAATGGATCCTAAATCAGACTCCTTACCCTCTCACTCATTCCCCTTTTACTTACTCCTCTTTCCTGATTTAGTTTTCCTAACTCACATTCTTTTAGTATCTTACTTACCTTAAGTTCATTTTTCTCTTCTTCTCTTCCTCTCTGTCACTGAATTTATCTGCCTTACTCTTAGTAATTTGCTCTCCTTCCATTTCTTTTTCTTCTTTTTGTACTTCTACATTACTTTATTTTCCTTTCTGTATCCTTCACTCTTGCTTTATTTCTTAGTACACTTTTATGATTTTTTACCTCTAGACCTGTCTCTTCTATATTAAAATATATATTTTACTAACTATAACTTATTTTTTCTTCTCTCTTTCACAGATACAAAGTGTAGTAAAAAATGTAATTAAGTTTATATTAATTATATGGTAAGTGTGACTAAAAAAATGTAGTTTGTCATCACCCTTTGCTTTAACCTCACTACTTTTCTCTCATCCTACCTCACCCCTATTTCCTTACTCTGCTTCCCTCACTTATTCTTATCCTCCATGTTTACTTCTCTTTTCCTTAGTTTCCTACCACATTCAACTTTTTTCAGTGGCCCTGCTCACCCACACTCCCTCACTTACCTTTTTTTCTGGTTTACTTAGTCCCTTTCTGTCACTCCTTCCTTTACTCTCTCTGTTCTTTCTCTCTGTCACTCCCCATGTCTTACCCTTATTCACTTTTATCCACCCTCTTTCACCCCTCCTTACTTACACTCACTGCTCTTTTCTTTCCCTCCGTCACCGCTGTTCCTTTTCTCTGGTTCCGTCACTACCCGTCATTCCCCATCCTTTACTCTCCTTCCTTTTACTTTCATCACCCATTCACATTCTCCCAGAACCTCTGCTTTAGTCTTCTTCCTCTTTCTTCTCTTCTTTCGCTCCCTTATTCATTTTCCTTTTCTCAGTTACTTCCTCTTACACCTTTTTTCTGTCTTAATATCTATTACACAGTCCCTCTGTGTTCCTCCCTCTAGCTCTCTTTCTCTTTACACCACTCTCTCTATTAGGCATGGGCGGAAAATCCGTTCCGCTCGCGGATTTTGCGGATTTTCGGGAAATCCGCAATCCGCGAGATTTGCGAATCTCCCGCAAAATCCGCAAATCCGCGAGCAGCGGATTTTGCTCGCACTGCTCGCACTGTTCGCGTGAGTTAGCGTGAGTTCGCAACCCGCGAATAAGTGCAAAATTGCAGAAATACGATCTTAGCAAAACTGAAAGTAACTACTTACCAGGTTCAAAAGTTCAGGCTCATCATTAGTAGCCATTTCCTGTAGTGCTTCCTGAGGGGCCCCTCCAGAGTTCAGTTGCCAGTTGAAACTATTATGTGACCCTGCTCTGAACCTCAGAATAGTTACACATATGCCACAAAGGTCCTGAATTACAGCTAAGGGAGACAAGCAGGAGCCAGGCTGGAAGTTAAAATCCATTATTCAGCCCCTAATTCATTATTGTCAGTTGGGGCAGGGCAGGTGTTGTAACTAATTTTGCAACAATGAAAGCACTTAGCAAGTGCAAAAGATCACTAATCAGGGCGCACTAAGGAAGCAGGTGCCAGCTAAAAAAATATTCTGTGACACATTAATCAGCCCCAAATTAATTCAGGTCACTTGAGGCAGGGAAGGTGTGCTTTGCTTTGCCGAAAATAATGTACACTGGACAACCAGAGGGTGTGGTGATGAAACAGAGGGTGGCATGGGTGGGCCAGAGGGTGGCATGAGTAGTCAGAGAGTGGCAGTGGTGACAGAGAGTGGCAGTGATGAAGAAGAGTGTCCCAAACAGGCTGGACACGTAGAAACAACAAGTTCGCGAAACTTGCGACCCGACAGGTAAGTTCGCAATTTGCGAAAGTGTACAAAACCCTCGCGAACTGGCAGAAACACGGGCGAACACAAAAAAAAAAAATCCGCAAATTCGCGGGAATTCGCGGATTTTGCGGATTGCGAATCCGCAAATCCGCAAAATTCGCGAACGCGAGATCCGCAAAATTCGCTCATGCTTACTCTCTATCCCCTTTCCTCATGCTCACTCCTTCATTATTTTTTTGTAATTTTTTTTTTGGTGCGCTAACGGGACGCGCCCCGATACGCGCCGAAACACTGCGCTTACCGGTGCACTTACCGGTACGCGCACCGGGAGCGCTCCAGGGTGAAAAATAAAAAAATATGAAAATACTTATAATAAAATAGTATTATATTAATATACAATATAGGATTCATTTTTTAAAAAAATTACCTTTCTTAGCTATAGACATTTGTTATTAAATAACCTTAAAAATTCACTAAAAAACACAGAGGTTTGAGGCCCTATATATAGTTAGGAATTAGCATTTAAAAAAACCTATGAAATTCACTGAAAAAACCATAGGTTTCACACCAGTTATAGTTAGGAATTAGCATTTTAAAAAACTAGTAAATTCACTGAAAAAACCATAGGTTTCACACCAGTTATAGTTAGCTGGAAATTTTACTGATATAAAATCATTGAAATTCCACGTTATAGTTAGTTGGACTCACTTTAACTTGCGCGCCTGCAATGCACTGCTGATGACGTCAAATATTACATCACTCATGACATGGTCAGTGACATCACTCATGACATCACTGATGACACCATCCTTGTGACAGAGTGACAGACGTCCTTTCACTGTAAGGTAACCCTTGAAACACACATTCAAAAATAGAAACTAACATTTTCAAAAAAATGGAGATACCCATACCAGTTACAACAACCAATTCAGTAATTCCACCATCTATATACACATCCACTCATTCACCAACAGTTCTATATAGTCACTCATGTATATACTCACTTATCATATGTAGTGATACACCTATACATCCTGTTACACACCGACAGTCATCCAAAAGTTACTCACACACATACTCACACAAGCAAATAAACTATTGAACATCCATTTATTTGCATATACAGCTATATACACACTACCACCTTACTTCTAAGGAAACTTACACATACTTACTCTATGAAACAATCAGTTATAGAAACACATACTTATTTAAACAGGAACTCTTACAATCTCTCACTCTCACATATACTCAGGTATATACATCAATACTCACATATACTAGATTAAAACATAGGTAGTTACTGATAAAGACACTAGTGAGACAGTCATTCACTCACTAATAGACACATATACACACTCATCCACCCATACAGTCCTGAACATATGCTGTCTTCAAAACACATACAAACAGTGAGTCAGTCATTGGTCCATCTATGTGCTAAGTAATACCCCCACCAAACCATACAGACACTCATACTGATACTAAAAAAATATATAATAACCCATATACACACACATGTAGCTACTCATCAACCCATGCAGCCACTTATACACAAAGTGAAACACTGATACATATATTTAAATATTTAAACATTACTCGCTAATATATGTATTCACTAAGATACACTTAATAAGCCAGTTAACCAATTAAAAAAAAGAAATCCATTTAGACACTTATTTAAACATTTATTCTTCCATCGACCTTTACATATACATATATAAAACATATTTTTTTTCAGAAAGACACACATTCACTGGATGGTGTCATCAGTGATGTCATGAGTGATGTCACTGACCATGTCATGAGTGATGTAATATGTGACGTCATCAGCAGTGCATTGCAGGTGCGCAAGTTATAGTGAGTCCAACTAACTATAACGTGGAATTTCAATGGTTTTATGTCAGTAAAATTTTCAGCTAACTATATCTGGTGTGAAACCTATGGTTTTTTCAGTGAATTTACTAGGTTTTTTAAATGCTAATTCCTAACTATAACTGGTGTGAAACCTATGTTTTTTTCAGTGAATATATATATATATCCTGGCGTGGTGTGCGATAAAATAAAAAAAATAAAAATAAAAAACTCACCTGCACTCTGGGTCTTCCGTGTCCTTGTTGAAGTTGGCTGATTACTGATAGCTGGCGCAGCAGCAGGAGCACAAGTGGCGATATATATATATATATATATATATATATATATATATATATATATATATATATATATATATGAAGTCCTGTATTGCTCGATGCTGCCAGCATCCCAGTTCCACTGCTCCAACTGGAAAAACGAACAAGCCAGACCCAGATCTTGTGCAAAGATAAGTGTTTTATTCCATTAAAAAGTAACACCCAAGCAGTCCTGCATGACGCGTTTCGCCTCTAGCCAGAGGCTTGATCACATGATACGTTACTAGATATCAAAGAGGGTACTTAAGGCATTTCTGAACCACAAAAGGGCGGATATTTGTAAAAGTAATCCGCCCACCTTAACTCCTTATTGCCTCTCATTCTATTCATGGTTCAACAGTGATGTTTAATTCATACTCTATAAAAATAAAAGGCGCAGTGCCATAATTTTCACATTTCAAGTTCTGATAGAACATATATATGATACAATAAATATTCTATAAGTAATTAGAATATAAGATAATGCACAAACATATGAAATTACATTATGTGAGGAAAAATATATATATATATACAGTCTCATAAATAATTAAAATTCATGATATATACATACTATTTACAATAAAAGACATAGTGTCTAAATTACTGATCCTCTATGTATTTCATATTAGCAAAAATACAAAATTGTGCAAATTCAAGCTGGTAAAGTGCAAAATGTCATTCACATTTTTAACCTATGTATTTCTACAGTACCATCTATATTCAAGAACTTATATAAACGAAATTCCACAAAGTTGCTGCAAAAACGATCCTCGGCCTCGGAATTACATTCTTTCATTTGTTATTTATAGTTAACACAAATACACACTCACACTAAATATGTCATCACTCCCTCATCCTTGATCGTAAGCACTTGAACATTAGGCCAACCACCATGCAGACACTAGCATATCTACCTCCCCTCATTAGAATTCTACAAGAGAGAGGAGCATCTATCTCATAAAACGGTATCCTTGAAACCAGGGAGCTCCCAGGTATCACAAGACACATTATTTATAGGAACAGATACGTTATGTCAGTGGAATTCCACTAAATAGCAGTCTCGAACCCTGCTCGCATCCGGCGGGTGAACTACATTACCCGGCCGGCTTTGCGACCATTTTGCGAGCCACATAATATACGACTCGATCAGCATGTCTTGCAGGTACAGAAACGCTATGCCAGGAGAACTCCACTAAATAGCAGTCTCGAACCCCGCTCGCATCCGGCAAGTGAACTACATTACCCGGCCGGCTTTGCGATCGTCTGCGAATCACACGATACAATGCTAGTGTACCAAACATCAGTCCCTCGCTGCAAATGAGATCGCAATGGCATTTATTGTAAAAATGAGATCACATTGACACAGTTCAAATACAGTAATCGAGTATTGTGATTATATAATTTTGTGTTTGACATGAAACATGATAGTATGTCTTCTATCCTTATGATTTTGTCATCAAAGACGGACTTAAATATGTTTGAATACAAAATGGTGGTAACTTGATAAAGGCAAAGGCCGAAACGCGTCGTCCTTGTTCTATAAGTGCACAAGAAAGGATTTGTGCTGGATTTTCCTGGTGTGCCGTTTTCTGTGTCCAGCTATTGGAGGTGGATGGGAAGCAGGTTCGAATATATATATATATATATATATATATATATATATATATATATATATATATATATATATATATATATATATATATGTATATATTTACTGCTCCACTGCCAAACAAAGTAGACACACCAGCACTCGCAGTAGGTTAAACCTGGTTAGGTTTATTGCACAAAGAAAAACAATGGAACAGACGCCCTGTGATGACGCCCATTGGGGCGGGACTTCAATTTGATTGAAACTGATGTTCAAACACTTACCTGCTTCCTTCGTCTTTTGCCAGTGATCAAGAGCACTTCCATTGCTCGAAACGAGTATGGCTGATAAGGGATTGCAGCTTGCTGTCATCTTGCTGCTTGTGGCGTGCTGAGCGGAAACCCCTACCTGTGTGGCCATTCCTCAAGGGCAATATATATATATATATATATATATATATATATATATATATATATATATATATATATATATATATATATATATATATAGCTGCACACTCCTTCTTCCATCCACGAGTATAGGAAAAATTGGTCGGCACTCTGGTATTCCATTGCAAGATTTATTCACACCAAACCCCCCTCACCCCAACAGACGCGTTTCGCCTTGACAGGCTTCGTCAGTGTTACGTTTGTGCAAAATTCAAATCACCATTTTAAGCCATTAGTCAGATGATCATTATCATGAACATAAAAAAAGGACTGTTTACATGTAAAAAGATGGGAGCCATCTTGTCATGTGCAAGTTTCATTGTAATACATGGCTATAGGTGGTGACTAAGATAAAGTGCATAGTGCCAATTAAAAACATGTAACGTAATTTCATTATTTCATATTTTTTAAACACAGCAGTTCATTATATCGTTTATGAACAGTTCTGTTAGTCCCTAGGTTCATAAGGGAATCATACTTTTTATATTTATAATAGAGTATCCCCCCATAGGGTACAGAACTGTCTGAAAATTAACTCTTATTCAGCTTGGTGATAGTTATTAAGCCCTGAATGGGCAATCACAACAACTGCACCGACAAGTTGAAAATGGCAAGCAGATCAGAACAAAAAAGAAAGAAAAGAACCGATTCTTCAAGGTGTTCTTAAATGAAACTGTTCCTAATAAGAGTCTGTTAAACATACAAATCACAGGTGTACCCAAAGTTCTTCATTATTGTTGAGTCCCCACGGAGTCAAGGGCAACTTGGCGGAAAGAATAAATTCGGTCGGTCCGGCCGCGGAATGGCCCGCCGCTGGACTTGCGGATCCTGGGTGTTCGTGATATGGACACCAGTGGGAAGGTGGGGGGCCTGAGCCACAAGGATTTATTGGCAGGCGGCCAGCAAAGTTGACAAAACCTTTCCCAACCGGGATGAACATTTTAAATGACGGAGGTAGCAGTGCACTTGCGTATACGAACTACGGAGTCTTTTACCCAGGTACTAGCAGGACCAGAATGCCCTGTGGTGACGCCCATTGGGGCGGGACTTCAATTTGATTGAAACTGATGTTCAAACACTTACCTGCTTCCTTCGTCTTTTGCCAGTGATCAAGAGCACTTCCATTGCTCGAAACGAGTATGGCTGATAAGGGATTGTAGCTTGCTGTCATCTTGCTGCTTGTGGCGTGCTGAGCGGAAACCCCTACCTGTGTGGCCATTCCTCAAGGGCAATATATATATATATATATATATATATATAAATATATATATATGCCGCATTGAAGTGCATTCACTCCCTTTGACTAGACAATGTCAGATTTTGCAAGCAGAGTGAACTCACTAAAATGCTTCTTTCTCGCTCCTTGTGATTGTGATGCAGATACGTAGCTAGCCAAATATTATTGTGAGATAGCTGTTGAGTCGTCCTCCTAATCGGCCAGTCATCAAGATATGGACAGACATGTACAGCATAGTGACGCTGGTGTGCAATCACCACTTCTTGCTGAATACTCTGGGTGCATCACTTAGAATGGAATTTTGTTGAATTGGTAGTGCTTTTCACTTACCAGAAACCTTGGGTACTTTCAAGAGCCGGCTGCATAAGGATGTGGAAATATGCAGCTTTGTGTTCTAACCTGTAGGTGAGATCCCCCTGATATAGCAGCTGCAGGATCACCTCCTGCAATGTGGTCATTGTAAAGTGTATTATTTTTACCTAACAGTTTAAAGGCCTTAAGGCCATTACTGGTCTGAGTATAATCCGGCCCCTTTCACCTCCATCAATTCCTCCTTCATTGCTCCCTTTGAAGGAGGGCTACAAAGCTATCCAAAATGGACAATAATTAGGAATGGGCAATAAATTCCGCTACACCGGTGGAGTTGGTGGTGTTTTGCAGAGGTCTGGCCAAATTCTGCCAACCGCCACATAGAGTTTTATTCATGCATGGCTCCCCAATGGTAAGCTGGTGAGCACGAGTGAGAACTGACATCCCTTAGTGGAAATGTGGGTACTAGGAGGACACTTGGTGAGATTTTATCAATATGGGAGGTCAAGGGCGGTTGCGACCGTTTGTGGTGCGAAAGCTGCAGCTTGAGTGAAAAATCTACTTGCGTGGCAACAAAGAAGCAGCGCCATGTAGCGTGCCACGTTGTGCTGTTTGTGCATTTTGCAACGTAGAACTAGGTCCTGGCACTAAAAATGCGGACAAGCTGCATGACTTGCTGCTTTCCGTCCATTTGCGGAGCTCCACAGAATCTTGCAGAGCTTTCATGTAACTCCACGGAATTCCACAGATTGAAACTCTGAGAGTTCTGCCCACTACTACAAATGATTCAGGTTTGTCTTGAAAAGCTTTGTTGGATGATTTCTGGGCATGCTATTGTTAGGCCTGAGAGTGGTCTTCCCCTCAACCTTCTGCCTTCCTCCTCTACTTTTTCTTTTTTTTATACTTGTTTTTAGTCTGTCATGGCACAGTATAAAAGACTACAGAATGGCACATACAGAAGCTGTATAAATGACAGAGCATTATAACCCTGTAAAACCAGCAGTGGACAAGACGCATACATTATAGTAATCTAATATTGCAGGTCATGGCTCTCTATATTGGCCATGTGCATTAAAATTACAGTTGGCGATTCACTGGTGCATAGTAGTGCGAGAATACGGTGCCAGAGCTGGATAGGAAACAAACAATATACGAATTAAAGAATAACGCTCCCCCACCCATCCATTCACAAGCCTTTACAACCACACCCATACAGACCCAGCTACACACCGTTCAGGGATCAGCGAAATCCTACATTGAGGTCCCCAGGGACACAGCCATCTCCATGCCCTGTGAATGCTCCTCAGTCAAAAGCCCTTTCAACATATACCCCATATCTTCAGGTCCTGCTCTGCATTCACATCTGTGCAGCCCAATTTTAGTCATCTCTCCTCCGCCACACCACACTCGCGTAAGTCTGCCCTCCATCTGACCAACATGGGGGGCTGGCTATGCATCCAGTGTATTGCAATGCAACGCTTTTCCGGCATTAGAACCAGCGCCGCAAACTTATGTTGCATTCATGTCCAAGTATTTGGGGTCTCATTTAATGTAAACAGAGTCCATCATGGGACTCTTTTCATAAAAATAAGCAACCCTCTTACATCTCTATGGGGAACCCACCATTCAATGTATTACTCAGAAGCACCCAGCTGTACACACGCACTTTGCTAGTATTTCATACAGAACGTGATAGGATAATTAATCACGACTTACTGACAATGGTTTCTGTGGTTTTTGTATTATTTTTCAAAAAATATGCAGATAATAATACAACCACTAACATAATTGCATGCAACGCAGTGCTCCAGTGTGTGCCCAGGGCATGTAAAATGTCTCAGGTCTGCCATTGCAGAGCCTTTATGTGCAGTTTACACTGCCATGCTGACCTGGCAAAAGAAAGCATTTTTTTCCAGGCCCAACCTTCCCATTTTAAACATGTAATCCACCCCTAACGTAGGCCCTGAAAAACCCAGAGGGCAGGGTGCAATGTATTTAAAAGGTAGGACATGTACTTTGAAGTTGTACATGTCCTGGTAGTGAAAACTCTCAAAGATGTTTTTACCTACAGCGAGGCCTATCTCTCCTTTAGAATAACATTGGGATTATTTTATTAAATGTTATAAGTGTAAGTTCCAATTGGGAAGCGAAAAACCTCCAAGTCTGATGTCTTTGGAATCCTAATTAAAATCCTAACTTATGGTGAAGTCAGATTTTAAATTACAATTCTGAAAATGTCCCTTTTAGAAAGTTGCCAATTTCTTACCTTAGCCATTTGGTGGCTGTTACTTTTGTCTGATCATATTTTTGGGGTGGGTGACAGCAGGGCTCTCTGTGCACTTCCTAGGCCTGTCTTTGAAGTCTTCCCCACTTCAAAGGCCAAACTGGGTACAAGTACTGGACCTCTACCACCACTACTTCAGTACACTTTTTGACCTGTGAAGACTCTGCCAGGAAGAAAGACTGCTATGCTGCTGGAAGGACTGCCACTCTGCTGGACTGCTGTTTTGCTTAACTCCTGCCTTGTAGTGCGGACCTGCTGCCTGGTGCCCTCTTGCCTGGGTGGAGGGACTGAACCTGCATCACTTGAACCCAGAGTGACTCCAAGGGCTAACTGGCTGGCCTCCTCACCTGAAACTTCAGGGACATAAAAACTTCCAACCAACCTGATTTTATACCTGGGCTCTGCCATCTGTGAGTCTGCCCTTCCAAGTGGTGCTACCCCAGTCCTAAACCCTGGGAAGTGGGCCTAAGGTGTTTTTTCAGTGGAACTGACACATCCTCTGCTGAGTAACGCATCCCTGAGCAGAACTGACACATCTCCCTGGCTGAGTGGCTCATCTTTGAGCAGAACTGACGTATCGCCGCTGTTCAGTGTATTCGAACCATTGCAAAAGACTCGCATCACTACTGCTTCCCGCATCTTGGGACCAACATATTGCGTTCAAAACTGCTACTGTGCAACATTTTTCCTGGCTCAAGCTCCTTGCATCCCTAGTTGATAGCAGCTTAAAACCTCCGTATCACAGCTTCATCACTCATAGAAACCGACGCATCATCTCTGCTACGCCTCGCATCCTCTACAGCAGCCTTTGCATTGCAAGCCCCATCGACAGGATCCTTGGCATTGACGCATCAGGACCTCGCAGCAAAGCCACATTGCATCTCGGAACCGGCACTTTGCCTCTGCTGCGCATCTCCAACGCGGATCCACGCAACGCTCTGCAACCAGGATTTAATGTACTTTGGTTCAGCGGGCCTAACTGGGTCCCTGTAGCCATCCTGTGCTCCACTACGGTCGGCCTGAACCTTTGACTTTGTCCCGGTCTGGTGCGACCAGATATCCCTCAATAGCGCATTGTGCTTTTTGGCACTATCTATCACTTTAAACTTTAAAATTCCATAGCTCTAGTTCTACTGATTGTATATTTTGTCATTTTGGTCTTGTTTTATTTATTAAATCAAAGTCTATTTTTCTGAACTGGTGTGGAATCTTTTTGTGTGGTCACTGTTTTACTGTTTGAAGTGTTGCACAAATACTTTACACATTGCCTCTAAAATTAAGCATGACTGCCAGTTTCTAACATTGGTTGTCAGTGGTGAGGATAGGACTTGTGTTTGTGCAGTGCCATACAAGAGATTTGGTGCACACTAATATTCCGCATACATGACCAATTTGAATTTTTAATTCTCCTTAATTGGCATTTGTTAGAAAAGGGGGTCTCCAGTTGACGGTGGCTAGCACCCTGTCCAAGTAGGGACCCTTTTTTCTAGTCAGGGTAAGGTAGTTACACACTCAAGAAAACCCCTGCTCATCCCCTTGGTAGCTTGACATAAGCAGTCAGGCCCATCTCAGAGTCAATGTGTAAAGTATTTACACCTAAACACATGGGAACACAGTGAAAACACTATGAATGGACACCACACCTGTTTAGAAAAATAACCAACCTTTATCTAAACCAAACAAGCCCAAAACAACAAAAATCCACCATACATATATCAAGATATCACTTAAAAAAGGTTAAGAACTGTTCAGTCCATATAGAACTATGTATGCATCACTTTTTGTACAAAGTACCTGAGATTCGTTAAAATCACTCATGAAAACAGGTGCTGGGGAGGTGAGGCGCCTGAAAGCAAAGCGATGTGTCGGTTCCTTACATGCAGGGAAGGTGATATGTCAGTTAATTTCTCCCAGGGGAGGTGATGCATCGGGTCCTTACTGCTACACAGGGGAGGCAGGTGATGCGTCAGTTCCTTACTGGGAGAGGAGGTGAAGTGTCGGTTTCTCACTGCAGGGGGAGGTGATGGGTCAATTCTCCGGACACGCAGCTTTGGTTCCTTTACTGAAACCTAGCGTTGATGTAGACTTGCCGCACAGGTACGGTGGGTGGAAATCCGGACACATTGGAGGCTGATGCATTGTCGGCGAACAGGTGCTTTGCGAATTTCTTCAGCTGCAGTGTTTGATGCGTCGATCTTCTCAGCCGCACAGATGGGCCTGTATAGGAGTCAGAGTGGTGGTCTTGGACTTTGGAGACACGGTGGTGTGCTGAACTGGGGCTGCAGCTGTTTCTTTGGCTGCTGGTATGTGCTGCACAGCGGTGGTACATGGAAAGTTCTCCCACACAGCTGTGCTGCATCAGACAAAAACAGGCTGGAAGGGTGATGCATGGAAGGTTAGGACTCCCAGCAGTGGAGTTCAGGGATGCTGTAGATGAAGTCTTCGATGTCCCTATGACTTCTTAAGCACACACATGCCCTTAGAGAATCTTCGTAAGCATGAAACTAAAACAAAGTCCAGCCTATATCCTCTCCAAGACAGAATCTGGCCCTGCAGGTCAACACAGCAAAGCAACACAGCAAAGCGGCAGTACTTCTCCTGACAGCTCTCCAGCTCTTCATCTTGGCAGAGTATCCTCTTGATCCAGAAGTGTTCTAAACGTTTTGGGGTTTAATGTCCAATACTTATACCCATTTTGACCTTTGAATTAGGCATTCTTCAAATGATTGTCTTAATAGTGCACATGTTCTTGCCCTTGGTTGTGGCTTCAGAGACAGCATTGTGAGAGTCCAGGCACAGCCCTATTCAGGTAAAGGTGACAGCCACTCCCACCACTCAAGCTCAGAAAGGCCCATCAGCCTGGTGATGGGCCATCAGGATATGCAGGGCACACCTCAACTCCCTTTGTGTGACTGTCTAGAGTAAATGCACAAATAGGCCCCTGTCAGTCTAAATCAGACATTGATTCCACAGGCAGGCAGAGGCACAGGATGGCAAAGCAAGAAAATGCTCACTTTCCAATAAGTGGCATTTTCAACCACACAATTTAAAACCATCTTTACTAAAAGATATATTTGTAAATTCTGAGCTCCAAGAGCCCAAAATCCCAAACTCTAGCTGTTCCCAATTGAAAGTTACACTGTAAAATTTTACACGGCAGCTCCAATTATAGTCTATTGGAGAGCTAGTCCTTGCAATACTGAAAAAACAAAATGGCAGTATTTCACCATCAGGACACCTAAAACTCACCAATACATGTCCTACTTTTCACATACACTGCACCCTGTCCGTGGGGGTATCTTGGACCTACCTTAGGGGTGTGTTACATGTAGTAACAGGGAAGGTTAAGGTCTGGCAAGTGGGTGCACTTGCCAGGTCACAATGTCAGTTTATGACTGCACTCACAGACACTGCAATGCCAGGTCTGGGGCAGGTGTACAGAGCTATGCAAGTGAATTACAAAACTTGTGCTGCTGGCCCACTAGTAGCGATTGATTTACAGGCCCTGGGCACACACTGTGCACTTTACTAGAGACTTACCAGTAGATCAAATATGCCAATCATGGAGAATCAATCAGAATCACAACTTATACAGAGAGCAAAGGCACTTTAGCACTGATTAACAGTGGTAAAGGGCCCCCAGGTCCTAAAGGAAACAAATTCAGGTCAGTAAAATAGGAGGCAAAAGGCAAAAAGGCAGGGGATAAACCTTCAAAAAGGGCCAGGTCCAACATCATTTTTGAATGTTTCCTCAAAATCGTATCTCTGGCTGCTGGATCTACAGCCCCAAGCATGGAATTTGAGCTGGCCAACATAGAGGTATGCACTGTGGCCCAGCTCAGAGACTTTTGCATGGTTGTTGGAGTTGCAAAAAACGATTTGAGCCTGGGCAGAAGTGCACTCCTTTCTAAATTAACCCACAGCTGAGGATGATGGGCTGCATGATGGCCCCAATGAGGAACCACCTACATCAGATGAGGAGGGGTGATGCCTGAATTGGAGCTTCCTGTCAGGACAGGGAACGGTGTCTATCCCCATGGCCTGTCCCCAGAAGAACTGGCAGAGAGGAGGGAGGGAATTCAAGTTGCAGATGGCTAAATTAAAAATGGAGAAGAAGGCTAAAAGGGTCTTTAAAGGAAAAAGATGTTACTGGCTCATGAGAGGAGCCTAAAGGAGCTGGACATCAAAGCCAAACAGGCGAAGTCTAGAAGTGATGGTGGCAGCTTACCCGCAGTCAAAAATTGTCTTGAAGCACACCCATGTTTTTTAAAGTTCATCTTTGCTCTACATTTCCTTCAATTTGGCGTGCATACGCTCTACTGTGCCCCGTCCCAGATGCACTTGTGTAAATACATTAAAGAACGTATGACACGCAGGAACTATAATGTTTACAACAGTACAGTGGGTTAGATATAACATCGGGGAGGATTCGCAGAGGGGGCACCATTAGAATGGAAATAAGTTATATTTGGTAGTTATGTTTGGATTTAGAGTTAAATAAGTTGCACTCGGGAGGCATGCTTAGCATGGTAGAAAGGGGTAGATTTTTCCTTTTATTAGTTAGAAGTTAGCACTGAATATGGGTTGTTACGATTAATTTATCTAAGGAGCAGGGGGGTGAATCAAAGATTGTAAATTTACTGTTGCTGCATAATAATGATTCCATCTGATTGACATACATTTATTAATTATTGTAGACACCCCTGAGGAAGGTCAACATTGACCGAAATGCATTGGGTGAACTTAATTAAAACGGAGGATTCAAGTTTCATAACGTGCCCGGGATTAGGCCCGGATGGGCAAATCTGGAGCATTTAAAATACACGAAAATATTGAACCTCGTACCTTTGACGTGATGGATAAAATTATGCAGAATGAACAGAAATAAATCAAATGAATTACTTTGAAGACTTTTGAGTACGTGAATAATGTGGACTACATATGTGCATAAGGCTGTGCAGCTCTTAGGTGACTCGCAACTGCGTGTCACACGTTCTTTAATGAGCTTACCCGCAGTACCTGAAGGAGAAAAAGGGGTTCACAAACCTGAGGATTTGGAGCGAAAGTACAAAGATTAAGAATAGCAATTTCCAAATAGTGTTTTATCTGAATCGCTATTTGGAAATTGCTATCCCTTATGTATGAAACACATTGTTTGATACTTGTATTTCCTAGTGGGTCACAAAGAGACTTAACTCATGAATATTAATGAGGTAGGTCGCAGTTTGCAACCCATTATGGCCTGCCATCACAGGGAAAGCGGTCTGTTGAGATCAGCAGAGCCCCCTGTCTGTGATTGCTTTTGAATAAAGATTTCTTTTAAAGGAAGAAAAATTGTGTTTCAAAATACAAAAATGAAACATTTTGTTTACATTTTGTAAGAGCAGGTAGTGGTCCGCGGGACCACTGCCTACTCTTAGAAAAATATATTTTCAACACTCAAAAAGGGGAAGGTGTCCCTTGGAGACCCCTTCTCATTTGTCAATGCATTATCACCAACTTTGAGTTGGTGATAAAATATCAAGTTTTGCCACTGCATTTAATTCGCTAAACATTGATACATAACACTAGAAATTGCTATTTGGAAGGGATGCCTTGCACACGCTCCATCCATATAGTGATTTCTACCCCCAAACTACGAGACTGGAGAACTACAGTTTGGAGGTTTGTACATCAGGAAAAGTTTTTTTGTTGCAAATGGCCATTGGAACCAGTGGGAATCAAGATCATTGGACCTTTGGACCCCCCAAGACAGCCTTAGTCAATAGGTTTGTCCTTGTATTGGTGCACCATACCACCCTCAGTGGGTTGAAGAGAGCAATATTTTATCAGACTTCCAAGCTGGATTTAGATCTGGCATGGGAACGATCGAGCAAGCATTCCGGTTGATGATGCTTTTTTGGAAAGTGGTTGTACTGGGCAAAGGCAGTCTGTACCTTGCATTCATAGATCTAAGGACTGCCTTTGACCTGGTCCCACGTAACCACCTCTGGAGTGTTCTCGATGCGTTAGGCATTCCCCCATATTTACTGGACATGCTGATAAGATTCCACGCAAATAACTTTGCACAGATCAGGTGGGGTAATCAGGGTCAGAGAACACCACGAATACCTGTAAATAGAGGTGTCCGCCAGGGCTGTGTGCTAGCTCCCACTCTGTTTTCATTATATGTCAATAGAGTGGTGGAGCATCTGCTACAACATCCAGCAGACGCACCATCCCTGGCGGGTAAGAAAATACCCACACTTCTATTTGCAGACGATACCCTCCTGATCTCTAAGTCACCAGCAGGCCTGCAGAGTCTCTTAAACAGCTTTAAGACCTTCTGCGATGCATAGTCATCAACACGGGGAAGACGACGTTTCTGGCCTTAAACCCCCCGAAGAAATCAGTCAAACCACCTACCCTTGATTTAGTCCGACTCAAGAGGGTCAAGTAGTTTGATTATCTTGGCATCCGCCTCAGTGACTCTATGAGTTGGAAATCCCATCACCATAAGATGCTGTTGATACATAAGAGGGTGACGGGGGCCCTTCTCAAGGAACATCGGGGCTCCTCTCTCAAACCTATTGCACCGGTTCTTGATATCTATAGGACACGAGGTGCCAGTGCAGCTCTCTATGGGGCAGAATTATGGGGTGTGCAGAACGTGGATCAGTTGACTTGTTCTGAAAACAAATTTCACAAAGATTTAATGGCTCTCTCTCACAGCACCCCAACTCTTCCTCTTCTCCTTGATATGGGTACTCGCCCCATCAGCGACCAGGTGAGGCTGCGCCCTCTTCTTTTATGGGCTCGCATCTGGAGAGTTCCCGAACTGTCCAGCTACGCAGACGGCCTAAAAGAGATTCTCCTATTGCCTGGCTGGGCTAAGATCCAGTGGCTAAGGGAAGTTAAGCGCCTTCTAAGAGATCTGGGCCTTGAGGACGCCTGGACCACTAGATCTGCCCCGCCCAAGGCAATACTGAAAAAACTATACTGGGCATGGGTGATTGAGGGCAGAAAGACTAATGCCAACTTGTGTAGGTCAGCGGCAGAATTCCTCCTGGTAAAGGAGGTGTACTTCCGTGAGCCGTATCTGGATCTTATCCGAGCTTCGTGGGACATGGCCCTTTATTTTAAATTTAGGGTAGGGGTCCTCCCAGTAGGAACTATGACTGCTAGCTGGAAGGTCCCGGTGCAGACAACCCCTTTTTGTCCCTGTTGTGTGGATAGATTAGAGACAGTCCCACATTTACTGTTTGAATGCCCGGCCTACGCAAATGGCCATTGGAACCAGTGGGAATCAAGATCATTGGACCTTTGGACCCCAAGACAGCCTTAGTCAATAGGTTTGTCCTTGTATTGGTGCACCATACCACCCTCTACCCAGAATCCATTCCTCTGAGGACAATGACAGTGGTGGCTACAGCTTGGATGAGGATGTTTATCCATGTGGGGTTCTCCAAGGAGGTAGGGTCGCACAGAGGCTTACATAAAGGCCATATAGGATGAGTGTAGGGTAACTAACAAATTCACCACACCTTATCACCCCCAAACCAATGGTCTTGTAGAAAGATTCAACAAGACCTTGTAGGGCATGATTCTGGGCCTCGCTGAGCCCATGTGGCATAAGTGGGACATCCTCCTTCCATGCCTGCTATTTGCCTACAGTAAGGTGCCACAGAAAGAAGTAGGGTTCAGCCCCTTAAAAGTCCTCTATAGCCACCTTGTTAGGGGACCTCTTAACCATGTCAGTGAGGGGTGGGAGCAAGCTCCCAGAAAAATCCCCAGGATGTGGTCAGCTGTATGCTGGCCTTCAGCAACCAGATGCATCACTTCTGGAAGATGGCAAAAAGCAAACTTGAGGCCAGTCAAGAAGTCATGAAGCTCTGGTAGGACCATAAGACCACTCTTGTGGAGTTTCAACTGGGCCAGAAAGAATGGATCATGCAGCCAGTAGAGCCCACAGCTCTCCAGAATTGCTGGACCTGCCCATATATAAAGTAAAGGAGCAGAAGGGAGTCCACTCTTTTGTTAGCTCTCCAAACACCTAGGAACCCACTAAGGGTGCTCCATGTCAGCCGACTTAAGGCTCACATTGAGAGGTCCAAAGTGAGCATCCTCTTGATAACAGATGAGGGAGTGGAAGAGGATAGTGAGCCTCTCCCTGACCTCCCATCTGCCCAGGAATATGATGGATCAGTGAAAAGTGTCAACCTCTCTTCCTCCCTGACCCCAGAGCAGCAGAGCGACAGTTACTGGTTACTGGGACAGTTTCCCTTTCTGTTCTGCCTCACCCCTTAACTCACACACTTGTGGGTCCACGATATTGATACTGAAGACAGCTTACCTGCGAAGAACAAAATGTGCATGTTGTCAGATAAGTTGAGGTACAATATTATTGAGGAGGCCTTCAAAAAGCCAAAAATCTGGCTTTGGGGTGATGGAGCCCTCTGATATTCCTTTGTCCAGCCCTGTCGAGCTGGTACCAAAATCTCCCCCATCGGGCACCACTCCAGAACTGAGGTTCTGTGTGGACTAGGGTTGCGTGCTGGGTCACCGACACCGGATACTTCTGGGCGTACTTATGATACACGCGATTGCATTGAAAATTAAGACTCCTGATAGATTTCAGGTCCCTGATCAGTGTTCTCCTCGTTCTTCACAGGACTCATCTGGCTTACTGGTCGGTGGTGGGGAGCGCCAGGATCGTGGCGAAAGTCATTCTGCACCACAGGGACGTGAACAGCCTCGTCAGTTTGACTGTAAAGGGAAACAGAAGGAACAACCATGCTTCAGTGCCCCGTTTCAAATGAAAAAAGATGCAGCTTTGACACCGAGGTATGCCTCAGACAGTGAAAACTCGACTGCTGGACTGGACTTGGGCGGTAACCCTGCTAGACAGCGGAAGTTACAATAGTGCGGGAGGCACTGCATCCTTGTCTGCAGGCAATAGCAACTGAAACTTTCATTACTGTAGAGACAACTGACACCCGGGTTTCCCCCCTCGGATTCGCTGTATAATATAGTTTTTCGCATTGAGGGTGACATTGAGGGTGTAGTCACTGGGATTTTTTGGGAGAATCTGACTGCTTCCTATGACATTTTGTTAGCAGAGGCAGATTGGCCCCCACCTTGTGTTCTGGCCGCAGCGCGGGGGAGGACGTGATACTTCTAAGTTTTTCGTGTTACGTCCCCAAAGAGCATGCAGAGGCTTTTGTAGCTGAGTGGGTTATGGCCCTGGCGCAGGCACTGTACCATAATCAAGTGGGCTGGATAAAGATTCACCCCCATACGAGATTCCATTGTGGTCTGTGCCTCAACCTCAACCCCAATATCCCATCCGGCGGGAAGCCAAAGGTCCAGTTTCTGATGTTCTAACTCAGTTAGAGTATCAAGGAGTGATTCAGACATTTGTGTCGCCAATGAATAATCCTCTTTTTACAGTATCCAAACCCGATGGGTCTCACCGCATAGTTTTGAATTATCAGCATTTGAACTCTCATTGGTGTACGTTTGTGGTACAGAATACCCATAGCTCTGCTCTTGTTGACAGTATTGTTCGTAAAAAATATGAAACGACACTCGACATTTCCAATGGTTTATATAGCCATAACCCATCCCCTGAATGCAGTCAATGAACCGCATTCACATCCGGTGGAAAACAAAAAAAAATGGCGTTTACCTATGAGGTATAAGAATAGCTCTGGGGTTTTTGCTCCACTTGTTGTCTCCTTGTTAGAAAGCATTGACCCAGATGCATATTTGTATGTTGATGATATTTATCTCACAGACGACGAATTATGGTCGCATCTATGCTGTGTTGACCAAATAATTCTTGAATTTGCAGACTACGGATACAAATTTAATTTTGCTAAATCACACACCGCTTGTTATGCGGTGCTCTTTTTTGGCTATGAGCTCAATAATGAAGGTCGGGGATTAGCGCCCCACTTCCTGGAGAAATGCACAAGTTTGCAATCTCCGACCACCCTGAAAAAACTTCAGTCTTTGCTAGAAATTCTGAATTTCAGACGATCTTACATTCCCGAATATGCCCATCGTATCAAGCCTTTTTATGCCTTGATACAACCAACCTTTTGAAAAGCCAGCTGGCTACCGGAACATTCTGCTATTTTGCATTCTTTACAATCTGATTTGCTTGAATCTAAGTACTTCTTGACACGTGATAACCACACAAACCTGGTGATACGAATCGCACCAGGCGCAGGGGGTTACACTTACTTGACTTACAATGACGGTGACACAGTACCTATCATATACAAATTACACTTATACCCTTCTGCAGAGATGTGTTTTTTGACTGTTGATAAAGTTTTGACAGCTGTACAGATGGCGGTCCTGAAGGAATCCGCACTGGCACAGTGGAAACACATTTTGGTGGTTACGCTTTACCCTGCTTTAGAAGCGGTGACAAAGGCAAGTGTGCCGAACTCCAAAGCATTACATCCCCATTGAATACAATGGGCTACTTCTTTGACGTCTCCGAATGTCACTTTTATTTTTGACCCCTCTCTACAGACACAGGAGTTCTTGCAGTATGAACACTTTCATCCGCCTCCTCCGTCTTTGCTTCCTTTGGAGGAGTACATGTGTATCATTTACACAGATGGTTCGGCACAACCAGCCACTGGTTCTAAACATGCTTATTCAGCGGCTTGTGCTATTGTGGCATGTACAATGGTGAATGGTGAGTTCAAGTCTAACGTAGTGCATACACAGGCGCTAGGAGACTGTAAAGCTTAGTTAGCAGAGCTGCGAGCTCTGGTTCTTGCTCTGGAGTTTTCAGATCCAAAGGTGTCAACTCTTATTGTGTGTGTCTCGTATTACTGTTTTCAGTCTTTCAATGACAACTTATTCTTTTGGTCTCAAAATAATTATCAAGATTCTAAAAGCAGTACAATTAAGGAGTGGCAGATCACTCACACATGTTATTAATACTCTTGGCCACCGGCGTGTGGGAGCACACGCTAATGGGAATTGTTTGGCTGATGAAGCGGCCAAATCTGCAGTATCCACATGTTCCATAGCCGCCGTTACAAGGTCCAGGACTAAGATTCATAATGATATTTATGCAGCAATTGCTGCAACTTCAGAGGGTTCTAATTATCCACAGGGTTTCCCTTAAAAGCATTCTTATTAGTTAACTCCTGAACAAGTTCCTTTTGCTACAATTCCTGACGGAGATCGGCTGATTTCCAACGCGGACCATAGACACACTTTAATCAAGACCGCACACAAAGGTATGGCTTCGGCCCATGCCGGCATGTCGGCGACTGTTTCTATCTTGCAACAACGTTATTGGTAGTGTGGTTTATATAAACAAACCCATAATTACGTACTTTCTTGTGACATCTGTCAGCAAATCAAGCCTTCTACGTTAACACGACCACCACAAACACCGCTTTGCATTGCCAATCACCCTTTTGCTTGTAGGTATCTTGATCACTGCGATCCATTTTCTTCTGATACTGCATATAAATACATTTTAGTTGCAGTTGATTCGTGCACTAGATTCTTTTGGGTATGGCCACAACGCAGTGCTGACCCTCGAAATATCATCAGGAATTTACATGTCTTTGTTTGGATTTTTGCCTGTGGCACCTTTCATTCTGACCAAGTTCCAGCATTCGCCTCTAAGGCATACAGGGATGGGATGAAGTCTAAGGGGGTGCTGGTGCAGTTTTCGTCTCCATTTAGGCCTGAGGGCAACTCAATTGTGGAGCGAATGAACCGTGACTTAAAGCAATCCTTGACAGCCAGAGTCTTAGGTACTGGCAGGAACTGGTTAGCCCATTTGTATGGAGTCCAACATGCACTCAAAAATCTTCCTAGAAGACCTCTGGGTGGACAGACCCCATACGAGATGCTCTTTGGCATTAAAATCTTTGTGTCAGACCTTGAAGGTCTAGACGTCGCACCGCCTGTCGCGACCTTTGATGTAGATAATCATTCTACTATGTTACAGAACCTACTAGAGACCAGTGAAAGCCTTGCTACTGAACATTTGTCCTCAGCAACTGATGCAGCACTCCTGAATCTGGTGGTCAGCTGGCTTCCTAAAGTTGAAGATCTGGTCCGAGAAAAGGTAGAGAACAAAGAAGATTTTGGTCCCTCTTATTGTGCACTGGTTCCAATGTTTGGCCTAAAGGGTACTCGAACAGTGATTTTACCTCCTCTTCCTGGTCGCAAAGACAACAGATACATTTCAGTGGAGAATGTCAAGCTACAACATTTGGCCGATTCTGAATAGTTGACGCCTGCTGTTTCGTGTCCCACAATTTCGAGGACTCGTGAGAGTGGAACGTCTTTCAGTATACCACACAACACTGTCATTGAGATGGACCCTGTTGTTGACCATTCTTCTATTCCCCCAGCTTCCTCCTGCAATGTGGAGGCTTAAATCACATATCCCACAAGTGAGTCTTTGCATGATTTGCCGATAGTCCTTTACACCATGGCAGTTATTCCTATGACTCGTCCTCAGCCTCATCAAGTGGCCCAACCGCATTGGCTATTTTTTTCTCCTGGTTTAAACAGACTTATTTGGTCCCTCCATGGACATACGTCTGGTTGGTCCTTATCCCGATTTTTCTTTTCATGTCGATTGGATTTGTAACAGTTTTTTTCCTACTCATCAATGGTCACTTTTTGCCTGAACGCTCTGCTGTAAACTTGATTCATGGTGTTTTGGCCCCCCCACTCATCTTCCCACATCATGAAGCGTGACCAGACTCATGTTAACATTTCAGCGTTCCCAGTTTCTGATGGCATTGTCTGGGATAAGGTGGATTATCAGGTCCATGGTCCGACTGAGATCATCAATGTACCATACCTATTTCGTGTTTTTATGGGTGATGTGGTGACACAGGACATACATTCTGATGATTGGGATGCATGCCATACAGGCCTTTTTTCTGATTTAAAGTATTATGCTGCTTTTGATGCTGAAGATTTATATATGAATTCTGTTACATACTTTACAGACTTTGATAGGTCAAATCCTAAGTCGTATTAATTTAAACTGAGTGGTTCTTCCTCGCCAAAAGTCATGTTGACCCACAGTAAATTCATTTATTCCAATTCTTTCGGACGTGATCTGTGTCTAAAAGGTTATGATCATTGGAAGGACACATTTGATTTGAAATCAATCTAGGATTCAAAGAATTGGCAAGTGCAAGGCACTGAGGCCTTGCATCATGCCTATCTCATCCCAGCCCAAATTCTATTTATAAATAATACAGCGCACCAAACGACATGCTTTGGGTTGGCTACTGCAAAGAAAATGAGCGCCCCTGCTATTCTCTCTTTAGCTGAATATAATAGTTGGCGCATATACATGAATTATACCATTGAAGCATTACAAACTTTATTTCAGAATAATTCATTTAATGTATCTGGAATGGATTCTCTAGGGTGGTTAATTTGGCAATCAAATGCAAATGCCTACCAACTCCATTTTCATAACACTACTTTAGGTTATATGCAAGACAGATCCGACCCAAGATTTTCTGATTCCCATTCTGTAACAACCTATTAGGTTGGTAAATTATGTCAACAGTGGTTGCAGCACTCTACACTATTGTCTGTTAAACAACATTCATCATTGTTATCCATCAATATTAATTTGGCTGATTTTGTCTTAGGACCAACGGCTTCTTGGAAAAAAAGATAAATATACGCTGCTTACAACAAAAGTTTGAACTTTCAGAAATTGAGGCAGCATCTTGTTTCCGGGAGATACACCAAGCTAACTTAGAAAACGTTTTAGCTGTTGTCGACATCAGTATTAACCCACTGTCTTTCCGCATTTATATATTAGACAATATTGTTTCCTCTGTTATTGACATTGTGCAAGAAGATGTGTCTCTGTTGTATCATGGTCAGAATCAATTACGTTCTGTAATACAATTTGCATGGACTTTGTAAACTCTGAAAATGGGAACAGTACTGTGGGATTATTTGAATTCAACTACTTTGTTTTTGCTGTTTAACAGACAAACTACAATTAATGTCAATGAATGATGCTACCTACACTCTTCTGCACATTGAAAAATAGATTCTTTACCCTTTTCTGTCGCAAAAACTGACTCTGCTGTTTGGCTAATCCATGGGGTTATATCTCTGCCTTTCTCTGTGTTTCAATTCACTTCTTGCATGAAACATTATGCTTTAGGCCGCTTTGAAATCCCTTGGAAGCACTTTTCTGCATGAACTATGGTCTTTGCCTTTCACCTATCGATGGTTCAGGGACGATACAGGAGTGTATCTTACCGGGGAGGACTGTGATTCCACAGTAGGTCATTCCCTGGTATGCAAAAACATAAAGTTTCACGGAGCATGTAACGTGTCGGCACCGAACCTTGCTTGTGTTTTAAAAGGTAAACCAGCTCCTGCAATAATTCTCACATTCACTCTGCTTACTAACCGTAGTTATCTTATTTTAAATAAGCAAGAATGCTGCAGCTTGCTTGCTGGAAAACCACACATTGTTACGGTTTCACAGTGCGTAATATGTTGCAATAATGTGCTTTTTCCCTCCCGCGTGGCCCGCTAGATAGTTCTGTTTGGCCTTCAATACCTACTTTGAAAGCAGATTTCAACAATTTGAGCAGATTCAAGGCGCTTTTAACCCAACAAGCAGGTGGCTAGCGCGGCTACTGAAGTTTAAAAACTTCTAAACACTAACCTCCCACTGCATTTTGGGGAGCTCATCCATCACATATTTAATGTGTCCACTACCCAAGGCCTGGCACATTTTTTTAAGGTGGTCGGCTCTGACCTCGTTACTTCTTTTCAAATTATATTTGGGGTAATTCATGAATTCATTCTATCTTTTCCAGCATCTTTGGTGGGTTTCCTTTAGTATTGGCGACTGTTACTCGATGGAATCCTGCTTCTGCTGTGCCTGCCCTGCAATGGCTGCTCCTCTTGTGCTACTACACAGACCGGGCCAGCTCCAATTGGTCTGTGACTGAATGCATGAATGCTTTGGTACATTACCATTGGCAACATTCAGTGTGTCTTATGGGTTGTCCTTCCGTTTTGCATACTTAACTTGTGTGCAACCTGTCTTTTTATGCTTGAGATGTGATTATGCATGGGCTTTGGATTTATGCCTTTGCAATACATCATGTCCGGACTCGGATTTCAAACAGCTGATGAGCCCCATAGTGGCTCACGAGCAGGACTGTTCTGGGATGGATTAATGGCGCGTGCGGCTGCACTTGGAATTTTGGCTCAATGGGATATCTGTGTGGCTGCACAGAATCTCCTACTTCAGAGTTATATTGAATATCACGCAAGTTATCCAGCGATGCTAATGGAGGCACCCGACTATGAGGAAGACTCTTGTTCATTCACCTTGTTAAATTGGATGGCGTCTCTTTTTTCTACAGACCACAATGATGTCCTTTTGGAGGGTGTTTCATTCTTTTGCTCCTACACCTTAATGGACTAACCGCATACATGGCCAGCCGGCATCATTTGGGTTTCGGATGCCTTTTTCCCCACTATATTTTTTTCCGCTACTTCCAGAACTTGTTTTTTTATGTAGACTCTCGTCTTTGCTTTTTTCAAATTTATGGACACGCCTGTTGAAATCTGCTCACGCTTTTTTAACTCTGTTTTCGTCCCATGTCTTCATGCGATGGACTTACCAGGGGGAGGGTGTAGTAGAGCTTATGGGCCCATTGTCGACATTTGCTTAGTTAGCATGAGCTTCACTGCCATGAGGCTGCTTTTGCGCACAACACAGCAAGCATATATTTCGCAAGACTCTGTTTGTGCCCCTTTCACATGAGATGACTGTTTTCCATGTAATAAATATCGCGTTTGTTAAAGCAACAGCCGTGCCTCACGCTTAATTGCTTATCTCTTGGGGACATCGCGCTTGACTGCAATTATCCTCGAGACGTGGCGCATTGGCTGTAGCATAGCGCCGAACCTCGTGCTGTTACCTGCGGTTGTGCCCAGCTTTATTTCATTTGATTGTGGCTGCTGCTGCCATCTGCATTGTGCATTTTTTGTGTTCTGCCTTATTAATCAGTGGAATAGAAACTTGTAGGAGCCGAGCTCTGTTTCACTTTCCTTTCTCCATTTTGGATCCTGGTTTGTTGTGTGTTCCCTTGGCCCGCCCACCCTCCCCGCTGACGCCTCCCAGCTGACCCTCCCACGCTCCGCCCCTCCACCATCCATTAAATGCCAGATGCTCCAACGCGCAGCGTCCACGCGCTACGGCCGCGCCGAAGGTGCGCCAAAGGTAAGCCCGTCTACGCCCGTCCGCGCCTGGACCGCGCCCAGCGCCATACCCCCTGGTCCTCGTAATGCCCACCCCTCCCGCATTACTTACGATGCCACCACCCTCCTAGCCCTTAACCCCGGCCGTTCCCCCAACTGCGTCCAAGCCACCCCTGGGCACACACATGGACCCTTCTCCTGCTACTCCTGCAAATTCGACGGCACTAAGAACAACTCCTCATCTACGAACACACAACAGATATCCGACCCCAACCACCTACAATGCATCCTGCTCAACACCCGCTCGGTCCACAGGCACGCCATTGACCTCTGGAATCTACTAGACACCATCTCTCCGAACGTCGCCTTCCTAACAGAAACATGGATGAACGCCTCCTCAGCCCCAGACATCACCATTGCCATCCCGGAAGGATATAAGATCATTCGCAAGGACCGTACCGGCCACACAGGAGGAGGCATCGCTATCGTCCATAAGAAATCCATCCGCATCTCAACAAGCTCAGACGTCAATCTCACCAACACTGAACACCTTCACTTCCAGATCCACATCGACCCCAAGACCACACTCAGAGGCACCCTCCTCTACAGGCCACCTGGTCCCCGCGCACAATTCAGTGAAGACATCACGGACTTCATCACTCCACACGCGCTCCCCTCCGAGGATTACATCCTTTTGGGAGACCTCAATTTTCACCTTGAGAAGAACAACGATCGCAACACCACCACCCTCTTGGACAACCTCGCCAACCTCGGACTTAAACAACTTGTCACTACCCCCACCCACATCGCAGGTCACACACTCGACCCTATCTTCACCTCCAGCAAACATGTCTCCTTCAACCACACCACAGCTCTCCTTTGGACTGACCACAGCTGCATTCACTTTACCTACAACAAGCCCACATCCAACAACCACCTACATCCCACCCTGCAAAGAAACTGGAACAAAATCACCTTCGACCAGATCTCCTCATCGCTTCTTCTAAACCCCCCAGCCCACTCCTCAAACCCCGACCAAGCAGCCACCAACCTCTCCCAATGGTTATCCAACAGCGCCGACACCCTAGCACCTCTGAAAAAACGACAATTCAAACTAGGCAGTAAGAAGGCCTCCTGGTTCAACGATGATCTTAAGAAATCCAAGAAACTCTGTCGCTCCCTTGAGAAGGCCTGGAAAAAAGACCCAACAACCAGCACCAAGGACGCCTTCAAAAACGCCACCCGCATACACCACCAACTGATCCGGACTGCCAAGAAGGCCGCATTCAAAGACCGAATAGATAACAACGCCCACAACAGCAAGGAATTATTCAACATCGTCAAGGAATTTACCAACCCCGCAGCCAACTCCAATGACATTGCCCCCTCTCAAGCCCTCTGCGACTCCCTAGCCTCATTCTTCCACAACAAAATTGCAGACATCCACAACAGCTTCGACAACCGACCCGAAGACCAACCCACCCAACCCCCTGCCGGACCCTCACCCCCCTTGAACATTCTCAATGACTGGAAGCCAATCTCTACTGAGGACACCATCCGTCTGATGAACTCTATCCACTCAGGATCCCCCACAGACCCATGCCCTCACCACATCTTTAACAAAGCAGACTCCATTATAGCACCGCACCTCCGAGACGTCATCAACTGCTCCCTCAACTCCGCAACCTACCCGGAAAGCTGGAAACATGCCGAACTCAGCGCCCTCCTGAAGAAACCCACAGCTGATCCCACCGAACTTAAAAACTACCGCCCTATCTCACTCCTCCCATTCCCGGCCAAAGTCATCGAGAAAGCGATCAACAACCAACTCGCCGCCTTCCTCAAAACCAACAAATCCCTCGACTCCTCACAATCCGGCTTCCGAGCCAAGCACGGCACTGAAACCGCCCTCATCGCAGCAACAGACGACATTCGATCTCTACTGGATAATGGAGACACAGTCGCCCTCATCCTCCTCGACCTCTCCGCAGCCTTCGACACGGTCTGTCATAGCACCCTTTTACATCGCCTCAGAGACGTCGGAATCCAGGGAAGGGCACTGGAGTGGATCACCTCGTTCCTCACCGGAAGAACCCAGAGAGTCCGCCTTCCACCATTCAAGTCAGAGGCCACTGAAGTCATCTGCGGAGTACCACAAGGTTCTTCACTCAGCCCCACCCTCTTCAACGTATACATGAGCCCCCTCGCGGCCATTGCACGCCAACACAACCTCAACATCATCTCCTACGCCGATGACACTCAACTGATCCTATCTCTCACCAGAGACCCTAACACTGCCAAAACCAACCTGCATGAAGGAATGAAAGAAGTAGCCGAATGGATGAAGCACAGCCGTCTGAAACTGAACTCAGACAAAACAGAAGTCCTCATCCTAGGCACCTCCCCCTCCGCCTGGGATGACTCTTGGTGGCCAGAGGCCCTTGGAAAAGCACCCATCCCGACGGACCACGCACGGAACCTGGGCGTCATCCTGGATTCATCACTCTCGATGAACAGACAAGTCAACGCCGTTTCTTCATCTTGCTTCAACATTCTGCGCATGCTCAAAAAACATTTCGTTGGATCCCCACCGAAACTAGAAAAACAGTCACCCACGCTCTGGTCACGAGCCGACTGGATTACGGAAACACCCTCTACGCCGGTACCACCGCAAAACTCCAGAAAAAACTCCAACGCATCCAGAACGCTTCAGCCAGGCTCATATTAGACATCCCGCATAAAGAACACATCTCTGGTCACCTGAAAAACCTCCACTGGCTCCCCGTCAATAAAAGGATCACTTTCCGGCTCCTAACCCACGCACACAAAGCACTCTACGAAATCGGACCCGAATGCCTCAACACACGACTGTCCTTCTACACCCCCTCCCGCCAGCTACGATCCTCCAACCAAGCCCTTGCCACTGTACCTCGCATCAACAAATCCACCATGGGAGGTAGATCCTTCTCCTACCTGGCAGCTAAAACCTGGAACTCACTTCCCACTCACCTTCGCCTTACTCAGAACCACCTAGCATTCAGAAAGCAACTTAAAACGTGGCTATTTGACAAGTAATTCCCCACCCTTCTTCAAGCGCCTTGAGACCCTCCGGGTATGTAGCGCGCTATATAAATTTATTGACTTGACTTGACTTCTGCTTTTCGAGTTCTCTGCTGTGCTCTGAGGTTTAGTCTGCACACGAGGTATAAGATCGATCAACAATGCCACTTGTTATTCTGTTCTGGTCAGTCCCTCACACCTAGACATAACATACTACCCACTGCTTCACTACTGGAAATTGTGTGCTTTAATATTGCAAGCAAAACATGTTTTGACACACTTTGAGGGACACCTTTCCAGAGAGAATAGCTGTGCTTGTCCTGTGATGTGAACATTTCTTCTAGGCCTTGAGGTATGGGGTCTGCTGTCAAAGCCCAGAGGTCTTCTTTTTTTATAAAAACTATTTATTACAATGGGGAGGGTGGTTAGGTCTCCTAGTCCCTTTTCCACTGTCTTTATAAAATGATATCCCAGTTTTTATTTTATGGAATTGTTACAATGCTGACTATATTGTGTTTATGCATTTTGCTGCTAGTAACGGCACTAGCACTGTACCATAGAGCGTTAGTTAAAATAAACATTTTAAACTATACCGCATCCCTGTTTATTTGCATTGTGGACAAGTATGAGTGGGTGAGCGAAAGAGAGGTCTGGCTCCAGCGATTCCCAAGACAGAGTGACATGTTCTGGGTTGTCTAATCATTGGTAGCTTTGCTTTAGTCGGAGAACGAATGAGACACTATAGTTAGTCGGTTTGGGATTTTGGGTTCTAATGTGGTAGGTTGGTACACCCCTATTCACTGAGGTGCCATTTTCCTGTGCATAGTTCTGTATATGTGCAGAATCCCTGCAACACCAGGAGGTGCTTCAGGCCCTGCAACAGGCAGGACTGACTATCAGGGCCAGTAATTGCCAGATCGGTCAGGGTTCCATGGTGTACCTGGGTCACCTGGTAGGTGGGGGTAAATACAGCCCCTCGAGGCCAAGATTGAGACTATCATGGCCTGGCAACCACCTAAAACTTAGACAGAAGTGAAAGTCTTCCCGGGCCTTACTGGGTATTACCTGAGATTTGTTAAGGAAAATGGCACCATTGTGGTCCCCTTAACAGAGCTGACTTCCAAGAAGCAGCCCGGATTAGTGATATGGACAGAGGCTTGCCAGAACACCTTTGAAACTCTTAAGGAAGCCGTGTGCACAGCACCTGTACTAAAGGCACTTGTTTTCCCCAAAACGTTCACAGTGCAAAGGGACGCTACAGAGCATGGCATGGGGCGATCTTAGCAAACACAAGGAGATGGTGGGCGGAGCACTGGAACTCTACATACACTCACCCCCAGTCACAGATCTGGGTTGAATCCATCATCGTTCTTTAGCGCACTCCACCACCTCAGTTTAGATCAAGCCATGTGCAAATCAGTCTTGACCCCTTTCCTCATGGGAACAGTCCAGCACGAACTGCCAAGCCAGGTCTTCCCTGGACTGGAAACAAACATCCTGGGACCAGTTCATTAGTAGAAGGTTACTTCCACGGGAACAGAGTTGGAGTGTGATTGAAAAGGAAGCTTTTGCTGTGGTCCGGGCAATGAAGAAGTTAAGACCATACCTGTTTGGGACTCACCTCCTAGTTCAGACAGACCAAAGGCCCCTCAGATGGCACATGCAGATGAGGGGTGAAAATCACAAACTGTTGAGGTGGTCCATCTCCCTACAGGGAATGGACTTCATTGTGGAGTATTGTCCAGGGTCTGACCACACCAATGCTGATGGTCTCTCCAGATTCTTCTGCCTTAGTGAAGAGAACTCCCAAGGGGCTGGGTAGCTCTCCCCGCTTTCAACTGAGGCGGACACATATTAGACCTGACAGCCTCAGGGTGGTGATGGACCTGGCCCTTTCTGCAGGGTCACCCTCAAACTTTTTGCTGTTCTCCTCCCCTTTTTTCTGACCTCGTTTGTATTGGCTTTGGGACTCTGGGCACTTTACCACTGTTAACTCAGGCTAAAGTGCATATGCTCTCTACCTAAAATGTGGTAACATTGGTTTATCCACGATTGGCATATTTAATTTACTTATAAGTCCCTAGTAAAGTGCACTATATGTGCCCAGGGCCTATAAATTAAATGCTACTAGTAGGCCTGCAGCACTGATTGTCCCACCCACTCAGTAGCCCCTTAAACATGACCCAGGCCGGCCACTGCAGAGCCTGTGTGTGCAGTTTAAACTGCAATTTTGACCTGGCAAGTTAACCTACGTGTCAGGCCCAAACCTTTTTCTTTTATTACATAAAAGTTACCCTTACATATAAGTCACTCCTAAGGTAGGCCCAAGGCAGCCCTATGGGCCAGATACAGTGTATTAAAACAATTGGACATGTACTTTTGAGTTTTACTGACTGCTAAATTTGTTTATCACTACTGCAAGGCCTGCCTCTCTCATAGATTAACATTGGGATTGCCTTAAAACATAATTTAAGTGTATTTTCCATTTGGAAGGAGATAGAGATTTGGAGTTTGGTGTCTCTGAACTCGGAAATACAAATCACAACTTATGGCGAAGTCAGATTTTAAATTCCAAGTCTGAAAATGCCCTTTTAGAAAGTTGGGGTTTTCTTACTTTAACCATTCTGTGTCTCTGCCTGTCTCTGAATATACTTCCGGGTTGGGTGACTGCTGGGCTTTGTGCATTACCTCTAGACAGTCACACACAAAGGGAGCAGGCATGTGACATTTGCATCCTAATGGCCCATCACCAGGCTGATGGGCCTTCCTGAGGTAGATTAGAAGGAAGGGGTTGACACACACCTGAATAGGACTGTTCTTTCCCCTACACAAAGAGCTGCACACCTCCCTGTAGTAGGCATGGAGCCAGGGCAGGAAAGGCAGGGATCCTGTGCTCTTCAAAGGCCTCTTTGAAGTCTACCTCACTTCAAAGGCACATTTGGGTATAAGTACTGAACCCCTGACACCACCAAATCAGAACTTAGCTGGAACAAAGGACATTCAGTCTTGAAGATGAGCTGCTATGATGTAGGAGGAACTGCAACTTTGCAAACTGCATTGCTGTGCTGGCCTGCTGATTGCTGTGCTGTAGGAGGGACTGCCACTTTGCTACCAGCTCTGCTGTGTTGGCCTCCTGCTTCTTGGCTGAGAGTGAGTGGACTGGACCTGTTTTCTACATCCTTGATTCCAAGGTCATCCATTGGTTTGTTGGCTTGCCTCCTGTTCTCTGAAGTCCCAGATTCACAAAAGATTTCTTGAAACTCTGATGGTGCTTCTGGACTCTGTCGTCTGTGAGTCATACCCTTGCCTGTGGTGCCCCCCTCCAGTCCTGGGGCTCAGAAGTGGGTTCTGCAGCTGCTTTATGCAAAAATCAAAGCAGTGACCCCTTTGCGCCAATTGGAACCAACACAGTACCTTCAGATGCCAACGAAGACCAATTCGACCACAACACAGTCCCAAGTGTGCGGTTCGATGATGACACAGCGCTGTTCCAAAGATACCTCTGCAAGGCTCGACTTTGGTGCAGCACCGATCCTTAGACATCAACTGCGAGACTCGACTCCGACGCATAGACTGTGTGAACTGGAACCGACGCATCGAGCCTTCGACATCAACACTTGCTCCTTACAAGGGTACTTTTTCAGCAAGCCCTGTGTGGGTCCTGTAGCCAGGCTGCCCTCCATTGTGGTCGCCCTGAAATTTGAATTTACCCTAGCCTGGCACGCCTCAAGTAACCTTTTAGTGCTGTTGACTTCTAAGCACTGCTTGGGAATTTATTCTTTAAAAGTTCTTATCTCGGCTTCTACTGATTGGATTTTTGTCATTTTTGTCTTGTTTTACTCAGATATATATTCTCTATTTCTCGAAACTGGTGTGGAGTCTTTTTGTGGTGTTTTCATTGTGTTACGTAACTAAAGCTTACACAAATACTTTACACATTGCCTCTTAAGCCTGACTGCTCTGTGCCAAGCTACCAGCTGGTGAGCACAGGTTAATTTAGGTTGTTTATCTGACTTACCCTGACTAGGATTGTGGATTCCTCTTGGACAGGGTTTATATTCTGCCAGCCACAAACATACATTTCTAAAAGGTGGTCTTCCCTCCAACTATTTGCCTTCCTCCTTCACTTTTTCTGACCTCATTTTTCTTGGCTTTAGGACTCTGAGCACTCCACAACTGCTCAGCAGTGCTAAAATACATGTGCTCCTGGCTCTAAACATGGTAATATTTTATCATACCCAATTGGCATATTTAATTTAGTTATAAGTCCCCAATAATGTGCACTGCATGTACCCAGGGCCTGTAAATTAAATGCTACAAGTGGGCCTGCAGCACTGTTTGTGCCACCCACTTAAGTAGTCCTCTCACCATGTCTCAGGCCTACCATTGCAGAGCCTGTATGTGCAGTTTACATTGCCATATCAAGCTGGTGAATTAAATATTTTTGCCAGGACCAAACCTTTCCTTTGTGTACATAAAAGCCACCCCTAAGGTGGACCCTGGACAACCTAGAGGGCAGGGTGCAATGTTTTTAAATGGCAGGACATGTACTTTAAAGTTTTACATGTCCTGGTAGTGAAAAACTCTCAAAGTCCTTTTTCACTACAGCAAGGCCTATCTCTCCCTTATGATAACATTATGATTACCTTATTACATTTTATAAATGAAATTTCCAATTGGGAAAAGATACAGCTTTGAAGTTTGGAGTCTCTGGAATCCAAATTTAAAATCCTAATTTATGGTGTAGTTGGATTTTAAAAACAATTCTGAAATTGCCACTTTTAGATAGTTGGCATTTTCTTACTTAAGCCATTCGGTACCTGCTGCCTGTCTTTAATCACATGTCTGAGGTGGGTGACAGCTGGGCTTTGTGTGTTCCTCCTAGACAGCCAAACACAATGGGCGCTTAGGTGTGACTTAAATAGGCCAACCTGGCAGGATGGAAGACAGGAGCAGGACCCATCTTTACCTACACCTTAATATGATGTGTCCTGACCCCACACAAACGGCTGCATAGCCCCCTGTAGTGAGTCTGGAGCCAAGGCAGGACCTCTGTGCACTTCAACGGCCTGTCTTTGAAGTCTCCCCCACTTGAAAAGGCCAAACTGGATATAGGTACTGGACATCTGACACCACCACCACTTGAGTACACTTCTGTACATGTGAAGACTCTGCCAGGAAGAAGGACTGCTGTACTGCTGAAAGGGTTGCCACTCCATAATACTGCTGCTTTGCTTAACTCCTGCTTTGCTGTGCTGACCTGCTGCCTGCTGCCCTCTTACTTGGGTGAAGGGACTAGTCCTGCATCACTTGAACCCAGAGTGACTCCAAAGACTAGCTGGCTGGGTTGCGAACTGGGAAGGACATGCTTGTCTTACTTCTAGAATTGATAACATTAAAACTATTGAGTTGGGTAGCACAACTCCAAATAATAATGGCAAGAGATGGCACTGGTGGAGAAGTGTGGCTCAATGGTTAGAGCGGCAGACCCTGATGCAGAGGTCTGGCCTGGGACCAGGGTTCAATACCCGCCTCAGCGGGTCTTGGGCTCAATTTCCTCGGACCTGATAATTCTCGCCTCGGTGCCTATTCCAATCATGTGTCCCACTCTGCGACTCTGGGCAATAGCTTGCTTAATCTCCACAACGGCCCCAAAAGCGCTGGGATGCCTGGTTTCACCCTGGGGGTGCCCAGGAGTGGACACTCACAGGGAAAACCAGGAAGGGTTCCTAAGTGGTATAGGTACAGCGCCGGGACACTGCCTCAGGGAAGTAGCTGTGCCCTCTATAAATGCCGGTACATTTACATTTAGATTTACTTCTTTGAATGTGTATATCTAGTCAATACTTATACTTGGTCACTAATAATATTTGAACTCCTAACAATTCTGTAATTTGCATATTATTCTCTGAGTCATGCAAGGGGATTTAAGTAGGTTATGAATATAGCTGAGTGTGGTAGACTGTGGAGTGGAGTGTAAAGTGTGACTAAGGAGAACATGTTATGGACTCTGGAGGGTGGCTGCAACATGATGAATTTGGAGAACATGCATTGGGAATTGTGGGGCAGGGGTTTTATGAAGACTGGAGAGTAGAATGTGGCTGAGCATATTGTGCAGTTTAGGTTGCTGGAAGTTGAGTGTGGTGAGTCTGAATCAAGTGTTAATAAAGAGAAACAATGAACCCTGAACTAATTAGATGTGTGATTTTTTGGAACACTGTAACACGATTTTGTCATAGAAATTCAGGAGCTATGACACAATCACCAGTTTGCAGGCATCAAGAAATAAATGTGCAAGACCCACATCTTTGACCCTTATCAGGCCATAAGCAAACATTTAGCACCCCTTAGGCTGATGGTCATTCAAAGACACCCGCTGTCTCCACCGTCTCATTTTCTTTACAGTGGACTGTCTAATGCTCCACTGCAGAATATTCCCAGTTTTGCTATAGCCACATAGATAATAGACCAATAAAAAAGCGTTTCTATAGGCTGGCATTCAATTTATGAGCATGACACAGGTAAATGCGATTCCAAAGGCAAAGAGCGTATGTTACTAACTGACTTTAGTGTTACTCATGCGAGAAGCATGTGACTGTCACCTGGACCCTTCTGCTCATTGTGGGAAATTGAAATACGCTGTTTGATAGCGGCATGTGCTAATAAAGTTTTAAACAGATTTTAATGTAATATTGTGAGAGTGATAAACCAAACGTGGTATATTTATTATATTGGTAGTGTCACTACATATTCTAGATTGGTTCTTCATTGTTGATGCTATGATATCATCTGTGTTCTGGTGTGAAGCTCACCTAACAGTAATCTTATTTTTTATTGATTGCTCTCTAATGGCTTTTCTGCCCACAGTGGGTGCAATAACTGGGTTCTTATCTTAGTACGTCAGACCCGATTTGCAAAGCTATTTGGGATCCATGGGTGAATATAACTACATTTGCAAGGGGTAAATCATATTCCTGATTTACAAATTGGAAAACTTTGGGATCTTCTTTTTACGTGGTATTTGCTCACATGTAATTTGCCACTCTGTATGTTAACACATTTACTTGATTCCAAGACAGAAATACTTTTCCTCCTCGTAAGTCTTCCTCGCCACAGTAATAACCCAATGAACCATCTTGCAGGCCAGACTTGTTTATGGTAATGTACTTTATTTGGGTGATGACAAGACCTCCGTCCACCGTCTCCAGCTTATTCAAAATGCGGCGGCCCACCTGCTTTTCGGTGCCTAGGTACACCTCGATTTCCCCTCTGCTTCATCAACTTCACTGGCTCAAGGTACACAAACGTATTGAATTGGGGGTAAATGAAGGGATTTGCTTTAGTTGTAATTACTAGCTTCTCTTTACTTGTTGGTGTCTCCTACCAATTGCTAATGTATCCTTAGATCCATTATTATATGCAGCTTGAAAATGTAATAAACTCTGTGTAAAAAAGAAAAAGAAAATGGGAGGCCGCTCGTTTTCTTACCTGGGCCCTGAATTGTGGACTTTTCTTTATAGTCAGGTTTAAGTCCTAGCTTCGAAATAACCTCAACCTAGCTAGTCCTGCTCAGTGCCGGGAAACCCTGTTGGGTAGCTGTGCCCTTTATAAATCTTTAAAATAAATAGATTAATAAAGCTTCAGCTCCCCCACAGAACCCTCCAAGCAAATTAGCACTCTAGCCTCCCCATCCCTCCCTAACATGGTTGACCTCCTTCACCCCTAACTTGCCATAAGAAGAGGCACAACCCACCCCACTTCCTTGTTTTTTTTTTGGTTCTGCTTTGCAGACTCTTCAAGCAAGTCACAGGCAAGAGGGGCAAAGTCACGCTGTAGCAGACCCAGGGTCGCAGTACGAAGCCCTGCTGTGAGGGCTTGACGCATCAGGCATTCCGGGCATAATGTAATTTGCAGAGGAATTCAGATGCTTGGATAATGCTCTGCAGTGTGCACGCTGTTAGAGTGTTTTAGTCACTTAGCAACTGGCGCAGTCATCACTGTGTTTTTCATGACACCTTTCTTTATTGATCGACCAATTTAAACCTGGCTCCTTTGGGGTGATTTTTGTGCTTTTAACGAGCGTGTTTCAAGATGGAGAATGCAGATGAGACTAAACTAGTGTACAAACTCAGGCGGAGCCCCCTTCATTGCACGCCATACAGCAAATGATCCAGGGTGCAGTGGCTGCTGTTTTTAAGGAGCATGAGGGCCCTTCATCACCTAATAAGCAGCATATCGAGCCTTCCACCAGGAGAGGAGGATGATCTCAGGGGCTGTTATGTGCAGGGGCAGGAGCTTGAGGAGGTGCTGCAGCATATCACTCTGACTGAATTTATTAACTGTTCAATTAATTAAAATCATTAGAGTAAGAAAGAATAAAACTGGTGAGTAAAACAATGATCACATTAAAACTATAAAGACTGCTGGTTAAAAAGTTTTTTGTTCAAGTACTATAACCCCTCTCCGTTGCACCCACTCGGACCGTCAGCCCCGGGTCTTTATCGTAAGTCCTTGCACCAAGTTTCTTAGATACTTTCGTAGGCCTTGGTGGTTTTCTCCTACAGAGAGCCATTGATGTGGTGCGATTTCTTTAGGGCAGATGGATAGAATCATGGCTCATTTGAGGGGAGGCTGCCTTGATCCCCTTATTGTACCACGCTGGTGGCACTGGTTTGTTTGTGATCGTTTGCGGTCTTTAAAGCCATTCAAATCAGATGAATGAATTTCCCAAGACTCGCCAAGGTCATCGTGGTTATTCTAGAAAAGCACAAGGCTGATGCTTCGCCGCATGTCTTGATTCCCTTGATGTTGCAGGCTGGGCGGAAAAGACGACGGCGTTCATTCGCAAGGTCAGGGGCAGCAGCATGAAAGGTGAAGCCAGGATTCCCTTTTGTAGGGGCACAGTCTGCAGCTTGTATTTTCCCCATTACAAGCCCATGTGGGGTTAAATTCAGTGATTCCTAGAGTACACAGTCTCATAGAGAAGATTTTAGTTCTGGCTTGTGGTGTCAGGGCCTCATTCAGGTAGGGTTGTGCCTTGACTACCATGTAGGAACTATTCAGCGGGTCTAGGTGGGGGCTATAGCGTAGGGATTTAAGGTCCAGTTTGAATAAGATTTTCAGAACTTGTCTGTTTATGGCTTTATTCCATGCATTTAGTGATATTTCTGGCAGTGGTATGCTATTTTCCTCGATCTTTAGAATCTTGAGTGCTTTGCCAAGACTGGTGTACCATGCTGATCTTGGCCCTTCGAAGATGGCTCTCAATTAATATCTTCGGGAGTTTGTTGGGGCCCTTTTAATCCTTAAGTATGATTTTATAATCTCCCCTTGGCACATCAAGTCTGGCCTAACCAGGCCTAGCTCCAATCTTAGTCTTGACTTCCTTGCCGACTTTGGGATAGAAAAGACTGATTTGTATGCTTTGGATTGGATTGCGGTGAGAAGGGCATCCTACGTCCCCGGAAAGGCCTGGTGGCCATAGCTGATGGCTGGCAGCAATTTTGCTTTTAATGCAGTTAATATTAGTCCGGCTGTGGGGCTTATCAGATGTAAGCTCAGTTGCTTTAAAAGGAATATCACCTTATTGGCCTTGGACGACTGCTGTTTCAGATGGACATTTGCATTGGTCCGTTCCGTAAACCAAACCCCTAGGTAGTTATACTCTGCCACTGTACTGATCTGCAGATATCCCATTCGCCACTGTGCTTTCTTTTTCAGATGTTAGCTCTCAAAAATGACGACCTTAGTTTTCCCTTGGTTTACTAGAAGGTTGTTATCTTTGTTGAATTGATTCAACGCATTTAGGGATCTCTGTAGGCCCACCCTCATGTGGTCCATTACAGCTGTGTCGTCGGCATATTGTAGGACCGGCAGCCTCATGCTGCCTAATCTCGGTGCTACTAAGCTGGCGCCTTTCAAGGCATCCCCCAAATCCGCTGTGTACAAGTTAAAAAGGATGGGCGCCAGCACGCATCCTTGTTTCAGCCCGTTGTTTGTTATTATTTTAGGGGACACTGTACCAGCGCTGGTTTTAACCTGCACCCAGGTGCCATTATAAAGTGATCTGATTGCCTTCAGTAGGTTTGGCGGAACGCCCCAATTTTCTAGTTTCCGCCATAGCCTACTTCGTACCACTTTATCGAATGCTGTGCTGTAATCAATGAAGCAACAAAAGAGGGGAGGGTTTTTATTCTTTATTGCTTCAGTTGCTTGGTGCGCTAATGCCAGGATATTATCCATTGTCGATGCTTGTGGTCTGAAGCTAGTCTGATAGCAGGGTATGATGCTTTTTCCTTCGGCCCATGTCTCCAGGTCCTTCAGTATGAGGCGGGCGTAGGCCTTGGCTTCTATGTCAAGAAGAGCGATGAGCCTATAATTCGATGGCTTTAGACGATCTCCCCTTTTAAAAATTGGGACTAATATGGAGCCCCTCCATGAGTCGGGGGTTATTGCTGTTGTTAAGGAATGGTTATAAAGAGGAGTAAGGACAGATGCCCAAAAGTCGGGGGCCTTTTTAAAAACCTGGGCCGGTATCCCGTTTGGTCCAGGGGCCCCATCATTCTTCATGTTCTTAAATATCTTAATAACCATATTATGGTTTATCTGGGCTGACAGGGTACGGCGCATCTCTGCCTGGTCTTGCAAACCCCTATTTCGGGGGCTAGAAGTTTTTTCTTCGATCATTGCCCTGGGTAGGTGGAGACAGTTCGTCCCACAGTTAGAATCTTCAGTACTGCATGTGTTTACATGGGCAATTGAATATAGCTGCTTTACGTAGCCACCATAAGTGTGGCAGGGTGTACTCAGACGTGAGTCCCTTGTTCACTTTGCCACTGGATTCAAGCAAGCCGGGCTGAAGAAGGCTGGAATGCCAGAAACCGGTCCTCGGAAGCTTGTTTCCGGTCCAGGGAAGACATGGCTTGGCAGTTCGGGCTGCACTGTTCCCATGAGGCACAGGGTCAGACTGATTTGCATACAGCCATGTCTGAACTCGGGTGGCAGAGTGGGCTAAAGAACGGTGATGGATTAAACCCAGATCTTTTGACTGGGTGTGAGTGTTTGATTGATTCAGATGCTCCGTCCATCACCACCCCCCTTTTGTACCGCTTTACGTAGACGAGCCAATCTTGCTCTCCCACCCCCTTTTCTCTTTCAGCACCTCTGCTGCTTAGCCGGTTTATGTGTCTTCATAATCCTGCTGAGTTCTTCTGTTTGAGCAGGGAGAAAACTTTGATCCATTCCCTCTCCACGTGAGCATTTTTGTGTTCCCACCATTTCTTTCTTAGGGCTGCCCTCAATTATGCAATCGATGTCCCATCTGTTTGTCCGCCCCCTCTTTTCTTTATTACTAGTTCCTTACGCAAGAGGCGTTTGGTCTCACGTATGTCCTTGGTTGGACGGATGATTCCAGCTGTTAGTTTCTTTTTGGGCCTGGAGCATTGTGGCTGGGTATGGCCCAAGTTTGTTTATATCTAATCAACTATGGCCGCCCTTATTTTTATCGGTGAAGACGGAATTGCTGGTATCTCCTCCTGCTTTAGGTCCAGCCAGTTTTGAAGTTTTGCTCCTGTCTCGTCTGTCCATCTGATTCTCTTTAGGAGGCTGTAATTTTCGTCCCCTCTGGACTCTCCGATGGCTTGGAACTTAAGGGCCGCTGGAACTTCTAGCTTGAAAACTGCTATTAGTGGCCTGTGATCGCTTTCCGACCTGATCTTGACTGTAAAATCTTCCAGACTGGCCGCCATTACTTCGCTGACCATGATATAGTCGATCCTCGAGATGTCCCGGAAGGTCGGCTGTAGTGCCCGCCATTCGAGTATCTTGCTTTCACAGCGTACGTTGAAGATAGCTTATGATTGCCGAATAAGTCATGAAAGGGTGCAGCCCTTCCCGTCCCTCGATATGGGGATGCTGTATTGTCGAGGTCCTTCAAGTTAAAGTCCCCGACTAAGATTACTTGATGATTTTTGTATTTGTTTAGGAGGCTGTTGATTTCCCTTGTCGATGCCTTCAACTGATCTTTCATGGTGGTTTGAGCTGGATTGACATAGCAGTTTATTATTAGGAGGCGTCTTGGCTGTAGTGTGTGTTTCAGACCTTCTATTTGTAGGGCTTGCAGCCCAGGTAAATTTAGGTTTATTCCAGTCGCTACGAGGGGGCTTGCGTTTTTTATATAAACTGATAGACCGCCGGAGGGGCGACCAAAGAGGTTCTTCTTTATTGCTGGCACTTGATGTTCATAGAACCCTGCCAATGGTGTGCTAGATAATGCCCAGGTCTCTTGGAGGCAGAGTATGTCTCCTGTTTCCAGGAATAGCCTCAGGTTGTTATTCTCTGCGATCTTGCTGCTCCCTGCGATGTTCCATGAAATTAGTGTTAAGTTCTTCTTAGGAAGAGGTACTCCCTTTGTTTCACTCCTGCCGGGCCTTGGCTTGCTGTTGTTAGGAGCGATTCTGTGTTCTTCCCCAGTTTCCAGATTGATCCAAGAGGGAAGGGATGGCACTAATAACCCTTTGGTTGTTTTGACATGCGATCTTGAGTCCTGTGTAGTCCTTATGTCTCTTCCCTGTATTCTCCCGGAGTCCTGATCTATTTTTCCCCTGCAGGACTGACCAGGGGCCCATATCCCCCTTGTCTGGAACAAGAATGTATGGGTATTTTGGGTTGGGAAGATTCTGAGCCTTGATGCCCCATTCGGCAAGTTGTATGGAGTTGTTCAAAATAGCTTGTGCAGTTTCCTTTTTCTTCAAACCTAATATTGTTGAATTGCCGTGTGTGTCGCCCTTCATGCTCAAGCATCTCACCCACTCTATGTCCCCCGTTTGTAGCTTGTCTAGCACGGCAAGGTGCTTAAAAAGGCGAAGAATATTGCACCTGTTCAAAATATTATGCTGACCCGTGCTACAGAATCTCAGGGTGAGGACTTTGTCATGGATGGCAGTGAATGAATGAATGAATGAAAAGCAATTTATAACGCACAACTTTTCCCAACGGGCGTCAAGGCGCCTAACCAAACAATTATACCAAATAAAAGAAACAGAGAAACATACTACTGATAGGCCTCAATGAAAAGCTGCGTTTTTAATGATTTCCTAAAAAGGGCCAGAGAGGGTTGTGCTTTTAACTCGGAAGAGAGTTCATTCCACAGTATGGGGGCCATGGAGGAGAAGGCACTTCCACCCCATCTGACTCTATTTGTTTGAGGAACAACTAGGAGATTCTTAGAGGCAGAGAGGAGCCTTCTGCTCGGGATGTAGGGGACCAGGAGAGAGCCAATGGCTTCTGAACCTCCACCTGCCAGGGCACTGAAGACCAGGCATAAGATTTTGAAAGTGATCCTAAGATGAATCGGGCTCCAGTGCAAACTCTTCCTAGCAAGAGTAGCACAGGAGGTGTTAGAAACGCCCAGAACAAATTTGGCAGCCGAATTCTGAACGTTATGGAGGCGTAGAATCAGGCTCTTATTGATTCTGGGATACAATGCATTACAGTAATCTAACCATGATGCCAGAAGGGCCACCACAGTCTGTTTACGAGCTTGGGGGGAAAGATAATGGGCTATTTTTCTAAGAATCTTGATGACTCCCCAACAGGTGGACACAGTCCGGTTAACCTGTTGCGTCATGGCCAGTGCAGTATTAAAAATCACTCCCAGATTGCGGGCTGATTTAACAGGCATAGGACATGTTCCCAGGGAAGGGGGCCACCAATCACTGGACCATATGTTTTGATCTTTGCCGAAGATCAAGACCTCGGTTTTCTCTCCGTTCAGCTTCAGTGACCGTTCCTGATGAATAACTCTTTTTGTTCCTCCCTAAATTTTGTGCCACCTGGATTAATCCGATATTTGGGCTTCCTTGTTTGCTTGTGGCAGGTCTGACTTTGGATTTGAGCTCTGGCTGTTGCTGTACCTGGTGCTGGGCTGGTGCCCGGGGCTTTGCTGTAGTGGTTTTATATCGTCCAGCGGTGGCAGTGATATTGACCAAGATTGCTGTATACTTTTCTCAGCTGGTGCATGACTTATGTCCTCTGACGTATGGTGTAGTGGTTTTTTATCATCTGTCAGTGGCAGTGATTTTGGCCATGATTGCGGTACCATTATTACAGCTGGTGCATGGCTTGTATCCTCTGACTTTTGGCTCCCTGGGGAGTGTCCTGTTCTTAACTGCAGTTTTTGACCTGTCGCATGTGGATTACTTGTGGCGATTAGCTGTTTTTGCTGTTCAGCTGGAGGCAAAATCGTGTCAAAAGCATTTGTGCCCCAGTTCTTAATTGTGAAAATTGGATAAAGCTGGCTCACTTTGGGGTCCCCTTGTGGTGGTCTGCCGTCAATCTTCCTTAGCTGCAATTGTCTTCCTCTTATTTTGTTTTTTTTCTGTTGTTTCTTAATCTTCTTTTTTTCTCTTTTTGACAGCAGGCGTTCAGGGACGGCGATTTTGCAGGGAGTGAGTTCTTTTAAGTCAGATTCCCTGTCATCAGGAACTTCGATGCTCTCTGTTGCACTGCTTTTTGGGCTTTGTATTCCATGTACCATTTTGGCATTATACGGAGAGGCCTCACTCCTTTGTGCTTCTTTTTGCTCCAATCCTGCAGGTAACCTTAAGCCGAGATCGATTGATTCCATTTGTCTCACTCCTAAAGGGTAGCCACTTCTTGGGGTCCTATCATCTGAGTTGCTTGGCAGCCGTGATTCTTTGAACATTCTTTACTATATTGGCCAGGATCTCAGGAAGTAGCGCCCATTTATCCATGAGAGTTGAGCAGGAACAGGAGCATTCACCTCGGTAAGATAGCAAGTTCTGGTCGATCCTCTTTTCCAACTCTTCCACTCTAGAGCTTATGTCAACTAGGCGGCCAGCAATCGATTGCTGAAGATCGATTTAGACTTCCATTTTGGTTGACTGCCATAATAGAGCTTTGTTAGTGTCACTGTTTCATTCTGGCCTCAGTGACAGCCTTCTGGGCTGTCATAAAATGTGCAGTGATCTACTTTTGCATTGGTGGCCCGCAGAGACCCTATTTGTTGAGTTTGCCCCCACCCCAGCAAATTTGGGGTCAGTTCTAGTGTTCTCTCGATTTTATCTCCTAAAGTTTGAAGAAACGAAGATGTAAGCTCCCCTACCACTGGTGAATCTAAGTGTTGAGCAATTAGTTGCTGTCGGCTGCTTGTGGGGGATGGCGCTGGTACTATGCTCTTCATGCTCTTACTAGCCGAGCTGTGATCATGATCTTTTGACCAGTGGATTTGCACCCTTATCACTGCATCGTCCCCAGCTCCTCTTGGTGCAGTTGCGTGGTCCGAGTCATTAGTAACGTTGATGGCTTTATCTATGGGTGTATGAGAATTTTGTACGCTGGGTATTTCGTTTGATTGTATACCTTTATGTTGTTTGCGCTCTGGTTGACCCAGTTCCTGTTTATTGCTATATTCCAGGTGAGGCAGTGAGCCTTCTCTGGGTACGGCAGTGTAGATTGGGGGTTGACTAGTGCTACTTTCTTGCATGGTACTCGCAATGCCCCCTTCCCCTGGTATGTTCTCGGTTACCTGCTCCTGCCTACCCTGGTCGGTATTGGCAGTGCCTGTCCTAAAAAAGTTTCTAATTGACCCCATTGGTTCTGCATCTTGAGGCAGTTCATTTAGATTTTCTGTGAGTGATTTACTCCTGGTGATCCTTTTAATAGGCAGGCCCCTATTGGAGGGGTCCTCACCGGTCTTATGTTGTCTGGCCTTTCTTTTGGGTCCCATTTTACTAAGTTTCACTCAGGGAGAATGCTAATAGCTTGGCTAACTTGCCCATTGTTATTATTTTCTTTGTTCACGTTTGAGACTGAAAGACTGGTGTGATGTGAATCTGGTGATTAAGGGGCGGTATGTTCCTTAGTTTTGTGTGCAGGGTTTTCCCGATTTAATTGTCGTGAACGTGCGTAGTTTTTAACAGTCCCCTCGACTTATGTCGTCCGTAGTTGACCACCTGTTGTTCTGGATGCTGGAAATATCTAATATTGGCTTAAGGTTGAACTTAACAGTGCTGCTGAATCGGCTTGAGTCGGCTGGGGCAAAATCGGTGTTGGCTGTTGTTTGGCTCTGCAGCTAGGTGCCACAAGTGAAACTGTACCCCACTATTTTGTTGCTGCTGGGTATTCAAGCGAAGCGTCTATCCACTGGTCCCTATGGATGCGAAATTGCCCCTCGCTGGCTGGCTGAGGATTGAGGCGCCAGGGGGCGTAGTGCTAAGTACTAGGATCTTGTAGGAGCATGTGGGAACTAGTGGGGCGAGCAACGATGCGTGTGGCGCACCGGGTAGTCATAGGCATGCCTCCATTATCCCTTTTGGGAGTGCTTGCCCCTTGTTTGAGTGTGCTGCTTTGCCTGCCTGTAAAAGAAATGGAGCTCTGGAACAGGCTCTCCTGTGCTCACTTCTGCGCTCCACTGAATGGTCTGTGACTGCTCCTCGAAGCTCCTTGCAGATGGCGCTCTCTTGGGTTGTTGGTTGGTTGTGACGTCTTTCACCATGCACAGAGTGCCCTACAATGTGGTGTCGTCCGTGTGGAGGGGCAGCTACCAGCGGAGTCCCGTTAGATAATGCCTGGGAACTCAGGGACCACACTGCGCTAATGCTGCCCGCCTCCTACTGCCGCAGCTCGGATGCGCAGAGGTGGCTGGGCTCCCACGAAGCAAGGCAAACAGATGGCTAGGTCTGGCTAATTGGGGAGAGGCAGCCCCCAAAAGTGGCCCCTCAACCCCTCAGCCACCTCGTCCGACTTGTGGCCAGAACACCACTCTCTGTGCTCTGGCAGCAGGACCCCTGGTTCAGCGGGAGAGGCAGCAAGAGTCAGATCAGAGGGGGGGGCAAGCAAGGGAGACAGCCGGTCAAAGCCCCCTCCTTCCACGCAGCCTTGTTTCCCAGGCTCTTAAGCTGGTGTTTTTCGGCCGCGATTTCGGCTGCGATTTTCGGCCGCGGTGCGCGGCTCTTCCTGCTCTTCTCTGTTTTGTGCCTGGGATGATTGTCAGGTATAGTCTGCAGGGGTGCGGGGGTGATTAGTAGGGGCCCTAGCTGATAGCTGAAGCCGCTGGCAGTATGGGAGTGTTTTACGCGTCCCCCGCTCCTGCTCCTACTCCTGCTGCCGCTCTGCTGCTACTCTGTTGCTGCAGTCCGGAGGTCCGAGCGGAAACACGCACTGGATCACTGGATTCTGGATTCTCAGGCAGCAGATCCAGTATGTACTGCTGCAGCATATCAAAGATAATCTATCTTTCTCTGTGTCCCAGGTGGAGGAGGAATCAGAGGATTTCTTCATGCTTTACCAAAGGCGTGAGCCTGAGTTTCTCCCTCTGCATCCTTCAATAAAAAAGGTGATGGACAATGAATGGCAGGACACAGGCAAGCCTTCCTTTCCACAGTACTTGCCTAAGTGGTATGCCATTCAGGACTTCGCAATGGATTTTCCAGTTGCGGTAAAGGTAGACTCCTTGATGGCTGGGTTGTCTTCGCAGGGGGTTATCATTTCAGAGGACCCCTCCCCTTCAGACCCGATCGACAAAAGGGTGTTGTCGGCAGTCAAGAGATCTTATGCTGCGGCTAACTTCTCCATTAGGGCCTCAGTTTATCTCTCCTACACTTTTGTCCCTCATGTTAAGTTTAAAAAGCTGTCTTTGCAGGAAATCCTTCTTTTGCTGGTTTGGGGAAAAGTGTTGGTATCTTTGAATCTGCTTGATGCCTATCTGCACATGCCAGTTCATCAGCGGTTCCTCAGGTTCTGTGTAGATCCTAAGCATTTTCAGTTCCAGGTACTACCTTTTGGATTGTCCTCAGCCCCACGGGGTTTTGTGAAAGTATTGCCCCCCCACCCCCGGTTGGGCTCATCCATAAATAGGGGATTCAGGTGTTCCCTACCTTAATGACTGGCTGATTTCTGTCTCTTCTCTTTTTCAAGTGGACTCTGCATGTCCAGAGGCTCTGCGATATTCTAGAGGTCCATGACTTTCTGATCAACCACGAGAGGTCACATGTGGTTCCCACCCAGGACCTGGTGTTCAGTGGGGGTCACCTGGACATGGTCAGGGGGCAGGTGTTTCTGCTGGCGGACAGGAGAGCGGCCTTAAAGAAGGAACTGGGTTGCCTGCTCAAACTGAATTCAGCCTCAGTGCATTGGTGGTTGAGATTACAGGGCTTGATATCAGCAGTAATTAATGTGTTACCATGGGCTTGGTTGCACATGTACACGTTAGTGAACCATCCCCTGTCCAATTGGTCCCCTTGTTCTGCGATTTATGATCTTCCGATGGTGGTTTCCCCTCAGCTCCGGGTATCCATCTTGCAAGAGGGATTTCCTTTTAAGTCTCCTCCTACTTTCCACTTTGGATTCCTGGTCTGTTCAGGGGAAGTGGGATCGCTTGCAGGCTAGTTGTTCTTCTAACGTTAAGGAGCTGAAGGCTGTTCAGTTGGCTTGTCGGGAATTTGGATCGGCCTTCGGGAGCGTTACATGGTGGTCCGGACGGACAATCAGGTGGTAATGAGGTATCTCAATCACCAGGGGGGTTGCCGGTTCAGTCCCTGTGGCTCCTGGCTCAGAAGATTCTGACCTCTTGAGAGAGCAATGTGCTGTCTCTGCAGACTGTGTACCTCCTGGGGAGGGAGAATTGTGCAGTAGAATGCCTGAGCAGGCTCTTCCCACTCATGACTTAGATCTCTTTGTCGACTGTGGTGTTCCATGTGTTGCAGAAGAGGCTTGGGTGTTGGAAAGTGGACTTATTTGCGGACAGGGGAAATGCTCTCCTGCCCGCTTCTGCAAAATTACTCCTTGGACGGCGGTGTGGCAGATAGAGGGATGTCATTCAGGTAGCCAGCAGGCCTCCTTTATGCATTTCCATTGATCCTATTATTTGCCAGGGTATTGAGCAAAATACACCTTGAAAAAGCTTTAGTACTGTTGGAGGTGCCATGCTGTGTCCGGCACCCGTGATACCCTCTTACTGAGGTAGCTTGCGGTTTAGGAGTTTCGGGTGATTACAGACCATTTGTACTCTGTGAGGGGTCCCTCTCCACCGGCAGGTGTTCTGCAGGGCTCCATCTTCAGGCCTGGCTACTTAGAGGGTGGCTAGTTGTCTAGGGGTTGCTGTGCAAAAGTGGTTCACTTGATTCAGAGCTCCAGGCATCCGGCGATTCTACGGTATTATTCCAAACATTGGCTGTTGTTTTCTGGGTGGTGTGTCACTACGGGGCTGGACTCTGATTCTGTGGATCCGATCAGGATCCTGGATATTTTTCTCTGATGGTTTTTCATTGGGCCTGACGCCCTCTATTCCTCGGGCTCAGTGGGCGGCTTTGCGAAGTCCCCATTTGGATGAGTTAGATCCTTTGGATTCCTGGTTGACGCGTAGTTTCAATCTTCAGAGTCATTGGGTGATTTGTCCTGCCCTGGCCTGGGATCTCCCCTTGGTGTTGCAGGTGCTACAAGCTGCTCCCTTTGAACCTTTGGGAGAGGTTGACATCAAGTTCTTAACCATGAAGGTTGTTTTTATGGTGGCCATTGTGTCGGCTGGGAGAATTGGGGAGTTGGGGTCCTTTTTACGGTCTCCTCCTTTCTTGAAGGTGTTGCCAGACTGCATTGTCCTGCGGTCTGATCCGAAATTCTTGCCCAAGATCCCTTCCGTGACTAATTGTTCCAGGTAGCTTGTGCCGCCTACTTTTTCACCTGAGCCTCGGTCTGGGGTCGACATAGTTCTACATCTGTTGGATGTATGAAGGGCGGTGCTGGTGTATCTGGAACAAACCTTGGATTTTTGGAAATGTGATAGTTTGTTTGTCACTTTTGGCACGGCAAGGACTAATCATAAACCGTCTATTTTCCACTTTGAGGAGGTGGATTAAACAGACTGTCCTTTGGCGTATCAGTCTCAGGTGTCGGAGGGTTCATCCAGAATACAGGGGAGGCCTACCAGTAGTATTTCTGTCTCCTGGGGTGTTTTCAAGGGGTGTCTGTAGAAGACATTCATAAGGCTGCTACATGGGCTACTCCTTACATGTTCATGGACCACTATATGGTGGTGTTGAGAAGTTCAGCTGCTGGGGATTTTGCGGCAGCTGTTCATCAGGCTGGCATTGACTGTTGATTAATTGTCACTCCCGTTGCGCAGCTGTTTTTTCCCTCTATTTGCTCTTTGTATTAAACTGTGTTTGTACCATGCATTTTCGTTTCTGGTATTTTTTGGTGATTGTAAAGCCTCTTTGGCTTTAGTACATGGCCACTGTGTTATTACTGTGGCGAGGAAGACTTACAAGGAGATAATGCCCTGGTTACTTACTGGTAATCTTCATTACTCCATATGTAGTCTTGCTCGCCACATGGGTTTCTATCCCACTGTTCCTTGTTGTGGTATTGGCTTCATGTTTTTGGTACTGAGGCTTGGTAGAGGAACAGGAAGTTGGGTGGGTTGTGCCTCCTCTTATGGGAAAATAGAGGTGAAGGAAGTCAGCCATGTTATGGAGGGATGGAGGAGGCTAGCGCGCTAATTTGCTTGGAGGGTTCTGTTGGGGAGCTAAAGCTCACTAGGTTATTTCTGTGGCAAGGAAGACTACACTCAGGGTAATGAAGATTACCAGTAAGTTACCGGGGCATTTATCTTGGGGTCGGTATCTACGAAAATGTATCAGGATGTAAAGGAAGGGATTTGTCCTGTGGAGGAAAAACAAAAAAAGTTTGAAAGAGCTAAGCATGTTTGTGTTACGTTCTAGTATGCAGACATGTACACCTGTATTTCTGTACTGCTTAAACGGTTACACATTTGAGCACTCTTGGGCCTCCTACCCAGATGCCTACAAGTACTCCAGTTTTTTTTTTTAGAATATCTTAAAAGTCAAAATTTTACTTGAAGCAAATGTATAAGACTATAGGAGTGCACTTCTGCATTTTTCTCTGATGTTTTAGTGATTCAGATTTATTGTGTGATCCTGGAATAATAAAAGCGTTCAGAAACAGGTAACAGTGAGAATCAAGTGCTATGCAAATAGTTGGGCATTAATATTTACAATTGAAGGCTCTTTTATTGATGCATTTTTTCCTTTGGCAGCATTGCCACACATTTCTTTAAACATTGACTGTGAAATCACCGGTAATAGGAACTCATTATCACATAAACTTTCATGAGAACTTCCAAAAAATTTACCATTGGTGCTAGCAGCAAATTCCACAATATGTGAAACGTTCTGAGCCTATCCAAATCAGCTAACCCTGCCTCAAACTCTCATTTGATGCTGATTCCATTGACAAACTATGGCATTTTGTAATAACAGTCTTAAAAAAACGGAATTAACCCAACAACTATAACTCATCTACTCTTTCGCAAGCAGCATCTACACTATGAGCATACAGGGGCAGAGGGGTATGATGATAATGTTACGTTTGTTTAGTGTTACAACCTCTACCAAATTTCTGTTTCTACAAAACAATGCATGTGTTCCATGAAAAACCGTTGTCCTTATTTTGCGTCTTTTCAGGTTTCATATCTACAGAAGTGACTCTGGGTTCAGTCAATTAACAGCACATTGTTGGTCAATAAGCAAAATTATACGCAAATGAAACACTTTAATTAGTTCCCAACCAAGAGATGATAGTGATACATGTCAATGTTAGAGTTTCATACTTTATTTTACTTCAAAAATTACTCATCTGAATGCAGTGTGTTGCAATATATTTTGTTCACAGCTGAGACACAAATGGACATTTTGTGATTCCTTGAGTTATACATTTACTGTCCTTGCAATACGATTCACAAAACTCTTCCTGCCACTGCTGGTCCATATAAAGTACAGTACGCACAATTTCATGTGCATGTTTCGAGGGTTGTAGAACACTGTCACATGATAGGGCCTCCAGAAATCATGGCCTGAAGCGGCTATATGCTTTGGTGGGTTTTCCTTTGTTGTGATTTGTTATCATGTCCAGTTTACTGTGACCCAGAGTCATTCTTTTGTCACTTCTGCTTAAGTTGTTGCTTTCTTTTAAATCACCTTTCAGTCCCACGTGATTTGAACAAGAATCTTTGACTTCTTCTGCACGACTAACGTCAGTAGAGTGATTAGCTGAAACATCACTTTTCAACACTGTGGGAGTCTTATATTCTGGCTGTAAGCCGGCAATCCCTGTGGTGGTTTGGGGTCGACATTTGGTGATCATGTCCAATCGACTATGTCCTAGGGTCATTGTTTTCTCATCACTATTCAAGGTGGTCTGGTTACCTCCCAAACTAGCCTTGAAACCAGCTGAACTAGTTGGTACATCCTTTTTATTTTCAGTGTAATTTGAATTAGCAGATTGGTTTAGTGAACTATCACCTTTCACATTGGTAGATGCTAGGTTTTCTACTGGTAGGTTATTTGTGAGTTGTGGTCTAAACTTGGTGATCATGTCCAGTTTACTATGTCCTAGGGTCATTGTTTTCTCATCACTATTCAAGGTGGTCTGGTTACCTCCCAAACTAGCTTTGACACCAGCTGAATTAGTTGGTACATCCCTTTTCTTTTCAGTGTTATTTGAATTAGTAGATTGGTTTAGTGAACTATCACTTTTCACATTGGTAGATGCTAGGTTTTCTACTTGAAGGTTATTTATGGGTTGTGGTCTAAACTTGGTGATCATGTCCAGTTTACTATGTCCTAGGGTCATTGTTTTCTCATCACTATTCAAGGTGGCCTGGTTACCTCCCAAACTAGCCTTGATTCCAGCTGAATTAGTTGGCACATCCCTTTTATTTTCAGTGTAATTTGAATCAGTAGATTGGTTTAATGAACTATCACTTTTTACATTGGGAGACACTAGGTTTTCTACGTGTAGGTGATTTGTGGTTTGTGGTCTAAACTTGGTGATCATGTCCAGTTTACTATGTCCTAGGGTCATTGTCTTTTTATCTTCGTTTATTGTGCTGTTTTTTTCCTTAGATACATCATTTCGACCAATAGGATGGGTAGGGTTTCCAATGTCAGCCTGAAAGCGGGAAACATTACTTTTTACTGTAGTGGATGGCTTAGTTCCTGCTTGTTGACTTTCGGTCCCTGCATTGGTGCGTCTGTAGCTCATCATCAGATCCAAGTGACTGTGACCAAGGGTCATCCTTTTTTCATTTCTACTTATGTTATGACTCTGTTCTTTTGAGATTTCTTCCTGCCCGATACGGTCCACGTTAGCATTCTTACTACCTGTTTTATGCTCAGTTTGTGAAGGATTGCTCTCTGTGATAGTCCCAAGAGTAAAGTTTGGGACTGGTTCAAACTGGTTGAGTGCTGGTGTGGACTTTGATAACAAGGATGTCCTTAGTCCAAGGCTGTGCAATCCAAAACTGTGATCTCTATCTGCCAATGTGCTAGGGTTGGATAGCCTTCTGTTCTGGTTAATGAAGTTCGCTCTGAAACCACCATTGACTTCTCTTCTTCCATCGTTATTGAAGTCTGTGAGAGCATGCTTATCTTCATTAATTACCTTGTAGCTTGTGCTTGTCTTATACGGAGATGCCTTCTGGCTTGATACAGTTGAATCTGAATGGCTGCTTGACCCATTCGATGGTGTGAGCTCTGGGGCTAATCGTACAATGGGTTGTGTATTCCAGATTGAAGGACGGGAATATGGACTGATCTTTGAATCTACATTACTGAAATAGTCAACTTTATTTGAAACTGCATATAAGCACCGAAATTCTGTGTCAAAGTCTTCCACAATTTTTCCAATAAAAAGTGTCACCAAGTTGCTGTGAACTTGACTTGCAATCCAGCTAAAACTAGAATAATAGAAAAGAAAGAAAGTTTCAGCGATTTTGAGAAGGCATACAGTATTATGTGCATTACTAAAGAGTGCATCAATAAACTTATTTTCATCAGAAACGTATTCAGCTGAGACTAGCTTTGCCATTGAGAAGCACAGCCCATGTGAGTAAAGAATCCCCACCTTCCCTTGAGAGCAGCTTGACACGTAAACTACACTTAAAAAAACATCTAAAGGAATACAACAGATGAATCAAACTTAAATCTCAGGCAAGCCCATGTACTTTCTTTACATACTCACAGCAATTACGCTTAAATGAAGTAAACAGGAGGCAAACTGCAGTTCAACAAGAAACAGGTATTGGCAAAGCCAAAAGGTCTCACCTAAAAGACCTATTAGCTTTTCCAATTTTTGTTTGCAGTGCAGTAAAGCATCTTGACTGCTATGCAACATGGGCAAAAAAAGGCAATGACATGGGCTGTGCATCATTTTGCAGGCGGTCACACATGTCAAACACATGTGTGTGCCTGTATAAGGACACAGCCTTTTTTTAAATTTACCGATCCGAGATGGATCAGTAAATTAAAAAAAGCTGCAGAAATAGCAGTACAAAAGCAATCTCGAAAACTGCATTGCAAAACTTTTAAAGATTAAAATATTTGAGCGTGTTGCTGGAACAAGTTTGGCAGCGGGTAGGAGTGAAGCAACACAGTGGGCATGAGAGAAGCCATATAGTGGGCCGGAGAGATGCAACATGAGGCATTGAACATAGGAGATAGAGAGCAACATGGGCAGAGTGGAGGAGAAGCACACAGGCGAGTGAGAGCGTCATGAGTGTGGGTTTAAGAAGAGAAGCACATGGGCAAGAGAAAGCACAGAGAAGGAGAGAGAAAAAAGTTCATGAGGGAGGCAGCTGGAAAACACATGCACTCTCATGGTGTATTTTAACAAAAGAAAAAAGTAGTTCCCTAAAAGCAAGCAGAAGAAGCATAGAAGCCAGGCAATCAGAGGGATTGTAGAAAGGCTATGCTCCAGAGGAGTGACACTGATAAGATGGGCAGACTGAAACAAGGAAACGCATCCATTAGAAACCAAGGAAATAAGAGTGACAGTAAAGCCAACCAATGGCATGGCTGCAAGTTCCTAAATGTTCTTGGTAAGCTCATAATATGTCCCTAATAACCAGACAGCTTGCTAAAAAGTAGAGGCCTATGCAGCCAATTAGACTTAGACCATGTCAGTACTTAACACATCCTGCATCATGGCAAGTAAGTAATTTCTCCTTCTTTCCCAATGGCAGTGCTATTTGAAAGGTTTTCATAAATGTTTATTAATTTATGACTGTGATATGTGTTTTTATGAGCTTTCCCTCGTGACATCTCATCCCTGGTTAAATGTTTTGCCTGCATATATTTTCAGTGAGAGCGATAAGTTTTCACCGGCATGTCATCCGCACTATGTCCCGCTTCCTTCCATCAACCCGTTCATGTTCAGTACCCTCTCCCTCATCTGTGGGTCACACTCCTCAACCCTCCACCTCAGGCAAATACAGGGATTTGATCTACCTCAGTCAGAAAAGGAAAAATGTGTGCATTAACTGCACAATAATACCCTTACTCGTGGAAGCACAAGAACAAGGACCCATTCCTGATCTCACCAGTGGGGCAGCTGTTGTTCCTTCTGTTATAAAGGTTTCCAGCATGTGATGTTATGAGAATAGGTTAAGGAATATGACCTATGAAATGTGAATAGGGTAAGACATATGGCCTATGACATTTCTACAACTAGCAATTATATTTAAGTTTAATTTTAATAGCTGAACGTAAGAAGTTTTCTGCAATGTTTTAACTTTCAGTTTAGCATATCTAACAAGGAGAAAGGACAAGTTATTGAACTCAGGCTTGAGTGAAGATATGTCAAAACGGTATAGAAAAGCTTTTTTTTTGGTTTACGTAATTTAACCCAACCTTAAAAAAATGCGGAATATGATGTAAGTATATTACCTACTAGCGGGATGCTAGTACCTACTTTCCATAGGGAGAGTGTTTGTTGTTTTGCCAATAACTTTAGCATCGTTTGACAAATCCTCGCAAAATTTTCAAAACTAATACAACACTCACTTCAGCTGCTGTTTAGAAAGTTTCAATATGGTCCGTCAAGTGAAGGCTAAGAAAAAGGGGGGTTCCCAAAATGCGAGTTCACCATGTTAATTCACAAGAGATTTTAGACAGGACTACATCCTGAACCGCTGAACGGATTTACGCCAAATTAGGTAGAAAGGTAGCTGTTGGTCCAGAAAGCAACCTTTTTGTAAATTGGCATAAATCCGTTCAGTGGTTTGGGAAATATTAAGGAAAATCCAAATTTGTATATATAGGGACGCAACTCCTCCAAGAATCCAACAGTCCCGTGCTGAAATGTGATTGGTTGCCATCACTTCAACCAGGAACTTGGCTTCAGCCGAGACCCAAAGTAAAATGTAAAAAAAAGAGAAGGGGTGGCAGGGTAGGAATACCCAATACCCCTAGGCCACTTGGCGGGTTGCACAGGGACTAGGCACGGCAAAACAAGCTTTTATTTTTTATTTTCATCAGGAAACATGCAGGAACCGTGGCTCCCAGTGAATAAAGAATAAAAAGCAGCCCAGTCGCCCCCAAGTGGTCCAGGGCCTTGAACAATTATATAAAGGAGGGGGGCGCACTGGCTTCCCTCCTAGGTCTTATGAAAGCTCTGGGGACCACCACCTCCCCGGGACAAATCAAATTGAATTAATACCGGCGGGCCTATGCTGCACCCTCTGCAGCCACCAGGGACTCCACCTCCCCGGGGCACGTAAAAATATATATATTATGCAGGCAGGCCTGCCTGCGCCCTGGGATCTGCCACCTCCTCAGGGCAAAACATATCAAACTGATGCAGGGGGTCCAGTGTGGCCCTCCGCAGCCCTGGGGACCACCCCCCTCCCCAGGGCAATTCATTGTATTTAAGGGGGACACACAGCCCCCTGCATCCCTATGAACAGCCAACTCCCTGAGGGTGCCATAAATTAATGTAGGGGGTGTGTCGCGGACCCTTGTCTCTGGAGACCACCACCTCCCCGGGGCAACATTCTACAATAGAGGGGGCCCTCCTCATGGAGATATTTATGGCCCTGGGGACCACCGCACCCCAGGCCGGCTCCTGCTACCTCCCAAGGTGCCCTCCCACGGAGGGTTGCGGTTTGTTTTTGCTAGGGCGGAGCTGACAGCTCCCACCAAGCAAAAGCAAACATAACTCCGCTTTCGTCAAGCCGGAGCCGTCAAACATCTGCTTGTAAATATGCGTGCAGGGAAACAGATGAAAACATTGCTCCTACAAGCGGGGGGCTGCTATTGCAAGCAGCTCCCTGCTTGTGGGAGCAATGCTGGCTCCTGCAGGAGTCAGGATTCGGCTGGGACCGCAGGGGCCTTGAGGCTTCCCCGTTATCCCATAGCACACTGGGTGCCCTGGGAGAACCTAGGAGACATGGTCCGGCCCCATGCGATGGGGTCCCCGGGGTCGAAATCGGCCCAGTGAGGGGGCCACACGGCACTCCTCCTTATGAAAAAGAAATAAATGTTAATGCTGGCCTGCAGCGAATGGGGTCCCCGGGGCCTGAAATCGGCAAGGGGAGGTGGGGTGCATGGACCAACTCTACCATGTGTTTAAGGCAGGGCCCTGGGGCAGCCAACCCCTGCTGTGCACGGCCAAAGGTCATGCACGGCGGAGGTTTTATTATTGTAAAGTATTTAAAATTACTTACTTTAAAAAAAAAACATAGAAATTCGGTATAGATAGGAAATAGAATTAAAAAAACATAGAAATTCACTTAGAAAACTAAAGGTAACAGGAATGTTATAGTTTGTGGAAACTTGTAATTTTTCCAAATCTATATTACATAATCATTTAGTTACACTCATTTGGCTTAGCAAGCTGTATTTGTAATTCATTTTTCGAAAGAGATATTTGCAGTAAAGATGCCCCTAGACTTCGAATATACCTTGTTTAAGAAAATGAGTAGCGTTTTTGCCTTATTAGACACAACAGAGTCCTAAATTATTTGTTTAAAAAAAATACATATATAATATATATATACACACATACACATATATATATATATATATATATTCAATTAAAAACGAAACATTACAGAGACGTTATAATTAGGCTCACATTTTAAACGTACAAAACCTTAGAATATGTCAAGTAACTATTACTCATGCCCTAAGGTAACTGTAACTCGCACCCTCGCCCACAAACCTAATTGGCCCAGATATTACAACACTCATGACATGTTTGATAACATCATTGATAGTATCACTATAACATTTGCAGTAACTTTATTGATGAGAAAACTGTGTAGGGCGGGGACTTGATTATAGTTTCCTTTGGACATGAGGTAGAGTTACTTGTACAAGACAATAAAGAGAGAGTTGTGGTTATGTAAAAGAGAGGGAGAGTGTGCTTTTGTGATTATTAACAGCTGTTGACAGTGCACATATGAACATTTTAGACAAAGGTGGTGAGAGTATTTCGCTCCACACCAGCACAGCCTTTTGAAGAAAAAATAAATGTGTTAGTTTCATTCATACCTTAATTATTATAATGTGTATTTTTTTAAACCTGGTTCTTTAGAAGCCGTGTATTGATTGATACTAAACTGTAACCTTAGTTTACACTGAATGCATTATATTCTCACCTGTATGTGCCAGCGATAACTTGTTCACCATCAACCAATATGAACTTCTCCAAAAACTGTCCAGAAAATTTCTTCCCTGATTTTGTGCAGTACGTACTGCCTGTCAAAGTTCGAACCCTCAAATTCTAAAAGTAGAAGAAAGGGAAGGGCAAAAATTAGTGAGTACCATTCATAGTTCTCCACACTCCATATTTAGAGCAAATACGCCACTCACAGATATCCACTGGCACCAGACGGACGCTTCACATACAATTTATTGATGCATGTCATTGGATTCAATAGTACATTGGCTAAATTTGAAACCACAACCTTAGTCATAGGTAGTATAGGCAATAGTTGGGAATATCAGCAGGCCAGCTCGTGCTACTTTGTTTTTTTTTGTTTACATCTGTTTTATGCTTTTTTAAATAGGTTTAGAATATACATTACGTATGCAGCATTATCAATGACAGAATTGTTGATGGCAACTCAAATCACTGGAGAGCATATTTTGAAAACTTTTATGCATCCTCATTGAATTTGATAATACAGTGCTGGTTCGGGTACAATAGTTGTTGGTGAGCATTAATAGATGCTATGTTTACAATTCAGTTTCACAACAGAGCTAAACAGTTTAACAGTAAGGCAGCAGCCTGCAAAGTGTATGGTGTGTATGGCTACCGATAAAAAATAAATGCTTTAATCATTCACATTGTCCAAGCAGCTAGTTTCATTATTCTGTCATTGTGTGCAGCATACATGTGCACATGGTTAAGTATAGCCTCCACTGGTGGATCAACCAGCTAAGATTAACTCAGCTAAGAAGAGTGTGCATTGGTATTGTTCCCAGTCACAAGAGGCGCTGCACAGTCCTCTTTCCCAGACGCGCCATCCCCCACTGTGTTAAAGTCATTGTGGTATGAGATAGATGGTAAGTCAGTGTTTATGTCCGCCTTTAGCGCATACCATTGCAGGGCAATAGGGTGTTTCTGGGACCCTGATTATCTTCCCTGTGTAAGGTTGTGCTTTCTGCCTGCTCTAAATTGGTAAATGAGTGCTGCCAGGCTGTAGCGTGTGAGGGATCAGGGATTTCCATCTGGGAGTTATCAGGCGCATGGCCAGGATCAGCCCCAAATCAATAAAGCGGGATGTAACCTTATATTTCTTGCCTTTGGTATTCCTCCCTAATATGCATACCTCCCATATGTGCGTGAGAGTCCTTTCCATGCAATATGACAACCTGTCCAGTACAGCCCGCCAATAATGTATGAGTTGAGGGCAGGCCAACTGCACATGGAGCAAGTTAGCATTTATCATCTGACAGCATGGGCAGGCGGCGTCGACTCACCCGAAATAGTTGTTTATTTTCTCTGGAGGAGTCCTGTGTACAACACACAATTTAATCAGGCAAAATCTGGCAGTTTGAGAGATCGTGACGTGGCTCTCCAGCACAGCATCCCACTCCTTATCGGTTTAGGGGCGCCTCAAGTCAGTCTACCACTTACCAAGTAACTGCATAAGAGGGTGCGCTGTATGGGTTCACAACAAACCCGCCAGCCATCCGATTAAATGCTTCCCGCTCCCTAGTACATGTAAGTATAGTAGAGTTAAACGCATGTGCAGTTAATTTGCTATGCCCCCCCCAGTTATGCCTCAGAGTCCCTATGAGTGAAGCATGCAATAGGAATTGTCCTGGAGAAAGCCCGTCCTCCTCAATCAGAGTGCCACATGGCAAGAGTGTGCCTTCTCTGTAAAGGTCACCTGCAGTCTGAACGCCAGCCGCCTCCCAGTCCACAAATTCGGCTCTAGTGGTGAATCTGTTACCCCACAGTGAACCAAGAATCGCCAGCACCAAGGCATACAGATTGGTGCAGGGTATGATATATAGGCACCGCCTGTAACAGGGGTAAGCAACCTGTAATACCTTAGGTTGTGGCAATAGGGGTTTGGCACATGGGTGAAAAACTTCCAATAGATCAGTTAGTTTCCAGACTGGTCCTGTTGTGGCCATGCCCGATAATCGCAATGCAGCAAGCCAGCGTGTCAATCATTGCAACTGTGCAGCTAAATAATAATAATGTTAAAAATTGGGCGCTGAAAGGCCACCACTCTCTGTCGGCTGGTATAATTTAGCTAGCGTCACACGGTAATGTGATTTATTCGAAATGAATTGCCGTATATCGCCCCCCCGGTCCACGCACACGCTTTCTTGCCTCTCTAGACCAATTCACAAAGTTAACTCTAGAGCCCCCTGACTATACGATTCTGGGAGACTTTAATTTTCACTTAGAAGCCTCAGATGACAAAGACACTACCCACTTAATCACTGATCTTCAATCAGTAGGACTTCAACAATTAGTTACCGGCCCTACCCACCAAGCAGGACACACTCTCGATGGCTTATTCACCAAAAATAAGGACATCTCGCTGCTTACTATCCTCCCTCTAGCATGGTCAGATCACTTCGCAGTTGTCTTTACCATGCCAGCTCATAATCCCAACCCCCTAAGCCCAAAACCCACGTTCCCAAGAACACCAGAGTTTGGAAGAACCTTGATATCCCACTGCTCTCCACTACCCCTATCAATTCCCCCTAGGAGGCCTCTTCCGACCCTAGTCTAGGGTTGAAAAGGTACCACAAATGGATCCTGGAGGCAGCTAATCAGTTAGTCCCGCCCAAACGTATTTCGCCTAATCGCGCAGCGCCATCTGCGCCATGGTTCACCGAGGATCTCAGAATTCACAGACAGCACTGTAGGAACCTCGAGAGACACTGGCAAAAGCACTATAGCCCCGTAGATAAACTCACATACAAAAGTGCCCTGGCGATATATAAAAGAGCCATCGTTACACACAAGAGCGCCTATTTCCCATCGCAAATTGAGTCTGCTCAGAACTCAGCCAAGAAGCTATTCCAAGTTGTTAATCTCCTTGCTGATCCCCTCACAGGACCCTCCATTGAGGCAACTCAAGATCTCTGTAATTCCGTAGCCACTTTCTTTGCAACCAAAGTTACCAAAATATACTCCACCTTTTCCACCCCCAAAGGTCCTGAAACTTCATATTCCCATCCTCCGTCTCTTTCACAGAGACCTACCTTTTCCTCCTTTCACGCAGTCTCAGTAGAACAAATCAGTAAACTCACCACTGCAATCAAGTCAGGCTTAGATCCATACCCACCCTCCATATCCAACTCCATCACGGAGGTCATCACGCCTCCGCTGACGGACATCTGTAATTCCATTTTCCAAACAGGGATTTACCCAGAAATATGGAAAAAGCAGTTATCAAACCACTGCTAAAAAAACCCTCTCTTGACCCCGGAGATTCAGCTAACTAAAGACCCATCGCCTGTCTTCCCTTCCCTGCCAAAATCTTTGAATCTGTTATGAACCAGCAGCTTTCTGAGTTCATTTACACGCCTCAACTACTGGATGACACTCAATTTGGTTTCAGGAAGGGCCATGGCACAGAAACCGCCCTGATAAAGGCCTCTGATGAAATCAGGGCCATTTTAGACCAAGGTGGGGCGGCAGTCCTTATACCTTTAGATCTGTCTGCCGCCTTCGACACGGTCGATCACTCCATAATGATCGACCGTGTCGCATCCCTGGGGGTTAACCATCTGGCCAAAAACCTCCTCACATCCTTCCTGGCCAACCGTACGCAGGCAGTTAGGCGATATTAAGGACACTGATGAAGTGGAACATAGCCTAACAATATTTCAGGACTCACTGACTGTAGCCATTGATAAAATTGCCCCCATGAAAGCATTTAGGCAATTTCCGGTGGCCAAACAGGAAAAATGGTACACCGAGGCTCTCAGAAAAGAGAAGCAAGAATATAGGAGGATAGAGAAGAGGTGGAGAAAATTCCACTCAGAGGAAAATAAAATGGCCCACCGTGCAGCCCAAACAAATTATTACAAACATGTTAAAGCTGCCCGCAAAAATAGCATAGCCCAACAACTCATGGAAGCTGGCAATTCACCGAAAGAACTCTATAGGATTCTTGAGACATTTGTCAAGCCAATGGCATGCGTAAGCCCGGATGACTTCTCGCAAAATCTATGCGAGGAAGTCTCCCTATATTTTGAAAACAAAATAGAATCCATCTACGATAAAATCTTAGCATCCCAAACAGATAAAGGCACCCCGGTTGTCCCCCTCCCCATTGAAAACACAAACTTCACGCTGACCACTTTTCCCCCTATCAATAATAGAGAGCTTCAAACATTAATGACCCATGTAAAATCTGGGTCTCCAGAGGACCTTATTCCTGCCAAAACATTAGCCCCCCTGAGCACTTTGCTAGGCCCTCACATTCAAGATGTAATCAATCAATCTTTAAAGAAGGGTCACGTACCAACTGAATGGAAAAGAGCGGTGGTGAACCCCATCCGCAAGAATGCTGCTCTCCCCTGGACGGAGCTCTCCAACCTCCGGCCCATCTCCCTCCTACCATATCTTAGCAAGCTGGCCGAGAAACATTTCAACGCGCACCTGTCCAATTACATCGAGGCAGCGGGCGGCCTAGACCACTCCCAATCTGGTTTTAGGCCAAACCATAGCACAGAGTCAGCCCTCCTGTCAGTGACTGATAACATCAGGATGTCACTTGACGGGGGGAGCTCAGTGATTCTGGTGCTATTGGATTTGTCCGCTGCCTTCGACACGGTGTCGCATAAAGTTCTTCTCGGCTGCTTGAGGGAGGTGGGAGTAAAAGGGACCGCCCTGGCATGGCTCGAAAGCTTTCTTGCGGACAGGCAACAAGGTGTCAAATTAGGCTCCCACAAATCTATCTGTAGGAAGCTCACCAAGGGAGTGCCACAAGGCTCATGTCTAAGCCCCACGTTATTTAACGTGTACGTGGCCCCCTTGGCGGACATCATAAGATCTTACGGGTTCTCCCCAATCTCCTACGCTGATGACACCCAGTTGTTGTTTCCCTTCCAAACTATCACACCTGCAGTCATGCAATCTTTTCAAAATGGTATGAGAGCTGTGGCAGGTTGGATGGCCCAGAACTTCCTCCAATGCAATGTGACCAAAACCGAAGTCATGTTGTTTGGAGGGGCCACCCTGCTTTGGTCCCCCGACTGGTGGCCACTTGAGCTAGGACCTGTCCCCGTGCCAAAACAGACCATCAAAAATTTGGGAGTGCGCCTAGACCAAGTATTGATACTAAAAGATCATGTCAATCAAGTTACAGGAACTTGTTTCCGAGTAATCGGACTTCTACGACGCATTTTCCCCTTCCTGCCTGACATCCACAGGAAGACGTTGGTACAAGCACTGGTCATCGGACGGATAGATTATTGTAATGGACTACTCATCTCTGCCAATCAAGAACAACTGTGCAGATTGCAGGTGGTGCAGAACACTGCAGCAAGACTCATCTTGAATGCCCTCCCCCGTACTCCCTCACGCCCACTCCTCTCTCATCTTCACTGGCTCCCAGTGAGACAACGAGTCAATTTTAAATTATGCTGTATAATGCATAAGTGTATTTATGGGTCTGGCCCCAAATACCTAAGAGACATATTTGTCCCTTACTCTCCTGGACGCGCCTTGCGATCCAGCAACACCATGTTGATGCAGGTGCCCAGAGTGACGAGAGCAAGACAGGGAGGACGGGCCCCCTCACTCAAAGGCCCCATGCTATGGAACTCTCTGCCTCCTCAGCTGAGACAAATCCCTAATCTCCTCTCTTTCAGAAAGAAATTAAAAACATACCTTTTCACTCAAGACTAATCCCCTTCAGCTCTCCTACACTGTCATGCCCTTGTATGTTTCTTATCCCCTACAGAAGCCACGCGCGGAGATACCCCTTCGGGGCTGATTCAGGCGTGATATAAGAATATAAATAAATAAAGGGAATTTTACTCACCCTTCTTCACCTTACCCTGCGGGGTGCCCCAGGGATCCTCGTTGAGCACTACATTATTTAATATATATGTAGTGGACTTAGCAAGGGTCATAAAGGCACACGGGTTGTCTCTAACCACCTACGCGGATGACACTCAGTTGGTGCTGGCTGTACACAGGGATGGTCCAGCAGTTGCCTCGAGATTCCAGAAGGGGATGCTAGCCATCTGCTCCTGGATGTCGAGGAACTGCTTGAAACTAAACTCTGACAAGACCGAGGTGATGACCTTTGGCAACCTCTCTCCGGACTGGTCTCCCATTTGGTGGCCAAAGCAAATGGGACCACCTCCGGTCCCGGTGACCAAGGTCAGAAACCTGGGAGTCATGTTCGACAACATATTGTCTTTTAAACATCACATGAACACCGTGGTCTCGTCCTCTTTTTACATGCTGATAAAAATTAAAAAGTTGCTTCCATACCTTCCAGCCTCAACAGGTAAAACACTGATCACCACCCTGGTCTTTTCCAAAATTGATTACAGTAACGCCCTCTTCCTCAACTCACAAGAACAAATCTTAAATAAGCTGCAGTCCATTCAGAATGCAGCGGCCAGGGTCCTGCTCGGTATCCCTAAACACCACTCAACCTCCTTGGCCATACGCCACCTCCACTGGCTACGAGTCAGGAGCAGGATTAAGTTCAAGGCACTCTGTATTGCCTACAAGGCCATACACGAGACTGGACCTGGTTTCCTTAGGAAAGCCTTTCGGATCTATGTGCCTAGAAGATCGCTGCGATCAGCCTCCACCTTCCTACTACCTGTCCCTCGCACCAGAACCACCACCTGGGGAAACAGACGTTTCTTGGTGGCAACTCCCAGACTCTGGAACTCTCTACCCATAGCTATCAAAACCTGTCCCACACACATTTCCATCCGCAGATCCTTGAAGACCTGGTTATTTGATCAATGATTCCACCAGTTGGCTCTTGCCCCATGAAATCTTTAAATGCGCCGAGACACCTTAGGGTATTTGTCGCGCAATACAAATTACGTAAACATAAACATAAACGTATAGTTCCTTCAAATGAACAGAAAAATTAAGCATATACGTAAAATGGCAAGTTTGCGAAATAATACAAAAGGCGGGGGAGTGCCACCATCTTCAATAGTGCCACTTGGCCTATCACAGATAAAAGGAGCGCCCTCCAGAAAACCATATGGGCTCACAGGGTTGTGACTGTGCATCCCAAATTACCCTCAAAAAGGTCCATCGGGGAATGGTAGATCTGTATCCCCAAATAGCAGAATACATCAGGCTGCCAGGTGAGTGATTTTGTGTCTACTATAATGATAGGGTTGGGTGTATTTGAATAAAACGGAAATGAACATGACTTGCACCAATTTACTCGTAGGACAGATATTGAGGCAAATTGCTGGAGGATACCCACAACCTCAGCAGGGACAACTGTGACATCAAGGAATAAATAAGCAAATCATCCTCGTATAAAGAGACAGAGTGTATACCATCGCCTAGCTGTATGCCCTAGTCAGTTCCGCAAGCACGCAGTTGAGCCGCCAGCGATACCAAAGCTAGTGAGAAAAGCAGCGGCGATAAAATGCACCCCTGTCTGCTGCCTCGTCGTATAGATATAAATGAACCTGTCTTCACCAGGGACAGTGGTAGTGTGTATAATAACTTAATATATTTGAGAAATTGGGCTTCAGATCAGTCACCTCATGTTACTTTGTATCCCCTCCCCAACTCACACATTTTGCAGGTGCCTAGTCCCATCTAGCCTCTCACATACCTGGGACTGGGGCTTTGACCAGCTTAGGCCCTTCGGACCCAGCCTTGGCGCATCGAGTCCCCACCTCACTCCTGCTTCTCCTCTCACCTTCCCTCCACTCTCTCATCTCTTGGGCCCTCGGCCCTCCCTTTCACACTCTATCTTCTTGAGTCCTCTTTCTTGTTCTCTCTGCTTCGCTCTCTCCTGCTCTGTGCATCTTATGCTACTTTTATGCTGTTTGCTTTTCTGTGTTCTGTTTGGGCTCTTTCCGCGTCCTCTGCTTTTTTAGCGTTCTTTCTGTGCTCTAATTTTGACTCTCTCCTTTTTGCTCTTTCGCACACTCCACTCTCACACTTGACTTCACACTCTTTTTGCCACTTTCCTTTTTGTTTTAACTCTCACCTTTTCTTTGCTTCTTTTTGTCCCTGTTTACCTCATTTTGCCTCTTTTGTCTCTCTCAATCTCCCCCTTGCCCCAGGCCTTTTCCTCTGCCCTGCTCTGCTTTTTTCCCACCTGATTGCCCAGCTCCTTTCCTTTTCTCTTGCTTCATCTGCCACTTCCCTCGTCTTCTTCCTGCCCTTCCCTAGAAGCAACTACCTCCCCCTGTGCTCCTCCCACCTCAGGAACTACTTAATGGCGACCGCTGAACACCAAAGGCTAGCCCTTCCTCAACTGTCAGCACCTTGACCATGTCCAGAACCACAAACCCTAGTCTGACCCACCGCCCCAGCTAACGACCTCTGCATGCTCAACCTCAGCCACCACTACTGATGCTTCAGCTCCTCACACAACAGTAAGACCTGTTATCTGCTTGTACTGTCACTTCACCTGTGACAACACACCTACATGTACCACCCCCACACAGGCCTCTATGCACACCACCCCTCACCTCCTCACCTCCCCACCTTGCTTGCATGCTCTTCAACACACACTCACTCCATAAACACATCACCAAGATCTGGGACCTCATCGAAACGCACGCGCCAGACATCCTTTTTCTCACTGAAGCCTAACTGGATCCCATATTTACCTCCAGCGACAAGATCAAATTCAGCACCACCACCCCACTCACCCAGATGAAGGACCATTGTTCACTTCCTCATCAACACACCATCAGACACCACTCTGACTATACCCAGCACCACCAGGTGAAGCTAGAATAAAATAGCTGAAACAGACTGAACCAACATCCTAAGGACCAACCAACCAATCCCCACCAGCAAACTAGACAGCAACATAACTTTCAACTAATGGATATCAGACTAACCGAAGCCCTAGCACCCCTCAAGCACACTAAACAGGAAAACCAATAAGCAAGCCAGCTCGTCAACAGATGACCTCAGAGAATCCAAACTCTCCTGCAAACAACTGGAAAGAAAATGGAGAACCAGACGGAACCCCAGTGCCAGAAACATATAAAAAGGCTGCGCTTAGACGCTACCACCACGAAGTCAGAGAAAGAAGAAAAAAGCCCTGGCATTGAGGATAGCTCCAAGAACTGCAAAGGGGTTTTCACCATTGTGAAAGAATTCTCTATCCCCGCAACCAACACATCACACCTTCGCAAGAATGCTGCAACAACCTCTCCAACTTCTTCCATCAGCCCATCCAGAAACATCATCGACCAATTATCCACCACCACAAACAATAACAATCCCCTACCTGATTGGAAACCACTCACCAGTGAGGACACTGCCACAATCATGAAATCCATCCACTCAGGGGCAACCACAGACCCATGCGCCCACCATCTAAAACTAAAGAGGATCCATGGTCAGCTCCGCGCTCACATCAATCATCAACACATCCATCAAATGCTCAACCTTCCTGGTCAACTGGTAGCATGCAGAAGTTAACGCACTCCTGAAGAAACCATTGGCTGACCCAAGCAAACTCAGAAACTACCGACCCAATTTCACTACTATCTTTCCCTACCAAAGTCATGGACATGATTATTAACAAACAACTCTCCAGATACCTAGAACTTCAGCAACTACTGGACAGCATGCAATCTGGCTTCCCCAGCAACCACATCACAGAAACTGCCTTCATTGCAGCCATCCAAGACATCCGGACCATCCTCGACCGCAAAGACACTGCAGCTCTCATTCTGCCCAATCCCTCTAGAGCTAGCTTTCAACACTGTCTCTCACCATACCCTCATCTCAAGGCTACACCACACCCAAATACAAGGACCAGCTCTTCCTTACAGGCGGAACACAGAGTCAAGCTCCCGCAATACACCTTAGAACCTAAGAAACTCATGTGCGGATTCCCAAAAGGATCCTCTCTCAGCCCAACACTCTTCACATCTACATGGCACCCCCCTTGCAGGCATCGTCGGAGCCCACAGATTTTACATCATATCCTACGCCGACAACACGTAGCTCATCCTATCCCTGACAGCAAGGCCAACACCACCAGAAACAACTTCATAAACTACATGAGTAGCATGGCAGACTGGATGAAACAGAACTGCCTGAAGCTCAACACAGACAAAACTAAAGTACTGATCTCCAGAAACAAGAGCTCACCTGGGAACTTCTCCTGGTGGCCAGCGGAACTAGGACCCACACCAATCCCATCGGAACAAGCCAGAAACCTAGGACTCTTCCCAGACAATAAATTCATCATGGCACATCAGTTACATGTCATCACCACCTCTTGCTTCCTCATCCTATAAATGTAATGTAAAATCTTCAAAAGCTATTCCAAACCACCAGACGTACAGTCACTCAAGCCCTCATCATGAGCAGGCTAGACTAGGGCAATGCACTTTACGTTGGAATCCCAACCCACCTCACACAGTGTGTCCAGACCATTCAGAACACCACCACTAGACCCATCCTCGACATACCTCACCTCACCCATATCTCCCCTCACCTCAAAGAGCTCCACTGGCTTCCCATCAAGAGACACTGTTAATTTAAGCTGCTCACCCAAGATTCAAGGCCCTACTCAACATTGGACCTGCTTACCTCGAACACTGCCTACACTTCTACCGACCCATCCGACAACTGCAATCTATGGCTCTCTCTGGTGCACATATCCCGCGCATCCACAGAAGCAGAGCTGGAGGTCGCACTTTTCCTACATTGCTGCCAAGGCCTGCAATGAACTCCCCCAACAAATCCGGACCTATTACTCACTACTCAACTTCCGCAAGAAGCTGAAGACCTGGCTTTTCAACTAACCCTGCGGATCTCCTTCAGATGAACCACTCTTACTTTCACTTGACCTACACACGTGCTCAAGGGCCTGGATACCCTCACCAGTGACAAGTGCGCTCTACATATCTACACAACATAACATAACATCAAAAGTCCATAGTTACTTTCTGTGCCATGATGCCAAGGTGCTACGCAAATAAATGATGGACGGAACACTGAATAAATCATACATTCACCCCAGTCAAGAGATCTGGGTTAAATCCATCGTTCTTTTGCTCACCATGCCACCCAAGTTTAGACCCAGCCATATGCAAATCAGTCTTGACCCTGTGCCAAGGTATCAGGTTGGAGAATTATTTCTTCACCTTCTCCAATCGACTTTAAATACAAAATACATTCTCTATATAGCCCAGACAGGTAGAATTAGAATGAAAAACAGCAGTTTTCATTGGGAATTGCACTTAAGGTTAAGCTGCTAGTTTTCTCAACAAATTGCTGGCATCGAAAATAAAGTCTGACCTCACGTTCTGACTTCTGTTCATCCCTAAACCAGAAATCTCAAAATATCATCAATATACCGCACTAAATCAAGGGCACCCTAAGCCTTATTCTTCACCTCCAAACTCTCCTTTTACCTAGCTCACATGAGTAAACAAAGTTTAGCTGTTTGCTTATGATGTTATCATAAAGGTAAAACCACCAGATCTGAAGTTATTATTTATGTTGTATTCTTTTAGTTTTATAAAGCACGAACTCGACCTGAATATCAGAGCATTTTACATGAGCAACAGTTGTGTTGCAGATGGATATATTCATTTGGTTAGGCACAGGAAGATTAAGTGATTTGCCCAGAATCACAGAATGCTGAGTGTCCCTGCTGAGACTCGAACCGGGTTCACCAGCTTCACGGTCGATCGCCCTAGCCATTAGGCCACACATTAAATAAACTTTATGACAGATAAAAGTTCAATCATTTTTTTTTTATCATTTTTTTATTGAAGTCCAAAATTACAATACATTAAAACCAATACATCCATAAAAAGAATTTATCTTTAGGCATAATATTAGCTTTACAAAAATTAATAAATAGTAAGGGAAACACTAAAAAGTCAGGAACAGATGCAGAAAAACAGACAAAAATACTGTAAGCCTTTTGACAACATACATAAGACGGTGACCACTCCCGATCTTAATCAAAATATGTAGCCCAGATTTTTTCGAACTTCCCGAGACCCCCACACGTGATGCATAAGTGCGTTCACTTCTTTTAACCGCTTTCATCTTATGGGCCCACTGTAGGGCAGAAGGAATCAAATCAGAACGCCACCTTTGCAACAAAAGGGAACTAGCTACTTCCATTGCAATGTATAAAGATTTACCAAGTTGATCAGGAAGGAGAAGATCTGGATCAAAACCAATAATAATTAACAAATCATTCACTTCTAAATGAATACTATATTCAATTTCCAAATGACAAAAAATATCCTCCCAGAACCTCTGAATCCCAGCAGAGTGGTCGCTCCCCTGCCTCCCTGGCGAACAGTGGTATTGTTGTCCGCTTTGACCCTGATTGACTGCCTGCAGTTTGCCCTGCTTGCCGCTTTATACAAATTGCATTTTTAAACGCGCAGTTGGCTTTGTTTAAGCATTTTTCCGCTTTGACCCTGATTGACTGCCTGCAGTGTGCCCTGCTTGCCGCTTTGTGGAAACTTCATTTTTTAAACGCGCATTTGTCTTTATTGAAGCATTTTGTACTGTATCAGCGCATTTCGCCCCAAGCGCTCCGCTCCGCTGACCCCTCCGCTGCCATTTTGGGTGTTGTTGTCCTCCTTCGTGACCCGCCCCGCCTCCCAGCTGAGACGCCCTCCCACTGCCTAGATACAGCGCTCCGTGTCCTCAACGCGCTGTGACTCGCTTCGCTTCCCAGCAGAGTGGTCGCTCCCCTGCCTCCCTGGCGAACAGTGGTATCGTTGTCCGCTTTGACCCTGATTGACTGCCTGCAGTTTGCCCTGCTTGCCGCTTTATACAAATTGCATTTTTAAACGCGCATTTGGCTTTGTTTAAGCATTTTTCCGCTTTGACCCTGATTGACTGCCTGTAGTGTGCCCTGCTTGCCGCTTTGTGGAAACTTCATTTTTTAAACGCGCATTTGTCTTTATTGAAGCATTTTGTACTGTATCAGCGCATTTCGCCCCAAGCGCTCCGCTCCGCTGACCCCTCCGCTGCCATTTTGGGTGTTGTTGTCCTCCTTCGTGACCCGCCCCGCCTCCCAGCTGAGACGCCCTCCCACTGCCTAGATACAGCGCTCCGTGTCCTCAACGCGCTGTGACTCGCTTCGCTTCCCAGCAGAGTGGTCGCTCCCCTGCCTCCCTGGCGAACAGTGGTATCGTTGTCCGCTTTGACCCTGATTGACTGCCTGCAGTTTGCCCTGCTTGCCGCTTTATACAAATTGCATTTTTAAACGCGCATTTGGCTTTGTTTAAGCATTTTTCCGCTTTGACCCTGATTGACTGCCTGCAGTGTGCCCTGCTTGCCGCTTTGTGGAAACTTCATTTTTTAAACGCGCATTTGTCTTTATTGAAGCATTTTGTACTGTATCAGCGCATTTCGCCCCAAGCGCTCCGCTCCGCTGACCCCTCCGCTGCCATTTTGGGTGTTGTTGTCCTCCTTCGTGACCCGCCCCGCCTCCCAGCTGAGACGCCCTCGCCCCTCCCCCTTCCCACCATCCATATATGACAGCAGCCCAAGCGCGCAGCGTTTACGCGCAGCGACCGCGCCCAATCCGCGCCGAAGGTGCGCCAATGTTAAGCCTGTCTACGCCCGTCCGCGCCTGGACCGCGCCCAGCGCCAGACCCCCTGTCCCCCGTCCCTCCCAGCTCCCCCGCTTTACCTACGATGCCGCCACACTCCTAGCCCCTAACCCCGGCTGCGCTCCCAACTGCGTCCTAGCCGCCCCTGGACAAACCCATGGACCTTGCTCCTGCCTCTCCTGCAAATTCTGCGGCACCGACAACATCTCCGCTACGAGCTCACCACTGATTCCCGACCCCAACCACCTACAATGCATCCTTCTCAACACCCGATCAGTCCACAGGCACGCCATTGACCTATGGAATCTACTAGACACCATTTCTCCGGACATCGCCTTCCTAACGGAAACATGGATGAACGCCTCTTCCGCCCCAGACATCACCATTGCCATCCCTGAAGACTATAAGATCACTCGCAAAGACCGTACCAGCCACACAGGAGGAGGAATCGCTATCGTCCATAAGAAATCAATCCGCATATCAACCAGCTCTGACGCCAACCTCGCCAACTCCGAACACCTTCACTTCCAGATCCACATCGACCCCAAAACCACACTCAGAGGCACCCTCCTCTACAGACCACCAGGACCCCGCGCAAAATTCAGTGAAGACATCACGGACTTCATCACCCCACACGCGCTCCCCTCCAAAGACTACATCCTTCTGGGAGACCTCAACTTTCACCTCGAAAAGATCAACGACCGCAACACCGCCACCCTCGTGGACAACCTCACCAACCTCGGACTTAAACAACTAGTCACTTCCCCCACCCACATCGCAGGTCACACACTCGACCCCATCTTCACATCCAGCAACCATGTCTCCTTCAGCCACACCACGGACCTCCTCTGGACCGACCACAGCTGCGTCCACTTCACCAACAACAAACCAAAACCCAGCATCCACCTCCAACCTACCCTACAAAGAAACTGGAACAAAATCACCACGGACCAAATCTCCGCATCGCTCCTTCAAAACACCCCAGCCCTCTCTTCTAACGCTAACGAAGCCGCCACCAACCTCACCCTATGGTTATCCAACTCCGCTGACACCTTAGCACCACTGAAAAAACGTCAAAACAAACCTGGCAGCAAGAAGGCCTCATGGTTCAACGATGATCTCAAGAAGTCCAAGAAACTCTGCCGCTCCCTTGAAAAGGCCTGGAAAAAAGACCCAACCACCAGCACCAAGGACGCCTTCAAAAACGCCACCCGCATACACCACCAACTAATCCGAAAAGCCAAGAAAACAGCATTCAAGGATCGACTTGACAACAACGCTCACAACAGCAAGGAACTTTTCAACATCGTCAAGGAATTTTCCAATCCCTCGGCCAACTCCAACGACATCACCCCCTCCCAAACCCTCTGCGACTCCCTAGCCTCGTTTTTCCACAACAAGATTGCAGACATCCACAACAGCTTTGACAACCAACCCGGAAACCAACCCACCCTACCATTTGCTGTTCATCTTCCCCCCGTGAACACCCTTAACGACTGGAACCCAATCTCCACTGAGGACACCATCCGCCTGATGAATTCCATCCACTCAGGATCCCCCACAGACCCATGTCCTCACCACATCTTCAACAAAGCAGACTCCGTCATAGCACCGCACCTCCGAGACGTCATCAACTGCTCCTTCAACTCCGCCACCTTCCCGGAAGACTGGAAACACGCTGAACTCACCGCCCTTCTGAAAAAACCCACAGCGGACCCCACCGAACTCAAAAATTACCGCCCCATCTCGCTTCTTCCATTCCCGGCCAAAGTCATCGAGAAAGCTGTCAACAACCAGCTCGCCGCCTTCCTCGAAGCCAACAAATCCCTCGACCCTTCACAATCTGGCTTCCGAGCAAAACACAGCACTGAGACCGCCCTCATCGCAGCAACAGACGACATCCGAACTCTACTGGACAATGGAGACACAGTCGCCCTCATCCTCCTTGACCTCTCTGCAGCATTCGACACAGTCTGCCACAGCACCCTTTTACAACGCCTCAATAACATCGGAATCCAAGGAAAAGCACTTGAATGGATCACCTCGTTCCTCACCGGAAGAACCCAGAGAGTCCGCCTTCCACCATTCAAATCCGAGGCCTCTGAAGTCATCTGCGGCGTACCACAAGGATCCTCACTCAGCCCCACCCTCTTCAACGTATACATGAGCCCCCTCGCGGCCATCGCACGCCAACACAACCTCAACATCATCTCGTACGCGGATGACACTCAACTGATCCTTTCTCTCACCAATGACCCCAACACCGCCAAAACTAACCTACACGAAGGAATGAAAGAAGTCGCCGAATGGATGAAACAAAGCCGTCTGAAACTGAACTCAGACAAAACAGAAGTCCTCATCCTAGGTACATCCCCCTCTGCATGGGACGACTCCTGGTGGCCGGAAGCCCTCGGAAAAGCACCCATCCCGACAGACCACGCACGGAACCTAGGCGTCATCCTGGATTCTTCACTCTCAATGAACAGACAAGTCAGCGCCGTATCCTCTTCCTGCTTCAACATTCTTCGCATGCTCAGAAAAACATTTCGCTGGATCCCCTCCGAAACAAGGAAAACAGTCACCCACGCTCTGGTCACGAGCCGACTGGACTACGGAAACACCCTCTACGCAGGTACTACCGCAAAACTCCAGAAGAAACTCCAACGAATCCAAAACGCCTCAGCCAGACTCATATTAGACATCCCACGCAACGAACACATCTCTGGTCACCTTAAAGACCTCCACTGGCTACCCGTCAATAAGAGGATCACTTTCCGACTGCTTACCCACGCACACAAATCACTCTACGACATCGGTCCAGAATGCCTCAACTCACGACTGTCCTTCTACACCCCCTCCCGCCAACTACGTTCTTCCAACCAAGCCCTCGCCACTGTACCTCGCATCAACAAGACCACCATGGGAGGCAGATCCTTTTCTTACCTGGCTGCTAAAACATGGAACTCACTCCCCCCTTACCCTCGCCTTACCCAGAACCACCTAGCATTCAGAAAGCAACTTAAAACGTGGATATTTGACAAGTAATCCTCCTCCCCTTCCTAAGCGCCTTGAAACCCTCTGGGTATGTAGTGCGCTATATAAATTCTATGACTTGACTTGACATAATATGTGCCAATTAGCTGTAGGATGGTTGCTACAGCGAAAACAGTGCGCTGATTGATTGGTATACATTTTGGAGAGGGAAAGAGGGGTTCGGTAAAGTTGCCATTTACTAAAAAACAACATCCTTCTCCAATTCACACCTCTTAGCGCACTGAAATTAAATTTATTAATAACTGACCACATATTAGCAGAAATTTCTAAGTCTTCATGCTTCAACCATTTTTTAATTGCCTTCTGTCCAAGATCCAGGCCCCCTCATCGATTTTGGCCACTATAGGTGTGGCAGGGTATACTCAGACATGAGTCCCTTTCTCACTGCTCCATCAGGATTCAAGCAAGCCGGGCCGAAGAGGCTGAAATGCCAGAAACCGGTCCCCGGTAGCTTGTCTCCTTTCTGGTAAAGAATTGGCTTGGTAGTTTAGTCTGCCCTGTTCCCATGATGCACTGGGCCAGGGACAGACTGATTTGCATATAGCCAGGTTCTGAGCTGGGATGGGGCAGTGAGATAAATAACGGTGATGGATCAAGCCCTGATCTTTGGACTGGGTAAGAGTGGTCTGCTCAATTCAGACACTCTGTTCATCACCACCCCCTTTTGTAAATCGATTTTGGCCACTATAGGTGTGGCAGGGTATACTCAGACATGAGTCCCTTTCTCACTGCTCCATCAGGATTCAAGCAAGCCGGGCCGAAGAGGCTGAAATGCCAGAAACCGGTCCCCGGTAGCTTGTCTCCTTTCTGGTAAAGAATTGGCTTGGTAGTTTAGTCTGCCCTGTTCCCATGATGCACTGGGCCAGGGACAGACTGATTTGCATATAGCCAGGTTCTGAGCTGGGATGGGGCAGTGAGATAAATAACGGTGATGGATCAAGCCCTGATCTTTGGACTGGGTAAGAGTGGTCTGCTCAATTCAGACACTCTGTTCATCACCACCCCCTTTTGTAAATCGATTTTGGCCACTATAGGTGTGGCAGGGTATACTCAGACATGAGTCCCTTTCTCACTGCTCCATCAGGATTCAAGCAAGCCGGGCCGAAGAGGCTGAAATGCCAGAAACCGGTCCCCGGTAGCTTGTCTCCTTTCTGGTAAAGAATTGGCTTGGTAGTTTAGTCTGCCCTGTTCCCATGATGCACTGGGCCAGGGACAGACTGATTTGCATATAGCCAGGTTCTGAGCTGGGATGGGGCAGTGAGATAAATAACGGTGATGGATCAAGCCCTGATCTTTGGACTGGGTAAGAGTGGTCTGCTCAATTCAGACACTCTGTTCATCACCACCCCCTTTTGTAAATCGATTTTGGCCACTATAGGTGTGGCAGGGTATACTCAGACATGAGTCCCTTTCTCACTGCTCCATCAGGATTCAAGCAAGCCGGGCCGAAGAGGCTGAAATGCCAGAAACCGGTCCCCGGTAGCTTGTCTCCTTTCTGGTAAAGAATTGGCTTGGTAGTTTAGTCTGCCCTGTTCCCATGATGCACTGGGCCAGGGACAGACTGATTTGCATATAGCCAGGTTCTGAGCTGGGATGGGGCAGTGAGATAAATAACGGTGATGGATCAAGCCCTGATCTTTGGACTGGGTAAGAGTGGTCTGCTCAATTCAGACACTCTGTTCATCACCACCCCCTTTTGTAAATCGATTTTGGCCACTATAGGTGTGGCAGGGTATACTCAGACATGAGTCCCTTTCTCACTGCTCCATCAGGATTCAAGCAAGCCGGGCCGAAGAGGCTGAAATGCCAGAAACCGGTCCCCGGTAGCTTGTCTCCTTTCTGGTAAAGAATTGGCTTGGTAGTTTAGTCTGCCCTGTTCCCATGATGCACTGGGCCAGGGACAGACTGATTTGCATATAGCCAGGTTCTGAGCTGGGATGGGGCAGTGAGATAAATAACGGTGATGGATCAAGCCCTGATCTTTGGACTGGGTAAGAGTGGTCTGCTCAATTCAGACACTCTGTTCATCACCACCCCCTTTTGTAAATCGATTTTGGCCACTATAGGTGTGGCAGGGTATACTCAGACATGAGTCCCTTTCTCACTGCTCCATCAGGATTCAAGCAAGCCGGGCCGAAGAGGCTGAAATGCCAGAAACCGGTCCCCGGTAGCTTGTCTCCTTTCTGGTAAAGAATTGGCTTGGTAGTTTAGTCTGCCCTGTTCCCATGATGCACTGGGCCAGGGACAGACTGATTTGCATATAGCCAGGTTCTGAGCTGGGATGGGGCAGTGAGATAAATAACGGTGATGGATCAAGCCCTGATCTTTGGACTGGGTAAGAGTGGTCTGCTCAATTCAGACACTCTGTTCATCACCACCCCCTTTTGTAAATCGATTTTGGCCACTATAGGTGTGGCAGGGTATACTCAGACATGAGTCCCTTTCTAACTGCTCCATCAGGATTCAAGCAAGCCGGGCCGAAGAGGCTGAAATGCCAGAAACCGGTCCCCGGTAGCTTGTCTCCTTTCTGGTAAAGAATTGGCTTGGTAGTTTAGTCTGCCCTGTTCCCATGATGCACTGGGCCAGGGACAGACTGATTTGCATATAGCCAGGTTCTGAGCTGGGATGGGGCAGTGAGATAAATAACGGTGATGGATCAAGCCCTGATCTTTGGACTGGGTAAGAGTGGTCTGCTCAATTCAGACACTCTGTTCATCACCACCCCCCTTTTGTAAACCCATCTAAGGCTAAACGCTTTTTCCATACGCCAGGTTTTCTATCAGATGTATCCTCTAGAAGTTCAGTAACTAGCTGATGTTGTTCGCCAATTTGGGATACATCTTGTTCAGTAAGGAATTTATGGAAGATGTTTTATGACCCCAAAAGAATAAAATCATTAACAATTAATTGCGACATTTCGGTCAAAGACAGCCATCTTCCATTCCTCAGAAAATCTGACACCTTACGTAATCCAGCCGGGGCCCACTTTAATGTGAGTTCTGAGGATTGTTTAATTCCTGCTAATGGCAAAAGGCTAGCTACTAAAGTAGCTGAATTAATTACAGGGATAAAATATCTTTTATTTAGAGCCTGTCATTTTTTAAAAAGCCATTGAAGACACTTATAACGAACCAGTTTAGGGGATTTGAAGACTGGCAAAGGGGAGTGGATCTGACTTTACATACATATTAAATCCATAAAACTATTAATAAAAAGATTTAATTGTTGTTGAGGCTTGAATCTAGATAAATATTGTGCAAAATAAGCATAGCAGTAGTCCCTGAGATTCGGAAGAGCTAAGCCTCCCTGATCCGTCTCTTCATATTAAGTGCTAAGTGCAATTCGTGGTGATTTTTTTGCCCAAAGCAACGCTGTAAACATTGACTCTATTTGGGTAAAAAAGGAGCCTGATAAAATACAGGGGATGGTTGAAAACAAAAAATTAAACAAAGGAAGAACAGATATTTTAATCAGGGCCAGCGGGCCCAAAATGGATAATGGAAGAGAATTCCAACGTAAAAACAGGGCCTGAATTTTTGAAGAAGTGGTGCAAAGTTCAGGTCATATAGGTCATCAACACTTTCAGAAAAAAATACCCCCAGATATCTTTAGGTTTGGTGTTAACACAAGAGAGAATATCGGGGTGCAGATCCAAGCCTGCTCCACCACATTGCAAAATTTCAGTTTTCTTTTTATTAATACGATACCCACCTAAAACCTCAAAATCCTCAAAGACCTGGAAAACTTTAGCCTGATTCGCTATCGCTGGTTTAATAATAAGCATAATATCGTTGGCGTATCACTTCAATTTCGGCAACAGATAGAATTGGGGGACGAATATCGGCGCAGTTACTTATTGAGATCGCCAATGGCTCGATAAAAAAAGGCACCCCTGCCTTGTGCATCTTTTTACTTTAACCTACCCGGGCACCGAAGTATTAATAATTACATTGGCTTCAGCGTGGTTATAAATTACGGATCAGGGCCGTGATCTTTGAAGAAATACCAAAATGACTCAAAATCATAAACAATGTCTCCCAAACAACAAGGTCAAAAGCCTTCTCTGCATCTAAAGGAAGGACTAATGTGGGTATCCTCTGAGTGTCGAATCAGTCCAACGCCTCAGTTAAATAATGTGTATTGGTGGCGAGCTGCCTACCAGTAATACAACCATTCTGGTCCGGATGGATCAAATGCATGGCATATTCATTAAATTGAATAGATAACAGTTTAGTGACGATTCTGTAGTCTGAATTTAACACCGTTATCGAGCGATAAGAATTCGGGTCCTCGCTGTTCTTGCCTTTTTTCAGGAAACTGACTATATTGCCTTGTCTAAAGGACTCTGGTATCGCCCCACTCCAACATAGAATGTACTAAACAAAGGAAAATATCTGCAACTGAACTATAAAAAACTTTGAAAAACTCAGGCGGAAACCCATCTGGGCCACAGGCCTTACCATTTGGCAGATTCTTAATGACCCCCTCCACCTCTTCCATTGTAAAGGGGTTTGCCATAGATAATTTTTTCCATTTCTGAGAGTGTCGGTAGTCCGTTATTCTGTAAAAATCCTCTTAGAGAAGTCATAGCCAAAATCTGTTGTTGACCATAAATGGACCCATAATGCTGTAGCATTATTTCACCAATTTTGACTGGGTCATCTGTGCGAGAGGCGGTTAAGGGGCATTTTAACGCATTGATCTGATTAGAAGCAGACTGCTCCCTAGCTTGCAGGGCCAAAAACCTACCCGTAAATTTCCTTTCCTCATATGTTTTTTGATGGAGCTGTTGAAAAGAGGCTTCACTTTGAGTGTAATAGTTCAATTTTAGCCTGATCCAACTGGCGCTGGTTAAACGTAGAGGGGTTGTTAAGAAATACAGAGTAAGACCTTTGGACCTTCTACTCCAAGATTCTCTTATCTTCCCTAACTTTTTTTACATTTTCAGCATCTTTTCCAAAAATTAACCCCCGGATAAAAACCTTAAGTGTGTCCCAAACCACATTCAGTGGTGCTGACTCATAGTTTCGTAATAAAAATTCCTTGATCTCTGTCCCCAAGAGACCTACCCAGTCCTCTTCATTAAAATATTGTCTGTTCAACGTCCATCTTTTAGGGGTCCTAACACAATCTCCTAATTGTTCAAGCACCAACATAGCATAATCTGGGAATCCATTATGAAGGAATCTCTGCTGGCTAAAGCACAATCTCTGAGGGACCAAAAAGAAATCAATGCGTGAAGAGGTATGAAATCTACCCGACCAACAAGCATATGCTATTTCAGTTGGAAAGGCCACACGCCATGGACCCTGTAGATCCAATGTTACTCCATACTGTTGCATGGTTCTTAAAGTTCTAGGTTTCAACTGTTTTTAGCCAGCACTGAGGACTTTAGGATTCATTAGAACATTAAAATCTCCCCCCAGAATCAACTCACCCGGTGCTTGAATTAGGGATTGAAAAAAAATATTGCTGTCCCTCTGTGAGAAGCTGAGGACAAAGAAAATCCCCTACAGGTTGCCCAGGAACTGAACATGAAGAAATCTGACAGCTTCGCAGCTGGTATGTGGGTCTCTTGCAATAAAATCACCACCAGGTTTTCTGTTTTAATCCATAATTCTATTGCCCGCATTTTCTTTTTATTGTTGAGACCATTAACGTTAAAAGAGACCACTTTCAGCAGTTCCTCTCTAGCCATAATAAAGAGCAAACCAAAGCTGTAACCACCTAAACAACCTCCTTCACGCATCAGACCCAAAGTCAAACTAAAGAATGGATGTATAAAACCTGAAGGAACTTGAAAAAAAGGACTTCATTTTTTCCCTTATGCACCATCCCATCCCTTGTGACCCCATCCCCCAAAATGTAGAAACCCCCCACCGACCACACTAACCACATTTCACCCCCCCCATCTAACCTGGGTGTCAAGTAATTACACCAGAGTGATCCTACCCCTGACCCCCCCAGCAATCCTTGAAAATTGTCAATTCTTAATAAAAACATGCAAACAGGCTCGCGCTATAAGGGTAATACCCTCTGTGTGATCATGTAGCAGCTTGGCGAACGACTAGGCCTTCCAGTGAAGGAAGTAAGGGAAGCCTTGCCCACCTGACCCCCCAATTTATAACAGTGAAATTATATTAAATCAAACATTTTCATCTAAGCCCTGGAGCCCTGCGAGATCTCTTTTAATAATTCTTGGGCTTCATCCAGGTCGGAGAACATACAAAATTTGCCCTTAACTAAGACTCTCAGTTTGGACTATTGGGCAATAAATGCTTAAGGCCCATTAGAGTTAAACAAATGGAGGATCTTCACTAATTCCTTCCTCCTTCGTGCTGCCTCATCAGTCATATCAGAATAAATCCGACATTTTACAGTTTCATTCACTATGAACTGTCTCTGTTTTGATTTTTGTCAGCATTCTCTCTTTTACACGACAGTCTGCGAAATTTAGCAGTATTGTCTGTGGCTTCGTAAAACTGGGAAATGGATGGGCAGGCACACGATGAGCCCTGGTGATGGTGAGATCTCCTTCGAACTCTGGAACAACCCTTTGTTTAATAAACGAGTTGACCCACTGCAGGGTTTGGGAACCTTCAATGCCTTCTGGAATAGTAACTAATCCAAGGTTAGACCTCTGAGAGTGGTTTTCTACCTACTCCAGTTTGTTCTCTAGAAGATTCTTACTTTTAGCCTCTGACTTAGCTTCCCCCAGTCATCTTGTCCTCTAGAGCTGAAATCCTGGCTTCTGCCTCCTGGAGCTTAATCTTCGATATTCCCTAATCGTTGATGAAGAGAGGCAAGTTCGATTTTCTGAGTTCTCTTCAACTCACAGACTTCCTCCAAAATTAGGTTCAACATATCTTTGACACTCATCTGAAATTCGCCTCCCAGCTCCATAATTGGGCTGGAGATAATGTGAGGAGAGTCAACAGTGGAAGAAGTGTTTCCTACCATTATTACTTCAGGAGACATCAAGCCAGTTGGAGGTACCAGATCTTGTGGAGGAACCCGAAGCTGTATTGGTGTCTTGATTTGAGACGTCATCAAGGTGCCGGGAGCACTGGAAGCGCCTGCAACCTGGTCAGATATTTCTGATATTTCTGGTCGCCCCTGTTGTCTCTCATTTTGAACGATCAGCAAAGTTAAGAAGGTCAGCACATCCTTACTTTGTCCCAAGGATGTCTCCATGATTGTAAGAAGATCAGTTTTTGGGTTATATCGCAACTTTTCCTGACAATTAGGGGCCAAGTCTATTAATGGTACTGATACTGGTGGCAGGGCGACTCCTGAGTGTTCCTTAGAGAGTTTCATAGCTGAGCTGGAGCCTAAAGAGGGGGATTGCAATGTAGCTTTCAGGAATAATGCAAATTGTTTTGCTTCTTTTGCCTCTTTCGCCTTTTTGGGACCTTCGGTCCCCGAATTATCCTGTAGAGATGTTACCGACATAGTTGTAGCTACATTCTTATCTGCCATGCCCGCCTGTTCCGAAGATGCGACAAAGGATAAATCCTCCTCGTCTGAGCTCTTAAATGTGGTATCAAGTCCGAGCAGATTGGGGGCATTCTCCTTACTAGCCAATCGGGCTACCTCTTTTGCCTCCTTGGCCTGGGCTCAGCAAGTTTTAACTTTGAGGCGAGCATTAAGCAGTTTTCCCATTTTGACCACTGCACCTCCTTACAACTCTCCAGTGTAATTTGATGGCGTTTATAAATGTATGCTTCTTTTATTAATATAGTCTCTCCCCAGAAAATATGACTGATCAGAAGAAGTGTGGAGTTGAAATACACACACCGAGGAGACACGGAGGAGACACCATGTGGAGAAGGGAGAAAGAAATGAAGGTCTATCCTGCTCTCCGATAGCAACAGGCTGTGTAGGTCGTTTTTAGGTTTCGCCTGTCGAAAGCTGCGCAAGCAGCGTTTCGCGCAGGCAAAATCTTTTGTTTACAGTATGTGGGCTTTGTCCCGCCTCGGCCTTCCATTGGCTAGCTCCATAAATGGAGGCTAGCCATTGGAAGAGAGAGGTGTCTGTCATTCTGCGAGGCGACTCGTGGGCGTTCCGGCGATTTTTTCTCATCCAGCCCCTTTTAGCACGTCATTGAGGCGGTGGGGGGGTGGTTTTCTTTTTGTATCGGCATGTTGGTTTCATTTCCAACGTGTGCCTTGCAGGGGTGGGCTGTGCGATTTCGAGTTGCTAGCAGGTAAGCGGCATATTTTAATACTTTTATTTATCCCGTTCCCGCCCCCCCCTCCCGCTGTCCGTGAGCCCGTTCACCTGCCCCCTCCTGCTGTCCGTGTGCCCGCACCCCCCCTCCCGCTGTCCGTGAGCCTGTTCACCCGCCCCCCCTCCTGCTGTCCGTGTTTTAAAAAATCACGGGACGTTGTGTGAATGCTCATTAAATGGCAAAACCTCGCAACAGTGAGAAGATTTCAGCGCACAAACATGCCTTCAGTTGTGTGAATACAAACCCTGCTTTCAGACGGGGATCTTGTGCCTGGACATGTGGCCGCAACTGCCTTGCTGAGGGGGGGAGCGGGTGGCACGCAGCAGATGTGTTCACATGGCAGCATTCGGCTGCCGCGAGGAATGCCTTGGTTCCGAACGTAATCCCAATTCAGGCCTGCAGGTCTCCTATATGATCCCTGTTTTTTTAAATTATTATTATTTCTTTACAAAACGCTGAACATTTCTTAATTTAGTAGGTCTGGGTTGGTAGCACCGCTATCTGTTTGGCCTGTAGTAACCACGTTTTCAGTGCAACAACCTTTGTAAATTGCGTTTCTCTCTGTCGCACTTTTGATCTCCTCTCACCGTAATTCCGTATCTTCTGCCTCCCGTCCTCATGTTTCTCCACCCTCCCGCCCCCCGATGTGCCCCATTTAGCTTGTGTCTCCCATCCGTGCCCCAGTGTTGTTTGCACCCCATGTTCTTTTCGCCCAACCGCTTTAAAATCCCCGCCATGGTCCCCCGTTTTGCTTCCGGCCCTCTTTCTCCCTGTTACTTCAGTGCCCTAAGTTGCTTCGGTCCCTTCCAGCTCCCCCCTGTTGCTTCCGCCCCTCATCTTGTGCCCCCGTGTGGCTCCCCTTCAGTTTTTTCCCCTCCATCTGTTTAAAAAATATATATATATATTTTCCTTTTCAGTTACTGATCCAGCTCGGAACGGTAACTAAAAATAATAGAAAATAAGCGACTGACCAAAAACTTTTTAAAAAAGTATATAGCCACAAGGCGCAGCATCTGTGATGCTATGCTGCATGGCGCACACACATTGGCGCAAAGTCGATAGGCCTCAAAGGTGCGACCTATTGGCTTTGCCAATGCGTGTTTATTGTTTTAGACAAAGCCTGGAACTGATTGTTGGTGTTCATGACTTATTTGGAGCCGCTGGGCTATGGCCTTCGGCTGCTGACTTCTCACACCTGTAACTGAAAGTGTTCAGTTTCGGGCTCGTACTTTAGTTGTCCGTCACCGCTGCAAGAAAGGTAAAGGTGGCCCAATTTTCCCCACCTGTTTAACAAGACCACGCAATTTACGATTTTGTACTTACTGAGGAACTGCTGATTGCTCACGCTATTAAGGCCTTTTGGTCTGATCGGATAATATTATTCACAGTCCTTTAGGAGACCACTTTATTCCATCATGTAGAAAGCTTATTCTTATCCAGGGCTTTTCATTGTGGTTCGGAATTTTGTCAATAGTATCACTGAAAACAATTTGCTCATCCTCGGGTCAATTGTCTTTGTTTTATTTATTAGGTTTTCACTTGATTTTCCTCTCTGGGGGTTGGCGTTTAATGTTCCTTTTAAGACTTCCTTTTCAACAGGTATATTACTGTGTACATTTTGATAGCTATGATGTGGTTACAGTGTCTGCATTTTTTTAATGTCCCAATGTTCCTGATCCCGTTTTTTTCACCAATCTCTTCTTGTTTGGGATAGCGCAGTCGCTCTGTTTCTCTGTGTGTGTGTGTGGCTCTGCGTGTGGCTCTGCAGGTATGCATGTGTGTGGGACTCTGTGGGTCTGTGTGTTTGTGTGTGGCATTTGCGAGAGATTAAGCTACTGGCATTGTAAATGACAGTGCCATTTATTTATCTGTTTTGAAAACCAACACATAAATAAAAATGTTGTCATTTACAATTCCAATAGCTCTAACTTTTTCAAAGGCGAAACCGTTGCATTGTAAATGCTTGTTCTATTTTCCCTCCCCTTATCTCTTCTCAGCCTTTAGGGGGGTTTTCACCGTCAGCGCCAGCGGGGTCTCACAACTTTGCACCCAGCACTCGGCATTTGTGCTCGCAGATCAAAGCGGCCGCCGCCGCTCGAAGCACCTTCCTTCTCCTTACCTGCGAGGGCACCGTCTGAACCCGCAGCGGGAAATCCACCGCAGACGCCGGGGGAGCCTGGGAACCTTGCCGTCACAAACGCCCAAGCGTTTAAACAGGAGATAAAGCACCCACAGAAGCACAGAACGCTCCGCAGCTGGCCCGAGGCAAATAATCCCGACAGGAAAGCCATAGTCGCTCAGCAGGATTCATGAGAACGCCAGCCTGCTGCACGCCAGAAACGATCCATCCTTGCTGGGGAAGGGGCAGAGATCACCTGTGGCTACTCAGGTGTGGTTCTCTGTAGCCATCCAAGCAGGGGCGGATTGGCACTGCGGGCATTCGGTAAACGGCCGAAGGGCCGATGTTTCAGTGCCCTCTGTGGGCCGTTTTTTTTCTCCCCTTTCCCAGTCCACAGAGAGTGCTCCCTGCTGTCTGCTCTCTGTCGACTGGGAAAGGGGAGAAAAAAACCGGCTCACAGAGGGCACGGAGACAGAGACAGAAATGAAAGCTCTTCACTGTGCGGCCATACAGCGATTATCAGCTGGGGCCTCTACTGCACCCCCTGCCCTGCAAAGCAATCACGCTGAGGCCGGGCTGGGGAGGGGTGATTGTTTACAAGAATCGGCCTCCCTGGGGGCCAGGTGTTGCTCAGGTCTTTTGAGGCATTTTCACCTTGGCCCCCCTAAAGCCCAGGCAGCCGGGGAAACAGTGTTAGTCTTAACACCTTGCCCACAGCCACCCCCTGGCTACTGTGGATGATCCAGCAGCTGTGTTTTGTGCTGATTAATTTACAAATTGCAGGGGCCTTACTGCTGTTCATGTGCTCCTGAGCTGAAGATCTGAGGAGGGCTGAGTATGTTAGTAATAGCAGGGGCTTTGCTGCTTTTCAGGTGCTCTTGTGCTGGAGGGCTCGAATAATTTTGTGATGGAAAGGGCCTTGCTGGTTTTTCAGTTGCTCAGCATGTAGGCCATTGTCACCTTGCCCTTGTGTCCTGAAATGAAATGAAATGAAATGAAATAAGACTTATAACGCGCGAATTTGCCCGGAAACATCAAGGCGCCTATAAAGAAATCATAAAAGGCAAAACCAACAGACAAAGGGTAAGCTTTAGCAAAAAGCCACGTCTTCAGGGCCTTTCTAAACGATTGCATTAAAGGCAGTGTCCTAATATCACAGGGCACAGTGTTCCATCATCTAGGAGCAAGGCTGGAAAAGGCTCTGCCTCCCCACTTGGCTCTTCGAACTCGTGGTAATGAGAGAAGAAGCTTCTTTGTGGAGCGAAGGTTTCTCGAGGGAGCGTAGGGAATCAAAAGATCTTTTACTCCTCCTGTCTCTATCCTATTCCTGCGCAAGAACAGTATCCCCCCACTTTCATTCTTTGTCTGTGCATAGGCATAGGTGGACTAATGCCAGAGTTGCAGCGATGGGGATTCAAGTTTGAGTCCCAGCGTCTGCTCAACGACCTGTGATTCTGGGCAGATCACTTCCTCGCCCAGGCCCTTAATAGATCATGTGTACTGTAATTGGTACTCATGAATAGAACTCAAATAGCCTTTGTCTTGGATTTACACTATATAAAACTGCCAAATGGTAAAACAACTATAAAAAATAACCATTTGTTCATGCTTTATGATTCTGCAAAGGGACCATGACAATTAAAGAGGACACTTTATAAAAACATGTCCATATTTTTTAACACAGCTTTTCTGATGCAAATTTTTTATTTGTATTTAATTCCTCTTAGTGCCTCCCTGTCTGGTTTTCTTATGTTGTGGAGGCTGCGCTCTGACCCTTGAGTCATTCTGTACCTCTTACCGGGTGCACCATTCTACATCTATGTTCTTTTTGGTATTCTGGGAGAGTCTAAGCTTGCACTAAGATAACATTTCATAGTATTCATAATTTCCAGTGACTCGCTCCTCAATGGGGGATCTTGTTGGATGATGTTTGTGGCCTTCCTTTCCCTCCCCAGCTCCTGCCTCAACTCCATATGGACACACCCCTTACTCACTGCCTGCATGAGTGGAAAAACAGCAGGCAAATAGGTTTCTGACTCACTGCTCTGACCACACCCTCTTTCTCGGTCAGCGAGTAAGACACAGCTTCTGGATTGAAGTGGGGGTGAGGATCCATAGATTTCCTTCCCGCCTCCTGATTACCACGGCCACGTTAGCCAGGTGAGGGACATAAAAGCAGCTTGCCAGCAGCTTTCATCAGACAACTTCAAATTGGACTCTACAGCACCCACCACCAGGAGGATCGTATCCAGAAGTTGCAGCAGGAGATCAAAGCAAAGACCTGCCCAGCCCTCAGGTGCCCAGAAAACCTGCTTCAACAGGCTGCTGCTTCATCTTCATCTCCTTAGGTGCCAGTCTTTTCCTATCCTTCCCAGGTGGAAGGAATACACGTGTAGGCCTTCAGTGACCCAGTCCAACTCCTAAGGCTCAGGAAGAAGACAGTTCTGACTAGGGTGACTAACCGTCCATAAATTTCACGGACCGTCCGTAATTGGAACCTCACGTCCGTTGTCCTTGATGATCCCTTTTACGGACGCCTTTTGTCCGTAATTTTGGCCTTTGGGGAACAGCACTGTTCCCCTGCCAGAAGCCTCAACTCCCTGATGGGGCCGCCTGGCACTCCTCTGAGCGCAATAGCAGCCCGACCCGTCCATTGTCATTCTGCATGCGGCTGATTGCAACATACAGAATGACAATGGTCAGTCTGGGCTTTAAAGCATGTGGTGGCCTCCTACTGCCTTGGGCATCCTGTCAGAAGGAAGAAATGCACAATAACATCCTTGCTGCTACAAGAGAATCCAGTTAATCAAAATAAGGCGGTGCAAGAAGTTAAAAAAAAAGGGTTATAGTTCTTTCTCAGTGTCATCATTTTAGAACTGATGCATTTTCAATATTACATTCAAGGAAGTCATAGTTCAGGTTTTCTATTTTATGCAACTAACAACCATTGACAAAACCTATAGTTCTGGCTTGTTGTAGGTGTAACATTACTTGCTGTATTATATATCTGAACGCAATGACAGAAGCAGCAAAATACCAGTCGGGCGGCACACTATGCTAAGCACAGATTTGTAGCTTAGGTGTTTTAAGCTACGCCCTTAATTACATTGAACACACCCTTTGGAGAGACCCCTCAGTTTTGTCATCCCACTTAAAGCCCTGGAAACAACACCATGTCACAGACACCTCAGGGCCTGGCACTGTGCATCATGCTTGACTCATGACTTCCAAGGTTTCAGATTGACTAAGTGCAGGGGCATCTTGAACCCCTCCCTTCGCTTTAAGAACTACAGCGAGGGGTGAGTTCCTGATGAGTCTCTTCTGTCTGCAACTCTGCGGACAAAGGCTCAGCTCACAATTATTGTGAAAAGGCGGGTGAGAGAGTAAGTGAAGGGATGGCTGTATGGATCAGTGAAAGGGTGAATGGATAAATGAAAGGGTGAATGGATGGATGATGAGAGAGAATGGGTGGATGGATGAGTGAAATGATGGATGGATTGATTAATTGATAAGTGGAAGAGTGAATGGATGAACAGATGTGTGAAAGGCTGGCCGTAAGAATGGATGAGTGAGTGAAAGGGAGGGTACATGGGCAAAAGATTGGGTAGATGAGTGAAGGAGTGAAAGGATGGATGAGAGAAAAGATGGATGGATGATTGAAAGGATGGATGAGTGATAGGGTCAATGGATGGATGCATGAGTGGATGAGTAGATGGATAGTTGGGTGGATGGAAGGAAGGATGGATGGCTAAGTATGCCACGCCCCTTGAACGTGGGCCACTTTTTTCGTCAGTGCCGGGGCCAAATTGTGATCCCAATCCGGCCCTGCATCCAAGCATGCGCCAGATAAAAGTTCAATCGTGTTGCTAGGGAGAACTATATTCAATCAATGGGATAGGGTTTAGATGGCTTTCAGGTAAATGGGGAGACAGTGTTTTGTTTCGATTGCAAGACTGAAAAAAGTATTGGCAACGCCAATAAGTCTGGCCATCACAGGCTGATGATATGGTTATTTCTTTTTGTATTGCAATATTTACCACAAAAATAGAAATAGAATATGCCACCACCAAAGCATGCCTGTCATATGCATGGAAAAAATCATTTAAAAAAAAAACAAAGATCTTGCTGTTTTTCTAAGAAGGTTTATTAAATGACAAACATTCCTTCTCCTCCAGCATTTTTTTTTTACTATTATTGTTGAGGATGTAAACAAGAATACATTATAACCTAAGTAAACACTCAAATTTCAGACAACCACAATGTTACAATGTCACCTAAACACCTTATTACAGCAACTTAAAAAAGCATACGAAAAATAACTACCCGTCTGTCTGGGCAGCCGAAGTGCAAGCAAAATGAATCGCCAACTTTTAATTGTCACTCAAAAGAAAGGATCTATTTTTAGAAGAATGTGAACAATGTGCGCAAGCTTTAGGCAGTGGCTCAAAGTGAAGGGATCCACTGGGTAAAGTCGTCTGAACCGTTGTTGATGCTGTATGGTGTGCTGGGCTGAAACAAAATGTAAATGGCAATTTAACCAACCAGTGAATGAAGGCTGCTGACCAAAAGCTCATCTGTCTATGTATATTGTGTATTAATGTTTTGGAAAAACAATATTATGTCAAGACAGCTAAAGATGTCTCAAAGGCCAAACCTAGAAAACACTTGGAGGTAAGAGAACACTGAAAAGATACTGCACGTAAAATGTACGGATCATAGCATTTTTCTACTTACCCAGCTGCCTATACTTGGGATGGAAGGGCAGAGGCAAGTGGAATGTCATGTCAGTCGGTTTTCCTTTTGATTCCTATCATTTTTATGTAAAAAGGAAAATAATGGTGCTCTTGTCATGTGCTCGTTTCAGCCTCTCTCTAATTCCTGTACATACCTCGGATACTGAGCACAGTTCTGCTTATGCATTGACAACCTTCTCTCTCTCCCATTTTGTTTAGGAACTAGTTATGTAGAGCAATGGATGGTTTGGGTCATTTTACAGAAAGGTTTAGGTCTGTGGGCTATCGGATTCATGTCTACTATTTTGAAAACAGAACACCTACTCTTACAAAAAATTATCACCAAAAGCTACAAATGGCGTCTCCTGTTTTCAGTGTTTATTTTCTCTGGTTTCTGGTCGTGTTTTTCCTATGTGTTCATATTTTTTTCAGTTAACAGCATGCTCCCCCAAAAATTGTTTGAAAAAATAGTTTTTTTTAATGTGCTTATAAAACACGTTAGCTTCAGGACATTGTTGTATTGTTTAAAACATTAATAATATAGGATACATTTTATTGTCTCCATTGGCAGCAAGTAAAACTGTCGTCTGGAGGAGAGTGCTAAGAAGAATTTGTTTTGATACTAAGTTTTCAGAATCGATCCACCTCACTCAAACAAACTCGCTGTCACTTGGCTGATGCTTGTCAGGTTCGTTGCCTCTCCCTCTCTCTCATATAAACTTTCTCATATGCTCATGGTCTTTTGAAGCCTCTGGTTGCCTTGGAGGATTATTACTGACTGAAGAGTTTTCTATTTTCAAGAACCTAATACCCGTTTTCATTATCTTCACAGTATATCCCTCTAAAATAATATATTTGTAAGTGTGGCCACTGTCGGGCCCGTATGTCTACTGGCGCAGCGCTGGTGATGCTGTGCTGGACAGAAGGGACCCAGGACACGCATTTGTCTCTCCGCGTGATCCGGACTAATTCCGTGACCACGCCTCCTTTATTTTATAGTACGCGCGGACGCCACGTACCACGTCCGCGCTGGCGCATGTCTACGTGCGCAAACACTAGACTGCGCTGTGCAATCTTAAACATTACACTCCTTTCAACCTTTATTGAAATAAAACAAAATGCAAACGATAGTCTGTGGTGGACAGTTTGGTTTCATGTGGATATGTGAAAGCAAACAAACAAAATGGCTGGCAGGCCTGTTACCAGTCTGACGCTCAGGTCCCACAGTCTCAGCCTACAGCAAAGTCCGCCAGCTGTGATGAGGGGGATGGGTTTCTCCTCAGCCCGTAGCCTGCAGCCTCTCCTCGAAACAGCACTTGCCTCGGGGTGTCTGGCCGGGCTGGAGTTGGCGGCAGCCCATCCCCGGAGGGGTGATGACTTGCCGTGCTGGGCCTCTCGGGTTCTGGCGGGCTCGCCACAGACCGTTCTGCGATGTCACCATACCCGCTCGCCGGGGAGCTGGCGCTGGGTGTTGTCGGGCTTGATGTCGCTCTGTCCGGGTCTTGGCTGGACGGATCTTCGGATGTGGCCGAGGCCCGCTTGAAGAAGGACACGTTGCGGGTGACTGTTTCTCCGTCGCGTTGAGCGGTTATCATCGTGCCTGTCCGGCGGGTGACTGTCCAGGGTTTGGGTTCGAACGGGAGCCTGAACTTGCTTCCTGGGTATCGGTCTCGCACATATACTCGATCTCTTTCCCCAATGTATGATTCCTTGGCTCGACGTCTGAAGCTAGCATACTCGTTCAAGCGCTTTCTGTTGAGCAGGGTTTTCTGGGGGTTTGCTTCCGTTGGGGTCCAGATGTGGTGATGAGGAATAGTGTCTCGGACGATTCGCCCCATGGCTGCTGGCCCGGGGGCATCTGTGGTGGTGCGATGGGGCGTGAGCCGGTATTCCCTCAGGAACGTATAAATGGCTTTCTCCAGCGGTGCTTCCTCCACATGGGCGATTCGAATCACTTTATTGAGGGTCCTCATGAACCTCTCTGCTTCTCCGTTGTTGGTCTTGACCAGTTCGAAGATGCCGTGGGTGGCGATGAGTTTCTCGAACTTTGCCGTTACTTCCTTGGCTGTAAGTGATGGTATTATCTCCACTTCGGGATATTTGGTCAGGCCATCAATGACAACGAGCATGTACCGTCCATCCGGGAGATGCCCAAAATCGGCGCTCACTCGCTCCCAGGGCCTCTCCGGGTTCTCTTCGGTGATTACCGGGGGTGGTGGTTCGGGTGGACCTGCCGCCTGGCACCAGCGGCACTCCTTGACCATTTGTTCGACTCTCGTGTCCAGCTCCGGGAACCACACTTTGGCCCTGAGTCTGCTCTTCGTCTTCACCACTCCTTGGTGGCCTCGGTGTGCTAATTTGATTACCTGTCGAGTCAGACTTGTTGGCATCACGATCTTTGGTCCTCGGAGTACGCAGCCTTGACTGTCCACTGACAGTTCATCCTTTACCTTGAGGATGGTTTCCAGGGCACGCTTGGCTTCCGGAGTTCTCTGACTCAGCGATGCCTGGAGTGTTCTCCAGTCGTTGTCTCTCATGGCAGTTATCACTAGCTGCAGGACTTCATCATTTCGGGTCGCGTTCACGATCATATTGATGTCCATGGGCAGTGGACGTGATCGCTCCAGGATTATCTGTACGTACGCCTCTGTTTCTTCGGCCTCTTCTTTCTCCTGGGTGGTTGCCGCTCGGAGGTGCCGGGAGAGGTAGTCGGCCGGGTTAGACGCACCGGGCTTAAACTCCAGCTTGTAATCATACTCTTGGAGTTGTAGGATCCACTTTTCGATTCTCGGGGGAGGCTTGGAGACTGACCCTCAGAACAAAGAAAGTAGAGGTTTGTGATCAGTGGAAACAGTGAACGGATGTCCATAGACGTATACATGGAAGTGCCTGCAGGCCCAGTGGATTGCGATGGCCTCCCTCTCAATCTGTGAGTAGCGTTGTTTTGTTTCCGTGAGTGACCTGCTTGCGTAGGCTATGGGTACCCAGTCTTCACCGTTTTGGCTCTGTGTCAGTACTGCTCCGAGTCCATATGGGCTGGCATCTACCGCTATGTTAGTTGCTTTGGTAGGGTCGAAGTATGACAGGGTCGTGTTGGCTGACAGGGCCGCCTTGGTGTTCTGGAATGCCAGCTCCTGCTCTTCTCCCCACTGCCATGGGGTGGTGGATTTTGTGAGTTCCCTTAGTGGCCTGGTGAGATTGGAGAGGTCTGGGTTGAACCGCCCGCAGAAATTCACCATTCCGAGGAAACTCCGAACTTCTGATGTGTTGTTCGGCGCTGGGGCTTCTTGCACGTCCTTCACTTTTTCAGGGTCAGGGGCCACTCCCTTGTCGGAGAACGTGTATCCAAAGAAGCTGATTGTGTTCTGTAGGAATTGACACTTCTCCCTGTGTAGTGTAAGGCCGGAGTCTTTAATCCTTTGTAGCACGCTTCTGAGCCTCCTGTGGTGTTCTTCCACTGTGTCGGCGTATATCAACAGGTCATCGCTGACGTTTAGGACACCTGTGATCCCGCTCAGTACCTCTCGGATTGTATTTTGGAAGACTTCAACGGCACTTGATATCCTGAAGTTGAGTCTCTGATAGCGCCGGAGTCCTACGTGAGTGGAGAAAGTGGTAATGTATCTGGAGTCCGGGTGCAGGGGCAGTTGGTAGTATCCTGATCTCAAGTCCATTTTGGAGAACCATTTCGCTCCATTTAACTCTCCCAGGATGTCGTCTATGGTGGGCGTTAGGTGTCTTTCCCTCTTCACGGCTGCGTTGGGCAAGCTCATGTCGACGCAGATGCGGACCTGCCCTGGCTGCTTGGGCTTCCGCACCACCACAATCGGCGACACCCATGGGGTGGGCCCGCTGACCATCTCGATTATCCCCTGTCTTTCCAGGGTCTCCAGTTCTTGTTCCACTTTCTTTCTTAGGTGAAATGCTATCCGTCGATGACGGAGGGCCACTGGCTGGATGGATTTGTCAATGTGTAGAGAAACTTCTTTTCCCCGGAGACATCCAATACCCTTGAAGGCGTCTTCAAATTCTTCAAGGATCGTGTCCAGTTCCTCCTCTAATACTGCCATGGCGAAGGAAATCAGGTGAAGTTCTTCAGTTGTTTGGCCGCTAAGTAGCATTCCGCTACCTTCTTTGGTGACGTAGATGGTGGACGGCGTCCTCTTTTCCTGGTGCTGTATGTCTGTTTGGAAGCACCCTATTAACGGTATTGGCGTTTTTTGTCTGTAAGCGAAGACTCTGATCTTGGCTGTTTTCAGGGTTGGCTTGTCTCACAGTTGATTGTAGACGTTTGCTGCCATAAGTTTGATCGAGGCCCCAGTGTCAATGGTTGCTCTCACCTCTTGGTTTTGTACCTTTATCCTGCACTTCGGGAGTCGCCGTTTTTTCCTCAGCGGCTGATCTATGGCAAACACATAGTGTACCGGATAGTTGTGAGCGTCATCGTCCATGTCGTCACTCTCTGGGTCCTCCCTTATGGCGTGGGCGGCTTCAGGTCTGGGTTTGGATGATCTGCACACAGATGCGAAATGGTTCATGCGCCCGCATGACCTGCACTTCCTCCCACGCGCCGGGCAGTCTTGTGCACTATGTGGCGCACCCCCACAGTATCTGCACTCTTTCCGGCGTTCTGGTGTTCTTCCTCTCCCCGCCGGGCGTTGCTTTGGTCGTACCACATTGACGTGCTCTGCTACGTGAACTTGCTCCGTCTTTATTGGTCTGTGGTGTGCTGCTTCCATGTGCGACGCCCTCACGTGGGATAATTCTTTCGAACGGCCTAGTTTTAGAATGTCGGCTAAAGGTTTGCCATCCTCTTGGAGGATCTTCACCCTCAGGTCGGAGGAGTAGCAGCCTTGAATGATCTGGCCGCGAATTTCTTCTTGCTCATCGCGGAAGCCGCACGTGCTTGCAAGCTCCTTTAGACGACCATGGAAGGCATCGAGGGATTCTTCTGCTTCCTGACGCGCTTGCCTGAAGATGAAACGCTCGTAGTCTTTACTCTGCATTGGCTAAAAATGGGCGTTGAGCGCGTTGAGGAGCGTGACATATGTGTGGGGGGTGGCCTCCACCAGAGTCTTGTAGATCCGATAGATGTCCTTCCCGCCAAGATGCAGGAGAAGCGCCCTGCGCCATTCACGCGCCGTACCTGCCCCTTCAAAGTAGAACTGAAGCCTCTCAACCCAGTCTTTCCAACGCGGGGCCAAGGATGCTGGGGCCCTATCAACCACGAAAGGTTCGATGGGCGGGATGGTCGCCATGATAATGCGAGATGACCAGCCGCCGCTTCACTGGCACGTGGGGTGAGGGCTGCGAGGATTGGCTTCCTCTCAGGCCTGGGTCACAAGCCTGGTAGATGATGCAAGGCAAGGCTATTGTATTATGCAGCTGGGAGAGGGCAGTAGGCTGGAGCCCTGGCTGCACCTTCCGGGAATGCACTGGGGGGGCCCACAGGGACAGCTTCTGCCCCTCGTGAAAGCTCTGCACCAGTACCTCCGTGTAGAAGAGCCCTGCTTCCCTCTCTGCACTAGGGCTGAATGCCACGTGTTGTCTCCACTTGTAGGGCAGAACGCTATGAAGCCGGCATGCGCTGGTGTGGAAACGTGGGGCCGATAGCTCCGACGTCGGCAGCCACGTGTGAGGTCCTCGGAGGTTGGGGATCACATGGTTGCACCAGCGGCGTAGGCGAAACTGCCGCTCCTCGCACAGCATGGGCACTTTAGGCCCTCGTCGCCATTGTCGGGCCCGTATGTCTACTGGCGCAGCGCTGGTGACGCTGCGTTGGACAGAAGGGACCCAGGACACGCATTTGTCTCTCCGCGTGGTCCGGACTAATTCCGTGACCACGCCTCCTTTATTTTATAGTACGCGCGGACGCCACGTACCATTTCCGCGCTGGCGCACGTCTACGTGCGCAAACACTAGACTGCGCTGTGCAGTCTTAAACATTACAGCCACCACTGTCCCCAGTATGGTTCCTTGTGGATCTATGAATCGTTGCCGCAAAATACCATGAAACCCAGTCTTTCCTACACAGCCAACCCTGGTTCCTTCAGAGGTCACCCCACTGCTGTTCTACACTCTTTGCAGGCCTCTGCAAAAGAGTTACTGCTATTGTCTACACATGCATAGCTGCCGGCTGGCCAGTGTCAACTTCGACATCTTTAGCCAGCCCTAACTTTTTAACCTGCAAAGTGTTGAAATCTAGGGCTACTACTATCACTTTTAACACTGTAAATCTAGGCTAAAAAAACGCAGCATGCAAGGAGCTATTTCCAAAAAAAGCTATGACTAGCGGAAGGTGTCACTTTGGACACTGGGCCACTTTGGATGTTGGTTTGACACTATTGGTTTGTTAAACGAAACCATGAACTCCTAGCTATATGTTGAACCAAAAATCTAGTCTGTTGTGTTCCACAGTTTTTTTATTTCCTGTACTGAAATCTCGAGGATGGAGGGTGGCCATGTTCAGGACCTTACCACGTGGAATATGGTGTGAAGATTCATTATCCTACAGTCAAATGGCCCCAGGTGGAAGGTCGAACTGATATGGGTGTATGAGCCCCGTTTTAGCTTCCTCAAATCTCTTTCATGCACCCATATTACATGAGCCTCTTCTCCTCTTGAGAAGGATTTTGATTTGTAAGTACTGCGTTGGGTTGGCGAACATGGGGCATATTTATGAAGGGGTTTGCGTTGTATTTGCACCATGCAAAGTGGTATATGCGAGACACAAACCCAAAATATAAATAATTTATCAATCTATGCAAGGCCACTTTGTGTGGCCTTGAGTGTTTTGATAAAGCAGGAGTATTGCAATGCAGCGCAAATCACTGTGTTGCGTTACTCTACTCCAGGGAGGCATTCCATGGGTTTTACATGGGTGTACGCAATATCCATGGATTTTAACACATTCCCAGATTTACCAAACGTGCTAGACCTGGAAATGCGCCAAAATGCAACTCCTTCCCAGGGTTGGCACAATGAGGAAAAATATTTTTCTTTCTCCTTGTTAATTCCTCTTTATATGTGTGCTGCAGTACACATAGGTCGAGGAAAATGCCTCAGGTGATTGTTTTGGTGCAGGAAGGGGCCCCTTCCTGCCCAAAAACAACCCTGCTTGCAATTAAGGCACCCTTGCATCGTGATGCAAGGGTGCCTGTGTTGGCACTAAGCATCTCATTGTGAGTCAGCGCTGGGGAAAGGACAGGAATGTGCCATATTGCGATAAATACGGCACATTCCTGCCCTTTCCCTGTAATGCAGCGTACGCTGTGTTACGTTTTTAATAAATATGCCCGATGTATTTACAACTTGAAGCTATGCCTTTGTACTCACCATCGTCAAAGTTAATGATGTGATTTTTTTACAAGGGCTGTTGCAGAGTTTTGGCCTTTGATTTATTTTGTCAAATTAGTATTTATTTTTGGTATTAAAATATGTGCGTATACCCTACAGAGTCTCAAATCATGCTAAGAAGGTTTTAAAGGTAATTATGTCAGTACATTTTTAGGATTTTAGGACTTTTTATGTGTAATTAAGATGTATGCCAATTTGTTCCTCACAGTATTTCTTACATGGTGTATTTGATAATAGTATATTGGCTGCAGCACTGGAAACGAAACAGTTGTTCTTATGTAAAATGCTCTGCAACTTGGACTGGAGCTCAAGAGCAGGCGGGAGGGGTGGGGTGGGTGGGAATTTGGGCATGATGCCTCTGGTGCTCAAGTACGCCTTGCCAGGGAGTGTAGTAATCCATGTAATTGTTTGGGTGGGAGGTTTGGTTAAGTGTGTGTGGGGTGGGGGGGGAGTAGGAATGGCGTACCAACACTGAGTAGTTGTGATGAATTGCGGCAGCCTACAATGTGCACAACAGTTTTGCTAAGATAATGGACCTTGCTGCCTGGGTGAGCTGAAGCTCCTCCTTGCCAGGGGTAAGCAGTGCTTAATTTGAGCCGGTAGTTTCCAGTGCTCGGCACCGGCACTTAATTGTCAGCACCGGCTCTAGTGATGGCCCACCACATGGTGGAGGTGTCTGAGATGTGCACAACGGCTGTGTTTATGAAGTCAAATGGCATTGTAAATGAATAATACCAGCCTCTCACGCCATTATTATAGCTGTGTGTGGCCTGAAATTGTTGTGTCACACTTGTAGGAGTGCGATAGTTGGGTTTTATGTTGGTACTGTCATTGGCAGTCCTGGCATGGGCAATTGGTGGTACAGGCTGCAGTGGCCTTCCAAGAAGGACCCTGGAACTTAATTTTTTACAAATTAAGCACTGGGGGTAGGTTATATATTCAGATGCACCCAACCCTCAGGTATCTTTGAGAAACAAATGAGATTATGCAATAATAATAAAAAATCTGGCTCTTTCTAACATGCAACTAGTCCCACTGAAAGGTAAATCTAAAAAAAAGTATTTTTAGGGAACGAAACCCCAAACTCTTCTTATGTACATGGGTGTAGCTTGTTCACTAAGTTTGTGTGTGTGTGTGGGGGGGGGGGGCTGGATGAGCTTCAGATTTTTCCCAACAATCAGGCATTATCATGTTAAAATAAATTATACGACAAGCAGGGTGCACGAGAGGGCCTTGTGGCAGTGGAAAGGGAGAGCGATGCGGATACGTATGAGTACTAAGGGGCCGATTAGGATCGCGGTGAATCCGCATCCTCCGGGCCGGCGGAAGCCACCGCCGGCCCGGAGGATGCGGATTCACCGCTGCGGTGCCTTCAAGGACCCCCCGCCACATTAGGATGGCTGGGGGGTCAGCGGCGGACGGGAAGACCGTCCACCGCTTTTCCGCCGCGGTCGCCTTTCGACCGGGGTGGAGATGCTCTTATATGGTGGCGGTGTCTATCAGACAATGCCAGCCATATTAGGATGAGGCAGAAAACATGCTTTTCCGCGGCGGCTTTTCTGCCGTGGAAAAGCATGTGGTTCTTCGTGTTTGGGGGCCCGTTGCGAGCCCCCAGGGTGTTGGGGGTGGGGGTTGCACATGGGGGTTGCACATGGGGGTACCTATGGTACCCCCCTGCTTTGGCATGCACAGGGTGGCAGGCAATACGCGGTGCCTGCCAAGTTGTGCATGCCAAGGCTACACATGCATATTTTACATTGCGGCGGGTGCTGCTTAAAGCAGCACCCGCCGCAATGTAAAATATACGGGATGTGACCGCCAGGGCGGCGGTCACATCCTAATTCGCACAGAGGGAACGCCGCTGCTCCTGCGGACGGTCCCTCCACCTCGGGGGTGGCGGACGAACGCTGGTCCGTCCGCCATCCTAATAGGCCCCTAAGTGAGAGAAACACAATATTTAGTAAAATAGCCAACATTTTTGAGGACCCTCAAAACAGGTGGAGAGAGAGTGTATTGTGCGTTTTTGTCTATGTGAATGCAAACATTTCTGGTAAAATTCGACAGACACCTCTCCATACCCAACTGAAAGCCCCAGTACCCAATCATTTATCAGAACATACATTTATTGGAGGGGTGTAACATCCCAAACACCCACCTCGAGGTACGCCCATGCTTATATACTACACAGTTTTTTTTTAAAGTATTGTGCCAACTATTAAGTCTTGTCCGTGCTACATAAAACGGCTCATAAATTGTGCACAGCAAAGCAAATACGGCACAAATTCTGGATATGACATACTGTGGTTCTTATCAATCAAAGTCTTTCTTGAAAACAGATATCAAAAGAATTACATTCCTGCATGCACATCATTGTTTATTATCTTAATTGTAATAATGGGACTTGCTGTTACTTCATCCTGTAGGTGACTGGGCATGGCTGGTCTAGCTTTGCATCCTTCCCATGTTCTTTGTCAGCACTTCTTGAGGAGCCCCTAGTCACTAGTAGTAGTAGTAGTAGTAGTAGTAGTAGTAGTAGTAGTAGTAGCAGTCGTAGTAGTCACCATAGGGCGGGGCCTAATAAACTAGTGGGCAATGACGGGCACACTAGTAGATGGTGGACCAATGCTAGGCCGTTTCTAAAGGATAAGAGCAGCAGAAACAAACACCCAAAGTAGCGAACACCTAAAAGCGCTGCAACGTGGAAGTTACTTTGGGTTAGTGACAAATCGAGACACTGTTAGAGTGACTCCTTGATCCCTTCTGACACATTTATGAGTCTGCTGAGCAAGGAGATGTGCAGATACAAAAGACAATTACAGCTTCAACAAGCATTGGCAATGACCCTATGTCTGGCTTTAAAGGAATGTTGTATGGTAATGTGAAGCTTTAAAAATAGCATAGGAATGCATATGTGTTGTATGGAAGCAAAGAATTGTAGCGTTATATTGGTGTAGGTTAAAACGTCAGGTGACATTTGCATTGCAAAGCCAGATCTAAATGTCCGCATAGGTTAACCACATCTTTGCTGCTGCCAGAGAAAAACACCATACATTCTCTTATCTAATAGCTTTACAATTTCATGTGTGTGCCCCTGAAAGTTCAAGCTCAGGCAGCTGGATAAATAAAATGATTACAGCTGTGTGGAGGACAAGCACTTTTCTGTGGAAGCACACTTCTGCCCAATCGAATCAAGTACACCTGGCTCCCAACATATGGGCAGAGCCAAAGCCCTTCTCCTGGTAGTTCTCACATAATTGTCTAGAGACAGCTGCGCTGTCAAGCCACAACATACAAATGACCTGGCAACCTAACTGGCCGTATGCAGCTTGGTAGACACACAATAAATTAAGTTTTATAGATGGGAAGGTGCAACTCATGCCACCCTGCATTCACCTCTACTGCCAATTTCCATCTCGCTCACATGCAGAAAGGTTAAAGGTTGTCTCTCTTTCTCCACCTTGCCAGGTCAGAGACAGAAACAACCCCAGCCAATCACATCAACCCCATCAACTAACAAAGCACCCAAAAACAGAGACAACAAAATATCTCACATAGGTATGGTGGCACCTCACAATGCACTTGGCTATTTCTGTATGTCCTTTCTTTTCTCATGGTTATAAATGATTCCCCACCCAGAAATAGCTATTTTTTTTAACAATGCAGGAGAATGTATCATACTATAAGCACAGTAGGGAAGTAATGGGACACGATACAGGCTTCCAAAAGCCCAGATACAGTAAAATGTATATTGCTAACAGGATTTTAAACACATGCCATGCTGTCTGAATGCATCTGTGAACAGATCCCAGCTTGTTGTGTAGCCCCATGCCAGTAGATCTCCCACGCCTGGTATTTCCGCTGCATTTTGGAACAGTGTTGTAATTCTGGTTTGATTAAGTAAACAGAGGTAACAAAACCATAATGTAAAATAAAACAAGCATTGGCAAAGGCAAAAGGTCTGACACAAGCATCTGTGGCAAGTCCAACAAAGATGATATCAACCAAAAAGAACTAATAATTACAACAGATCTGAATATGGTAATTAATTTATTGTAATGACCAGAGATCTAAATAAAAACAGCTCAATCACAATGACTGAATTTGGTTTACCTGATTGTCCAGAGACAATATTTGAATACTCACAGTTGAGACTGGGTGTTTATAAATGTATCCGCAGATTGAAACTTTTTTAGTTTTTTTATGTTGCCAAAACTAAATCGATAGAACATGGTCGATATTCTGAAATAATTGATGATTTGAATATTAGAGATGTGCGTGAACTTTCAAATGTGATTGTTTTAAAAAATGATGAATCTATGAGTTCAGAAATTACACATACAACTGATTGTGATGAAGAAATACTCATGAAAGAAGTAGGTCCCAGATTTACCCAAAACAATCATGCAACACAGTGCAGCAGGTAAAGTTGCTGTGCTATGCATGAATGGGAGAGCAGAAAAAAGCCATATCTACTAATATGTGGGGCTGCTCTGCTCTCTCCCTGCACTGCCAGACCTTTATCTGCCATGCTCCAACGGAGGTACTCCTGTGCCTGGGTGTATCCATTGTGGTATGCATATGTTTTGCACAGGAAGGGTTTCCTTTCAGTACAAAAGTTATTCGTTATGATGTCTCCACTTCGTATGCAGGCTGCAGAATACAGCACACATGCAAGGAAAGAAAAAGTATCTCTGCCTTGTTATCTCTGCCTCAAGGAGGCACCGGAACTTGACTCAGATCTCTGTCTAGAAATCCTTGTAGATAGAGATTTGTGTCATAACCCACTGTTGGTTGCAAGGGAACACCAATGCACCACCCATGGAATCCCCCCTTGATGCACAGTAATGCAAGGCAGTGCATTCATCAGCTTTGCATTACTGATATCGGCCCCCCGGGATCAATACGACCGGTGGGAAAAAGAGCCTGCTCGGTCAATCACAACTTTATTTAATTCCCAATCCCGTAAAACGCCAGACAGACTTCTGAGGAACCAACTGTCAATATATCACTATCTTTTTTCTTAATTTTTCCAAAACTACTGACAGATTTACACCAAATCACAAAAAGGATGGTTAAAGATCCAACTTTCTGCAAAATTTGGTGTAATTCTGTTGGGGAAGTTGCATTTTGGTATCCCCTTTTCTCTGCCCCCACTTGATGGTTCATCTACAGACTTTCCAAGAAGGAGCTGGGATGGCTGAACTTTAGTTTTGGAAAGTTTCGTGAAGATTCATCAAGCAGTGGCAAAGTTTATAGTAAAACAAAAAATGCTCTTACTATCGAAGTCTGACCTAAATATAAATACAGACGGGCAACAGCCACTGCGTAATATATATATATATATATATATATATATATATATATATATATATATATATATATATATATATATATATATATATATATATATATATATATATATATATATATATATATATTACCTGCTGGTGGTTGCCAGTACGTAGTTATAGTTAGGACCTGGTTTCATAGGAAAAGCCTTATATTTGGGGTAATAAAGGAGGTGGTCCGTCAGTGTGGTCATCGGCATGGTGGCCAGCAAGTTTGGGCCCTACCCCTATACCATGCACCTAGGCGAAGAACCTTGGTGTCTGGCTGTATTCTGACCTTACCTTTGAACTACATACTATACGGTTAGTGGGGACGTGTTTTGGAGTCCTCAAGGGCCAACGGAAAACCGTGGATCTCCTCCCAATTGAGGCCAGGAAGACGCTGGTGCATGCTCTTGTTACTTCGCGTATGGATTACGGCAATACACTCTATCTTGGTGCTACCGCTAAATGTGTAAACAGACTTCAGGTGCTGCAGAACGCTGTGGCACGGTTGGTCCTCATGCTACCCAGGAGGTCTGCCTCTAAAAGTGCCTTAAACTTGCTTCACTGGCTATCTGTTAGGAAGAGAGTGCTGTTTAAGGCTCTCTGCACGTGCCATCACATTATCCAGGACAGTGGCCCTGTGTATTTGCGTAGTCTCCTCACCTCATATGCACCTACACGGCCTCTCAGATCTAACGGGACTGGCCTGTTGTCAGTCCCAAGGGTCAAGAAGGCCAGGATGGGTGGTAAGTCCTTTCGGCTCTTGGCGGCCCAGAGCTGGAATACACCCCCTCTTAACCTCCGGCTGGAGGCATCTGAGATGAAGTTTAGGAAGGATCTCAAAACGTATCTGTTCTCACAATAATACCTATGCTGATGCCATTTTAGATACTGTGGCTCTGCCTCTCCCACCTATCTCAGCGTGGGAACACGCCGACATGGCGTAAGTAGGCGCTTTACAAAATTCACTATTATTATTATTATTATTAATAACTTTGACGCAGTTTGATGAATCTTCATGTAAATTTGTTTGCCACACATTTCAACTGCTGTCTGGAAAGTTCCAGGGTGAGTAGTCAAGCGGCGGCTGAGAGAATGGGGGTTCCCAAAACTCATTTTTCGCTTGCAAGTTCCCATAGGAATTTTAGACAAGACTGTTACACCAAATTTGGCGGAAAGCTAGATCTTGGTCCAAAAAGAGTGTGTTCTGTAATTTGGTGTAAATCTGTTCAGTAGTTTTTGAGTGATTAAAGGAAAAAGATGATGTAGTCTATCTAGAGTCGCAGATCACAAGCTGCAGTGGAAAAGGGGATGTTTTGAAACATCCATGTCCCATGTGCCAGGCACCACATGGTGTGTGGCACACAGGGTATGGATGTTTGGGGAGCACCCCAGCAGAGGCCCAGATGGAACGGGGGCCTTGCTAGTGGCCCCAAAGTCCCTTTCCGACAGCCTTTCTATGGTGGACCGCCATGGAAAGGCTGTAGGAAAGGGAAATCGTAATCCCTACGGAGGTGCCTGAGCAGTCCCTGCCCCCTATTGTAGAGAATATGATCCGAGCAATGAATACAGTCCCTACGACCGAGGAGGTCAACTGACCGCATCATAATGCTGCTGTCGAACTGCTCTGCTGGATGTCGGTGGGACCGTCACCGACGGCCTGGCAGTGGCGGTCCCACCGACATCCTAATCAGCCCCTTATTTTTTTTAATACCCTCTTTTCTTACAAGGCAGAATAGCAATCTCCAACTATTACTTGTTTAACAAGAGCAGAAGGGTGACAAAGGTTGGTTATCCTTGATTAATCCTAGTCCACAAGAGCTGATAGAAGTTAAGATGCAGACACACATGGCGTAGCCAGGGCGAGAGCCCAGAAGGATAGGACCTCGCTAAGCTCCATGTGGCTCTCTGCAGGAGCGCTGCAGGGTGTTGTGGGGGTTTTTATGTGACTTTTATGAGGGTGATAATTAGGCAACCTACACCTCCTAGTGCTCCGCTGGGAAGTAGCGGTAACATGGGCCAAAGGGCCCTGAAGGACTCCTTGTGCTGGTTGGTGGGCCATGAGAGGCTCGCCACTCCCTCAGACCTGCAGTAATTTGCTGTAATAGCCACTGCAGATTTAAGTCATGGTGCGACCTGAATGGCCCTCCACTGGCCAGAACAGACCACTCTGGCAGAGCTGAAAAAAGGAATGACATGGTGATGGCACACTAAAGAGTGCTGATCTCGCCCAGGAGATGAGGGCACATTTTAAAGAACTCAACTTAATTCACTCTACTGATAAACACACAAGATGAAGACGGGAATGTTAATTGTCGTGTCTAGGGAGAGGGTTTGGGACTCCTGGCCAACCCCATTTTGGACCATCATTTCCTGGGAGCAAATATGTTACAAAGTTGATTTTGTTCAAGGACCCTGGCCGTGAGATATACATACTACAACCTCAGTTGATCAACTTAGCGTAGGGATGAATTGATGGCACAAGCCTTCTTCTAAAGCTCTCCTTTGATGTAGGCCTGGCCTTATGCGTGGAACAACCCACACCGCTTGTGACCAAAGATTCTGAGGTGTGAGTGGACAATGGCATTGTTTTAGGTCTGCTGGGTGCAGTTGAGAAACACTGTGAGGCATCCAGAGTTCAGAATTGGGGTATCTGGCTCGGCCTTGGAGGCCCTTGAGGCTCGACTCACACCTTTGACAAAGTAATCAAAAACTACCTCCTAATATACTAACCAGAATGCATTTTTATAAACGGAAAGAGAGCCTCATGGCAGAAGTGAGATCGCTGGGTTCCATCACATTCAGAAGCGAAACGATTTATATTTTTTCAGGATCTATCTACTACTACCCAGGTAGGATGCAAAACATTCAGTGTATATATATGTGAGTACAGTGATATTTCACCTGTGGAGGCTTTGGGCGCTGACAAAGGCACAACAAAAGCCAGAAATGCATCCGTCACTTTCTACAATAAAGCCTTCCAATGTTTCCCCTTGGGTCTCTGTTCTCTTTTTCCGGAAGGAGTTTTGTCTGCACATATCCACGCATCAGCCTGAGACGCCATTACAGAGTACCCCGCCTCACCTTGGGTTCGGAAGTCACAGGCTTGGACTGCTCCCAGTTCTTTGTTGTACCAGAGTGATTTGGATGGTCCTGAACCCGCCTCGAAGCACAGGAAGAAAACCGGCAGTGGCGAGGTTAACTGTGGTGTTCGCTTGTTGCTTTAAGAACTGTTAGAACTCTCTTATGTAATAGAACCTTTTGTAATGTTCGTGAATGTTTCAGTTGTGAGCAGGCAGACAAGACTCAGAAGACTTTGAATCCTCCTTTGTCGTCTTTAGGGTGTCCTAATTTACCTTGGGAATGTGTTGCATTAGACATTCTTGGACCTGTTTGTTGGCAGGATGGTTCTTTGAAGTATATTTTAGTTTTAGTTGATCTTTTTTCTAGATGGTTGGAAGTGGACATTGTTCATGTTGTGGATACTAAAGCAGTAATTAGATTTCTGGAAGGATGTTTCTTGAAAGAGGGTTTTCCAGCCTCAATTTTAACTGACAATGGCGTCCAATTTAAGTCTGAGGCTATGAAGGTATTTTTGGGCAATATTGGAATTGAACAGAAGTTTACAGCTTTGTATCACCCTAGGGGTAATTCTGTCGTTGAAAGAGTCAACAGAGTTATAAAAGGGGTTTTGCAATTGGCAAAAAGAGCTAATAAGAATTTTGAGGATGAATTGAACAAACTTATTTGGTCATATAGGATTACCATTCATGACACTGTTGGTGAGAGCCCTTTCGGTTTGATGCGTGGAAGATTTCCCCACTGTAAAATTAACCCAGGTTGGATGGGCAGGAGCCAAAGGTATCATTGGGATGTTGATCGTGTTAAACACTCCATTACTGTCTCTCAAGATAAGAATAAGAAGTTCTTTGATAACAAACATGGTACTAGAGAAGTTGCTGTGAAAGTTGGACAATGGGCTAGAGTAAAGTCTGGAAGAAAATCTGGGAAATTGGAATCCAGATTCTCTGATCCTATGCGTATCACTAAGGTTATGAAGAACACTGTTCAGTTTCAGGATGGCAGCATTCACCACATGAGTCGCATAGCTTTAGCTAAGCAGGAAGTGACTTCAAAAAATATTGAGCATGTTTGTAGAGATTATTGGTGGTTGAATGCCTTTTCAAATCTAAAGGAAGGGGATGTGCAGGAGGTTGTTGAACATTTTGATGGTGCAGTGGTGCCCGGCACTAGCTCTTCTGTTCCTGAGTGTCTCAATGGTTCCCTCGCATCTCTCTGTCCTGATACGAGCACTATTGTTGGTTCTTGTCCTCATCATGAAAATCCTGCAGATGTTGTTTCCAACCTTCCCTCTGCAGAGGACACACAAAATGCTGATGGTATTAAGTCTAGCAGTTTCGGTAGACCTATTCGCACTCCTAGCAAATTGCATGATTTTGTTCTTCAGTAATTATTATTTATTTTCTTCCTTTATGTTTTAAGGAAGGGGGATGTGTGGTGTTCGCTTGTTGCTTTAAGAACTGTTAGAACTCTCTTATGTAATAGAACCTTTTGTAATGTACTGTACTTTGTAAGAATGTTATGATTCAGTATGCTGTTCCCTGTTGGTACATCTGCATGCACTTTATATCTTCTGAACTTCAATTGAATAAATATACAAACCACATCAAGACTACGACTATTTCATGAAGAAGAGTTCACTACATTAACCCAACCTCGTTGTGGGCTGCAGGCATTGTCTTCGTCGCCCCTGCCCAATGGACACCTGAAATCTGAGGCTGAGGCGTACTAGGGGAGCAGAGGAGGCTCTGTTGCGGACAATCAAGCTGAAAACGGAGCATCGTATTTTGTTTTGTTTTGTGGACTCACTCTGCTTTACTCCCGCACCCACGCACATGGCTTTATTTTTACTCCTTCCCCCAGTACTAACCCCCATGGTCCACTCACAATGGACTCTGGGACCTGTAGTTTTCCCAGATGCACGGCATACTACACAGGTGTGCTGCCTCAAGTTTTTCTGGGGGAGGTGCGGACTCGTCACATCGAGTTCAAAAGAGAGGCGGGACTGTGAGCACAGTGATATTTCACCTGTGGAGGCTTTGGGCGCTGATGAAGGCACAACAACAGCCAGAAATGCATCCGCCACTTTCTACAATAAAGCCTCCAAATGTTTCCCCTTGGGTCTCTGTTCTCTTTTTCCGGAAGGAGTTTTTTCTGCACATATCCACGCGTCAGCCTGAGACGCCATTACAGAGTACCCCACCTAACCTTGGGTTCGGACGTCACAGGCTTGGACTGCTCCCAGTTCTTTGTTGTACCAGAGTGATTTGGATGGTCCTGAACCCGCCTCGGAGCACAGGAAGAAAACCGGCAGTGGCGAGGTTAACCCAACCTCGTTGTGGGCTGCAGGCATTGTCTTCGTCGCCCCTGTCAAATGGACACCTGAAATCTGAGGCTGAGGCGTACTAGGGGAGCAGAGGAGGCTCTGTTGCGGACAATCAAGCTGAAAAACGGAGCATCGTATTTTGTTTTGTTTTGTGGACACACTCTGCTTTACTCCCGCACCCACGCACATGGCTTTATTTTTACTCCTTCCCCCCAGTACTAACCCCCATGGTCAACTCTCAAGGGACTCTGGGACCTGTAGTTTTCCCAGATGCACGGGATACTACACAGGTGTGCTGCCTCAAGTTTATCTGGGGGAGGTGCGGACTCGTCACATCGAGTTCAAAAGAGAGGCGGGACTGTGAGCACAGTGATATTTCACCTGTGGAGGCTTTGGGCATATATATGTATATATATATATATATATATATATATATATATATATATATATATATATATATATATATATATATATATATATATATATATATATATATATATATTACCTACTGGCTATCGCCAGTAGGTATATATAGTTAGGATTTATTCCCTATGGGATTTTTGAAAATTCTATGTCTAATAACTTTGGCGTTTGTGGACGGAATCGGCTGAAATTTTCAGGAAAATGGCACATTTTGTTTCTGAGCAGCCCTTGAAAATTTGGGGGGGTTTTGTCGAGGGGGGGCCGAGAAAAAAGGGGGGTCCCAAACGCGTTTTTCCCATGTTAATTTCCATAGGGCGGTTGGACTCACTTTTAGCTCGAACGGCTGAATGGATTTGCACGAAACTTGGCAAAATTGTAGGGACTGTTAGCCCGATGTGCCTTTGCTAGGTCTCAATATATGTGCTCCAGTAGTTTTTGAGAAATTAACGTTCAAAACAAGATATATATCTGTAACAGCGCTCCGGGCTGCGCTCCGGTTCGCTTACTTTTCGCGAAACGGAACTTTGCGCGCAGAAAGCTGATTGGCTCTCCGGTGTCTGTCAACATTCTAAACAGTCCGGAGCGGCCGCCATCTTATCTCTCGGTAGGATCGAGAGAGAAGAAGAGGTGAAAAACGAAGGGGGAATTTAATGAAAGGGGGCAAGGTATACCCCTCTTGACCCCCTAGGAATGTTGTTGGGGTTATTAAAGGGTCCCGTGGGGAAAATAAAAAAAAAATGATTTTTCATGGTAGAAGCGCTTCACGGGCCGCGAACTGGGCCGCAAACTGGTAGCGAAACGGGAATTCGCCATTTTGTGCTTCGTTTTAATTAAATTACTAGGTATAAGGGGGTGCAGGAGACGTATCCTAATCCCCTATGTTTCCTGAGGGTGGCTGAGGAGGCTCATATATGTTGATACATCTCTTCCAGCGGCTGTGCGTGAGCTTTTTTTTTTTTTTGCTGCGTGACGTCTGTTAACGTTCGATTCGATGGAAATCAGGAAGTGTTGACCGCCAATTTGTCACTGCGATAAAATATTTTGTTATAAATGAATCCTTATTGATAAACATTGTCTGCGCCATCTTGCCTTTTTTCCAATGCCACAATTTTGTCGTGCACGGCAGCCATTTTAGATGCCAGGCTGGTCCCAGGCTATCACCTACCCTTGCGGATGTAGTTTATGGCCCCAGCTGTAGAGAATCCAGACATGCCAACCCTCCCGATTCAGGCGTGAGACTACTGATTTCAGTGCTAGTCTCCCGCCTCCCGATTTCTGCAAGCAAAAACCCGGGGGCATATTACCAACAACTAGCGATAATTTTTGTCTCTAACTTGTTTAGAGACAAAAATTATCGCCGCACATCGGCGATTTTTATCGCAGATAAACCTTGCTATTAGCAAGGTTTATCGCAAATGCGATAAAAATCGGCCGCAATGCATGAATATCGCAGAAAAGTCCGCGATATTCATGTATTATCGAGCAAATGCTCTTAGCCATGTTATCCACCTCCCATTGGATAACATGGCTAAGAACTGCTCAGGTCAGGTGTTAGCTTTTGGAGATATTCGCGCTTAGCGCGAATATCTCCAAAAGTTGGTAATAGGAGATAGCGATGTTAGGGACTGTTTCCAGTCGCTAACATCTTGGCACGCCCACTTTGCATGTCATTAGTGATAAATATCACTGACATGCAAAGCGGGGCCCAAGATGGTCGCTATCTCCTTTTAGCTGTCACTAACTGGTGTTAGCGACAGCTTGGTAATAGGGAGATAATTTTATCTCCGCTTTCTTGGCTTTTAAAGCCAAAAAAGCGGAGATAAACCCCCTTGATAATATGCCCCACGATTCCTCGGGGGTTTCAGTTGACAAGGCTTGGTATTGTGTTACGTGGTAATTCTTCCAGGAAACGTCAGAGGGTCGATGCAGGGGTTCTAGAAGGGGTGATAAACCATTTAAGCCTCATGAACAAGCGCATGGTCTTTTAAAGATCTGTGAAGTACTCGGGGCGGCGGTGTGTGTGTGTCCTCTTTCAGGAGCGGGCGGGGGGGGGGGCACTGCCAGCAACTTCCAGGCCAGGCAGTGTTCAACACTTGCATCACCCTTTCTCTGCCTGCTATTGCGCTCCATGCTTCGGAAAGGTAAGAAAAAGAACGTGCATTTGAGTTTGAAATGTCCGATCCTGTAGCAGTACACTTGCAAAGCCCACACATGACAATAACCCGATTCAAGGCCCCATTCACCCGATTTTTAAAAAATATATAACACTCCAACAAAGTGGGATTATAAAACTTTATTAACTTTTAAATATAACGAACGGAACAAAAACTGTAAAAACATTTAAACATTTTTCACAAAAAAAGCAACAATGGTCAGAAGCTGTCTTTTGTGCGAATAGTCCCAAGGCAGCACAACGTGCTGAGTTCTGGACGGCACCCAGGTGATGTCATCTGGGTGCCGCACTGGTTTTTGGGATCCTACAATGCAGCAAAGAAAAACAGCGTTGGGAGTCCAGGGTGTTGCGGAGGGAGGCCTCGTCAGTAGCGGTCTGTTGTGCGAATAGTCCCAAGGCAGCAGAACGCGCTGAGATGTTGATGGCACCCAGGTGATGTCCAGTAAACTGCCGCACTGGTTTTGGTATCCTACAATGCTGCTCCGAAAATTGGCGTGGGGCGGCCCGGGGGGGGGCGGGGGGGGCGTGGGGGAGGCGGCGTGAACGGGCCTCCCCAGGTGGCGGCCATCCAGCTGAGTTGCGCCCGCTCTTGCGGCTACAGCGTCTCGCTCACCATGTTGTTGAGTTGCTCCCACTCTTGCAGTGCAGCGATAGGCGGCTGCCACATGACTCTTAAAATGGCGGACGGCTCTTCGGTTTTGGGCCTGGTCCACTAAAATGGCCCTGGGACACCTTGGAACTCGGACGCTTGCCTGCTAGGGCTTGGGCTCCATTCTCGAAAAGCGTCCCCTCAGCCGTGAAGATTCTACAAAAGTCTTGGGGGCCCTCGACTCCTGCAGGCTTCCGGTGGGGAGCGGCTGCCATGATTGCTCGCGGAATGACCACGACGGAGCCACGAGATGGTGGTGCTCTCATGCTGACGCCAGCTTCAGTCTGAATCATCCAGAAACAAGGTGGGGCTTTCATCGTTTGGGAAAAAAAAATGTTCTAAACCAATGAAAAGTGTTATTTTTAGGTCATATGACCAAGCCTTCCATCTTTAGGAAACCAAAAGTAAAATGAACCAATGAAAAGTTTTATAAACAAGTCACATGACCTGTTATGCGGCATAGGGCTACAAAAAGCGTAGAAAATCCGTTGGCACGTGAGGCGGCGTCAGTAGCGGACCGATGTGCGAATAGGCCGAAGGCAGCACAACGCGCCGAGATCCGGATGGCACCGAGGTGGTGTCCAGCAAATTGCCGCACTGGTGTGGCCATCCTACAATGCTGCGCCGAAAGACGGCGTGTCCAGCTGAGTTCCGGTCACTCTTGCGGTACAGTGACTCGAACGCGCCGAGATCCGGATGGCACCGAAGTTGTGTCCAGCAAGTTGCCGCACTGGTGTGGCCATCCTACAATGCTGTGCCGAAAGTCGGCGTGGGGTGCCCCGTTGGCTTATGAGGTGATGTCAGTAGTGGACCGATGTGTGAATAGGTCGGAACCAGCACAAGGCGCCAAGATCCGAATGGCAAGTCCTGGATGTTGAGTGCCATAGTTGAGAGTTCTGAGCAGTGCTTGTAAGACTATCTGAAGCTTATTTGCACCTGCTGCAGCTTCACTATTGCCCAAGGTGGTGTCCAGCAAATTGCTGCACTGGTGTGGCCATCCTACAATGCTGCGCCGAAAGACGGCGTGTTCAGCTGAGTTCCGGTCACTCTTGCGGTACAGTGACTCGAACGCGCCGAGATCCGGATGGCACCGAGGTGGTGTCCAGCAAGTTGCCGCACTGGTATGGCCATTCTACAATGCTGCGCCGAAAGACGGCGTGACCAGCTGAGTTCCGGTCACTCTTGCGGTACAGTGACTCGAACGCGCCGAGATCCGGATGGCACCGAGGTGGTGTCCAGCAAGTTGCCGCACTGGTGTGGCCATCCTACAATGCTGCGCCGAAAGTCAGTGTGGGGTGCCCCGTTGGCTTATGAGGTGATGTCAGTAGTGGACCGATGTGTGAATAGGTCGGAACCAGCACAAGGCGCCCTGCACTGTTGAGCTTTTTTCAATGCCTGTTTTTTGTTGTTTCCCCTCCATCAAAAACAAAAAAAATATATAAAACTGTGCAAAAATACAAAAAAATGTTTAGAAAAGCAGTGCTTGTAAGACTGTCTGAAGCTCTTTTGCACCTGCTGCAGCTTCACTATTGCCCTGGTGTGGCCAAAGATCGCCCATGACATAGGCGGCCGGCTCCCGAGGTCCGGCGGAACTTTTTTCCTTTTCCTTTCTGCTTGTCCCACAATCCGTTTCACCTGAAGACACGACCAGGTTCCTGAATGTGTGCAGGGGGACGCTATTGATTGAATGAAAATGGCGGCTTGACACAAAGCTGACTCAAGCGTTGCTGTTGATGCTATACAGACAAAAATTGGTTTTCAGTTTGTACATTCTTCAGGATTTTTTTTTCCATCCAAGGCTGATTGAGAGTTTGTAGAAAAATGGCTTCAGATTTTCCACATATTACTCTTCAACATTCTTCCTAAATGTAACAATGTGAGACTCACTAGGAGAACGGCTGTTTATCTTTCCTTTCAAAATGCTGCCAACAATATTTTCTGAATGGAAGACACCATCTTGTAGCATAAAGGGCCGAAAGGGGTTCTGGTCTGGCCGATTGTTGGTGGAGACATTTTGACTATATCTTGGACCTGCCCGGCCTCGCCCAAAATGGCGCCGGTATAAATGGGACTCGTAACTCCTTGCCCGCAAATGTATATCTAGAAAATTTTATTGTAAGTGGCCCTGTCTTATTTTAATTACAAAATGTACGTCCACCGATTCCGCAACTGTTAGACACCTTAGTTCTTGCAACCTAATGGCCCGCTCGTTACGTTCCTCTACAGTGTAAATGTCTCCTCATCATATACGATTTCAGTTTGCTCCGTGGCCGGCCCACGTGGTTATAGGCCCGTATTTGTATACTGACATTTTCACAATAAAGGTTTTTAAAACAAAACACGGTAGTAGTATTTACATTGGTAAAGTTTTTACTTTTAGTCACTGTTTTCGAATCAGTAAAAGGCAAGTGAAATAAAGCAGTCCAATTACATGACGGATAAAAGGTATAATATGTAGGAACGCAGTAAAGATAAATGGTCAAGGGCAGTTGTGTTTTCCACTCCTGCAACATAAAGTGATCGATAAGAATCTGATAATCAGGCGTATCGGCGACTAAGACAGCAGGCCGAGTCTCTTTTACTCAACGGCTCCGTCATGGAACGAAGAAACGCCCTTTTTCTCGAAAAAGGAATATATTTTACTTGCAGGACAGTTGTAAATTTTCCGGGAAAGTACATTAGCCTGGAATATTATAACATATATGTTTAAAAAAAAATAATGTTTGAAAACAATAAAAAGCGTAATTTTTAGGTCATATGACCAAGCTTTTCATCATTAAAATAACAAAAGTAAAATGAACCAATGAAAAGTTTTATTAACAAGTCACATGACCTGTTATGCTTACGTTACGCGCTGCGCGCCGCGCCCCGGATCACTTCCGGGTGCGCTAACGCGGCGTGTCATATAACGCATTACGCGACAACGTAGGTCAAGAATATAGTCAAAATGTCTCCACCAACCAGCGTTCAGAACACAACCCCTTTCAGCAGTCCAAAAAGTTCTGTTAAATGACAACAGAGGGGACAGGCAACAAGAACCATCAGTCAAAGAGAGGAGGGCAAGTTCTTCTCTTCCGGGTCATGTTGGGGCGCTACCGGAACTGATCGAATTGGTAGTCTACAGTGTTTCTGGATGTTTCAGACTAAAGCTGGCGTCAGCATGAGAGCACTACCATCTCGTAGCTCCGTCGTGGCCATTCCACGAGCAGACATGGCAGCCGCTCCCCACCAGAAGCCTGCGGGAGTCGGGGGCCCCCAAGACTTTTGTGGAATCTTCACGGCTGAGGGGACGCTTTCGAGAATGGGACCCAAGCCCTATCAGGGAAGCGTCCGAGTTCCAAGGTGTCCCAGGGCCATTTTAGTGGACCAGGCCCAAAACCGAAGAGCCGGCCGCCATTTTGAGAGTCCTGTGGCAGCCGCCTATCGCTGCACCGCAAGAGCGGGAGCAACTTAACTACATGGTGAGCGAGACGCTGTAGTCGCAAGAGCGGGCGGTAAACAGCTGAATGGCGGAAGAGGCACAGTGTAGCAAAAGCGGGCGGAATGGCAACTAAAACGGTAAAGGGGCGCCCCACTACAGCGTGTCTTCAGGTCAAACGGATTGTGGGACAAAGTCCAGAATAGAAGAGTCATCAAAAGGCAAAAAGTTCCGCCGGACCCCGGGAGCCGGCCGCCTATGTCGGGGGCGATCTCAAGCTACACCAGTGCTATAAGACTTGGGGAGGGGGTCGGAGCCAAGCGTCTTCTCCGAGTCCGTGCCATCACACCGCCCCTCGGTGGCCTCCGTCAAGCGGTTTAGGGAGGTACCATATAACATTGTTTTCAAATGCAGTCAGGTCCACAAACGACCCTCACTTACTTTGAGAATAGTGAAGCTGCAGTAGGTGGAAATAAGCTTCAGACAGTCTTACAAGCACTGCTTTTGTAAAAATTTTTTGATTTTTTTGTATTTTTGCACAGTTTTATATTTTTTTTTTGTTTTTGATGGAGGGGAAACAACAAAGCACAGGCATTGAAAAAGGCTCAAACTCAGAACTCTGAACTATGGCACCCAACATCCAGGACTTGCCATCCGGATCTTGGCGCCTTGTGCTGCTTCCGACCTATTCACACATCGGTCCACTACTGACATCATCTTATAAACCAACGTTATGTAAAAAGTTATTTAATAAAATGTTTTACCCTGTTTCTTTGCTGGTGTGTTGTCTATATTTTTAATATTTGCATAGGGTTTGTCGTTATTTTGGGCGGGATGGGTGACGGAGCCGAGCTGTCTTGCAGCCCTCATGGTGTGGAGCTCAGTTCATCTCACTAGTTTCGTATTTCTCATGAGGGGTTGTGGTTAATGTTTCTATTTTAGCGAGGTCAAAAAGAGATCCCATTAGTGGCCTACTGATTTTGCTCGATTCCATTTGTTTTTTTAAACGATTTTTCACTATCTGCAAAGACTAAACAGAGTATTGCGACTCTGTGCTTGTTTGTAAATAGAGAATGAACCAAAGAGAACCAATTCTAAAACAGTAAATGCTTGAATAACAATCAATCAAATATAGAGAGAAGCAGGCACGACGGATTACAACGGGGCAAAGGCCTGCGTTAACTACCCTTCACTATCTACAAAGAGAGAGTACTCCTAAGAGAAAAGAGAGGGGAAGGGGGGTGCAGCGTTCAAAGCACATCAGCGTGCATAAATACGAAAATGTTTTTATCTATCACGTACTTGACATTTTAAAGCTTTTCATATTTGCTATTAAAAAACCATTGAAATTCACTGAAAAAACCATAGGTTATAGTCGATATATAGTTAGGAATTTGCATTTACAAAACCTTGAAAATTCAATGAAAAAACCATTGGTTTTAGGCCATATATAGTTAGGGATTTGCATTTACAAAACCTTATTTTACTCGCATAAAACCATTGAAATTCCATATATAGTTAGATGCGCTAACTATATATCGCGCACCCGCAATCCACTGCTGATGATGTCACATATTACATCATTCATGACATGGTCAGTGACATCACTGATGACATCACTGATGACAACTCAAATGACATCACTGATGACATCTCAAATGACATCACTGATGACATCACTGATGACAACTCAAATGACATCACTGACAACATCACAGATGACATCATTCATGTGTTAATACGATGAACCTCTACAGACTCTGATATATCCTTAGATACACTCAGTGAAAACAGACACTCACAGATTGTCACTCATCCATGGAGTTACTCATACACCTAGACAGTCATGCAAAGAATCAAACACACCTCCAATTCCTCAACTATACAGTTATACACACCTTACTTATTGAAACATATTCTAACACATATTTACTCTCTTATATAATCCCTAATAAAAGTTCACAATGATCCATACAGCCACTCACACATTCACTGGCTCTAATGCACAGTTATTTATATATGTTAACTCTCACATGTACTGTGTTTTACATATGTACTTACTTTGACATGTAGCACTGAGATATCCATTCACTCACCAATACACTCATGCACACAGTCAACCGCCCATACAGCTGTTTCCACATGCACTTTTGAAACCATACATCTAGTGAATCAACTGCTCACACATCTATGCACAGAGTCACACACCTCCCAGCCACTCACACACATACTCAGTCTCCCATACAAATACTTGAACAACCAATCAGTAACCCATATAGTTATTCATATAGCTACTGATCAACACATGCAGCAGTTTACAGAACAACAGATATAATGATGCACAAATTAATACAGTTTAATCACTAACCCATGCACTCAGTGAGACACATTTAATCACTCCCTCATACAATCAGTCATGCACCTACTAAATCCTTCATCCAGACATTTATACATCCACTCATTCTTCAATATGTAAGACATATTTTAACTTTACAGAAACATACAGTCACTGGATGTTGTGATCAGTGATGTCATCAGTGATGTCACTGACCATGTCATGAATGATGTAATATGTGACATCATCAGCAGTGGATTGCGGGTGCGCGATATATAGTTAGCGCATCTAACTATATATGGAATTTCAATGGTTTTATGCGAGTAAAATAAGGTTTTGTAAATGCAAATCCCTAACTATATATGGCCTAAAACCAATGGTTTTTTCATTGAATTTTCAAGGTTTTGTAAATGCAAATTCCTAACTATATATCGACTATAACCTATGGTTTTTTCAGTGAATATATATATATATATAATCTCCTTCAAGTTGGAACTTAAGGCAATGTTAGGGTCCTCTCATATGTACTAGAGAGCTTTGCCAGGTAAGGGAACAAAGGGCCACGTTTGGTGATTCTTCCCACCAATCCTACTGGGCATCTCTGTTGAACTTCTTAAAAGATATACAGAAATTACCTTCCTGCTTAATCCAGATGTGGTTTAGCTGGGCTACCCGGGGGAAGTTACAGTATGTCCTAAGCACTCTCCTATGGGATAACTCATTACATATTTCCTTTTAGGGGGGAAGCTAATATTTACCCACTGCTGTAAGCAGAAACTATTGCATCCACTAGGCCTATGGTGGTCAAAGATTTGGCGCATTTGCACAATGGACAAAGTAACAGCACTAAATAAATGTTCAAATTTGATAAGATATGGAAGCCGTTAAAGGTTTACATTAAGACTCAGATTGTGGGTTGAAGAACGTCACAACATATGCCTGACTTAATTAGGAACAACTGGAGTCACAGAATATCGGTCTCTCCAGAACATTATACAACAGATCCCAAGGAAAAGCAGGAGGCCTTACGAGTTTGAACGGGTTTTGGGCCCAAGATATTCCCTCTCTTCAGAGCTCAAATTGCATCATCTACCTCTCTTAACCATAGTTAGAAATAGACATCTGCGGTCGACTCTTCCCTGGTACGCCCCCTCCTCCACCCCCCGCTGTCCTTCTTTGTCTGAATACCTTCATTGACATGCATGTGTGTTGGAAAAGTTGTTCTGTTTGTTAACTGTTTAAAACATTTAAATGAAGTGTGGAAAAAAATGCACCCATACTTTTTCATTCAACTTTACTGATTTGCCTTTGATGGAAGCTAGTTTAATTTCAGCCTTGTGATGAAGATCCTCTCAGATGCTCCCAGCATCAGCCCACCTTAGGACCTTACCATCCACAGTAGAAAGAAGGAGAGAGAGTTGGATATGAGAAGCCATAAGGTGTTCTGTATTCTTTCACCAAGCTTGTAATTAATATGATGCTTTTTAAGGATCCCTACTGCTTCCTCAGGGAGATGCTGGGATAATTATACAAGTTAACCAAACCAAGCTTCAAAGCAACTTTTTAATAGAATTTAGCAATGAGTTCTAGCTACAACAATTAAGTCCATTGGGTCTTTTCTAGAACTGAAAGTAAGAGATGTTTTCTTTCTGAGAAAAAGCTTAATCCAATACAGGACTATTTTAACCTTTGACAATATTCTAAAAAAATCATATCAAATTCCCGGTGTGCTACAACTCTACTAACCCCTCCAGCTACTCCCAAGATTCTTTCCACAAACCTTTTTGTTTTTAGATATTATTAATATTTTCCCAGCTTTATTATTCAAAATTTCTGTCCATTTAGTTGTTTTGGTACAAATTTTTCAACTTTGCAGGAGTATCAATAGAGAAATTCCCCATATGTTGTACAAAACTCGTACACCTACTTCTTTTTATTTACTTATATTTATTTTCTAATTGGCAAACGGGTAAAATCTATTTAGCAGTCTTTGGAAAGGATTGTCTATTTAGGTACTAGACAGTTTCTTCAGCAAAAAGTAACATCATAACAGAGGTATGGGCCACCTTTGGAACATTTTTACCACTGTTTCATAACATACTAAACGCCAAATTGATGCATAAAATAAAACGTAAGCAAGCCAGACCACAGCCATTGCACACATAGGTGCTTACTGTAACTGTTCTCATTCCATTGTTGCCAAATCAAACACATGTAGTGTAATTATGATAGAACATAAAATTCTAGTCCATCTTACACATCCCAGTCCTTACAGAATGAGGTTTCGCCTCATTTTTCAAACCATTTTTATCTATCCAAGCCTTTAAATTTTAAACAGAATCAGTAAACCCTCTGGTGGGTTGGCAAGTGCCTTTTTCTAGAAATGTAACCAAAATGGGACCATGCCCCAATACCTAATGAAATCCCTAATCAAATAAAAAATAATTCCTATTTTCCCTCACTCCTGGTAAATTGAAAAAAGAAGGGGTGAGAACCTTAAGGCTGGGACGAGGAAAACTAGGATTTGGAGCAATGAAGATAACACCAGTAAGTAAGATAGTAATTAGCTCCTCTCCTATTTTCCTCGTGCCATTTCTCATAGAAGGAGAATGTACCCAAGCTTAGAAAAACTGTAACAAATACACATTTACGCCTAATAATGCTACAACCAGTGTGATTTTTAATGGAGTCCTGTAGCGATGATGAACAAAAGAAAAACTTAAGAACTTAACAAGGATAATAACTTTGATCTCAATTCACAAGATAAATTAATTCCAATCACCATATGAAAATTGGAAATAAATGTGTGAAAAAAATCCTACGTGGCATCATTGCAGATATCTTTAAACGGCACGCCTTCAAATATTTCACATGAGGTAGAAACCCATCTATTGGATCTACACTGTATGGCCCCAGGTATCTCAGTTCCTGTAGCTTGGGAGGCACACTGAATGTCTAATTTTACCCATTGACTAAGGGTAACCATTGTAGTTTTTTTCTTTTTCCATGAAAAACTGAAAGTAAAGAAAAAATTTAATCATATTTACGCAAAGAGAAAACTTCTGTACGTAAATGAAAAGGGTGCTGTGTAAATCCACAGTTTACCAGTCTACCACCTCAGGTGAAGCAGAGGAAGGAAAAAAAAAGTCACATGAAATCCTGGGACTGATGGAAATCAGAAGGAGCTTTAGGAAGGAATACAGGACTGGGACTTAAAACCACCATCTGGAGAAAAACCTAAGGAAGGGAAGACTGCACAATAGAGTTCATAATTCTCATAGACAGCTGACTCAACTGATTGCAGCTAATAAATCACTTTAACTGTCAAATATTGTAAAGGAACAGATTTCAAAGTGTCAAAGGGTTCAGCCTAAAGGCTTTGAGGACCCAGAAAATCCCAAGATGGGGCACAAGTAGGCAAAACTGGTCTCGTTAGGAAAATACTCATCAGAAGTTGATAAGATAAAGGAGTAATAGAGACAATCTTCAAAACACGGAAAGCCTGAATTGCCGCTGCTGATCTCTTAGAGAGGAAACAGCCAATTCCAATAAAAATTCACCTCTGAACAACTCTAAAATCTTAGGGCCTGATGTAGGTAATAGTGAAATACCGAATTCTAAATACCGAATTTTACCAATTCGGTATTTCGATATCGGTATTTCAGATGTAGGTAAGAATTCGGTAAAAAATACAGAATTTTTAATATTCGTTATTATCGAATCGGTAATTGAGATTCGGTAATAACAAATCCCTACCCATTCATTCCGATAGGCTTGGAGGCCCATAGGAATGAATGTGAAGACATTCGGTATTACCGATTCGGTATTAACGAAACGGTAATACCGGGAGGTATTTCAAGGGTGCCAGGGTGTCCAAAGGACACCCTGTTGCACCCTTGAAATGTGCATGTGTGCACATGTGGCACACATGCATGCCCTAAGGGCATGGATGTGTGCCACATGGCACTTTAAAAAAAGAAAGAAAGTGCTTTTTTAAAGGAATTCGGTCATTACCACCAACTTGAAGTTTTTTTTGTTGGTTTTTTTTTGTCCTCATACATGCCACCAGAAAATATATACTCTAGATGGGATCTCTCTGCTACTTCCACACAGACATGATCTATTTCCGCCCCCGGTGTCAGTGCCCGGAAAACAGGGGTCACCCAGAGGTCAGGCTGTCTCCTAGTCCAACTCCCTTTCCCCTCGTCAAACATTCATATGTACCAGGGAGGACAGAACAACAAACCTCTGGCATAATCATTGGACCAAAATTAATTTTTCGGCCACGCCACTAGTGCGGACCAGATTTTATTGGCACTCGCTTCGTCACAGGCCATGTCTGACTGACTGGTCATCATGATGTTTTTTAAACAATCAGCAAATATGGGTGGAGCCTCCGACTTCCAGCCTCTACAGATTTCTCTCCTAGCAATAACTATCACATAGAACAGAAATTGCGATTCAAAGCTGTTCAGTTTGTAGCCTGGTGGCAACCCAAAAAAAGATCAATCTAGGACAGCAAATGATCGGCTTTAATAGGACCTCCTCGAGAAAGCCACATACCTCTGCCCAATACCTAGAGATCTTTGGACAGTCCATAAACATATGTCGATCATCCGCTGCAGGATATTTACATCTGTGACAGTAAAATATATCTGTTGTTATCATAGATGGTCTAGCCGGGGTTCAATACACCCTATAGGCTGTAAAAGGGTGATTTCTCCTCAGGTTAGCTGGTTTAATTACTCTCTGGGACATAGAAAAGGAATCACTCCAGATTTTCTACGTCTCTTCACAGCTTCCAGCTAGAGCATCACACCAAAGGTTCACCAATTCAGAGTCCAGGCTGTCTTTTACTCCTGTAAATGTCCCATACCAGAAGGAGACCTCCCGTTTCCAAACTCCCCTTCTGCAGATGGAATCAAGGGGCAAGCTATCCTCACCAGTACCCCAGGACTGTCCTGCCCACCATGCAGAGAGCTGGTAGAATTTGAATCTGGTTAAGGTCCCATTATTTTTTTTTTTTTTTAATATGACAAAACTTTATTGCATGATTAAAAAAAAACCTTTGCAAGTTACAGAATTTTAAGAAGAATATTTCAATAAATACATGTGAACGTGAGTTTAGAATCATATGCGTTATGAAGATTGTTAAAATGTATAAAATATGCTTATAAAAAAGGGAGAGCTGAGGATCATGTCCGTTATGCAGTAAGGTGGCAGTTGGAATTAGGCTAGTGATTATGCTGGTCAGAAATCGCATACTTGGGACTCCTTACAAAGTTTTTTTTCTGCTTGTTCCAAAAACCTTACTAGGGCACAGTTTAATTTAGTGTTCCGAGGGTCAAAGCAAGCCAAGATTGCTGCTCTGCACGATTTAATCATGTTTGTGTTCCAGAGTTTCCTCAGGAGGGACCGTCTTTCGTTCAGCAGGTTTGAGCAGAGACAAGGAATGTGTTCTATGTCTTCTTTGTGATTCCCGCAGAGTCTGCAATGTTCCTTCCCATGGGCTCTTTTCCATTTTGGCAAATGGGCCAACAGGTTGATGACTCCCATTCTCAACTTTAAAAAACTTAATTTTGTTCGTGAAGAAAATGGTTGAGTTAGGTAGTCCTGTGGGGTCAACTGGATGTAGGATTGCAAGGACATCCATCCGTGACTTCTTTTTGCTAGCTGAGCCTTATCTTCCACTGAAGAAAGCTTTTTTGTGCTTATTTTCGCTAGGCGTTTGAATTCATTATGGCTTACTTGCATGCCCCAAAGGGCTTTCAGGCCTAGAGTTCTTAATCCTCTTTGCCAATATTCGTGCCCTGCTCGCCATAGATTGGTTTGAAGGCAAGACCATAGGTGTTGCGCTAGGCTGCCTTCCTTCGATGACCTTGGTTAAGGTCCCATTAGTTAATTTCATAAGGGACTCCCGATTCATGAGCTGAGAATTTAGGCTAAGATCATCCCACGTCTTAATACCGGCCACTTTAAGTGGCTGTGACAGTTGACCTAATAAACATTCTGGGGTGCCGGGGGAATCCCAAAGTGGAGCCTGCAGGTTGTAGTATGGTATCCCCAAAACTCTACGGATATACCCCCAGTTCTTGAGAGCCGGTAGCAAGATCTTATGACTGCCTTTTTTATGGAATTTGGGGTCCCCGAATTTAAAGAGAAATGATTCTAGACCCTGTGGCTGATCCTGCAACAATGCCTGAAAAAGGCGACCCTGTGAGGACGAATCTAATGTATTGGCCAATATCCTAAAATTCTTAAAGTGGAAGGTGTGACAGTATAATAATAAATCGGGTAAAGCCAAACCACCTATCTTCAAACCTCTCCTCAATTTCTTCCAGGCTATCCTAGGTGTTTTTTTGGCCCATATAAAGGATCCAATCTTCCCCTGAAGGCTAGCAATATCCTTATGATTGAATGGTAGCGGGATTGTAGTTGGTGGTAATTACTGATTTCTTAAGGCCCAAAAGCACTCTTTTATGTGCTTTCTACATTGCATTTAAGGAATCGGTATTACCTATTCCTTAAATGCAAGGCCAATTAGGAATCGGTATTAGGGAATCGGTATTTACCGATTCCTTATTACCGAATCCTTCCCTACATCACGAATGCCTAAATACCGGTGGGTAACGGTGAAATGTATCAAATTTCACCGTTACCGACCGGTATTTGGGCCACCCACATCGGGCTCTTAGTCAGAAAACTACAGGAAGTCTGGAGACCCTTAGAAATACACCAAGTTTCCAAACTTGACTAGTATTGAGCATAACTTTTACAAATACTTGCATGCCTAGAATCTTGTATGCAAAGAGTGACTTCTCTGAACAACCCTGAGACCATGGGCCATATGTATGAAACTTCGGTTTTGCGATTCTCAAATAGCGATTTTTTGCAAATCGCTATTTGAGAATCGCAAAACGCATTGTATGTAGGATTTGCAAATAATTTTACGAATCCTACATATTCCTTAATTGCGAATTGCAAATTGCGATTCGCAATTAAGGAATACCTCCCCATTCATTCCTATGGGTGAATGGGAAAACATTCTCAATTTGCGAATCTCAATTAGAGAATCGCAAATTGAGAATGCAATTTCAAGGGTGCCAGGGTGTCATAAGGACACCCTGTTGCATCACTGAAATGTGCATGTGTGCACATGTGGCACACATACATGCCCTAAGGGCAGGTATGTGCGCCACATGGCACTTTGAAAAATGCAAAAAAGTGAATTTTTCTAAGAAATTGCAAATTACCACCAACTTGAAGTTGGTGGTAATTTGCGATTCCTTATGGCCAAATTGCACTTTTGCTGGGCCTCTTAAATTGCATTTAAGGAATCGCAATTTGCGATTTCTTAAATGCAATCGCAAAATAGAGAAACGCAAATTTGCAATTCCTTATTTTGCGAGGCTGTTTTCCATTCATACATCCCACTTAGCTAAATTGTGATCGCAAATGCCGAAATTCTGCAAATTTCGTCGTTTGCCATTGCAATTTTGAATGATACATATGGACCTACATACCTAGCTTTTCAAGCAGCAAACCATCAGGTTCAGTTGCATCAGGTAGGTCTCTGATAAGAAGATGGCTCTTAGAGGGGAGAGAGGAACAGCAAACTTCCAAAGAGGAAGCACGGAAAGGTGCTGTAACCTGGTGGATAATAGCCTCTAAGGCCAAAATGGAGCCACTAGTAGCTCCCTGTCCTCCTGGCATTTATTAAGTATCCTGCTCAGGATAGTGCTTTGGCCATGTTATCAATAGTGCATCCACACTCTTCCCTCCCATACATCCCAAGCCCTGGAATTGGGATTCAAGAAGCAGATCTGAGGAAAATAACATTAGGATCTGAAGCAAAGAGGTCTAGCCATAAGAGGCCAAAGCCCTCTGCAATCTTCTGAAGAAGAGGAGTGCAGAAACAAAGGGAGACAGAGTATGGAAATATCCAATTTATCTATTCTTCATGCCCATTTTTCATCCCTGGAATATAGTCTGTGTCAGGGATTGCAGATGACTCTTTGTGCATGACTAGAGTTTCTGGTCCTGGCAAATAAGACTGAGAACTCGTGTTCCACCATTTGATATACATATACTTGGGCCTCCTGGTTGACTGGTCTTACTTTGACTGACTGGCCCTGGAAAACAGGCAATACAACTGAAGGGATCAATAAACTGATGCCAATTCCCTCAGATTCAAAGACTGCCATGCCTCCTCTGTCAACCAAAGTCCCTGAAGAGTTTGAGACTACAGAAGACCCCGAATCTGCGATGCTTGGATCTGTTCTTAGGACTAACTGAGTATGAGCGGAAATGATCCCTTGTCTAAACGATAGGTAACTGGCCACCATCGAAGCTCATGACTAATCTTGGGAGTCACTGGAATTAACACCTCAAATTTCCCTGTCACAGTACGTCATTGACTCAAAAGATGGAGAAGCAAAGGCTGGAGATGAAGACAGGCCAAGAGGACCGCCAGTGGGCTAATTAAAATGTCCCTTTGCACTCTCAGTCAGTCTCAGGCAGGATCCTTCCAAAGACAGAGAAGATCTAAAAGTTAAATAAACAGTTTACATTTTCTTGCAGGAGGGTAAAATACAGACCAGGATCTGTCCTGAACAGTGCTGTGAAGAATTGATCGGAATGAGATGTTATAAGATAAGACCGTTTGTGCTGTAGAATAAAAGCTACGAGAAATCTGAATTTTGCACACCTAATGAACACACTTGACTCCCTTCTAAAAAGAAGAAAAACAAATCAGCTAGTTATCGAGAAGTGGACTATCTGGACACCCCAGGAGCGCAGCATATATAAAACAGGGCAGGGACCTTTTGAAATCTGTGATATCGGGGGAAGTATTGTCTTCAGTGCTACCAATTTCACTATGAGTAATAAAGATTAACAGTTATTATGCAATTGAATAAAGCATTCCATGAAGTTTTAAAGTGAATAATTAAGCAGACGTAGTACACTACAGGCCTGATTACGAGTTCCAGTATATCCAATAGAATATAATGGGTCTCGTAATATGGAGGACGGAACATCCGTCCCATTTGTGATGCAGTAACTTGTCCGCCAAATTTGTAATCAGGTCCTAAATGTATAAAATGAAAATTTGAAAATAATTTCTACCCAGCAGAACTACACACACTGCTTTGCTATATCACCATCACTCTTAAAGGAAGAAGATCTGTGATAGATGCTTAGCAGTAGATTGAGATGGAGAATTGTTGTTAAAGCCTTGGGAAAAACAAGGTAATTGTTAAGTGTGAGTATTTAATTTCATTTTTGCACTTCTTCAATTGCCTTGCAGTAAAAGTCATAAATCTTTTCAATTTGACATGCCTCACCCGCGCAGCCTTCCACATCAAAACACCAACAGGCCTTTGGATGAGTTCTTACCAAGACACGTAAAACATACAACTTCTCACATTCCCTCTGGCAGACTAGACAGAACCAATAAGGAGAGGGGTACAGATGTAATAATTTGTCACACAATTCAGTAAGTAATTTTTCTGTGCTGTGTTACGCAAGGTGGACATTGCTGCACAGAGATATATCTGTTAAGATTACCCTTCTGCTGCTGTCATCCCTAGCGCTGGTACTCTAAAAGACTGTCTTGCGAGATGCACAGCCTTGCAGAGGCCAGAGTGCATTGTCTAGCATAGGATTTGAACTGGAAGCATACACTTTCCTTACAAATTCCTATGTCTAGACAAACAGAAGCATCTCATGCTCTGGATTTGTGCTTCTCAGCATACATGCAATGTGTTGTTTTTGAGAAAAGAAAACCTTTCTCCTTGTTAATTCTTGCTTCAAGGAGGCATGTGTTTTTGACACAAAACCTGGCCTTGCTAACTTAATAGACCAGGATTTGCATCAAGACTTATGGCTTTTTGCAGTGATCCACCCTGCTGGCACCCCCTTAACTCAAAGTGATGCACAGTAGCACAAAGCCCTATTTGCACTGAGACAAAGACACATTTACAATGCAAAATACATTTTGCACTGTAATGTACATATCATTACGTCATATTGAGATAGCACAACGCCTTAGTACATCTAGATCCAAGTCTTCTTTGCCGCAGCAGGTAGGCTGTAGACTAGCCTACCTGCCACTCTAACTGACATTTCTATTCTCAATTACAGCACATGACAATCACTGTCTGTTCACAACTTCCGTATTAATCAATCACATCACGGACTTGCATCAGTTCAGAAAGTATAACTCCTTAACTGATCATAATATCCACTCTTTTCACTCAACCTGGCCTTACCACTTGCCTACACTTGTCAGGTTCCTGTGCATCCCTCACGTAATCTGTGTGGCATCATAATTAACTTTTATAAAGTGGTCAAAACACCTCACTGAATATGAAGTATGCTTTGAACACACCATTAATTAAAAAGTACATTAATTAAGATACATCATCCTCTGATGATTGTGTAAGCATCAGATGCCAAATAGAAGATGTCTGCAAAACAACTGTTTTGTCCACCTGGGTTATCATATACACACTTCAGGAGAAGTGCCCTCTTGTTGCTCTTTGCATCTGCTAGACCTCGTGTCATGAAAACAACTGTAATGTGCGTACTTATGGAACATGAGTGCACACATGCTAGCCACAGTGATATTGAGAACTCGGGTGTCTACTTGACTCCAGGTCAATAAAAACCCCACCACCAGTCCTGATCTTTTCACCTACAAACAATTTATTTCAGGTGTGTTCTCTAAATTTGTTCAATAGACGAAAACAATAGTACAACAACCAGAATGCATTAGACTATCACACAAACATCCAAAAAAGGAAACTGTCCATAATGACCTAAAGGGAGGTGGTCACTATGGTGGAAATAATGGTCAAATGTGATTCCATCGGTCAGAATAATTGGGAAGTGTAAGGAAACCCTCTTTTTGCATGATCACCCCCCAAAGTTTAGACTGATGCTGCTGGTTTTTCGACTCTGAAAGTGCGCTGAGGTCTGCTAACCAGGCCCCCATGCTAGTGTTTGACCCTTAAAAGTACATGTTTGATTGGCTTATACCCAATTGATATGTTAACTTACTTATAAGTCCCTAGTATATGGTACCAGGGATCCCTAGGGACAGTAAGTTAAAGAGTCCCTCATGGACTGCAGCACCTATTGTGCCACCATGAGTGTGGCAAAGTAAAACATGTCTCCCAGCCTGCCTCTGCCGACTGGAAGGGCAGTTTTAAACTACTAACTCAACTTTGCCATTTAAAGCAATGACAAAGTCTAGACCTCCTTTTTTAATATATATAAGTCAACCCTAAGGTAGGCCTGTCGAGCCATCAGGCAAGGTGTTGTATATTAGATGGTAGGACGTGTTTATATATGTCCTAATGGAACCTGCCCCCCACCCCCCCAAATTGTCGTTTTTACTATGAAAAAGGAAGTAACCCCATTGGCGAGTACAGGGTTACACAGATTCCCCTAAGTCTGGTATTTCAAGGTATCCAAAAAATTGCTGTATTAAACCCGACTTGATGCCCAAGTTGAATTTAATGTAACCTTTGAGTAAAAAAGGCAAATTTTCAAAGTTGCCACTCTGTTGTCCACGTTTTCCAGTGGACATTCATGATGTCTGACACAAGACAGCTTTCTGACATCATGGGGAGAAGTGTGAATGCCTCCCAGGAAATGACACAATAGAGACTTGCAGTTAAAGGACGTGTAACCTCCCCCTGGCAGGAAGCCACAAAGGATGTGAGCCCAAAAGGCGAGCTTCAAAGGGGAAACTGCCTTTGAAGGGCAAAAGGTGAACACACACAAAAGAGGCTGCTCTTTTGTTTGGGTAGACAGGTTGGCGTTGGAAACGGAGAGGGAGAAACAATTGCCAAGCTAGTTTTCCTGTGGGAGTATAGCCCTCAGGTAGCCATTCCTCTTGTGTTGGCTACCATGCTCCACACATCAAGAGAGGGGTTCTACCACCATGGGAGTGGGAAGAATAATGGACTCTGGGATAGCTAGATGCCACACATTTCATGAATCCATCATCAGGCAAGAGAGGACCTAGTAGTCCCTTGGCTAGTAGTCACTGCATCTCCTGAGAGCAAGTTGTTAGCCTAAAAGTGGAAACTCTGGCAACTTCGAGGTACATGGTCGTCTGTGGCCACAGTCACCCCACTGTGTTTGTGGACTGAGGGGTGGCCCAAGGAAGACCCCTGTCAACCGGACCAGCATCCTGTATTCCTGTATACCTTGTATCAGAACCACTCCATTGATGTCTATGGTGGCTTGCCCATAAAGCCCGGAACTAGACTGGTGACTGCTTTTCCTAAAAGGTAACTGTCATGCTAAGCCTTACTTACCCCAAGGTCTTGCTTCCTGATGGAGTTGGTCACCCAAAGCGGGCTGGAGAAACCAAACACAACTTTAGATAAGTTTGCCAAAATTTTCAAAGTAAGCGCTAGCTACGGTAATTGCCAGTGCGTGTTTGCATTTAGAGTGAGAGAGCAGTGATTTACGGTATGCTTAATAATTTGTACCTCTAAACCCCTCTGGTGCATTTTGTTTGTTCTGGTGCCTACATATTCATACATGTAAGTCCAACGTTAATAAATGTTTGGATTTCTTTTGTGCTATGTTACTTTCTTATTCAATTGTTTTGGTACTTCTGAATGCTTTACACTTGTTCTTTTGATAAAACCTGACTGCTTTAAACCACAGCTACCCAAGGTTGAGCTAAGGGTTTTACAAACTTGCTAAACTGATTCAAGACAGGTTTGTGAGTTTAATACATGGGGAGGTCACATAGCCACACTATATACTAAACCGCATTTCCTCACAGAAGGCACATACCATCCCCCACAACAGCAGGTTAGCCACTAATGCAGTTTAAAATGTATAAAAGATTAGATGCTACTCGGGCATTCTAAAATCTGGCTCTTATGAACTTGTGAAGAGTAAGGTTAAGGGGTGATTAACAAACCACTGAGGTAATACAAAATGGGATTAGGCCCTGGGGAGGGTGGTGCCTCCTAATAATTGATATCACCGACTTGGCTTTGCCTACAGGACAGAAAAGACAAGGCGCGGCGTGTTCAGGTAAGAGCGGTGGGACGGGGGAGTCAACAGACAACGATGAGGGAAACTTAAATTTAAAAAAATGAACAACACTTTTTTAATTTATTTCTGTCGACAATCCCCCCCTGCTCTTACCTGCACGAGCCGTGCCTGAAAAAGACCCACTAGAGAGCTCCCTATTCTCAAACAATTCTTACTTGTGTGGTAGCATCCTAGGGTCGGTTTTATTGGTGATCACTATCAATTCCAAACAGACAAGGAAAAAAATATAACCCTCTAATCATAGACCATCATCAAAAACACACTCTAGTTTAGGAAAACATAGATTGCGTTAATTTGCAGCCGTATCTCCAATCAGACACCACACTTAATATCTTGGCCACTCTTCACTATCTGTAAGGTTTAGCTTCTTTCACCTTCGCCTTCTGCTTCACCCTGTACTAATCCATTTCCCACTTCCATGTCTACAGCATTTCTACCCAACCACTAACAGCAAAGCATGGGCGCATGTAAAAAAAACTTACAAATACGGACAGTACATCATTCTTTCTTAATAAATATCGAGTGTCTTACTTAGATAAAGGAAACAGTGTTTAGAGACATTTTTATTACTATTATTTTACTGTTCGCAGTCCGGCAACGAAATGTTTATATGGCCCTGTTGTTGCTGTTATTCGTTTTGCATTGTTGCGAATGTGGAGCAATTTCTGACAAGGTTTTAGGAACCTTTAAATCTCTAATTAATACCTTCCAGAGCTGACGACTCAGCTACATTTTATTGTGTGACTTTTCTTTAGAACTTTATATCCGTGATCTCCATTCCCTATAAATTACATATCGGTTTTAAATGAATGGAAATATTACTGCAGAATGGAATCATATGTTTTAAGGCTTTTGTTAATAACAAAATGTCCAAATTCTATTTGTTTGCCATCCAGCGCTGCCACATCCTGATATTAAAAGGACTTGGAATAAGACTGCACCAAGTATATCTGAGGCTGGTACGCAGATAATCTTCGTGCCGGATCTTCGTGCCGGATCTAAACAAGGATGACAGCAAGAAAACTTAGATGGGGACTTTTGATTTAGGGCAGGGCCTGTGTAAGGACTAAATCAAACCCCTTACGAAACAAAGACACTTCAGTCCTGCTGTTGAAAGGAAAAAACAAATATTCAGCCTATGGGAAAGGAGAAAGTAGAACAATTCTCAAGTAGAAATAAATGCATCAACTAATTGGAATGGGGTGGACAATGTGTCCAAGAATGATGATACAAATGCTAACATTGTCACTGATGTGGTTGGAGGTGTTAAATTGCATACAGTTGAAGCAGAGTCTGTGGGAGGAGATCTATTACACAACCAGAAGCATCCAGTACGGTGCTCTGGGGGTCTGATTGGCTCTCCCGCCCTTTTGGTATCTCCAGGTTCTCTCTAGCCATCATCAGAGAAGGCAAATGGAAACCTACAAAGAACACCACTTGCAAACATAGAAGAATCCCTTGGTCCCTGCTTAGTAGAGGATGTCCAAAATAAGGACTTTACCCTACCCAATTTGGATTTGGAGCCCTGCAGGAGATCTATCTCTCATGATGCTAGTAAGATCATGGAGAAGGCAGATCCCCCAGTATTAATAGCTTTTATAGGATTGAAATTATTTAACGATACCCCCTCTAATACATCTAATAATTCTCTCTTGCAATTACACCGCTCTCTGACTCCTGATCTAAATACTAGTGACACTCAACCCAGTCAATCCCTAAGGAAAGAGGTAATAGTCTCGGGTTCGCTAGCATGCTTAGAACAACTATTATTCTCTATCCTAAAGTTACTAGAAACATTTGTACCGGAAGCCATACAAGCCATTTCTGACACCGAACAAAAAGCAAAAAGCTTGGAGGGTTCATCTAGAAGGACAGATCAGGAAGTATTTCCTATCTTTAAAACCCAGCTAAGCGGTGGGAAAGATGATGTCTCAGGGGCCTTGCATCTGAAAAAGAATGGGAGAAAGGAAAAGAAGAGAGGAAAAAAGAGGAAATAAACATGCAGATATTTAAAAAAAAAAAAAGAAGAATTTGCTTTGAAGAAAATATAGAGGTTATAACTAGTACAGAGGCTTTTTATTCAGCCCCTGCAAAGTACATCACGAGATATGGAGCCGGAAGATGACTTTGTGAACTCTCAAGGACAAGGAATTAAAAGCAGAGCCGATGGTGGCCTATGAGGCCCCCCATGAATATTCTGGTTCTCAAAGGAGATTATGTTAATGTCTAAATTGAGGGGAATTAAGCAGCCATAACAATAGAACAAAAGGGGTCCGTTAACTTTACTTCCTCAGCACTTAACGCCTTGTCTGTTCCTTTACCTGACTCTGTTAAAATGAGAGGCCATTTAGAGACAAATAGCGTCAAACCCCTCTGGGAAACTATGGATACATTTATACTAGATTTGATTCCTCTGTTTGATGCAGCCTTAATATTAAGTTGGGCTTCACTCTTAAATGTTTGGCGGAGGTCAAAAGTTTGAAGCTTATGCACAGTAGTGATATAAATTTAGTCTCCATCTCAACCACTGGAGTTTGTCATCATTTGAGGGTAATGTTCTTTTCCAAAATTATTGTAAATTTGATATTGAAATGGTCGGAAGGCCGTCAAAGTAGGGGGATTGATGTTATTCCATTTTTTGAGGAAGCCCAATACAGAGCCCTCGACAATATGTCTTTGCCAACCCAATTATTTCCAGATAGTGGAGGATCCTTGCATGAAACAAATGAAATTAAAAATGTTATCAATAGATATAGTAGACAAGTGTCATTTAAAGAATACCCCTCCCTTTCCCTTAGGCGGAACTCTAAAGATAAGAGCCCCAAATGGAACTGCTTTACCAGTGCACTGTCGAGTGTGTCTAACAGTAATCACTCACAGCGGCCATCCTACTAGCAATAAATTAAAAATCATGTTTGGAATGCTGCAGGCATAAAGAATACTATTCTTTATTCCTGCAGCATTCCAGGACATGATTTTTAGCTACTTTATTTGAGTACTTTAAATGATGATGTGGTGTGCCTACAGAATGACTTGGTGCATAGAGGATTTGATATGTAGAGATTTTCTCACCGTAGACAGTAAAGCTACACCTTCCAGGAAGGGACACGCAAATGGGGGGTGTCCTGTCTACTGTTGAATAAGTTACAATGGAATTACGATTGCTACAAAGATCCCAGCAAATCTATTTCTGGTAGTAATGTTGTTCAGCCCTGATGGAAATGCGAAAAGCCCACCATTGATGTTGATAAATGTCTACATTCCGCCAGACGCTCCTTATGGTATTTTCCAAAATGCGGTCTTCTCCTACAATAAAAAAGTTAATGATACAGAATTTCCCCCTCATACAGTTTTGGTAGGAGACCTGAATTGGAAGATCTTTAACTCTACACAGAAAAGATTTCGGGACGAAGAAAAAGAGGAATCCATGCGAATTACGCCAGCTTTCTTTCCACAAAAAATACAAACCAACAAGAGAGGGAAAATGTTCGCTGTTGAATTAAAAAAGATCGATGGTCTTATAGTAAATGAGAGACTTCCATCGGACTCACCGGAAACTTTTACATGTACAACCTCTAGGGGAGAGTCAATTTTAGACTACCTGGTGGTGGGAAGTGTCGCTTTTTCCAGTTGAAAGACTTAAAGGTCTCAGATTCCTTTTGTAGTGATCACAAGTTATTAACTCTCCTTATACATTTTTATTTGTCTCTGCCTGACCCTTGGGCATTAGATGGTGAATCTGTTAGTTTTACCAAGAAAACAGGGAGATATTATTGGGATAACAGGGCCACATTAGGCCTTGACAGTATCCTAGAGACTACCTTAGAGAAACTGCCCAGCTGGGCAGGAAAAAAAATAGTAAGTTTTAATACATGTATGCAACAACCAGTGGAAACTATAAGGAAGGTGAATCAAAGGAAAAGTCTTGAAGTGGTCAACCGATTCCTCCTGCCGCTAAATCTTGAAATAAATACTCTAGTTAGGGAACATTATCTGAATTATTAATCTGAAAGATATTATAGCCACCACTAAGTACAGGCATATATTTCTTGGAACCTGCCGCATGGAGTGTGCCGTTTTTGGATATTATAGACGCAGGGTATGCTCCCTTGAAATCCTTTATTGTCTAAATGGTATGGTTCATCACTGATTTGTAATTTGTGCAATAATGGCCTACAAGATGTTAATCGTGTATTATTTATTTGCCCAGCATTATTATTGTGTCGGAGAAAATAGCTGAGACTAATATGTCTACAGCTATCTATTCTTTCGGCCTCAGCACTAATTTATTCTCTTTATGAGCCACCAAATGAAATGTTCTGTCATGCCAAACCGGCGATGCAGCGTGCAATGTACTTAGTTTTTATTTAATTATTTAGTTATTGAACTCCGTTCGGCATTAATCCGGGGTTTACTACCCCCCACCCTGCCACTTCCCCGCCCCGCAGCACACACTCCAGGAGCCGCTACTGACCTGTAAGTATTTTCCCTTCCCAGACCACCATACCTCCCAACTCACTCTTGTTTGCGGGGGTCCAACAATCCTTTGCCTCATATCTGCATTCCAAACATATTACATACCTCCCATAGACCAGTATTCTGACCTGTTCTAAAACCGGTTCTCATTTTAATTCTTTTTGTAATTTCTATTGATTTCAGAGCAATTAACATTCAGAATCACAGAATGTGCCCTACGTTGAAGGCTCAAAAGGTTTAGACTGGGGAGCATAAGAAAGCTATGCAATGGTACACACAGCACATCAGCCACACTAGGACGATGCGTTTACCTCACAAATATGCTTTGGTATCATTACATCTGCCCTGCCCCTGAAAGAGTATAATGGGCACAGCACAGCTCAAGAAGCTATTTTGGGCAATTTATGAAATACAGATGCAGCAGCATCATAGACCTGACAGGACCTTCCAGAACGCAACTATCAGCACTGATTGGCTGAGGGTGTGGGTGACACCTCACAAACCCTCATTGGACCAGGGTCAGCTCTAACCAGGGATCACACTCGGCAACTCTGGGCATTAGCTTGCCTCATCTCTACAACGGCCCCCCACATTTGCCGGAGATGCCTGGTTTCACCTTGGAGATACCCAGTAGGGACCATCTCACAGGGATAGCCAGGACGGGTTCCCCAGCGGTCTACAGCGCCACAACGCCTCATGGCAGCAGTGCGCTTTACAAGACACATACATTACATTACATTACATTACATTAAGCATTGGCCCTATCTATCAGCCGTGGCCGCCATAAACAAATGGTGGTGGGGTCACATGGGAGGGGTTGCTCTCGGGGTCACGCACTGCGGGGAGAAATACATTCTTAAATTTAAAAAAAGAAAACTTACCTTTTGCTGCCAGGCACCTCCAGCGTTGCTTCTCCTTGCGCTGCCTCTTCTCTTTCTGCCTGCTTGTCCCAGCAGCCATTGGACAGACTCCCTTTCCAATCCCCGCACTGAAGAGCAGCGCAGGGATTGGAAAGGGACAGGCAGAAAAGACGCCCTGGTCAGACCAGGGAGTCCGCAGGGTTTCTCCAGCTCGGCTACTCAAGGCAGCTGGGCTGGGGAAAACCTGAGTGTGCATGTGTGTTTTGGTCGGCCTGAGATGGCCGGCTAAAACACATATGCACACTTAGGGAGTGGAGTACGTGTAGCACTCCTCCTCCGCCTCCCATGCCTAGGCCTCGTCCCTCCCAACACCGCTGGCTCACAGCCCGCAAAATGCAAAATGGAACGATGCAAGAACATTGTTTTATTTTACAATTGCTGGCTCTGAGCCAGGCAGTGAGGCGACGCACCACCGCCATCGCGGAGGAGCCGCCACTGCTGTCTATATTTCGAAACTGTGAGTAAGACTTCAATGTGCTTTATTGGACTTAGGGAGAAAATGTATTCTGGCGGTTTAAGCATTAACTATGGAACAAAAGACCTGGGTTTCTAGACTGTTTCTCTAGATCCGTGTTACTTAATGTACAGCACAGGAGCTGCTTACCGCCCTCTTGACCTATACGGGCAGCCCCCGGGTGAACAGCTGCACCTGGCTGCTGTTTTTTTGACTAAGAACTATCATTGAGAAAGATGTTAAGTAATACTGGCAAGCATTTATTTACAGGTTAACTGAAGTTAAAGAAAGGTAGTACCCAAGGTGTCAGGCACCACTTAACTTTAGGAATAAATTTATTATTTAAAACATCTAGCAACAGACGTGTAAAAATATGATATCGTTTCATCAAAATTCAAAAAGTGTATTTCGTAAAAATGCTGAAGTTTTTCACCTGCATCAGATTATAATAGTGCATTGAAGAGTATTTTTTTAAGTGACTTCACCTATGTCAAGCAACAGATAAGGGCAATACCATGACAATACAGAATGCACATTCCAAAAAAGTGATCACACCACATCAAACTTTATAACTGAAAATTGCACACATTTCCTAGTTGCATCCGTTTTCAAGGGCAAACCGGAGGGTGAGTCCCAACCAACATGTCGGAAAGGTACACACTTGGCAACAGCAAAATTAACGTAACAGCTTCATGTTTTCCCAGGGATCGCGTTCTGCCTTGTCCCTGCCAGGGCACCTTGTGGCATCTTAGCCTATGCCCCAACACTGTCGGAATACCCACGTTAGAGCTAGAAGTGTAGGGACCACCGTCAGGTCAGCACACCCACACCCCATTCTTCCAACCAGGCTCATCCCATAGATAAGCTCTCCTGACAAGAATTGGTGAATGTGCGTTCTCCCGCTCCTATAATCACATGGACATTGCTCTGTATATTTTGGTCAGGGCTTTTTATAGTGTGGGATACTCTAACTAAGGTCGCCAACCTTTGACCTCTCCCGGCCCTTCTGCCTGACGAATCAGCCCCAGGCATAAGGGACCATAGCCCTGCCCTGCACCTGGCCCTGACATTGGGTCCTTCCCTTCTGCTCTCTACTTATTGCTAAATGGCACCATTCTGTGATTTTTCGGTGGCCTTTCTACCATTAGTCCAGTTTATAACATAAAAAAACTACAGTAGGCCAGAGAAGGAAACGAGGCACGCATCAGAAAGTAAACTACTCCAGCTACAACGTCCATGTGAATTATACTAAATTAGCACACATCTTCCAAGTTAATTATATTATCTTAGTGAGAGCCACTGTAGTTGTCTTTAGGAAGCATGTCACTTACTGGTACTTGAATACTTTTGAAATCCAGTTTCTCCCACATTTCTATGAAGTAGCCAAGATTCTTCTCATCAAGTAAAAGGTATACGGGAACGTTTCGTTTGCTCGCAGCTGCCACAAGATCACACAATATGTCCACATCTGTGAAGAGATCCATCACAATGGCAATCACCTAGAGGAAATGGAAAGAAAATAAATGAACATTTGTAATTGCACAAAATGTATGAAAACCGTTGCTTTGCTATACATCAAAGAAAAAAATTTCTGTTTTCATTTTAACACGAGATGAGGTTAGATTAGTTTAGATTGATGGAGTCTTTTAAGATAATCAGTGGGCGGAGCCTGGAGGCAAGCAAAATGGCTCTCTATCTGGGCTCCAGGTGCTGAGCTGAATATTTTGTATATAGCCACAGATGGAAATACTGAAGTCTTCACAGAGGAGACGGTAACTGCTGATGAGGTGGCTGGTTTGACTCAAACCTATGAAGGTGCCTCCAGGACACTGGAAAAGTAAAAAGGTGAGCAGCCCTCAACATTTGTGCTGCTCAAGTGGTGGGCAATCGGACCACCCAGCACCTGCTATGAGAGAGGTGGTGCTGGGCTATGTCTGTGCTGAGACACAGGACTCAGACCTCTTGAGCCTATTACTTCATCATCAGAAGCCTTGTGTCCTGCTCTTGCGGGCAGGCAAGCTGAAGTGGGCATGGAAGATGAAAGACCTGGAGAGAAGCAGCGAACATCGTTGGGTTATGCTGCAGTGCTTTCGGAAGTCAATTTGGGAGCTGCCATTTTGAATGTCGAATTCCCTGCCTGACCACTGAAGGCCATGCGATTAAGAATATGTCCTCTCATATAACAGAGTTATTGAGTGGAGGCAGGTTTCCTTAGTCACCAGTTATAGTCAATTTTGTCCAACGCCATTATAACGGAGCTGAAATGTGCAGTTCTGGCTGGCCTCAAATGTATCCTTTTCCAACTTGACCAGTATGCGAAACCGTTAAAATACACAGGGGCTTATTTACAAGTCCATTTCGCCGCCCATGCGTCACTTTTAATATGGAAAAAAGTGACGCACCGGTGGCGCAAGGGGCTTGTAAATAAGCTCCACATTCTTTTCAGAGTATCTATCATTAGTCATCGCCTTTAAGCCATATTAGTTCACATGTGAATTGTTTTTAACTAAAGATCGAGTTGGAGAAGTTGAAAAAACTACTGAGTACTGTAATGAAGAGCCTGTCATTTCTCAAAACAATGCTCTGGGCATGGGTCTTGAACCAAAGCTGCCTGTGCTCCAGGAAGCTAATGCTCATGTCAGGCGTTCTGCATTCTCAGCCTTTACATAGCAAAAGCCCTCCAAAAACATACCTTTCGGTCGAAAACGAGTTCAGGTACAAGGAAACTGGAAATATCAGCTCTAGAGAATCAAATGAGCAGACAGACATCGAAGGTTGACTCGGTATTCACGTGTAGCAAAGATAAACAGAAACTGTGAAGCCAAGGATCGGTAAATATTCACTGCTGTGTTTCAAAGAATGAAACAAGTCGTCGATAACTCATGTAGGTTCAACAAGAGGTGACCGGTTCATCCTTGCACGTAAGCAATCTTTCTGCTCAGGTGAGGCCAATGCGAGGTCAAGACATCATTCTGATCAAGAACGTAACATGATCAGGAGCTCGTTTATAAATACTCAGTGCAATGCTAATTAGGTCCCTGTAAAGGGAGAAACCCACTTAAACATAATGTTGAGTTTTTGTGTAAACCAGTCAGGAGGACCGGATTCATACAATGGATCTGAATGGAACTCCTCTGTCTACTCAGCGGTTACCTTGAAATATGACATGGCTCTGGCCACCTAGGTCCTACTTTGGTCACCCCTGTTGAAGCCATCAGGCATAAAGTGTATCTGATAGATTTCCTAAAAGTGGTGGAGACTTTCGGGTGAGCTTCAGCGCGGATCCCTTCCAGAGCTGAGTGCTGCAGCAGATTCAGAGAGCAGACCACTGAGAGCATGATATTGGTAATGGACGGGGCTGTGGCAGCTGCGTGACAAAAGCCCCCTGGGGGGGCCACTGCATGATCTTTGAAAGGGAGCCCCCTCAAGTTTTTTTACGCCACTGGCCAGTGCTCCTGCTGAGTTTGTTTTTGGAAAGGTGTAAAAACCAGCTTGAGTAAGCTACAAGGCAAACAGGTCCAATAACAAAGCGGGGTGACCGGTGCCCCTCAGAACCTGGGTGTAAAGTTTATTAACAAATAATTGGTTCTGTCAGGTTCTCATAAGTTATTTCGTCAGCTCACTAAGTGTCGCACAACCCAAATACTCATAGGGCATGGAATATCACACACGCATAGACACATGTGAACAGTTATCTGGAATAATCACAATAACGCTCACCCTCAGTGTTGTAGCAGGACTGATGCCTGCTCTTCCGCTGCTGACTAAACCCACCCATCAACTCAGTCCTCAGCTATTTAAATGCCAGGGTCCTTGCAGAATCTTCTGTCAGGCGCCACTTAGGGGCACACGCAGCCAGAACATGTTCTGGTCTGGACTAGGCTGTAACCAAATAACCCCCCAACACCCCCGCATCATGTCCTGTTGAAGGAAGACCCTAGTGACTACCGAAGGGAGCACACAGTGGGTTGAAACGTCGACGATAGAACAAGGCTCAGATCAACCAAGGCCCTGAATACTAAAAGGAACATTAGTACATTAGTAGCCACCAGTGCCCATGGGTAAGAGTCTGGCCACCAGAAACTTTGTCCTTTCCTGTGTATATAAATCCTGAACCACCTGAACCACCTTGTATATACTGCACAAATTGTTTTTCACTAAGCATATATGTCACATGATCACTGTATATATTTCACCTATTGCAAACAGCCATATTGTACTTTTGAAAAGATGAATATATATGAATAAATTAATTCGGAAAAAGCACAGTGGATATGCACATACTGCGTTATTGTGATTGTTCCAGGTAACTGTTCACATGTGTCTAGGCATGTGTGATATTCATGCCCTATGAGTATTTGGGTTTTGCGACACTTAGTGCGCTGATGAAATAACTTATGAGAACCCGACAGAACCAATTTTTTGTTAATAAGCAAGGCAAGCATGGACAAATATGTCTTAACCGTTCACAGTCTTATCACAAGCAGGGTATCAGTCCCTGATCCGAGAGGCTGCATGCTAGGCAGAGCCATCTTCTGGTGCTGGCTTCATTTGCTGGCCCACACTCATGCCCAGCAGAAAAAGAAGTGGCAGTCTCGGAACAAGACGTTCCCAATAAGATCAACGTCTCTGCAGTTGAGTCTTAGCTAAAGGCTCATGCTTGGGCTGGCAGTCCTTACTGGGTCTCCCATTAGACAAGATTACACTTGCTGGTACAGCCACTTCTGGCTTGGCATGCCTTTGGAAAATCTAGACATGCTTCGGACGGGTACAATAGGCAGGTGAGCTCCCATACAGGTTCCCTGTCTTTGAGATCATTTTTCATGGCCTTCATGCCTTTCTGGCCATCCTACACCGAAAGATGGGGTCAAAAGCCTGGGAATATTCTTCCATATGAACCGCACCATGGCAGCACAGAACAGAAAACTACACTAGAGGGATCATGTTTTAGTCTCTTAAGAGCCCTCAGAAAGACAATGAAATGGCTTCCAACCGATATCTGTCGAATAGTAATACAAGAACTTATCCTGTCATGCCTGGACTACAGTAACTCTCTCTATCTTCGGTGCCCTATGTATGTCGCAAGAAAACTACAGGTCATACAGAATGCCGCAGCTAGAGTCCTGCTGAATATTCCTAAATCACATTTAGCACAACCATTGATTGCTGTGAGGAAGAGAATTGAGTTTAAGACCCTCTGTATAGTTCACAAAGTAAAGCATGCTCTGACAGCACATATATTAAAGCAACTCATTGTCCCGCACCATAATGCACGGGACCGTCAATCAAACAACCAATTTCTTCTGGCAATACCGGGAATATAAAGAGCCAGAAGCGGAGGGAGTTCCTTTGCCTATCTGGCACCAAGGCTCTAGAACTCACTTCTGCTATGCCTAAGATCTAATAACAATCAGCTCAGCTTCAGGAAGCAACTGAAAATGTATCTGTTCCCTTGATTTAGTTTGTCATCCCACGGGTCTCCTGATAGCGCTGGGAAGCCCCTGTTTGGGTAGGCATGCACTCTATAAGACCCCGAAATAAAATGATCACAACACTGTACTTTTGCAGCATCTTACAGGATCATGGCTATGTTCCGTATTAGCGGGCATACACCAGCCAATCAGCTCAAACAGACACAGCTACGCACAGGCCGACTTTTCAATTGGTAGTTGTGGCATCACGCAGGCTGGGTTTGACACATAATATTGCCAGGCTACAGCGATTGCCATCAGGATGAGCACAGTTCGCACCAGGAACTTGCACAGAGAGACTGAGCCTGTCAACACTGGATCCTTAGATTGCTCTCCTCAGTCACTCTTTTCTGTGGACACCAAAAGCACCTGAGATATGCTGCAACTCACTCCTGGACTGGCACTCCTCCTGCAGGGCAGGCAGGCTCACTCCCTCTCATTAGAAGGCAGGCAGGCAGGCTTCTAGGCTGTTCAGAACAGGTATCCAGATCCTCCAGCAAGAACTTCCACCCCAGGTGACTCGGTCTGGGAGACTGGCTGTTCTCTAGACACCATCCCTGGTTGCACAGCAGTCCTCTGAGTACTACTGGAACACACCTTCCCTTTCTTAGACATGTAGGCTTTGAACTAGAACAACAAGAGTAGTAGTGGGGTCCCATTTTTACACCAAAACCAGATAGGAGATTTGTATCTACTGTCCGATACTGTAGAACTGGCTTACAGTGGTATTACGCTAGAGTGCCCTTTCCAGGGGGTTCTCCAGCCTCATCTCTTGTGCACACTGATGTTTCTCAGGGGGTTGGCCAAAATATAGAGTTAAAAATATCAAGAGCAAATATATTGCCCAAAAAATTGTGATTAAAAAATATCATGGAATACTATATTGTTGTCAAGAATTCGTTTTTTTGGGTAAATAACATTGTTATCAATAATATCTTGGTAATATCGTTTTCAGTAATATAGTTATAAGAAATATCGTTTTTTAATTCTTTTAATGTTTTTACTTAATAAAATAATTTTAGGTGTTACAATTGTTAGTATAATTGGTATTAATTTGACAAAATATAGTTTTAAATTTTAAGTGATTTAGTTAAAAAAATGTTATAAGTAATTTATAGTGTCGTAGCCAGTTGTTTGGTTTTGTACGGGAATAGGGTGGGATGTTATTTAAATTAGATATATTTCTAATTTAATGGTCATTTGGTTTTTAACATGAAACCATTTTTGATTATTTATTATGTAAATTATTTAATTGTCATATTTTGAATTTAAAAGTGTACTTTTAGGTTTCAATTTACTTTTATTATTAGCAATTGTAAGTTATATTTTAAGTTATATTTTAGTAGCCGGTTCTCAGTTTTGTAGGGGCATAGGATGAGTGGTGAATCAGGTAGTTAAAAATTATTGTTCATTCGTTTTTAATTGCTAAATAATAATGTAATTGATTGTTCATTATTTACATAGTTTGTAGTGATTTATCTAAATTATATTTTAGTTGCAGTGTGCTGGATTTGTAAGGGAATAGATTGGGAAGTTAATTAAATGTATTTTATTTTAATTTTAAATATTTTTGTTGATTGAATATTATTTGATAATTAACAATATTAAGTAATTGTTTATTACTCATTGTGTAATTGTACTGTTTTATTTATTTTAATATGTACTTTACTTTTATATATGTATTGGACTTTTTAATGCTGTGTTATTTTTTTATAGGTGAGCAAGTCGGGATGAAAAGAAATATATATATGTTATATAAATCTATGTGTCATTTATTAAATGGTCATTATTCAAGTGTAGTTTTATATATTTATTTTTGTAATTAATTCATTTAATGACAAGTGCGATATTTTTGTTTGGAATTATATTTCTTATTTAAATGTTATTTGATATTTTTAATTATTAATTGAAAATAAATAAATGGGTAACGATTTCAAATATTTGATATTTTATTGTAAGTTAGCAAAGTTGATACTATTATATTGTAATACTGCAAAAGCCGCCTCCTCGAATATCAACATGGCGGCAGGTGAAGAACGAAAAGAAACGAAGGTCAGCATACCAGTGTTCGCGGTACACAAACCGGAAGTGGAGCCCAGCCCAACGGCCTCGGAGGAGGGACGGGATCCGGGACATAAAACTACGCAGGACGGAATGCCAGACGAAGGGGAGCTGGTTCCAGAGGAAGCAGAAGAGATTGAGAGAAAGGCCAAGAGTGACAAGACTTCAGCGGAGGAGCCCAGAAGCACGTCGCTACCCTACTGTGAGGACACTGAGAGGAGCTCCTGTTACCGCCGATGCTGCTGTGCAGAAACTCACCGGTACATCCTCTGCCACATCCCAGGAGGGACATCGCTACAGGCAAGTCTCCCTTTTCAGTCTCTTAACAAAACACGGCTGGTGGAGGGGAGTGTAACCGAGCACCAGAACAGCCCTAACACCACTAGAGTGAAGGGTGCGGTGGCACTAACTTGCATACCAAAAAGAATAGCCCACTCAACCCCTGTTCTTTTTTTTGTGTTTGTTTTATTCAAGCATACCTGCTGGAATCACCATTCTGGAGGTTTCCTTACCCCAATTTGTGCATGAGAAGGACCGAGGACGATCCAAGAAATAGGGACAATAATAAGGGACATCCTGAAAGGGAGAACTGAAACCAGTCCCATAAAACAGCATACTAAATAAGTGTTTCAACTTCTTGTTGAGCAGTCAGTCAGACGAGTCACTTTGTTTTCCTTTTCTTTGTTAATATTATTATTTGAACAATCATTAAAAGACTCTCCTTCACTTCCATACCTCCAAGTTGAATTCCTTGTGTTTTAAGACGTCTGTACACAACTAAGGCGCAGTCTTCCACACAACATATGTGTAATTCTATTTTTTCCTTTCCGTCTTTTTTAATTTGTATATTGTTTAATATATATATATATATATATATATATATATATATATATATATATATATATATATATATATATATATATGTATCTCTGTATACTGTGACAAAATTATGTTTTACATCAAGTGTTCAATTTTTAAATTAAATTAATGATACTTGAAATCAAAATATGTGTGTGTGTGTGTATATATATATATATAATGCTTCTCAAGACAAGCACTTTCCCTACTGTTGCTTAGACCGGAGTGGGAATAGTACATTTTATCCCTTTGAAATCCAGCACTTTCCCTACTGTTGGTTAGGCTGGAGTGGGCATAGTAAATCTAACCCTTCCGAAGCACAACACTTTCCATACTGTTGATTAGACTGGAGTAGGAATAGTAATTCTAACCCCTCCGAAGTCCAACACTTTGCCTACTGTTGTTTAGATTGGTGTAGGAATTGTAAATCTAACTCCTCAAAAGTTTAACACTTTCTCTACTGTTACTTAGACTGGAGTGGGAATACTAAAACTTACCCAGCCAAAGCCCAGCACTTTCCCTACTTCTGCTTATACTGTAGTAGGAATAGTAAATATAATTCCTCCGAAGTCCAAACACTTTTGCTACTGTTGCTAAGACTGGTGTGGGAATAGTAAATCTAACCCCTTCCAACACTTTCCATACTGTTGCCTAAAGTGGAATAGGAATGGCTTATGTAATCTTTCTGGAGTCAAAAACTTTCCTAACACTGGTAAAATTAGATTAATTTTATTATTAGTTTATTTTTTATATTTATTATTGTTTATGTTTATTTTTTATTTTTGTTAACATTTATATTATTTTTATTAAATGTGTTTTTGGGGGGTTTAATACTTTACTATTTTACATATTGGTGAAATTAATTACCATATTTTGTAATTGAATTGTTTTCATTGTTTTGTTGGTTCCTCTGGTGTGCTGTTGTTTTATTTTGGATTCCCCGGAATTCCTTGTATCCCAAATTTCTGATGGCTGCTGCAGCCGTCGCAAGCACCGGCATCGTAGGAAGTGGATCAGCTGAGTGCAGTAACTGAAGTAACAGAAGTTGCCTGCGAATGGAGAAACACAGACAGGAACGTGAGTATTTGCCACTTCTTTAATGGAGCGAGTAGGGGGAATACAGCATGCTGCCACGCCCAAATTCAGTCCTCCCCAACGCGTTTCGTGCCAGAGCGCACTTAATCATGGGTTCAGGGCTTTCGTTCAGTGCAAAAAACGACAGTTCAACCCGGCACCTTTTACATTTCTAATCTTCCGCCCCCAGGGGCGTGACCACCCACGTGGCCTCTGGTAGATGTAGTGCCTTCGTTTCTCCTCTAATGAGTGGCCGTGCCACACTGACTGTGTTAAGATAAGTTCCCAAGTGGGTTGCGTGATACAGTTCTGCTGCAGACCCACATTGCTTGTCTCACACCATGGGCTCTTCCTGCCCCAATACTGCCTCGTTGTTTAACGCTGCAGCTGGACTGCAATGCAGCTGGTCTTCTCCCGCGGCTCAGACGGTGCCACTAACAAATCCAACAGAAGTGGCCTGCGAATGGAGAAACACAGACAGGAACGTGAGTATTTACCACTTCTTTAATGGAGCGAGTAGGGGGAATACAGCATGCTGCCACGCCCAAATTCAGTCCTCCCCAACGCGTTTTGTGCCAGAGCGCACTTAATCATGGGTTCAGGGCTTTCGATCATGGCAAAAAATAACAGTTCAACCCGACACCTTTTACATTTCTTATTTTCCGCCCCCAGGGGCGTGACCACCCCCATGGCCTCTGGTAGATTTAGTGCCTTCGTTTCTCCTCTAATGAGTCGCTGTGCCACACTGACTATGTTAAAATAAGATCCCAAGTGGGTTGCGTGATACAGTCCTGCTGCAGACCCACATTGCTTGGCTCACACCATGGGCTGTTCCTGCCCCAATACTGCCTTGTTGTTTAACGCTGCAGCTGGACTGCAATGCAGCTGGTCCTCTCCCGCGGCTCAAGCCGTGCCGCTAACAAATCCAACAGAAGTTGCCTGCGAATGTAGAAACACAGACAGGAACGTGAGTATTTGCCACTTCTTTAATGGAGCGAGTAGTGGGAATACAGCATGCTGCCACGCCCAAATTCAGTCCTCCCCAATGCGTTTCATGCCAGAGCGCACTTAATCATGGGTTCAGGGCTTTCGTTCAGTGCAAAAAACGACAGTTCAACCCGGCACCTTTTAAATTTCTTATCTTCCGCCCCCAGGGGCGTGACCACCCCCGTGGCCTCTGGTAGATGTAGTGCCCTCGTTTCTCCTCTAACGAGTCACCGTGCCACACTGACTGTGTTAAAATATATATATATATTACCTACTGGCGGTCGCCAGTAGGTAGTTATAGTAAGGATTTTTTTCAATGCAAAATCTCACAATTCTATTTGGAATAACTTTGGCGCCGGTTGACGAATCTGCCTTAAAATTTCCTCAAATTTGCCTCGCGGAGCTCCGGTCCTTCCTTAAAAGTTTGGGGGGGATTCGTCAAGCAGGGGCCGAGATAAAAGGGGGGTCCCAAAACGTGTTTTCCCTATGTTAATTTCCATAGGGCGGTCGAACTCACTTTTAGCCCGAACGGCTGAATGGATTTCCACCAAACTTGGCAAAATTGTAGGGACTGGTAGCCCGATGTGCCTTTGCTATGTCTCAAGATCTTTGCTCCAGTGGATTTTGAGTAATTTAGGCTCAAAAAAATATATATATCTATGGCCGCGCCCCGGTACGCGCACCGGGAAGCGCAGCGGGCGCGACACGCGAGGTGCGCACGGAAAGCTGATTGGCTCTCAGGTGTCTGTAAACATTCAAAACAGTCCGGACCGGCTGCCATCTTGTGTCTCGGTAGGATAGAGACACAAGAGGTGGAAAAAAAGGGGGAAATGACCATAAGGGGGCAGGGTAGACCCCCCCTGACCCCCTAGGTTTGATGTGGGGGCTATAAAAGGGCCCGCGGTGCAAAATATATATATATTTTTTTTTTGATTTGCGCGGGGGGGAGCGCCAGGTACGCGCACCGGGGAGCGGCCCATGGGGAAAGAAGAATGACAGAGTTATTAAAAAATGTAGCCTTTTTTTTTATAAATTGGAGGTAGTTCTAAAAAGAACTGTTTTTTTTCTTCTTTTTGTTGTTTTATATTTTTTTTGTTTTTGGAACATTTTGTACTTTTTTTGGCTTTTATGAACTATTTTATTTTTTTTTGGTATTTTTATGGGGATAAACGAAAAAACAGGGAATTGAAAATGGCTTAACTGGAGCAGAAAAAAAAATAAGAAAAAATTAGGGTTTTTTGGGGCATTTGTGGTTGTCCCCAGCAAGGACGATGAGCTTTATGCTCAGTTCACCATAGGAGATGGTCTTACCACAATGTATGCATGTTATACGGAAATCCCCAAACCGTGGCTGAATGCAAGGGATCGTCTCCCTTGCCTCTGGTCCCGTTGGAGTGGGTTGATTTCTTTGGGAGGTGGAGCTTGAAGATTGGGGAAGGTTATTGGCCAGTTCCCTCATCTTGCAGCAGAATAGTTGATTGGATGCCTGCGCTGCATGTGGCGAATCATGGTGTTGTTTCCAAAAGGGTATTTCTTATTAGGGTTTCCCCTGGAAAGTTCCATGCCACAGATTAGGCAAGTCACCTTGGCCGCATTGACTTTTTTCTTGCCCTCTGGGATCGAACAAAACTCCCATACAATGTGTGGTTTTGGCTGGTATGGTGTATTGTGTTCTTGCAGCCATCTTCTCCTCCGCTCCTCCTCCTCCTCCTCCTCCTCCTCCTCTTGTTGACCACCAATGTAATCTTGTGGTGGTCCTCTTGGTGGTTGTGGTGGTGGTGGTGGCGCAGATGCTCCAGCTGCTGCTGCTATTGAAGCCATTTCAAAGTACAAAATATACCTTAAAGATTGCAATACAGGTCTTCCTAAGTCAAAGGACAAAGTCAGAATAAGGAAAAAAGGTGGGGTCTTTCATCATTTGGAAAAAAAAGGCCTGAGCCAATGAGAAGTGTTATTTTCAGGTCACAAGACCAGGGATTTCATCATTATGAAACCAAAACTGTTCTGCACCAATAAAAAGTGTTATTTTCAGGTCACATGACTGACGCGCTTACGCGGCGCACCCCCGGGCGCGCCCGGGGGTGCGCCCCCGGGCGCGTCGCGTAAGCGTGTCACATGTTTACGTTGCGTGATCGTATTCGCTCGAGTGCTTCTGGGTGCGCTTACGCCGTGCGTATCACGTGGACGCGGCTACGCGATACGTTACGATGATGTTTTCGTTCGTGGCAATAGCGCTAACGTGACGCTCTCCGGAGCGCACCCTGGGGCGCTTCAAAAGACTACGCTTTCCAGGGCGCTCACCGGGGCGCGCCCGGGAGCGCTCCAGGGTAAAAAAAAAAAATATATATATACATTAAAAAAATTGTTTTAAATACAAATAAAATATAGGATTCATTATTTTTCAAAAATATTACATTTTATAGCTATAGACATTTGCTATTACCAAAATTTTACAATTCAAAGAAAAAAATATAGGTTTGGGGCCTTATATATAGTTAGGAATTAGCATTTAAAAAACCTATGAAATTCACTAAAAAAACCATAGGTTTCACACCAGTTATAGTTAGGAATTAGCATTTAAAAAACCTATGAAAGTCACTGAAAAAACCATAGGTTTCACACCAGTTATAGTTAGGAATTAGCATTTGAAAAACCTATGAAATTCACAGAAAAAAACATAGGTTTCACATCCGTTATAGTTATGAATTAGCATTTTAAAAAACTATTAAATTCACTGAAAAAACCATAGGTTTCACACCAGTTATAGTTAGCTGGAAATTTTACTGACATAAAACCATTGAAATTCCACGTTATAGTTAGTTGGACTCACTATAACTTGCGCGTGTAATGCACTGCTGATGACGTCACATATTACATCACTCATGACATGGTCAGTGACATCACTCATCACTTATAATTCAATAAATCAACTTGCCTTTATCACCAAGAGCCTCTGTCATAATTATATCAGAGCTTCCCGATGAGCAAGGGTCTTCCTAAAACACAAATGTGTTGTTCCTCAAACATACATCAGGAGCTCCTACCTGGTAGCTAGTTCCTATTGAGATATATATATATATATATATATATATATATATATATATATATATATATATATATATATATATATATATATATATATATATATATATATATATATATATATATATATATATATATATATATATATATATATATATATATATATATATATATATATATATATATATATATTACCTACTGGCGATAGCCAGTAGGTATATATAGTTAGGATTTTTTCTCTATGGAACTTTTGAAAATTCTATGCCTAATAACTTTGGCGTTTGTGTACGGAATTGGCTGAAATTTTCAGGAAAATGGCACATTTTGTTTCTGAGCAGCCCTTGAAAATTTGGGGGGGGGTTCGTCAAGGGGGGGCCGAGAAAAAAGGGGGGTCCCAAAACGCGTTTTTCCCATGTTAATTTCCATAGGGCGGTTGGCCTCACTTTTAGCCCGAACGGCTGAATGGATTTCCACGAAACTTGGCAAAATTGTAGGGACTGTTAGCCCGATGTGCCTTTGCTAGGTCTCAATATATGTGCTTCAGTGAATTTTGAGAAATTAACGTTTAAAACAAGATATATATCTGTAACAGCGCTCCGGGCAGTGCTCCGGTTCGCAAACTTTTCGCGTATCGGAACTTTGCGAAGCGAAGCTGATTGGCTCTCCGGTGTCTGTCAACATTCTAAACAGTCCGGAGCGGCCGCCATCTTGTCTCTCGGTAGGATCGAGAGACAAGAGGAGGCCAAAACAAAGGGGGAAATGAAGGAAAGGGGGCAAGGTAGACCCCTTCTGACCCCCTAGGATTGATGAGGGGGATATTATAGAGCCACGCCGGGCCCAAAAAAAAAAAAAAAAATTCCGATTTTTTCGCCGTAGAGACGCGTCTTGGTACGCGAACCGGGCAGCTAACCGGGCAGCTAACCGGGAAGCTAACCGGCAGTGTAACGGGAGTCTGAGGAGTAGCTGTTTGGCTGTCAACATTGTAAACAGTCCGGAGCGGCCGCCATCTTGTCTTTTGGTAGGATCGAGAGACAAGAGGAGGCCAAAACAAAGGGGGAAATGAAGGAAAGAGGGCAAGGTAGACCCCTTCTGACCCCCTAGGATTGATGAGGGGGATATTATAAAGCCACGCGGGGCCAAAAAAAAAAAAAAAAAAATCAAATTTTTTCGCCGTAGAGACGCGTCTTGGTACGCGAACCGGGCAGCTAACCGGGCAGCTAACCGGGAAGCTAACCGGCAGTGTAACGGGAGTCTGAGGAGAAGCTGATTGGCTGTTATCATTGTAAACAGTCTGGAGCGGCCGCCATCTTGTCTCTCTGTGGGATCGAGAGACAAGAGGTGGAAAAAAAAAAGGTGGAAATGAATGAAAGGGGTAAGGCAGACCCCTCCTGAACCCCTAGGATTGATGAGGGGGCTATTAAAGTTCCCTGGGGGGTGAAAAAAAAAATTGCGATTTTTCGCGGTAAAGGTGCTTCCTGGTACGTTAACCGGGCAGCTAACCGGCAGCGTAACGGGAGTCCGACATATTGTGTTTTTTGAACGTTTGTGATATGTGCACGTGTGGATTTTGTCTAATTAAGGTTAAAAAAATATATATATATCTTTAAGCGTGTTCTGGCGCGCTTACGTTTTGGGTTTGGTTTGCGCTGCAGAGACGATACGTCACGGTTATGCGATGCATCATGAGGCGTCTCACGGGCTACGTGATACGTCACTTAATAAAGAATATATTTTACAGCTATAGATATTAGCTTTTAAAAAACCAATGAAATTCACAGAAAAAACCATAGGTTATAGACCATATATAGTTAGGAATTTGCATTTACAAAACCTTGAAAATTCACTGAAAAAACCATAGGTTATAGACCATATATAGTTAGGGATTAGCATTTAAAAAACCTTATTTTATTTGCACAAAACCATTGAAATTCCATATATAGTTAGTTGCACTAACTATATATCGCGGACCCGCAATCCACTGCTAATGATGTCACATATTACATCATTCATGACATGGTCAGTGACATCACTGATGACATCACTGATGACATCTCAAATGACATCACTGATGACATCACTGATGACATCTCAAATTACATCACTGATGACATCACTGACATCTCATTTGACATTACTGATTGCATCACTGATGATATCATTTATGTGATAATACATCTTCAGACTCTAATATAACCTTAGATACACTCAGTGTAAACAGGCACTCACAGACTGTCACACATCCATGGAGTTACTCACACACCTAGTCAGTCATGCAAAGAATCAATCACATCTCCATTTCCTCAACTATACAGTTATACACACCTTACTTATTCAAACATATACTAACACATATTTACTCTCTTATACAATCCTTGATACAAGTTCACAATGATTCATACAGCCACTCTCACATTCACTGGCTCTTATGTTCAGTTATTTATATATGTCAACTCTCACATGGAGTGTGTTTTACATATGTACTTACTTTGACATGTAGAACTGAGATATCCATTCACTCACCAATATACTCATGCACACAGTCAACTGTCCATACAGCTGTTTCTACATGCACTTTTGAACCCATACACCTAGGGAATCAACTGCTCACACATCTATGCACAGAGTTATACACCTCCCAGCCACCCACACACATACTCAGTCTCCCATACAAATACTTGGGCAACCATTCAATAACCCATATTGTTACTGATATAGCTACTGATTTAAACATGCAGCAGTTTACAGAAGAACATAAATAATGATTGCCAAATTAAGACACTTTAATCACTAACCCATGCACTCAGTGAGACACATTTAATCATTCTCTCATACAGTCAGTCATGCACCTACTAAATCCTTCATCCAGACACTTATACATCCACTCATTCTTCAATATGTAAGACATATTTTAACTTTACAGAAACATACAGTCACTGGGTATTGTCATCAGTGATGTCATCAGTGATGTCATTTGAGATGTCATCAGTGATGTCATCAGTGATGTCACTGACCATGTCATGAATGATGTAATATGTGACATCATTAGCAGTGGATTGCGGGTCCGCGATATATAGTTAGTGCAACTAACTATATATGGAATTTCAATGGTTTTGTGCAAATAAAATAAGGTTTTTTAAATGCTAATCCCTAACTATATATGGTCTATAACCTATGGTTTTTTCAGTGAATTTTCAAGGTTTTGTAAATGCAAATTCCTAACTATATATGGTCTATAACCTATGGTTTTTTCTGTGAATATATATATATATATATATATATATATATATATATATATATATATATATATATATATAATATATATATATATATATATATATAATATATATATATATATATATATATATATATATATATATATATATATATATATATATATATATATATATATATATATCCACTGAACCGGCTCTCAATTTGCAGACCCCTGGCGCTCCCATCTCCGGTGCCGTGCTCCTCAGCAGAGCCAAGCCTTAATTTATTTCACATACCTCTTCGATAGAAGAATTGAGTACGCACTCACAAAGTTCTTTCTTTTCCCAAAGATTTATTTCGCAGTTGTTTCCAGCGTTTCAGCAAATAATTCTGACGCGTTTCGCTACAAACATGTAGCTTGCTCACGGTTAATGCAATGATGATATTGAGTCCCTCCTATTTCTACGGAGGCCCCGCCAAACATTCTGTTCACAATGCATCACTTCCTGTTCCATGATACCGGAAGTTACCTGGGAAATGTAGTTTTTTCACATCATTTGACTAAATAAACTCAAGTTTACAAAACTGGTATATTTTAGTCACTAATTGATATCTATTTTTTATATCATTTCATGTGTAGTATTATGACTTAATCTATTTGATTAGGTCACATCCATATTTCTTAAAAGAGGCTGATTCACGACTATATTTAGATATTTTATAAAATTCAATAGAATGTCCGTATTTGTGTTTTTCCAAATTTTAAGAGTAACATTTATAGCCCTCCAGTGGGCATTAATGTCTAGTTAAATATGTACTGAAATCCTCATTTTCATTTCATTCTGTATTGTTTAATGAAGAAGGTATTATACCTAGTTTGTCTATTTTTCAACCATTTTATGCCCTCTAGTGGGCTGGATATGGTGAGGATTAATCACAATTTTTTTTACGGATTCTTTCATCAATTTTAGTGATCATAATGATTAAATATGCCTGTTTTTGGATGTCCCTATTAATTTCTACACCAAAAGAGAACCTCATTTTTTACACCAGTTAATTCCTCTATTGTTTTTTTTATATCTGTATATCAGTACCGTGTGTATGTATTAAATACATTTCCATCATCTTTTTTGAGTATATTGCACATTTTTTCATATTTTTGCTATCCCTCTCTCTTTTCCGAATTACTCAAACAACCATATTCCATTAATTCACATCATTCAGGTTCAGGCTCCTCACCCACGCACACAAGTCTCTCCACGACCTGGGCCCTAAGTACCTCAACGACCGCCTGACCTTCCACACGCCCACCCGCCAGCTACGGTCTGCTAGCCTCGCCCTCGCCGCCGTACCACGCATCCGAAGAGCCACCGCCGGAGGCAGATCCTTCTCCTACCTGGCGGCCAAGACATGGAACTCCCTCCCCGTCCACCTTCGGCTGACCCAGGACCACCTCGCCTTCAGGAGACAACTCAAGACCTGGCTGTTCGAGCGGTAGCGGACCCCTTCCCCCAAGCGCCTTGAGACCCTTCAGGTGAGTAGCGCGCTATACAAGTGTTTTGATTGATTGATTGATTGATTTTTTACAAATGTACATACAGTTCCTTACTTTGGTTCAGACCCATCGGGGTCATTGTCCTGAAATTAAGTATTTGACGTGATTCTCTGCATCTTAAAGTACTTTCTCTGTCTCCACCCCTCTCATGTGGGAGAATGGTTTCCAAGGCATAACATTTTAACAATGTCCAATCCCCGTTGTGAGTACTCTCCATGTGTTTCGCGACAGCATTATTTCTGTCCTTGTTTACTGTCGCTCTTACATGCTCTAAAATTCTCTTTTTTAATTCATTCTTTGTATATATGTTAATATTACAAATACCACCCAAAAACTCACCATAAAATGTGACAAAAGTAAATGTTTTTGTGCATAAATAGTGCAGAAATATATTTGCCGTAGTGGATTTTTATATTGACCTTTGGCTTGGGTGTAAGCCCTGACCAAGCAGCAACCAAAACCCCGCCAGCCACAATGCTGGGAATGCACTGTGTGCATTGTCATGCACAAAGTGACAGGCACCGAGCGGTGCCTGCCACCTTGTCCATGACAGTGTAAGGGGTACCATGGGTACCCCCCATGGTTACCCCCCAGCCCTCAATACCCTGGGGGCCCACAACGGGCCCCCGAAAGCAGACTCCGCATGGCTTTCCATGGCGGGGTCTCCGCCATGGAAAGCCACGCACTGCTGCCCATGCTAATATGGAGGGTGGTGTCTAGCAGACACCGCCACCATGTCTAGGCCCTTTTCCGCCTGGTCGACTGACGGAATACCAGCGGGCGGTCTTTCCGATTTTCCGTCTTACAGATTTGAGCGCCGCATCATCCTGAGGCTGGTCAATATTGAAGCCAGACTGGAACGGATGGACGGGCACCTTGAGAAATCATGGCTCCCCCACCGCACTACTCTGACAATCCCTGAGTACACATGACCTCTTTCCTTACAGCGGAGTCCGAGAATTAAGTCCTACGCCCGGTGGAGCTGCTCTATTCAGCTAATGATGAGATCGTACTTGGTTTACCCCCTGACCGTCATCTGCGGACCTTGGGTACAGTTTCTCCCCTTCTCCCTGTCTCACCTACCATCCCCCTCATCGTATTTCTGCCATTCTTCTGTTGCCTTGTCTCCTTTCTATCCACCTGTCTGACCGATACCCGTTGGAGCTTCCTTAAGAGCTATAGGGGAGATTGGCCCTGGTCTACCTCCCCGGCCATCACCTACCTATTCGGTCTTTGGGCTGACTTTACCTCTGTCTCTTATTCCATCTTCCCCCTCGTCTTCCCCCTTCTCACTCCCCCTCTCCCCCTTCCTTCTCTACTGATCTCTCCTTATCTCCCATTAATGTGTCTCATATATTTGATGTAACGTGTAATTGTTCTTGTTGTTGTAACTTTGCTGACCTTATGTAAAGCGCTCTGATACCTACGGGTCTAGCCTGCGCTATATAAAACTCTTTAAATAAATAAATTCTCTAAACCCCCTGCATGAAGCAGAGGAGGAGCAGGTCAACGTCAGGGACTTTATGGATTTTGATTATGTAAGTTTAGAAAGCAGATCCTCATGGGCTGACCAGTCCTTCCTTGGCTACACAAAGGAGAAAGATGTGATATTGCTCGTTTTTGGTTTGAGGATCCAAAAGGACCTTGGGCTATGCCAGAACTAGGCATCTGGCTCAAGCCAGGCTACAACTTTCAGTGACTCCCCCACCTCTAGATTTCTGGAGCAACCATGGACCTTCATTAGAGGAATCTAAACCAGGTGGTCTTGGGCGGAAAACAATTGAGGGTTTACTCACCAAAATGAAATGGAGTTGAATGTTTCCTTTAGAACCAATTACCATATCCGGTTTCAATGACGAAAGGCAAGATATTATTGATAGAGATTTTAGGTTCAGTGTTCAGATGGATTTAGTTGTTAGACGAGATCATGTTATCACACAACACACATTCACTGGCATGGATGCACACTGTAAATAAGAGATCACAGATATATTTTCTTTTGGAATTGCCATCTGCACATGAAGCAGTTTTCGCAACGTTCCTCTGTTAATCCAGCATCACCTGGGTTGTCTGGCCTGTAGACTAATGGGATTTCAGTTAACTGACAAGGAGTGGCACCTTCATTAAGGTGGAGGAGCTTCGCCCCACTAAATGAAAATGCCCCAACGATGAAAAATAAAATGGTATTAAAGGTAATTTATTACCATTTTATTTTTCACTAATATGTGTCCCGAGCTGAGTGTCACGGTGGGGCGAGGACATCGCTGCTGAGTGGAAGCAGCAAGGAGGAATGGGGAACTGGGCACTTATGTTTAAAGTGTGTGTGTTACTTTAGCCAGCTATCTTGTGAAGGCCAGCCAGACATGCACACTTTAAACCTCTCCTACCCAGCACAGGCCTTGGGAGCACTGAGAGAGCCCTCTCCATCCAATCGTGGCACTTCTCTCATGCTGGCTAATAGCATGAGAACAGCGCCTGGACTGATTAGTGGAGTTGTTTGGGGCCCACGCTGGATGAGGGAACAACACAGGGTCTGGAGCGAGGACGTACTGCAAGGTAAGTGAGTGTTTTTTATTTTTTTTACTTTATTTAATGTGCACTAAACCACCAACGTGCATTACATTAAAATTTGAAAACGATAATGTAATTCATGTTTTCAATTTAGTTAACGTTAATTGAATACACGCATCCACCCATTGCCCACCCCACCACTTTCAGTAGTTGCTCCGAGTTTGGAGAATTAACCACATCGCTGCTGCAGCAATTCCCCCTCTGTGCTGCAGATCCTTATTTCCCATTGTTTCATGACGAGCTCAGCTCGTCATCAGCACAGCTCCACTGTGCCTCATGACGAGCTGAGCTCGTCATGAGCATGGAAAGGGTTAAGACAGCTGAGGCACCGGAAGAGCAAGTAATTTTCCAAGGATCACACATTATGATGAAACAAGGTAGTCAGGAATCACAAAAAACTGGAGATCTAATCAAATTGTAGACTTTACATATTTGCTTGCATGGGCCTCATTATTTTTGGTAAATGAATGGAAATGTTGTATTGAAAGATTGCTATTATGCATGTATGAAATTGGCCCAAAATCAAGTTAAAATATGGCTTTTTTTTAAGTGGCCAAGTATTTTGAACACTCTGTGGCACACTGGCTGGAGATGTGGTCCAAATGCTGACAAGGCAACATTAAATTAAAAACCTCTGTGTTGTAGTTTGTCGTTTTCCTGCTTGTCCATTAGGTGTGAATATGGGAAAATGTATGTCTCCCTGTACCTCAATACCCATGTCTGCAAAAAGTAGGAGTAGCTAGACATTACCTAAATGCTGGTAAATGAGTAAACATATATTTATATTCATGAATAATCAAAACCATAGGATGTGATGGCAGACAAGTCTTTAAATTTCATTCAGTATCCTATTTTTGCTTAATTGCTAGAAAGACCATCTAATGTCTTCATATTTTCAGCTTAAGATGTTTCTGCCCACTTCTCACAAAACATGAATAGTTCATAAAGTACAAATTTATTTCGTTGCTTTGGGTACATGTTGTTTTTTTCTCAGTTTAGAGGCACAGCTATAAGTAGCAGTGTAATTTGCGTGGTTTGGAGCTGGTAGGAAATAGTGCCATTTTACATGTACATGGTTCTTTCCTGAAGTTGCCTCCACTTTGTCACATCAACTTCTGACACACATTAGTTTCTTGGAAACACTGACCTTGCTAACACGGAAAACTTTGTGAGAACACTATCACATTGCCTTGGCATTATGTGCAAGCCCCTCACGTGCTTTATATGAATGTGCTTATTATTTCGTCCATATGGCGACACAGCTATCTGTGGAACACAAACAGTGGCAGCCTGATCCCAATCCCGGCCCAAGGCAAGGATGCCGTTTTCTATGTCTACCCTTTTGTTTCCAAGTATAATCCGAAAAGTCACAGCTGCTGACTCTGAGGGCCCCCTGCATGCTGAAGCTTTTACCAAGCAGCTGACTGTTGCAGCACATGTTTTCTCTACAAGAATCACTTCAGTTCAATAAATACTAAAAACGTCCCTTCGTGTACTCTTTGTATATTTCTCTGAACGAAAGAGAGCACGAGTGTCTGAGCGAAAAAGGCCTGTCATGCTCAGAGCTGCCAAAACTGTTCACTCCCTGTCTAGCTTAGAGGGCTAAGAGTGGCACTGTGAGCTAGCAGCTCCAAAGGACGACATACCCTACAGAGGTGCATGAAATCAGTCTGGCACCATCCTGAGTGTATGTCCTCCACAAATGCGCAGCTCATACTGATTAGTGGAAACGACACAACAGCAGAATAACAAAACAGGTATGAGTAAACTACTCAGATGGTTATGGAACATTTTTAATTCTCTGCTCCTTCTTAAGTCGAGCCTACTAGACAGTGCATGTGTTGTATGTTGCCAGGAGCAAACAGGGGATTGGAGCTCACCCAATGCTTACCACTGGTTGGCTTTCCCAGCTTATCAGTATTGTGTATGGCCCTCCCAGGGAGCATCACATCTATACCGTCTGTTTTGATTGACTGGCTTCTATACTTCTGCTGCTTTATTTTCAACCACTACTTTTTCCTTGTGTGCTAGGCACTCCATGAGAGTGCATGTGTCTTCCAGCTGTCTCCCTAGTGTAGTATTCACTCCCTGCACTTCGTTTCGTTCTCTATCGCCCATGTGATTCTCCCCAACCCACTCGATGTTGTGTTCGCCTTTGTGTATGCCCCTCTTTACCTTCTTGCCCATGTGCTTCTCCCCCGCTGACCCATGTGGCTTTTTCACCCATCGATTCACCTCCCCACTCCATCCTCTTTGTTGCTTACCCCCACCCCCATGCTCCTTTCTCACCCATTTTTTCTCCTCTCCAGCCCACCTTCGCACTCTGTCCTCTGTGTTGCATCAGCCCTCTCATTGCTTCCCCTATCGAAGGCCCTGCGTGTTGCTCCCCTCTCTATACCCGAGCTCACGTCATTTCTTAGGTACAAAATTGCATGACTACCATTTCACAGTGTCTTTTTTATTTAACTTTGTTTGCTTTAGCCATTCTGCACTCCACGGTGTATGCTGTAGAGGAAGGCTAAAAATCATTAGCAAAAGCAAAAGATTCCAAAGGCGGGACTAATTGGTTTTGTCAAGGCTTATTGAGTCAGAAGGGTGCAAAAATCTTTTGCTGCATATGTATACAAAAATATATAAATGATAAGCATATTTGGTGGAGATATCAATTTAAACAGGGAAGGAAAACAATGTTGTACATATGGCTTCAGGCTGCTGCCTTCACAGAAGGAAATCTAGTTTCCAAGTTTTTAGATAGATATGCAGAACAATGTCTTGAGGTAAACTGAGGTCAGAAGGTCAGAGCAACGCTTCGAGGTGACAAGGTGCTTGAAAGTGAAAAGGAATATATATATTTATTGTTTATGTCGATTTTATGACGCTTTATTGTGATAAGCCTAGCATGGAATAATGCGATTGCCCATCTGTGGGCTTTACAAAGCAATCTGCTATTGTCGTGTTACATCTACTATACACTACAAGATGGCCGCCTCTGTTTCGTGCTAGGCTTTAGTCCCCTTGTTTGTGTCCATACCTGACTGGAAGTGGGAGTGACTATGCTTGTTAAAAATAATGTCGGAAACAAACACAGTGCATCACACACTGACGAAGGCAGACCGCCGAAACGCGTCTGTGTGCACCCCTCCGCCAAATAAAATCTAGCGCGTTTGTAACCCTCAACCTCGAGTGCTGTCGTATTCTTTCCCAGGAGGAGTGGGAAGGACTTTGGAGCGTTAATATATATATATATATATATATATATATATATATTTTTTTTTTTTTAATATATTACCTACTGGAGCGTCATTGCCTAGACTCAAACCTGGTTCCCCAGATTTGAGAGCAACCGCCCTAGCCGTTAGACCACATCATCTCCAATTAGTTATAATTAGGACCTAGTTTCCAAAGGAAAAAGCTTTTTTTGCAAATAACTTTAGGGATGTATGACGAATCTTGACGAAATGTTCAGAACTAGTGTGTCAGTCACTTTGGCTGCAACACAGCCACTCACAGACCCACACAGCCAGTCACACACACTCACACACCCACTTATACAGCCACTTACACACCCACTCACACACCCAAGTTACAGGGACATAATAGTTAGGAAATAGCACTAACAACATAGAAATTCACTGGCAAAAACCAAAGGTTACAGGGATGTTATAGTTAGGTTCAGATTTTACACACACAAAACCATAGAAATTTAGCAGCTATAGTTATCTCAAGTAACTATAACTTGTGCCCAAAGGTAACTATACCTTGAGTTATAGTTTCCTTAGGGAATTAATTATAGTTATTTGAGATAACTATAACTTTTGAATGTATATGGTTTTGTGTGTGTGAAATCTGAACCAAACTATAACCTTTGTTTTTTTGTGAATTTCTAAGGATTTTTTAAATTCTGTTTCTTAACAATAACGACCCTGTAACCTTTGTTTTTTCATTCCTGCAGGGCGGCCTCTTCCAAGACGGTCACAGAGCCGTCCACCAATTCCATTCTCCATGAACAAACAATGAGTGGCCCACTCTGAAAGACGTGAAGCTTTTATTCAGCAATTAAGCACAGCGTTCCCAAAGTCCAACTAGTTTCGGCCATGCTGCTTTGATCACGGACAGGAAGTAAAATGCACAGTGCATCTGTGCTTGCGTATTTATAGTTTTTATTACGTAAGGAGATGGAAATACGAATAAAAAAAGAAGAAGAAATAATTAAAGAAAGAAAAACGCAAAAGTTTCAATGAGACAAAATGGATTATGAGGTAGGGCAGATATTTACATTTGCTAAAAAATACGATGCGGCAAGACAATCGCAACAAAAACAAGGATCTGTAGCCAAGAAAATCAATGTTCGCCAAAGGAAGGTGGGGGAAGAAATAGCCACCAGCAGTTCAAGTGAACAAATAACATCAAACAGTGAAGAAGAATCAGAATTAAGGAATCCCCCAGGGGAAATTAATGGAAAGAAACCGTCTCCGGGGGAAGAGATGAACATTTTAGCAGCACAAAGATTGGCATCACTAAGATCCAGAAATCCGCCGCAGACAAACGCAAATGCGCAAACAACAAGCGCAAACAAAGGCGCAAAGCAGCAAACCGGAAATCAAAATGTGCAAAAAAAGAAAAGAACATACTGGAGAAAAAAATGAATGATACCAACAAAACTGTGGTAAACTTGTCTAAAATAACACTGACAAGGGATGAAGAGAAAACATTGAGTTTGGGATTATCATACTGCCCTCCACAAAACTTTGACTATCCAGGAGTCCGGATGGACATATATAAAGGAATGAGAAAACTTAAGTTGAAAAAAATATTTGCAATAAAAAATAAACGATTTGAAGACAATGCACAGGGTGACCTACAACTAGAATCCACACCTCCAGGAACAAACACCGAAATGGAATTGTATGAGATGTGGAACCAGGAACAAATCGAATCTAATACACAAATTTTGGAGTGTGGCACAAAAGGAGCGGGACTAACAAAATTTAAACAAAAATCAACTTTTTGTCCTATTATGACTCACGATGCAATAGATACCTACCATGAAATCATTATTATTATTATAGAGGCTTTTGTAACGCGCTCTGCTACTAAATAGTATAGTATCCTGGCGCGAAGAGAAAAAGAAGGGGACAGATCACAGTGAATGCAAAGGAGGAACAGCCGTTAGGCATTGGTGTTGAAGAGGTAGGTTTTTAGGCCTTTCCTGAAAGCCATGATGGAAGGGGCTGTTCTCAGTTGCAGAGGCAGGGTGTTCCAAGCTCTCGCTGCTCTAACAGAAATGGATTGTCCACCAAGCCTGCTATATTTGAACTTTGGTACAGTCATTTGATGAAGATTGCTTGATCTGAGAGGGCGGTTGGGGGAATAGAGAGAGAATCTTTTTCTCAAATAGGTTGGGCCTGTTAGGTGGAGTGCTCGGTATGCTAACACAAGGATCTTGAATATGATCCTTTGAGCCACTGGAAGCCAGTGAAGGTCTCGGAGTGGTTGGCGGACGCTAGATCTTCTGGGGATGTTAAACAGCAGCCGGACCGCAGCATTTTGGATGACTTGGAGGCGGTGGATCAGATAGGCTGGGAGTCCGCAGTAGAGAGCATTCGCATAATCCAATCTGGATAATATCAGAGCGCGAATGACCGTCTCCTTAGCTGATCGCTGATCATCACCAGCAAAATTAAAAAACTAAATAAAAAAATTGGATTGACCACACAGAAATATCGAAACCAAGATCACAAATACTTTCAGCTAATGAAAAAATTAAAAAGTCACCGAGATGTCATAATAAGAAACAGTGATAAGGGAGGAAATATTGTACTGTGGGGACAGGAGGAATATAAGAATGAAGCCATGAGTCAACTAAATGACAGAGAATGTTACAAGCGATCGGACATAAAATCATTAAAAGAGATGTATCAAACATATTACAAAAAACTGACAGGATGGCGAAATAAGAAACTAATGAGTGAGGATGAAAGGAAATATTTAACCAACAAAAATCCAGTTGTGCCCACGATGTACTTCATCCCGAAAATCCATAAGGATGAAAAAAAGCCACCAGGGCGTCCGATCATAAGTGCAATTAACAGCATTCTAGAAAAAACTTCTGTTTATGTTGATTATTTTTTGCAGGATTATGTTAAGTCTTTACCCTCGTACATCAGGGATACAAGTGACTTCATAAACAAAATTAGGAATTTTACATGTCATGAAGAATTTTCTATTACTGGCTCTAGATGTGTCCTCATTGTACACGAGTATCTCCCATGACGATGGAATTAATGCAATCAAATATTACTTATCCACTAGAGACCCGATCTATAAACAACATAGTGAGATGCTGACCTCTATGATAGAATTTTGCTTGTATAATAATTATTTCATGTTTAATCACTTATTATACTGTCAGATACAAGGTGTAGCAATGGGGGCTAGCTTCTCTCCAAGCTATACCTGTCTTCATATGGGCATGTGGGAGAAGCTAGTCCTCATGGAGGAATTTGCAGAAATCATGACTACTAAAATTAAGGTGTGGTTCAGGTTTATAGATGACCTTTTTATTATATGGCATGGTACTAAAACGGAAGCACTGGAGTTTGTATCACAAATCAACATCAACAAGCTGAACCTGAGATTTACAGCTGAGATCAGTGCAAGCAATGTAAATTTCCTGGATGCTAAGGTATACGTACAGAATAACAAACTTGAAACTACCTTATTTAGAAAGAGAACATCTGGGAATTCTGTTTTACATGCCACAAGCTCACACCCACGCCATCTGATAAATAGCATTCCCTATGGCGAAATGCTGAGAATTAAGAGGGTTTGCAGCACAACACATGACTTAGAAAAAGCCCAACATGAAAGCAAGATGAGATTTTTAGCAAGAGGCTATTCAGAACAGGTGATAAATCAGGCTATAGTAAAATCAGGAACATTAGCTAGAGAGGTCCTACTGTCTAAAAGTAATAATAACACTTTGGTCACAGTTGGGGAAGAAACTTTGTCTAAAGATGACATGACTACTTTTCGTTTAATTATAGGCTACAGCAGACAACACAAAGAACTAAGTAATATCATTCAAGGAAGCTGGCCAATTCTTCTAAGTGACCAGGTTTTAGGACCCCTGCTTCCGCAGAGGGTGTCCATTACCTACAGTAGAGCTCCCTCTATGCAGGACAACTTAGTAATATCAAGCCCAGAAATTGCAGCAAATCCTATTTGGTATCAAAACCTAAAAGGCTTTAAGAGATGCATAACATGCAAAGCTTGTACGCATGGTGTTAGTACAACCACATAAACAAGCCCTTTTAGAGTTAAACCATATAAAATTTCTAAAATGTTGACCTGTAAATCAGAATATGTTGTTTATGTTTTAACATGCCCGTGTGGCAGAATATATGTTGGAAGTACAAAATTACAAGCTAATTTAAGAATACTGCAACATTTGCGTGCGATAACAAACATGGACAATACCTATCCGGTGGCTAGGCATTTCAAGGAGGTCCATGGCGCCAACAACAAAGGGTTATCCTACTACTTGATCGATTCTATACCCCCAAATAGATGAGGAGGAGATAGAGAGAGTAGACTACGCAAACTAGAAACAAGATACATCCTGCTACTAGATTCAAAACAACCGCAGGGTCTCAACAATACGGAAGACTTATATACATGTCTAGAATAAGCAGTATTTGAAGTAAAATAGAAAATAAGATGACACAGGAGAAAAGACATATTACCACTAACCATGAGATTAACATGTCACTTATACACTAAAGAAAACTTTTTAGTACATAAAGGTATTTATTGTATATTCGAACATATATTTTAGGATGAGATATTGATATGATATTTTTAACCTGTATATAGTATTTATTTAATATATTGATGTTAATTGACATATTGATTCTCATTATGGAATGTCTTGTATATAAATCAATTAATTTATGACATTAAGTTGGATTTAAGTGACTGGTAAAGGTATTAAGTGTGTATAAAATATCAGAATGCATGGAATCTAAAAAGTGGTTTGGAAGTTCTAATTGGCCGTATATATTATACAGCAATACATAACATTTTGATGAAATACTGTGCTGTATATATATATCAATTCTATTTTATTGTTATTTATTATTTTATTGTTATTTATTATTTAATTTATCACAAAAGGAATCTTAAGATTCAGACACTTGCACTTTAGGGGTTGTCATTATTGTATTTTGGTATATATTTATGTTTGAACTATCTCAATGGAATTATGAACATACTAAAATGGTATTTTACCACAATCGCCCATTCTATCTGCGGATTTGCACATACAGCTAAGTTTGTAGTTTGACAAATGGTATTTTACCTGTACTTATCAATGCTCACATTTGTATAGTTAGGATGTGAGATTTACAGCGTAGGCAATATTAGGAACAATGTCCTTGCTAGCTGTGTCAACATATGCTAACATCATGCATTTTGGACTATTTTCACATCGTGAGAGAAAAAATGTGTCGAAACGGTATTTTACCGATATATTTTATGACATTATTTTAAAACTGTACTGCATATTTGTATGTTTTGCGTATTTGCACTAAAATGGAAATTTTGAATATGGAATACAACAGCGATACAATTACAACAGTAGTATGTTTTCTATATCCATTATGAGTAATGTCACGTGATGGGTTTGAAATGAGCACTTTCACTTTAAAAAAGCTTTCCATTGGCCATTGTATTGTCGAGTGAACAAGCGGCGGGAGCCGCGAAACGCGTCTTTGACTTTGGGCAAAGCAAATAAAATAGCATAAGAAGGAAATTCGGGTCCGTGTCCTGTTTCCACGCTGCATGCGTGACAGAGGCGTGTGCGCCAGGCTGTTCAGGATTTTGAAATATATATATATATATATATATATATATATATATATATATATATATATATATATATATATATATATATATATATATATATTTTTTTTTAATATATTACCTACTGGAGCGTCATTGCCTAGACTCAAGCCTGGTTCCCCAGATTTGAGAGCAACCGCCCTAGCCGTTAGACCACATCATCTCCAATTAGTTATAATTAGGACCTAGTTTCCAAAGGAAAAAGTTTTTTTTGTTTTGCAAATAACTTTAGGGATGTATGACGAATCTTGACGAAATGTTCAGAACTAGTGTGTCAGTCACTTTGGCTGCAACACAGCCACTCACAGACCCACACAGCCAGTCACACACACTCACACACCCACTTATACAGCCACTTACACACCCACTCACACACCCAATTTACAGGGACATAATAGTTAGGAAATAGCACTAACAACATAGAAATTCACTGGCATAATCCAAAGGTTACAGGAATGTTATAGTTAGGTTCAGATTTTACACACACAAAACCGTAGAAATTTAGCAGCTATAGTTATCTCAAGTAACTATAACTTGTGCCCAAAGGTAACTATACCTTGAGTTATAGTTTCCTTAGGGAATTAATTATAGTTATTTGAGATAACTATAACTTTTGAATGTATATGGTTTTGTGTGTGTGAAATCTGAACCAAACTATAACCTTTGTTTTTTTGTGAATTTCTAAGGATTTTTTAAGTTCTGTTTCTTAACAATAACGACCCTGTAACCTTTGTTTTTTCATTCCTGCAGGGCGGCCTCTTCCAAGACGGTCACAGAGCCGTCCACCAATTCCATTCTCCATGAACAAACAATGAGTGGCCCACTCTGAAAGACGTGAAGCTTTTATTCAGCAATTAAGCACAGCGTTCCCAAAGTCCAGCTAGTTTCGGCCATGCTGCCTTGATCACGGACAGGAAGTAAAATGCACAGTGCATCTGTGCTTGCGTATTTATAGTTTTTCATGCACTCGACTGATTGTGGGCTGCATCTCCCATAGTGCACCAGTTCTATGCAGGTAAGTGTGGATCTTGAGGGAAATACTAGTGTGCTGGCGAACAACAATATCCTCCGCTCAGCTACCAGATGCACTTAATAATAAGGGCTTTATCAGCAGTCACCCAAATCCCTTTCAGGCTCTCTTCACTATGAGTGATGGCATTTTGCTTGTGCACATGTGCACAGCTGTCTAAAAAGTAATCCACGTCAGTAACAAGGCTGGTTGGCCAATCTACTTTGTCAAAGCCAAATACTGATTTTATCAATGCTTGTTGAAAACATAGTAGTCATAAGATAACTCTTTTTTGTTTCTACCAGGGACGTGCATATGCAGAGAAAATGGTTCTTCATTTGTAGTGATGTACTAGTAAGTTGAACGATTCAGTTCTCTCTCAAAACTTTTTTCCTAGCACCCTCATTCCACTCAATTTGTAGGCAGCCCTCAAACTAGGAATTTCCTTTTCATATCTGGCAACAGGTTAGCTCTAAAATTCGATGACATGTCACACACTTGCGCAGCGAAAATTACTTCATTCATATGCTTCTTTGTGCAGCAATGGAAATATTCAGACTTTAAATTTTCCTATAGAATTAGTTCAAAATGTTGCCCACACTATTATTCAGGATTGAGAGTTATTTGTACAACAGGGCTCTTAAAAATCTGTGAAGAAAGGTTTGCTAATATTTGTAATAATTCTGATGGTACACTCAATTTCTCCAGTTTTTTGTATTGTTGTGATTGATCAACTAAATCAAATGTCTGTATTTTTGCAATATATAATTGATATTATATATATGATAACATATAAATATTGAATTATTAATAGCAAAAATACATGCATTGATTTTTATTTACAGTATACTTAGAAGTTAGTGTGCGCAGAATCGTAATATTATCTTCTGTGATCAAAATGACCTACCACCTGATTGTTTTATCATGATTATTCCTTGTGCAGACTCCCAACTCTGGATATATAAGAGCATATATTTGCTTAAGATTTTCCTGTTGAATGCAATAGTTTTCTGGTAAAATAGGTTTGTTCTTTTTAAATATTTGCAGTAGACTATCCTGGGATGATGGTAGACTTGGCCTTTTTCTAGTCATCGGGGGGAATAATTTGTCCAGAAAGATCTCCCAGTGCCTGGCATTTACCTGTATCGCACATCTTGAGAGATGCAAAAATAGACTTTATCCTTTTTCAAAATCGATGTTTTTCTTTTTTTAGCTTTCTGCGTAATGTGTGCAATTTTTTTTTATTTTGTCATTGATCTTATCATTTTCAAACAACTTGATCTATCCCTATTTTGACTTTTTATTTGATCAATTTCAGTATTACTGACACTTGACCTATATTAAAGCTGATGTACTTGTATACGTTTTCCTTAATGAGGTATTGCAGAGATTTCCCATAAATTCTACTTAAGTTTTTTTATTAAATTGGTGTTTATTATGACTTTGTTGAAAGACACCAACTAGAGTGTGCGTGTTTGTGTGTGTGCGCGCACCACGTTTTTCTTGTTCCCGGACTCCTTAGCAGCCAAGACTGTTGTACCTCTCATACCAGCACTCTATACTCAGGAAGCACCTGCAGGCAATCCAGTTCACAAAGATGTGCAATACAATCTCCTTTCATCAGTAACCATAAAAATATCTGTGATTGGTGGATATATTTACTGAGCAGATTGTATAATGTGCTCGACAAGATGACATGGACATTCTATTTTGGAACATATGTTTTCAATTGACTTGATTGTAAGTTTGTCTCCCAACGAGGGGGGGGGGAGGGGGCAGGCCCCTCTGCTGGTTTTGTGCAAATCAATAAAAATCTGTTTAAAAAAAATCAGTAACCATGAAAATATTCACTCGGTCCAAAACTTACAACTGGTAGACATGTTCCAAGGCCCAACATCATTTTGAGATTATTAGGGCAGTTGAAAGTTTAGCACAGTTCCCCGAAAGAGGCAAATCCTGCCCGTTTAGGTCACTACAGCTGAACAACTATAACTACAGCATGCATGCAGTCTAGGAAAAATACACTTTGTAATCCCATGTGGAACCTACATGTGTTGTTCGAACTTGTGTCAGTGTTCACCTGTGTTGTGAAGTCAGCACACTACTAGTTGGGAGTGGGCGGAGCTAGGGGGCCAGGGGAAGAGGAGGAGCGGACACTGGAAGAGGGCTGTTAGAGTAGGGACAGGGCAGGAGTAAGAGGTACCAAATAAAGCTCCAAGTTATACAGCAAGAAGTGTCTGTGTTTATTGTAGCAGGATGCTACAACTGGCGACGAGGGTGGGATGTCACTAATTACAGCCCACAAGACCACATAGAGACACCCTGTCCCTTGCAGCGTCGAGAGACGAGCTCCGCTGCTGGAAGAAGCTGAGGCCGGCCGAGGAAGGTCAAGAGCAAGCGACCACGGCCCCAAAGACGCTGGGGAACCCTGAAGAAATTCTGACCTGGGAGCGCTGAAACGCTCGGTCGAAGAACCGCCCGAGCGCGAGTCCCGCCGGGGGTGTGTCACCCAGCAGCTGTGTGAAACAGGAGTCGGGAGCCCAATCCGACCCTGTCCAGTGCCTCACAGCAAGTAAGAAGGCGCCCTGGTGAAAGGGGCGCTGCCCCGAGAAACTGCCGTCCAGCGCGATCAAGCGCGCCAGAACCGGAGCCTGTGCCGGTGAAAGTGCCGACCTCACGCCTGATGCGTGGGCTTTGGCACGCGATCGGTCGAGAAAAGCGGGAACGTGCCGAGCAAGGTGGGAGCCCACCCCAACCTCACCTGGTTGCTGTGGTGGCCAAAGAAGAGTGATTCCTGGAGCGCGCTGCCCTGAAGCTGCTGGCCGGTGAGTCTGGAGTGACTGAATCCAGAGAGAGAAAGCCTTGTGTGATTGCAGTGACGGCGGCCATCTTAGAGTCAGGCGCTCATCAGGACAGACCCCTTGATTGTCATAGAGCGGCCATCTTAGAGTCAGGCATTGGAGAAGAAAACAAGCATTGGCAAACAAACAAGCATTGGCGTCAGAAATAAAACAAGCACTGGCAAACAAACAAGCATTGGCGACAGAAATAAAACAAGCACTGGCAAAGAAACAAGCATTGGTGAAACCAAGTGACATTGCTGCAGAATGGTCGACGAAGATGCTCCTCAGCCTCCGCCAAGTGGATCACTCCTGCGGGCACCCGCGCCTCTTAAGGTGATAACTGGAGGGAGCATGGGTCCCGCATGGCAAGAGTGGCTGGAAGAGTTTGAAGATTACGTCGAGGGATCAGACATTGTGCAAAGGACAAAAAGAAGTTGATTGCCCTGTGCAACCTGGCGGGGCGAGAGATAGTTAAAATACTCAAAGACCTTCCTGCTACCGACGTGGATACTTACGTTAAAGCACGTGATGTTTTGAATAAAAAGTTTCTTCACAAACGCAACGTAGATTACGAGCGACACACATTCCACTCCGCTCGGCAAGGGAAGGATGAGCCCATGAGTGCTTTCATGATGCGTCTGAGGAGACTAGCCAAGCACTGTGAGTTTGATAACTTCTCTACAGATGACGCCATCCAATCACAAATAATAGACGGATGTCATTCGGATCAACTCAGGAGACGCCTACTGAGAAAAGTACATGGTTTGGATGAAATAGAGGAGATGACACAAGTGTATGATCAGGCGGAGAAGTACGCAGCTGATATTGAAACAGAACATAAAGGGAGTCATGAACAAGTGCGACGTGTGCACGCCAAAAGCAACAGTCGAAGGAGCTCAAGAGACAGACAATGGAGGTCGCACACGTCTTCCCGTCAAGAACAATCAAAATATCAACGACGAGAACCATGGAAGAAAGAGAGAAAATCGGAAAGAGTGAGGAAATGTTACCGATGTGGGTATGATTACCCTCATGTGGACAGCTGCCCTGCCATGGGTCAGAGATGTCGGAGGTGCGGTCGAACTAACCATTTCGAAATAATGTGTGGGGACTACAATAAGGAGAAACAAAGTGGCCCCACAGGGACAACCCGATCTGACACACGAAGCAGAGCCCCAAGAATGTCTCGGTCCGACACTCGAAGACACCATGCGCGAGCTGTCCAAGACCAGACGGAACAGTCCTCTGGGTCGTCACACTCTAGCAGAGAGTCACGTCGGTCCAGGTGGGAGCGGAGGTCACCTTCCAGAGAATCCAGACCGTCGTCCCGAGACTCAGCATTCACCATCGAATATCTAAACCTGGCGGCAGATCCAGACCAGCTTAAGAAATACCCTCGGCTGGATATCAAAGTTGGAAATCACAACACAAAGTTTGTATTAGACTCTGGTGCATCCTTAAACTACATTCCAGTAACCGAATACGAAAGAATGAGCCCACGACCTCCTCTGACATTTGCACCTGTGAGAGTCTTAACGTGGATGGCCAAGAAGCCACTTCCCTGCCTGGGGAAGTTCCCGACGACACTTACACATGACAACACAACTATATCAGCGGTCATCCATGTTATCAAGGGCCCAGAGGCAGACTGTCTATTGAGCTTGCCAACCGCTGAACGGCTTCACCTCGTAGAAATTATTTTCAAGGTCAGCAACAACCAAGATGTGACTCGCCAATTTCCCGGATGGTTTCAGGGATTGGGCAAATTGAAAGACTGTCAGGTGCGACTGCATATAAATGAACAAGTCACGCCCGTCGCTCAACATCCTCGAAGGGTACCATTTCATCTACAGACTGCTGTTGAGGAAGAACTCCAGGATTTGTTAGCCGCAGATATCATCGAACGCACTGATGGCCCGACCCCATGGGTGTCACCAGTCGTTATTGTCCCAAAGAAGGGCACGGCCAACAAAGTCAGACTCTGTGTGGACATGCGCCTGCCCAACACTGCAATCGAAAGAGAGCGACACCCGGGACCACATTTGAGCGACATGATCGCAGCGCTCAATGGGGCCACTGTGTTTTCCAAGTTGGATTTGAATAAGGGTTACCATCAATTGGAACTAGAAGTGGGGTCAAGATATATCACCACCTTTGCAACCCACCTGGGGTTGTTTAGATATAAAAGACTGAGCTTCGGAGTTTCCTCAGCGGCCGAAATATTTCAAGAAACAATTCGGCAAGTCATTCAAAACATTCCTAACACGCTTAACTATAGCGATGACATCCTTGTCTATGGTTCTGATGTCCGAGAACATGACATCGCACTCAATCACGTCTGTCATGCACTATTGGCGGCAAACCTGACTCTGAACAAAGAGAAATGCGAGTTTCACCAGGCCACGCTGAAGTTCTTTGGTCATATCTTTTCTGGAGCTGGCATGAAGCCTGACCCTGACAAAATTGCGACCCTAAATAACACCAAGAGTCCACAAGATGTCAGCGAACTCAGGTCGTTCCTTGGAATGGCCAGCTACTGTGCTCGGTATATTAGGGACTACGCAACGATCAGCTATCCCCTCCGCATGCTAACCAAACAGGGTCAACCATTTGATTGGACTCCCCAATGTGAGCATTCATTCAAGGAAATCAAGAAAGCGGTTGAATCAGCGGATCACCTGTCATACTTCAACCCGAAGCGAAAGACTGAGATAACAGTGGATGCCAGCCCTGTGGGGCTTGGAGCGATCCTGGCACAATATGAGAATGACTCCGATCAACGCCGTATCATTGCCTATGCAAGTCATAGTCTGACTGACCCGGAACGGGCTTACTCGCAGCCCGAAAAGGAGAGTTTAGCCGTAGTATGGGCATGTGAACATTTTCATGTTTTCATATATGGCAAACATTTCACTTTAATTACAGACCATCAAGCTCTCATCACTATTTATGGAAATCCACGATCCAAGATGCCCCCGAGGATTGAAAGGTGGGGCATACGGTTACAGGAATATACTTTCACCATAATCCACAAACCGGGGAAGTCTGAAAATCCAGCGGACTACATGTCCCAGCACCCACTTCCATCAACAGCTTCCAATTCATCCATTGCAGAAGAGTACATTCATTTTGTGATGGACCAAGCTCTACCTCCAGCGATCCCCATGGATACTATTCGGGAGAGTACAGCACAGGACGTCATCCTGCAGAAAGTCCTTCACAAGGTCCGAAACAATCGATGGAGACACAACCCTCAGGATGAGAACGCCGACTCCTCTGTTCAACGTGAAATGCAGGCTTTCCGACATGTGAGTGGCGAACTGTCAGCCACCACTGATGGCATACTGTTGTGAGACCAGAGGATTGTAATCCCCACTCAACTGAGACAAGGAGTGGTTGCTCTTGCACATGAAGGGCATCGAGGGATTGTGTCGACCAAACGAGCACTAAGGGAACGAGTGTGGTTTCCATACCTTGATCAGTTGGTGGAAGCTATTTTAAAGGATTGTCATCTCTGTCAACTTACTAACAAGAGCGATCCCCCTGCGCCATTACACATGACACCACTACCCAGTGGTGTGTGGCAAGAGATCGCTATTGACTTTTATGGACCCCTGTCATCGGGCAAATACGTACTGGCCATTATTGATGAATATTCTAGATATCCCCTTGCATACTTTGTACCGTCCACAAACGCCTCCAGTACTCTTAAAGTACTTGACGAAGTCTTTGCAACGTGGGGGGTTCCCAAGACAGTCAAATCAGACAATGGGCCCCCTTTCAATGGGAAAGACTTTGCAGCCTTTGCGAATCATCTAGACTTTCATCACCGCAGGGTCACACCCCTCTGGCCACAGGCAAATGGGACAATTGAGAGATTTATGGCCACGCTCAAAAAGACTTTCCAACATGCTACAGCAGAAGGAAGGGATCTGCAAGCAGCACTCAATGAAGTCCTCCGAGCTTACCGCACGACTCCTCATGCAACGACTGGCCAGTGCCCAGCGACCCTCATGCTGGGGCGTCCCATGAGAAATCGCATTCCAACGTGTGATGGAGCCCTGAAAGCATCCTCATCTGCAAACGATCCATATGAAATGAGAGCAACTGACGAACGCAACAAAGGTAAAATGAAGGCCTACGCAGACCATCGGAGGAGAGCAAGGTCACTATCGCTACATGAAGGGGATCATGTCATCGTCAAGCAGGAGCCGCTAAAAAAGACAGACTGTCTATTCAAGGATGAACCATTGGTGGTCACGAAAAGGAAAGGAACTATGTTAACAGCGGAGTCTGAGCAGCGACGAGTCACGAGAAACATCTCGCACTTTAAAAAGCTGTCACCAGATAGCTTTAGAACCATGGCCAGTGAAATGGACACTCCCAGTTCGGAAGAACTGCATTCTGAGGATCGTGAGAGCACTGCTCCGATCATTGAGACACTGAGTACTGATAGTCCGAGAGTCAGGTCGTCACGACCTCATCGCGACATACGTCCACCCAAGAGACTGATCGTAGAGATGGACTGAGGAGTCAGTAGGTTTGTTTGTTTTGTTACAAAAGGGGGAGATGTTGTGAAGTCAGCACACTAGTAGTTGGGAGTGGGCGGAGCTAGGGGGCCAGGGGAAGAGGAGGAGCGGACACGGGAAGAGGGCAGTTAGAGTAGGGACAGGGCAGGAGTAAGAGGTACCAAATAAAGCTCCAAGTTATACAGCAAGAAGTGTCTGTGTTTATTGTAGCAGGATGCTACAACCTGATATGCTGTTTCCAGTACAGTTTCAGTTCAGTGGGGTGGGCGAAGATTGAACTTCATTGGACCCCTTCTGTAATAACACAGATTAACACAAATGATGGGATGGAATGCTTTCCTCATAAACACCCCATGGTGGAAAAAAACAAACAGTTCCTGCATTTACACCAATCACGTTTTATTATCTAGTTCTCTTGCTAAGTGGGTGCCATATTGCCAGGTATTAATAATGAGCTTGCTTTGCTTATGCACTGACACTACACCACTGATTAGGCAAAATAAAAACAAATGTATTTGCGATACCAGATTGCTTGTGATCCCAGGCAGAGTAGATAGGGTTTACGGTTTCGGCTGGAGTGAGCCTTTATGGTAGATCCAGGACAGATTTACAGACGATGGACCTCTTCTGTAATGTCACAAAGGAGCTAAAGTTCTATGTAGAATGCTTCCCAGGGAAGTCCCCAGTGTTTAGGAAGTATTGCCTAAAGTATTTCCGTCCATCTTCTACTCTTGCCCCTTTTAATAGTTTAAGAATCTATTTTCTCCAGAAGAGACCAACACACAGCGTGTGGAGGATCTGCCACACACTTCAATTGCATGAAGCAGCTCCTTAAGCATCAAGGATTTGCCCTGTCTGGTATACATCCACTCCTACCAGCATTCTTTGTCTCCAAATATAAGATGCTTTCTGATACAAAAGACAGACAACCATCCTAACCTTTCCAGATGTTGGCAAATAATCGCTGCAAACTAGGGCTGTTGTGTTTTAAATACGTAACATTGCTGCTAGGAGAGACTTAGAAAGTATGTAGCAATGTTCATATATGCATTTGGTGCAATGCTGTGTTTGACTGAAGTGGGTTGCTACCATAGCCCATATTTACTTTTGATTACCGCAGATGTGTGTGTGACTTAAGCTGCACATGGTGATGTAAAGTGGCATAAATGGGCGAACAAATTACCTTTGATGCACAAAAGGAATTTTTGCACCAAAAGTTAATATGAGTGCCGCACCAAATCCCTTTGGGCCTGATTACGATGCAGTTTGGACCACAACCGATGGCTTGTCGGTTAAAGTCCAAACCACATATACTGCTGCCGGATGCCCGTGGTCCCTGCAGGGGACCCCATAGGAGGGCAGGCCCCGTAGTATCACGGAGGACAAAGACAGCCAGCTTATCCTGTAGGGGTGGGCGGCGCGAGGGACAGGGGAAAGGGGCGGGCTAGAAGTATATAGGGGTGGCCCCTCCTCCCACGCGCTCTCTTTGCCTGCTGCCCCCTCTCCCGCCAGGTCGCGTCCTGGCCTGCCACCAGGCCCATTCAGCCGCAACGGCTGTAGCCAGTCCCCTCCCCCGACCAGGTCCCTTAGATCCGCCTTTTGCATCTCCCTCGTCGAGCACCGTCGACCGTCGGGATCGAGGTAAGCGGTGACACTCCTCACCTCCCCCTGGGCCCCGTCCTTGGGCAAATCCCAAGTTGCACAGGGCTCTGTGGTCGGAGACCACGGGGGTGGAGGTGTCAGTGGAGAGGTCACGTGGCATTGGGATCGGGCAGGGGGCGGTATTAGAGAAGCTCCAAACCTCAATGCAGAGGGTGGGCTAGGTAGGGCCTCTAGCCGGCGGGCTGCGGGGCACTGCTCAAGTGAGGATGAAGCCGAGCCCCGAGGGGCCTGTCGTGTGTCTGTGGGGAAGTGCTGTGAAAGCTTTCAGCGAGCGGCACAGTGCGCATCCTTAATTTTGATTAGATTGGCGATGCAGCTTTGAGGTAGAGCGCAGGCTTCGCATATATGAAGCCTCGTGTTCTATTCCCGGTAATTACGGTTAGCTGAGCAGTGATTGCACCGGCCTGCCGCCCTGGGGCATCCTGGCGCGCCGACTTTCAAGGTGGGGAGCCGGGTTCAAGCTGGGCGGGAGGCTGAAGCAAATTGTCATTCTGGGCAAATCACTTCATCACTCACTGCAACAAAAAAAAACTAGGGCCCACAACAAACTGGGTACTACGTTACTTTATTTCTTCACCCTCTCCGGGACTAACGCGTCTGTCTAGGCGCGCCTGGCCGCTAGGAACGTGTGAAGCTGCTCCAGCATTGAAGTCGCTTTAACGCGAGATTAGGTTAGGGCCCGGCTTCGCTTCCCCCCTCACAACAGCGACAATGATCCCGCTGACGGAAGGGCCACTGAGGGCAACGGGTAGGCTTGGGCTGCGTGGGAGCCATTTCGGGACTGAAAGGCAAAGCCACTTCGGTTAAAAAAAAAACAAAAGCGAGAGGGATTGTAGTGGTGCGCAGCTCATTTAGCATGGGCAGGGTACAATAACCGTCACAGACAAGTGTTCGATTCCCCTCTGGGAACACCAGATACGTATTGTGTTTAATGCAAGCTCATGTTTATGTTCTGTCGCATGTTGGTCAATAGACTACTACTTCCACTCCATGAATCTGTGCGCGACCTCATGGTCACCGCTTTGAATCTCGGCAAGTCTAATCCACCTTTCATCCTTCTGAGGTTGATAAACCGACCACAGTTCCCTGGTTAACAATACACAGTCAGCTATTCAGCGTCTAGACGCCTCAAGCAGTGGACGTGTGCTTTTGCCTGGCACAAGCTAGACTACTGGAGGTCGTGTGTGTTGGAGGTATGGGAGCAGAACAGGGGTGGGGGAGGTCAAGGTTTAGGACCGCAGGCAGCACAGCTGCTTCTCGTCCTGACAGCATTGAGCCTGCAATCCTAGGCATCCATGCCGCGGCTCTTCCTCGTGGGTTCGGCGTCCACCCCCCTCCACCCCCCCACCTTCCCGGCGGGCTTAGGATCCATGTTTCCTTGAAGGCCCCTGCCGCGCATTTAAAGATAGGGCCTCTTTTGCGCCTACCCCGCGCTGTCCTTGCTGCGACTGTCTAGGGGGGCTAGGCCTGCTCCACCATCTTAGCCTCGGAATAGTTCAGGCCGTTGCACCCTTCGGGGAGCAAGCAGGTCACGAGGGGGCGATAATTTTCGGTGAATTGTTATTAGCCTTGCGATGATCATTTTAGGTTGCGCTACAAAGAGGACACGCAAATTTATGTTGTCCGACATAGAGACAGTGAATTTACTTTTAACGATGACAAGGAAAGTTTCGTAACGACTGAAATGTATACCGACGTAGATGCAAAATGTTCATGGCAAACATGCGACCAGAAACACCGATTTCTCTTGCAGAGGCGTCAATTGCAGGCCCCCGTCACTTCATACGAGAAATTAGGGGGAACAATTTTCAGTCGGGTTAATTATCAGCCTCTGTGGCGCTATCTTTAACGCGTCGGCTACTAACCGATGGGTTGGTGGCTCGAGCCCAGCCAACTCCAGTGGGTAAATTCATGCTCAAATGTTGGTGCACTGCTAATTAATCCAGTACTTCTTATCTTGTATCACATGCAGGATGGTATTCATTAGCTATTTAATGATTTAAAACTTATAAGGGACCAAGTTGCCTAATAGATAAGGCGTCTGACTTCAAATCAGAAGATTGAGGGTTCGGGTCCCTTCGTGGTCGAATATCTGTACGAAATATTACTTTTAATGATTTAAAACTTTTAGTGTCGTTTTTGTATCTTCCATTAGCAGTGCCGTGGAATAACTTTTCCACGTCAGTAGCCAGAGAATGCAGAGGGAGACGTTTTGGAACGAGCTCCTCAAATCAAATACTTTTATTTTGAGGCCCGTCAGAGTAAGAATCTACACTGGAGTTTCCTAACTATAATGATCGTATTTAATTATACTCGCACATCCCGCCCATACACAAGATGGAATCTCATTTCATTTTATAATGAACTCAGAATTTATCTACAGTAGATTAGACGTGTCCTCAGATGACCACATGGTGATGAGAACTTCGATTTTAATCATGAGTTATGATAAACTGAAAACAAAAGGGATGCGGAAAGGATACGGAAGTTACATTAGTTTTACTGTGAAATTATACAATAGATCTAAACACAATAGGCTCTCCCTCTCTGGCCAGGCGCATTTCACACGATACATCCGTACAACTGTTGCAATGGTCTTTCTGAGGTGCATCCATTTGTATCGGAATTGCTCTGTCTTATTGCGTGTCTTGCTCATAACAGCGGAAACATTGTGCTGTGATTGATTCTCTCTGTGCACGAGGTCTACTGCTTGAATCACATGCATCAATTCAGAGAACCCCCGAGTTAAATGTACGTGCTTTAGGAAGTGCAATCGCCCAAAAATAGTGGTACAGCACCGCCCAGCGCAGATTACATATCAGTGTTTCGGCACAAGGTGTCATCGAGAGGGCTACAGTAAACAGATAAAATGCTGTAATCTAATGACCACATATTTATTCCAATCTTCAAATATCAAAAATTAAAACAGGCTGGAAAAGGTACCGATTGATGTTCGGGGTGCCTTTGTGTTTTATGCACATTTGCTATGTAAAGTAATATTGGCACGTCACAATTGTCATTGCCACATTTCCATACATGAAAAATGTGTCCAATTTATCTCCCGAACTGCAGTGATGCGGCTGCACTTATGATGATCCCTAGTTGCAACGTCACATGCTTTGTTGACACAAGTTAATGTGTGGACTGTAGATGGGTGTGGGGGCTGGCTCAGGGGGCAGAGAAAGAGTTGAGCATAGCACCATCAGAGTTCACGAATATATTTATTCTTACGTGGAATACTGCATGGTCGGAATAACTTATGTAATATGCCATCCATTGATGCCCAACATAAAGCATCATAACATACAACTGATAGTGGAAGCACCATTTTATATAACCTTGCTAAAGCAAGTGTAGAATTAAACACAGCATAAAAGAAATGATTACTGTTCTAAAATAGATTGTTTATAAAGCTCGCCCTGTGTCAGATTGTACCACTGCACAGCACTACAACTAACAGATATCACTATTGGACAGCTCAATGGAACTCTGTTTACCAGCCTCGCAAGGATGAAGGTACAAGCGGGTGCTGCAGGGATTTCAAATTGTGACTGCAATCCAGCATACATGGTAGCAGAAGACGCTTATTATGTGATCTATCTTACTGACTGCAATCGAGACAAACTAACGTGCCGCAGGAAAGAAAGTTCTGAAGTGTTTCAATTACTTAATTCATTAGAAAGAAAACAAAAGGCAATGTGCACGTGTAAATGACACGGCAGCTCTAAGTACAGTAATAGGACCAGGGAGGAAAAGAGGATTGTGGATGAAAACTTCAACTCAGTGTTGAGTCACAAAATAAAAGACCCCTCAATGTCTGTAGTGGAGTCAAACTCCCCGAGATGAAGCGGAGTACACACTTACAGCCTGTGGCGGCTACTCCGCAAAGGCAGGGGAGCGTCGCCCCACTGCTTGCAGTAAAATTATAATAATTACCCAATGACATTCCCTTTTAGGTTTCTCTGCTGCTGCAGCGTGACAGGCAGGCAGGGCGGGGCTGCTCACACAGGAACTGGGGAGAAGTGATTCGCCCACTCCACGGGCTCATGAATTTTTGACCGCCCGCCCGGCTGGCCAAACATTCATGAGCACTTTCCATGTTCTCCACCGGACTGCAATGTAGCCCGGGTGGAGAACATACCCAGGCTCCCACTGCCTGTCCGAGCACCGAACCACGGTGCTCAGCCCTAGCACAACGGTGGATTGCAGCATTGCGATTGGCTATGGGGAGCCTGGTGCTTCCTGCTTCCTGTTCGGGCTAGGACAGACGACAGAGGAAGACGCGGGGGAGGCGCGGCAATCAGGTTAGTTTTTGTGTTCACAGCAGGGTAAGGAGTGCATGGGCAAGCCCTTTTGAGCGAGAGTAGAGGGCCATCAGAAAGTATCAACATTAGTAGGTAGTTTCTAATGAGTACTCAGCGTTTGAAAAATCCTCACCTCAAATGCCAGGGCGACGTCTCATCTCTGCTTGAAAATGGTCATTTCCGATTAAGGTGAGGGCTGCTGAGCCCGCAGGTTACCCTGACATGAAACTGATATTATAGCTCCATTTTAAGATTGTATGAATGACTGCTTCACAAGTAGGCAGACCCAAGATTTACTCCAACACAAGCCCTGCTGAAGTGCAGGGAGCTGCTGTGAAGAGTTGCTGGATCCTAGAAGAAATTAAGGCAATTTCAACGTTGATGTCTGGAAATGTAAAAATGCCAGGGCGACGTCTCATCTCTGCTTGGAAATGGTCATTTCCGATTAAGGTGAGGGCTGCTGAGCCTGCAGGTTACCCTGACATGAAACTGATATTATAGCTCCATTTTAAGATTGTATGAATGACTGCTTCACAAGTAGGCAGACCCAAGATTTGCTCCAACACAAGCCCTGCTGAAGTGCACGGAGCTGCCGTGAAGAGTTGCTGGATCCTAGTAGAAATTAAGGCAATTTCAACCTTGATGTCTGGAAATGAAAAGATAGGAAAAGTATCTTTTGGTTTATCGTGTCCAAAGTTCAAGGAACCTGGTATTGCTTCTGTTACAAAGAGCAACGCAGTACTAACAGCCTACCATCTTCCTAGTAGTCATGATAGATTTTATATGCACACCTTACGGTGCCCTGATTTGCAAATAATACAGACCAGAAGACATCTATATGAATTTGGGGGGTAAACCTCCGTTTAAGCTAAAGCAACACAAAAGCAACAACAGATTCAGTTTTCTTTACTAATGTCGCCCAGAAAGGACCTATCACTTAGCTTACTGACCGTATAAATAGATTTATTATCGGATTTTATCCAGAATCTTAGAGGCAGGAAATGTACCGTGTCACACCTTAACTAATTGATCATTGCGAAACAAGACAGAAGCAGAATAGTCACACCACACCAGAGCAAATAAACTAGTAAAGTAACGCGATGCACCTGTGTGGCTAGGAATTACAGAGCAAGGACCTCTAGGTCAGCACATTGTCTCCACCAAACCCACTTCCATGAATACAATAGAAAGCATATTCCCCAGTCCACATAGAGCCTTACCAGCATCCCCAGACAGCTTCCGTACAATAAGAAAGTACTATTTTGGCAATGCTGTGCTGTATATTAGGTTGTGTTGAATTACCTTCCAGCTCAAAGTAATTTATGGGTTTCATAGCCAGGCTTCCCAAGATCATACCCTGAGGACGGGGTGATAATGCACAATAGTTTACCTGCGTGTTAATTGGGGAACCTACCAACAACTTACATTAGCTCTTTCTGAATGCTCAGGTAACCATTAAACCAGTAAAAGCTATAAGATGTTGGAAGCCCAACCTTGCCGGAGCTCCCGGGTGATTGTTCTAGGAACCTACCAACAACTTACATTAGCTCTTTCTGAATGCTCAGGTAACCATTAAACCAGTAAAAGCTATAGGATGTTGGAAGCCCAACCTTGCCGGAACTCCCGGGTGATTGTTCTAGGAACCTACCAACAACTTACATTAGCTCTTTCTGAATGCTCAGGTAACCATTAAACCAGTAAAAGCTATAGGATGTTGGAAGCCCAACCTTGCCGGAGCTCCCGGGTGATTGTTATATTGACCTCCGCTTGGCGGCAGATTTGCACACTTAAGGGGCTCATCATTAGGAGAGCTTTGGGATAGGTTCTGAATAGACAAGTGCTTTATAAGCAAGCCCTGAATAAAGCAGTCAATGCTCCCGGTCCTCGGCGTATGGTCCATACCATAGGCCTAGGGTGTCCACAGCTGCTGGCCAGTTTAAGGAAATAAAACAGTTTGCATTGATCTTGGAGTTCTCCATTGATGTAGGCGGTTGAGCCTCTTTTCAAAGAATACCTGCAACCTAGGGGAACTAGGGGATGTCTTTGATATCTAATTTTTTAGGGCTGTTATCACAGATGGTTATCCTTAGCAGATGTGAGATGATTTAGCAGGGCCCCTTGCAACTTGGAGAGTTGTATTCCTGATATGGGGCGTTAGCAATTCAGAAGGCCGTCTTTCATCCCTTAAGGGCTTTGGGTTAGGAAGCATAACAAGAGGCTAGTTATAACTTGGCATGTGGGGTGCCCCCCAATGCCCTTGCTTTTATTTCAGCCCCATTCATATTTGAAGTTGAGTTTCTTTGGGATTCATAATGCCCGTAGCTACCCGTGGGGTCCAAGTGCAGTGACTTGTCAGACTAGAATCAGGGCGGGGTGAATCAGGGAAACAGTCCATAACCAGTTTGGTTACCCATTCAGGAGTACAGTTCTGGCGCTACTTGTATGGCCAGACCGGGGCAGCCGCGCATCGGACTTAGCACACTGAGCAGTGAGCTGGGATCATGTGGCCTCTGGTGGTCTGGGATGACACCTAGACCCATATGGCACGGGGCGAGATCCCAGGTAACAGGGGAGGTTGCTCGCATGCGCTTAAACGCATCCGTGCGCAAATTCACAGAGATGCGAGGGTTAGGTTTCACAAGTCAGGGCCTGCGGCATGCAAATCGGTCGGCTGCTGGGAAACTTACGGGGTGCATTGGTCCAAGGTAGGCATGGCAATTTCTTGCTAGACCTGGGTGAAGCTCTAGAGGCAGCCGGGTGCTAGTAGGATGAGATCTAGGGGGCTAGGTGGTGGGGGCTCTGGGTGCAGCGGGGGCCACACCCAGGGCTGTGGAGGAGTTACAGGGCGATCCCGATACAGGAAAGGCGCAGGAACAGGACCTGAAGCCTCCAGTGCTAAGCGCACCATACATAAGTCATACAGGCTCCAAGGGGTCCTTCTTGGGAACTTGGAGTTCGACGGCGCCCCGTTATTCTTTAGGGCGGTTGTAAACCTGAACAACCGGGGGCTTGCTTTATAGGCTCCGCCCAGCTGGGGAAGGTGTGAGTCCCTCTCCCTTGTTCAGCGGGCGGAGTTGGTGGACGATAGGTTCACCAGTGGGAGGAGAGATCCTCCCAGGTACCACACCGGGCTATGGCCGCTGGTGTTTCTCTTGGCTGAACTTCAGGTGCCCTGCAACGAGGGGTTGCGGGGCGAACGGGATCGCCTGCAAGATAACCCACCTTTTATTTGTATACCAAATAAACCTGCAACTTTATCTCTCCAATAACATTGTGTCTGTGTATTATTGTAGATTATTGTGGGGTTGCGGGCGGCGGTGTACCGATGGAGATACTATGCAGGATGCCCGTGGTCCCTGCAGGGGACCCCATAGGAGGGCAGGCCCCGTAGTATCACGGAGGACAAAGACAGCCAGCTTATCCTGGAGGGGTGGGCGGCGCGAGGGACAGGGGAAAGGGGCAGGGCTATAAGTATATAGGGGTGGCCCCTCCTCTCACGCGCTCTCTTTGCCTGCTGCCCCCTCTCCCGCCAGGTCGCGTCCTGGCCTGCCACCAGGCCCATTCAGCCTCAACGGTTGTAGCCAGTCCCCTCCCCCGACCAGGTCCCTTAGATCCCCCCGTTTTGCATCTCCCCTACCCACCGCTCACCCGCTGAAAAGGGGGGAAGTGGTGAGGAGGACTGTATTAATGTTTGTTTTCTTGTTGCAGGAGGAGTTACAGGGCGATCCCGATTCAGGAAAGGTGCAGGAATAGGACCTGAAGCCTCCAGTGCTAAGCGCACCATGCATAAGTCATACAGGCTCCAAGGGGTCCTTCTTGGGAACTTGGAGTTCGACGGCGCCCCGTTAGTCTTTAGGGCGGTTGTAAACCTGAACAACCGGGGGCTTGCTTTATAGGCTCTGCCCAGCTGGGGAAGGTGTGAGTCCCTCTCCCTTGTTCAGCGGGCGGAGTTGGTGGACGATAGGTTCACCGGTGGGAGGAGAGATCCTCCCAGGTACCACACCGGGCTATGGCCGGTGGTGTTTCTCTTGGCTAAACTTCAGGTGCCCTGCAACGAGGATTTACGGGGCGAACGGGATCGCCTGTAAGATAACCCACCTTTTATTTGTATACCAAATAAACCTGCAACTTTATCTCTCCAATAACATTGTGTCTGTGTATTAATGTAGATTATTGTGGGGTTGCGGGCGGCAGTGTAACGAGGGAGATACTATGCGATCCAAGGGGCTGACCGACGCAATTTGTCGGTCTGTCGGAAAAGCTTCATAATCCCTTAAGGACGGCGTTTCTGCCGTCTGGATATTGATGTCAGTTTCTGAAAGCCTTTCCATGTCGGCCTTTCTGACATGGAAAGGCTGTTGGAAAGGGACATTGAGCGCCCCTGGTGGGGCACCCTTCCCCCCTGGCCCTCCGCATCTAGTAATTTTCTGCTTGCCACAGAAATGTTACTAGCATGTGTTCGAAATGCAACAGGATTTGTTGAACTATATGGAATAAACAACAGAACATAACATAACAGCATACAAAAAGAAAATTAGCATGACTAAAACTCAACAGGGCATTAAAAAGAGTGAACATAGAATAAAACAAAACAACCAAAGTACAACACAACAACATCACGTTGTAATTATGCAGCACAAAATAGAGGCACCAAATAAAAAAAAAAAACACATCAACACCACAACAAAATGCCACACAGAAAAACTGCATTAAGATTCTCATCACACATTACCACTTCCAGAAACCTGCTTTCGTAATACAGTGATAAACGGTGTTAGCACCAAGCATGCCTTAATTTAACTTACCACCAATAGCATGAAATAGTGTCAGTCACACATGTTTTGTGATTTGGTCCTGGGATCATTTTGTATGGATGGGTACTCAAGACTGGGACCCACTGAATATCTTGAGAAACATCAAGTGACTCATCAAAACCACTGGTTGCGGTGGGCGTGGCTTGAGGCGTCAAGATGGCGGTCGCACTCTAAGAGTGCTCAGGACCCCTCCGTCATCCGCCTCGAATCCTGCCAGCATCTGCAACCATCCGTGAGTCCTACCTGCATGCAGAGGATCCCCGACACGGTGGTACTATCCTCCTGTGCCCGGAAATTTGATGTGGGGCATGTGAGGCCGACTGGAGTCCGCTGCCTGCAGTGGCCTGTCCATCCCGCCGACGGCGCTGAGGCGCATCCCGTGTCGGTACGGGTGAGAGCCATGTGAGCGGCAGCGATTGGGCTGCCTCCGATGCTCCGGTCCTTGGGCGGAATACCCGTGAATGGAGGGCAGGTTCGGCCCTGCGGAGCTCCAGGAGTACAACCGCCCGTGGAGCTGATGGTGGCGGCCTCAAAGCCTACGTCCTCTGTTGCTTGGCCAGCATGTCGGCTGGTGCATACTGGCAGTGGTGAGGGGTGCCTGCAAGTCCTTCTACCAGGGCGGCCCCAGGCTGCGGGCTCCGGACTCCTCTGGTGAGTGGGGCGGGGACCGGCTGTCGGCTCAGGCAGCGGCACTTGTAGAAGCGCGTGCCCCCCACCCCTCCGGGCCTGGCGGTGTGTACAATCTGCACCCCCCTCCCTATTGTGAGGCTGATTTCTGGGCCGGGCGTTCTGGTGTCTCCAGCTGGCCTTGCTGCATAGAAATTGGCGAGATCCGCAATGCGGCCTACTGGGTCCGCGGTACTGGGCCTGCTCCTTTCCTGCACTAACGGCTTAACATATTAGGCTGACCTCCTGTGGGGCCTGAAGGTGGCGCCACCCCTGGTGAGTGAGGAGGGGTCCGGCTGTCAACTCAAGCAGCGGCACGTGTGGATATGCGTGCCCCCCCTCAGGCCTGGAGCGGAGGGACACTCTTCACCATCTCACCGCAAAGTGGCTAATTCTGAGGCCGGTGTGCTCCAGCGTGTTAAGGAGGCTGTCTCCCGCTGCCCCCGCTGTGTGGAGGGCAGCGAGGCCTGAGAAGCCGCCTGCAGTGGAGACGGTGCTGGGGCTACTAGCCTGCTACCCTGTGATGTACCCCATTGAGCAGATCCCCTGCTGGGCCTGAAGGCGGCCACATCATCTAGTAGGTGGGGCGGGACTGGCTGTCTGGTTGGGCAGTGGCGCGTGTGGCATCGCGTGCCCCCCTCCTCCTGGGCCTGCCGTACCCCCACCACTGTGTGACTGATTTTGAGGCTGATGTCCTGCGGTGCGCTGAAGGGGCTGTCTGTCTAGGCGGGGCTGGGCCCTTTCAATTCTGACACCTGCGGCCTACTCCTCCGGGCCGACCTCCTGCCGGGCCTGAAGATGTCTTCATCCTCCTGTGTGTATGGTGGGGGATCAGCTGTCACATCGGGCAGGGGTGCAGGTGGCGGGAGACGTGTGCCCCCCCTTCTTTGTCCACTTCCACTCTGAGATTGTCCTGGGGCCCGGTGTGATCCAGTACGCTGCACAGACTTTCATTTTGTCTGACTTGTGGTGTGGAGATCTGTGAAGCCTGGAGCACAGCCTGATGTGTCAATGGGACTGGGCATGCAGTGCCCTGTGCTCTCTGGGCCCGACACTTCAGGGCAAGCGTCTGCGGCCATCTCACCAGGTGACAGTTGGGGGCCTCACACACGTCCCTGGGTACCTATCTGGTTCTACTGTGCGCCGGCGGGGTCCCGGCCTTCAGGCAAGTTTCCATGCTTGTAGGGTTCCCCCCACACCTGCTTCTTGCTACCCAACCAAAGACTGGAATTGCGGCCAACTATGGGGAGAGACAAGGCCCCTAAATCCACGCCGGCTCCCACACAGACGAAAATGGATCAGTTCACTACCTCTGAGCAGGATCCCCCCGGGAGGGCAGCTGGGGGTCTTTCCCCCTTCCCAGGACAGGGATCTCAACACCATCCTTCAGGTCATTAGTGTCTTGCAAGCGTCCATTGAGGGGAAGATTGGAGAGATGAAGGTAGACGTGTCCCTCCTCAGGCATGACCTTCGTAATGCCACTGCAAGGTTGACAGAGGCTGGGTCTCCTATATATCCACTGTGCCGGATGATATCTCACAGTTGAAAGAACAGTCAGCTCACACCAGGGAGATTCACCGGCAGGCAGAGGATGCGTAGAACCGCGCTCATTGTAATAACCTCCACCTGGTGGGGTTTCCAGAGGGAGTTGAGACGGGCCAGGTGGCCACCTTTGTCGAGGCCTGGTACACATCATAGATGACTAAAGACACCCTTTTGGCATGCTTTGTGGTGGAGAGAGCTCACAGGTCCCTTGTACCCCGACCGCCTCCGGGTGCCCTGCCTCGTCCCATCAACCTGAAAGATCTCAACTTCAAAGACAGGGACGCCATCTTGCGAGCGGCACCTGTTACAGGTCCTCTCAAATTTCAAAATCATACCATTATGGTATTCCCAGACTACACTAGGGAGGTGCAAGAACTCCGGCGCTCCTATACGGATGTTAAACAGAAGCTACGGGCCCTTGGCCTACAATACCAGCTCCAGTTCTCAGCACGCTTGCGAGTTATTTTCCAGAACACAACACAATTCTTTCATTCACTCCAGGCAGCGTGGACATGGCTGACGGAGGAACGTCCCATCCACCAGAAGCGTGACCCCTCTCCAGGAACCACGGGCTCCCAGCCCAAGGGGCCACAGTCACCGGGACACCGGCGCCGCATACACTCTCATAGGGGACTCCAATCACAGGCCACTGTACCTAGATCCTTGAGTGTGGCGGCTCTTGGGTCTCAAGATTCTTCCAGCCAATCGGGATCTCCACCTCGCACCAGGCACCGTTCTTTAGAGGACTTACCCGAACCATCCTCATCGCCAACCCGGGTGGTTTCACCCAGACCGGACTCGGATCTTTCTCGCACTCCGACTCTCTGAAGGCCTGTCGGGCTCGGTATGCTGTCCATTGACCACCGGGACGGGCCACTCCCTCTGTGGGGCTCTTTGACACTGATAGACTGCTAAGTTCATTTATTTGGTTCTAATGCCGATCCATTGCCTATCCATCCTTTTAGAGGGGTCCTCCACGCAACCAATACGAGCGTTGTAGTTTGGTATTGTTAACATGGGGGGTCGACAGATGCTTCTGTTCTCGAAGAGTAGGGTGGGGGTGAGGGGGAGGTTTGGGAATGTTTTTTCTCCCTATTTTGTTGTTGTTTTTTGGGTTTTTGTTTCAGCAACCATGGAATGGCACATGCTTCCTCTGCAAGGGAAGAGTATGTCCCTACTGCAAGCGACTACCCATGCATGTTCACACAAACCTGTCAGATTGCACATCCCATACTAGGTACCACCTGTCATGACCGCCAGTACTACACCTAGGGCGTCTCTCCACGTGTTGTCGTGGAGCGTCAATGGTCTCCTGAACTGTCACTGCGGTCCTGCACTATGCGCAACGCCTCCACATTGATATTCTCATGCTTCAAGAAACACACCTCCTAGGTAATTGTTGTCCCTTCCTGGCTTGCTACGAATATGATAGAGTATGGCACTCCGGTTTCTCCAGGGGTTCCGGCGGGTTGGCCATCCTCTTGAGACGCACTCTGCCCTTTGTCCTCCCCAGGTGATCAACGATCCTCAAGGGTCATTTGTGACAGTTTGTGGCTCATTGGCTGGCCCCCCTCAATCTTATGTCTGTCTATGCCCCCCGTCGATGCTCACGCCCACACTTTCACATACAGCTGCCTTGGTGAACACTATGCCTCTGGGCATCACAGTTGTTGGAGGCAATTTCAATACAGTTTCCTCCCCGGCCCTTGACACAACATGTCCTCCCCAGACCTCTCAAATGTCGCAAGCGAAACAGCTACAGAACAGGTCCGAGTCTCTGGGCCTCTGTGATGCATGGTGCACATGGCACCCCCACACCACTCAATTCACACACACCTCCGCGGCTCACCATAAACAGGCGTGCATAGATGCGATCTTTGTTCCGGCACCTGAATGCTCCGAGATTATAGATGTCCGCATCCTGCCTAGAGTTATTTCCGACCGCTCTCCAGTGCTCCTCCCCCCTTCTGCCAGCCAAACATGGAGAATAAACGCATGGTTCCTCCAAGACAAAGAGTTCAAAAAGGTGGTGGGGATGGAACTCAAGCACTACTTCCTACTAAGGCTCAGTAGCCTCTCCGGGTACCCAATGGTAGGCAGGAAAGGCGACCATCCGGGGTGTTGCGAAGGGACAGCTTAAGAACCAGAAGTAGGCACAATTGCAAGAAACCTCCTCGAGGGAAGCGAAGGCGCTTTGCTTGGAGCAACTACTGTCTCTGTATGACGATGCCGCACAGGCACGGCAGCTTGCTCCCCTTCGGGAAGAAATTAGACAACATTCCCTGGACGCTGCTAAGCTCCTCTGGAGGTCGTCGTTAGCGAGAATTTATGGCAGGGGAGACAAAAATGGTACAATCCTGCACAGGCCAGCCACGTACCCCAGGGCGAATCACATTATCCCAGAGGTGGTAGACGAGGCTGGAACGGTGCACCGCGCCCCTGTGGCCCTGGTCAGCACCTTTGCCGCCTACTATCGGGGTCTCTACACAGCGCGTACCCCTGACCTATTGCTCCCTGATCTCCTAGAACGAGGTAAGGTGCATCTCCCTGGACAGATGACCGCCCAGAAGGATCTGGAACGCCCCATTTGTTGGAAAGAAATCGAAGAAGCGATCTCCCTCACCTCGGCGGGCAAGACCCCAGGCCCGGATTTCCTTCCCCAGGAGTATTAGGCGACATATTGTGAAATTCTAGTGCCCCCGCTGCCTGACCTATTTCATGAAGCCGTGGAGACGGATATCACCACCATTGTGGTCCTCCCGAAATCTCAGCCTCCCTCCCGTCAATGCGTGGACTATCGTCCCATCTCCCTCCTCAATACCAAACTTAAGCTGTATGCCGCCATTCTGGCTCAGAGATTGAAACCCTACTTAACCCTGCTGGTTCACCCAGACCAATGTGGCTTTATGCCACAACATGGTACCCGTCATTGCCTCCGGAGGCTGCAGCTGGCACCGGCTCACCGGCACTTGCTTACCCCATACTTAGCTCTCCTGTCCATCTACTTCGAAAAGGCATTTGATTCGGTGGACTGGACATATCTGCAAGATGTGCTGGCCGAGATAGAGTTTATACCTCAATTTAGGGCCCTGGTTCAGGTACTTTACGCCCACCCGAGAGCGCGGTGTGTTGGTCAACGGTGTATTGTCAGAGGCCTTCCCCATTAGCAGGGGCACTAGACAGGGGTGTCCATTCTCACCCTTACTCTTCGCCCTGGCAATAGAGCCCTTGGCTTCCCTGGTGCGGACTAAAGACCAACTTTGTGGCTCGCAGTGGCCCAATACAGAAACAGACAAGAGTGCACTCTATGCGGATAAAGTCCTGATTTTTCTGAACCAGCCTCCTCAAGCCATACTGCCTCCAGATCTTATAGTCCTTCGGGCAGGCCTCTGGTCTTTGGCTGAACCCCGGGAAATCTGTTTTGGTCCCATTGCACCTCTCTAGGGATTGCTACAACTGGCAATCCACCGTACCGCTTCAACAACAATCATTTAAATACTTAGGGATATTGATCACCCTTCTTCTCGATTTGGGCTGGCCCTCAATGTAGCCCCATTGGTTTAAAAGACCAAAGAGGACCTCCATAAATGGAAGGCGCTACTCCTAAACTCCCTGGGGAGGGTTGCTCTGTTTAAAATGATGATCCTCTCCAGATTTCTTTACGTCCTTCATAATACCCCCTTCAACCAGGGTCACCCTACACACCATAGAGAGGGCCACACGCTATTTTTGCCTTAGAGGCTGCGGAGAGGTGGGAACATTCTTTCACACTATATGGCAATGCCCCCAGATTGCAGTATATTTTGCGAAAATAATGCGAATATTGTCACAGGTGGTGGAGGTGTTGGTTGTCCCGGAACCGAAGTGTTGTCTACTGAACTTATGGGAGCCGAATGATCTTTCCCACTCTGCTCAGGACTGGGTAACGCTGGGTGCAATGTTTGCCAAACGTAATATTGCCAGAAACTGGGGGTCCAGGGAGGTACCAACACTTAAAGACTGGTGCATGGATTTAGATGCGGCTATGATGGCAGAAAGAGTGGTGTACATGCATCCAAAAATGGGAAAAAATATGGGGTGCCTGGAACAAATTCAAAGGTTATCTGTGTGATCCACCCATGCAAGATGGGGATAATGAGTCTGACTGAGGGATGGGGGGAAGGGGGATCCCGAGATATGCCAACAAGGATAAGTACGTTCCATCAGGTTTTGTTGATGTGTATGAGGACACTGGCGTCTGTTATAATCCATAATGCCCAAAGTTTAATGCCATTTGATTGTAGTATGCCCTGCTTATGTTTTCAATAAAAACAATTTGAAAAAGAAAATACCCCCTTCTGCTTTCCCAGGACCTGGTTCCGAAAACTAGGCAGTCTAGCTTCCAAGTTTCTCTGGAATGGAGGGAAGGCACGACTGGCTCTGTCTACATGCCAGATCCCCTCCTTCGACGGGGCAATGGGGATGACTTACTTATATCTTTACTTATTGGCTGCGCGTCTCCTGGTGGTCCACGACTGGTTCAATGGGGGCTGTTCTGAACCGGCTTATCAGCTCCATCTGAGTGAGCTGGGAGAATCTAAAATCCGAGCTATGATGTACGGGGGACCATTCCATCCCAGCTACCTGATGTGACCCGCTCCGTGTTACTGGCCTGGTGGGCTTTGTTACGCCACACTGGCTGGACGCGTAGGCTGACCCAATGTACACTCCTCTGGCATGGCGCTTGGCTCCCGGAAGTTAGTGGGCTGCAGGGGTTTAAATCATGGGACCTCATTGGTATTTCACACCTGGGGAACGTCTGGGCTAAAGGTCATATGCTTTCCTTCCAGGAGGTTCGAACCTGTTACTCCTTACATCCATTCCAATTCTATAAGTATTTACAGCTGCAGCATGCCCTCCAAGTGCACATCACGGCGGACACAAGGCTCCCCGAGTGTAGCCCGACAGAGGTGCAGACAATGCTGGGGGATCTAGGCAAGGGGGGAATCTCCTGCATATACTGCACCTTAGTCAACAACACCCCCACCTCCCTGGATAAGTAGAGGGACCAATGGGTAGAATGGGTAGGCCCCCCCTCGATGAGGTGGACTGGCGGAATGCCCTCATGGCACCTAGGACAGTCACCGGCTCAGCCAAACTTAAGCTGATCCAACTTTACGACTTACATGCTGCTTACCTCACTCCCCTGTGCCTTCAACAAGCGGGTGTGCGCCCGGATGCATCCTGTGCGAGATGTAATCATGCCCTGGCTGATTTTTTCCATGTGGTTTGGTCCTGCCCCCGCCTGGAGCGATTTTGGGGGGCCATTGAGGAGGAGCTTATTGAGGTCCTGGGATGGGGGGTTCCTCCCGGCCCACGTCATTCACTGTTGGGGAGCTCGGACGGGCTAGATGGGTCCAGAAATGATAAGATATTTTTTAATATAGCTATGATTGTGGCCACGCGTGACATAGCAGCGGCATGGAAATGTCCTGACCTGCCTGACATTAGGAGGTGGCGAAGGGGGGTGCACTGGTGCGCGATCCATTAGAAAGATGAGAGGGTGTCCCAAAAAATACCGAAGGGTGTGGGGGAAGTGATTGGGTACTGTGGAAGTTTCGGACTGATTTGCTTCATTACTTTTGCCTGTGTATGTCTTATGGGGTATGAAACCGTGGGATGCTATAATTAGAAGAATGCAATTCATCTATTGTCGTCCGTGCTTTTGCTGATTTGTTTTATGTGTTGTAAAACAATAAATTTGATTATCAAAAAAAGAACCACTGGTTGCGGCTGGAGAACACAATGGAATTCAGCACAGCAGAGGGCAAAAAGGCATAGAACAACGCTGAGCCACAGGCTACGGTCAACAGAGCTTTACATGGAGAAGGCAGATTCAGACCGAGCCTGAGGGAGAGGAGCACAGGAGGAATGGAGGATGAGCCAGAGGCTCTGGGAGGGGCACAGAAGAAACCAGTACAGAAGATGGTGCTAGGAGGTCAGTAGGAATGTAGTACGAGGGAGGGGATGAGTACCATAGGTAGTTACAGTATTTGTTGAGGTCCCTCTATAATACTAGGGCATGGCACTGCTGGTAGCATGTTTATAAAACCGCTGGTGTTGCAATCGTTCAGGTAGAAGATAATGGATAGGTGCGCCAACCTATAGCCGTAGGTGTTTGTTCAGAGAGATGCACCAGTAAGGGAGTTGCTGCAGAGTACATAAATACATAATTCCAAGTGCATGAACCATAGCATGTCTGATGTGCCAATGTAAATTGTGCCACTGAGTCACTTAATAAATAAAAATAGATCTGATGATTGAATAAGATAACAAATTTGAACTAAAAAAAGGACATCTAGTTTAATAAAACCTAGTAGCAGCTAGCAAACCCATATGTATACACAGAAGAGAGATATTGGAATTTTTTCTTGGAAAATAATCACAGCTTGGAAGAGAACTTGAAATGCCCTGCATAAGACGAGTAGTATAGGAAAACAAGGGTACCCCGATAAGCAAATCTGGGGTTGTAATATGTTTACAAAAAACAGTGGTTCAGGGTTGGCCTTACTAGGTCCGGAGTTACTGCCCCACTGGGGTGGAGTACAATCAATTCGGAATGAGCATTTAATCATGGAGGGAGCAAGGGTGTAGGGAGACATATACGATTTATTTTGCAATTGAGAACAATCAGGGATTTATCAGGTGCTCACATTAGTGACAAGGTGTGTTTGTGTGGCAAAGTGAATGTACTCTAAATAATATAACGTAGTAAAAATTACAGGAGTGTGACCCATATACCTGATCAGGACTGGGTAAGGAAGGTGCAATCAAAAAAACAATGTCCCAATAGGTTAGAATAAACAGTCAATTAAGTATGCATGCACATCGCATTGCTAGCAAGGAAAAAGGAGAACACTCTTTGAATTAAGACAAGATAGTCAATCATCTTATTTTATGATGTAGGTTCATGGTCAGTAATATACAGTTATAAGCAGCACTGCATAAACTCAATTTGGTGACAACCATATAAAACTTGGTGCTCTACAAAAGTGACTGTAGTGAAGGTGGCGACGCAAGTGAGAGAGTGAACAGCATGGACGGCGCACTGTGAACAAGGTGCAAGTAATCTACAGTGGGTGGCTCAGATCATGTAACAAAGTGATATCACAGATTAAAGATTTCTTTTCATTATTTGAACCACATTAAAGAAGTACGCCTATTAATGAGCTGTAAAGTCCACGGCGCTTCGATCCACGTTAGTAAGGATCGTCATCAGGACTTGGTTGTCTGACTTGGGGCGTGCTGCAAGGGAAAAAGAATGTATCAGGGAAGGGGTAACGGAGGTCGAGGGTGGGGGGTGGGGCGAAATTAGGGAGTATTTACCTGGAAGGGAACTTGGTTTGGGGCGATCAGAGGCGATCGTCAGGAATTGAATTTCAAGCCTGCAAGGGGGCGCTGTAATTGTTTTTTTGATTGCACCTAAATAATATAACATCACAGATACAACAGAAAAAGGAACTCCATCTAAATACGTACAAGGAAAAGGGGTTCCTGTTGCGGGGGTGTTTTCGAAGATGCTTTGATCTTTAAATTAGTCAAGATCATCTTCAGGACAAGGGGGTGAGCGATCTGAAACTGAATTAAAGTAAGTATAATTACCATGTGTCCCTACAGATACGTCAATTATAGTCAATATGTGCTCCCAATGGTTTTGGCAGGATCAAAAACGGGTTTCGCCATTAAAATTGTAAGCACTCAGTGTATTGGACTAGGCGCTGCTGTGAGAGGTAAATAGGCTCCACTTACTTCTCATTTGAAGTGGATTTTTAGGAACTATGTTGGATTGTTCTATTCTTAACCACGAGGCTGAGTGTCTGTAGGAGAGGGAAGGAGTCAGGAAGCCCTAATGTTAAAAAACAGTTAAGTCTATTAGGCATTAGTCGGTAAAGGCCTCTTACTGGGGGTGAGAGGAGGACAGGCGTATTAGGTCAGCGGTGGTTGCAGATGATTTAGCGATTGATGTGCGCGGGCACAAGAATTGCGTAGGGATGCTGCTGTTGGTAAAAGGTAATGTATTAAAACTCAGTTAGGGGAATCAGTGAAGAAAAGATGTAGGGAATATAGTATTCTTACACAGTGACTGAGGGTCGGTCATGTGGGCTAGTGGTATCTGTATGCCTGGTGTGCTTTTATCCGCCGTCCCTGGAAGCAATGAATGGTCGTCAGGTGGGCGATTTGGTGTGCCTGAGCACAGAACTGGTTATTGGGAAGCCGCTGTTGGTAAAAGGCAATTGTGATTACCCACAATATGCGTTAGCAGAGAAGAAATGGCGTGGGGATGGTAATATTCTTAGGCATACAGATACCACTAGCCCACATGACCGACCCTCAGTCACTGATTCGCGCATCCAAGAGTCCTGTAAACAAATTATGCTAAATTTGCTAACAAACTCTACCCAGTCATTAAAGAAGAGACTACCATAAGTAGATGTACTGATATGTGGGGTATCTTTAATCTCTACACAGCCGGTATCTATTGCACAACCTTCTACTGTCATCATATTTGTTATTACGGTAGGATTCACAGCGACAACTAGCTCAACAACAGGACTTAATGGCACAAGGTCTAATGTTCCATCATTAAATGAATTAGGGGAATTGGGCCGTGAATATTATGTCTGGTTTAATAAACATTCTTGATTGGGATGATACGGATTATTTAAAATTTGTATATTAGAAAAAGACGGGGAGCTACTTGAGGGTGCAGGATGACTATCTCTTTCCATATCAGTTAAAGCATGCAAAAGGGTTAGATTTAAATCTTGATCACAAGGCTCCCTAAACAGCTGACCATTCAGTCAGTCCACTTGTTCTAAAGGAGAAAAGGGGTTAAAAGTTGAAATCTTGACTGGGGGAAATATTTTAGATTGGGAGTGTGCCTGGCCAATACCCACATTTGACAGCGGCCTATACAAATAGCCTAGTGGTACAGCTTCAATAGTTCCCCCATGTGGTTGCTCCAAGAGAGTTTGTCCATGAGTCAATGCACAACATTTTTATCCCTGAAATTTACAACGATACAATCACCCATTTCCGTTTTCGCCTGAGAGCCCACCCAAGACACACGTTCTACATTGTTAATTTTTCCATTTAAAACATCGCAGCCTGGCCAGTCCAAAGTCTTCGCCAACCAGTGCACCGTTTTGTTTTTAAGCTGCTTCCAATCTTCTGTCTTTTTGTGAGACAGAGGTGGGACATTTTTAAGAACAACGACTTAAGGGGTAGCTTCCAGAGGTAAGTGGAGTGTTCTCGGACTATTATTCATACCAGCTGAGAGGATGTTATAATTTCTATCAGTGGGGTTATTGTCACTTCTTTCCACATTTGCTGTTGAGGGTCCAGGCTGTACTTTATCAGGCTGTTTAGATGAATGCCTTGTACTCTCTGTGTTGATTGCTACACCGACCCGGGGCCCGATGTCTGAGAGAGTGGGATTGCCTGAGAAAAGTTCAAATTTGTATTCGGACGGGATTTGTTAGAGTCTCTGAACCTGTGGTAACCTTTGAGATGCTAGAACCGATTCATATTTTTAGCGAGACATCAATGCTCTTTAATACCCCTACCAGGGGGTCTAAAATTGATTTGATAATAGCCTCCATCGAGCTTGTGTAACGATTGAATAATACCTTGTCCCCCATATACTCGGTGTTGGTGGGCTTCTTAATAGCACCTGTTGCTCGTGTTACTGACTTGCCTGTTGGGGCCAGGGTTTTCTTTCGTGTCACTATGGGATCTATGACTTTCTTGGATTTCCCACACGCCTTAGATTTTTAGATGGCGGTGGGCAGAGAGTGTCCACGAATCCCCCCTCCTGAACAGTGCCAATGTTAACTTCATCACCACTAACTTTCAAACTGATGGATGATATTCTATCTTCTAATGTTTTATCATGCTCGCCTATTATTTCCGTTGTGGTGCAATTTTGCAGAGCCCGTTGTGTTTCCCCCAACCTCTCCTCTACGGACTCTATTTCGCTTGTTATAGCCCCCATTGCCGTCGTTAAAAAGTTCGTAATTGATGAGGTTAATGGCCTCGCCTTCGTGGTCATAACGGTCTGACGTTTCCCCATCTTCTTACCTTTTGTATCTTGTTGTCCACAAAGTTCAGACTCCTCTCTACGAGTTGACAACCAAGGGCCCTGGCCCAGCCTTGCCACGGACGGGCCCGCCCCCGCGGCTGGAGCTGCACTGCTTAAATGTGCCGGCTGGCGCACAGAAAGCGTGCTGTGTGCCCCCCCCCCCCCCCCAGGCGAGAAAGTGTGCTGTGCTTTTTCTGAGAGGTAACAACTCCCGTAGGGCTCCTGCTCCTGCCCTGTAAAGTGCACTGTGCAGAAAGTCTTTAAGTCTTATAAACCAGCTAGTATAGGCTCCCGCCCTGCGGCGCACAGAAAGCGTGCTGGAACCTCCTTGGATGTGCAGTCCGGTCCCCCCCCGCGGCGATAAAGTGCGGTGTGCTGTGCTTTTCTGCTTTTTTCTGAGGGGTAACAACCCCCTGTAGGGCTCCTGCTCCTGTCCTGTAAAGTGCGCTGTGCAGAAAGTCTTTAAACCAGCTAGTAGGGGCTCAATTCTGTTACAATACAGCTACTTGACTGATTCAGCTGTTGTAGCGCTTTAGCGTTCCTTGATACTATACTAGTACTGGTACTGGTACTATTTTTCCCTTCTTCCTGCTAGATGAAGTAAATGCATCCAGTGTGCCTCTCTCCTTTACTCCTTTGCCTTGGCCAAAAGCCTCTCTCCCACAGCGGTTAAGCTGCTGTGTGCGCTCCATTGATGCAAAGGTTCCACATTGAATTCAGCTGCTAGTCTTTCTCCCGGCCTCTCCGTTCGTGTTGAAAACCCCAAATGGAGTAACTCGCACTAGACGCTGGTAGCTAATTCCACATTTTCCTTCGGGATGAAAAGAATCCGCCGCACTCTGTCCTCAAACTGCCTCCGTTCTTGAAGAACTTGCTACGCTGCGTGCAGAGAACTGCTCCTGCAACTTTATCGGAGTGCGAAAATCGCAGCAATGTCTATTAAAACACTGTAGCAGATAGATGTGCATAAACACTCAAAGCTTTACCACACTCTGTGGGTATTTACGCCAGCTCTGCCGACCCTTTAGCTTTCAGGATACTGATAATAACTAAGCTGCCAAGAGGCTAACTCAGCAGTGATGATCTCCGATGAATGAGTTCCTGCTGTGTACAAACAACGACTGGATGCGGCTTTTGCATCCCATTTTATGCACCCCTTTCCCTCAAGGCAGGCGTTCCTTTTTCTGTTGTATCTGTGATGTTATATTATTTAGAGCACATTCACTTTGTCACAAAAACACACCTTGTTACTTATGTGAGCACCTGATAAATCCTTGATTGTCCTCAATTGAAAAATAATCGTATATGTCTCCCTACACCCTTGCTCCCTCAATGATTAAATGCTCATTCCGAATTGATTGTACTCCGCCCCACTGGCGCAGTAACTCCGAACCTAGTAAGGCCAACCCTGAACCACTGTTTTTTGTAAACATATTACAACCCCAGGTTTGCTTATCGCGGTACCCTTGTTTTCCTATACTACTCGTCTTATGCAGGGCATTTCAAGTTCTCTTCCAAGCTGTGATTATTTTCAAGAAAAAATTCCAAGATCTCTCTTCTGTGTATACATAGGGGTTTGCTAGCTGCTACTAGGTTTTGTTAAACTAGATGTCCTTTTTTAGTTCAAATTTGCTATCTTATTCAATTATCAGATCTATTTTTATTTACTAAGTGACTCAGTGGCACAATTTAACTTGGCACATCAGACATGCTATGGTTCAAGCACTTGGAATTATGTATTTATGTACTCTGCAGCAACTCCCTTACTGGTGCATCTCTTAAATGCTCATTCTGAATTGATTGTACTCCATCCCACTGGGGCAGTAAATCTGGACCTAGTAAGGCCCACCTTTAACCACTGTTTTTTGTAAACATACTGCATAAGACGAAACATGGCATCTGAACTACAACGTTCTAAATGTTATAATATTAATGTTAAATGCTCCTTGTACAAAAAATTTTTCCAATTGTTATAGCCTCAAAGTGTTGTGGGTTTTCTTGTGAGTGTATGCTCACACAAAATTAGTCATTCATCAGTGGTGTAGCAAAGGGTCAGCAGGGCGGTGAGTCCTGGGACGGCGGTCTCGCTTCCCACTCTTATGGGCAGCAAACACAGGAATAACCAGCACACCACCCCCCCTACTACATGCGCCGCCGTGGGGTGGCAAACGCAAGGCCCGCCATGGACAACAGAAGCTCTAGCTACGCCACTGTCTTTCATATAGAGCATGGCCTGGTTGTGTGCTGAATCACTACCTGGTGCATGAGATGCAGTTTGGGGGCATTCATGTCACTAATGGGTATGAGATTAGGCACTTTAAATAAGAAGAGTCTTTTTGCACTAATTAACGAGAGAGGAGTCCTGAGGAATTTGGGTGTTGAATTAATCAAATTTCACACCTACATTTAAAGAGAGCCTTGAACAGCCACATGAAATACAATTCACAATTAATAATGCAATCCTGCAAGCCCATACAGAATTCACCTTCAAACTTTGCTAAATCATGACTTCCTTTAAGTAATTGTCAATGCTGCCCTTATCCAGAACAAATATCAAGTCAAGTCAAGTCAGAGATTTATATAGCGCGCTACATACCCGGAGGGTCTCAAGGCGCTTGGAGAAGGGTGGGGAGTTACTTGTCGAATATCCAAGTTTTAAGTTGCTTTCTGAATGCTAGGTGGTTCTGAGTGAGACGAAGGTGAGTGGGGAGTGAGTTCCAGGTTTTAGCTGCGAGGTAGGAGAAGGATCTACCTCTCATGGTGGTTTTATTGATGCGAGGTACGGTAGCAAGCGCTTGGTTGGAGGATCGTAGTTGGCGGGAGGGGGTGTAGAAGGAGAGTCGTGTGTTGAGGCATTCAGGTCCAAGTTCGTAAAGTGCTTTGTGTGCGTGGGTTAGGAGGCGGAAAGTAATCCTCTTATTGACGGGGAGCCAGTGGAGGTTTTTCAGGTGATTAGAGATGTGGTCAGTACGTGGGATGTCTAGTATGAGTCTGGCTGATGCGTTCTGGATGCGTTGGAGTTTTTTCTGGAGTTTTGCGGTGATACCGGCGTATAGGGTGTTTCTGTAGTCCAGGCGGCTGGTGACCAGTGCATGGGTGACCGTTTTTCTGGTTTCGGTGGGGATCCAGCGAAATGTTTTTTTGAGCATGCGTAGAATGTTGAAGCAAGATGATGAAACGGCGTTGACTTGTCTGTTCATCGAGAGTGAGGAGTCCAGGATGACGCCCAGGTTCCGTGCGTGGTCCGTCGGGATGGGCGCTTTTCCAAAGGCCTCTGGCCACCAAGAGTCATCCCAGGCGGAGGGGGAGGTACCTAAGATAAGGACTTCTGTTTTGTCTGAGTTAAGTTTCAGACGGCTGTGCTTCATCCACTCGGCTACATCTTTCATTCCTTCAAGTAGGTTGGTTTTGGCGGTGTTAGGGTCTTTGGTGAGTGATAGGATCAGTTGAGTGTCATCAGCGTAGGAGATGATGTTGAGGTTGTGTTGTCGTGCGATGGCCGTGAGGGGGCTCATGTATACGTTGAAGAGGGTGGGACTGAGTGAGGACCCTTGTGATACGCCGCAGATGACTTCAGTGGCCTCTGAGTGGAATGGTGGGAGGCGGACTCTCTGGGTTCTTCCGGTGAGGAACGAGGTGATCCATTCCAGTGCTATTCCTTGGATTCCGATGTTTTTGAGGCGCTGTAGAAGGGTGCTGTGGCAGACTGTGTCGAAGGCTGCGGAGAGGTCGAGGAGGATGAGGGCGACTGTGTCTCCATTGTCCAGTAGAGTTCGAATGTCATCTGTTGCTGCGATGAGTGCGGTCTCAGTGCTGTGTTTGGCTCGGAAGCCGGACTGTGAGGAGTCAAGGGATTTGTTGGTTTCGAGGAAGGCGGCGAGCTGGTTGTTGACAGCTTTCTCGATGACTTTGGCCGGGAATGGGAGGAGCGAGATGGGGCGGTAGTTTTTGAGTTCGGTGGGGTCAGCTGTGGGTTTTTTCAGAAGGGCGCTGAGTTCGGCGTGTTTCCAGCTTTCTGGGAAGGTGCTGGATTTGAGGGAGCAGTTGATGACATCTCGGAGGTGTGGTGCTATGATGGAGTCTTCTTTGTTGAAGATGTGGTGAGGGCAAGGGTCTGAGGGGGATCCTGAATGGATGGAGTTCATCAGGCGAATGGAGTCAAGCACTGATGTGCTCCCTGGAAACGTGCTCTAGCTTTTAAGATTCAGGAATGTAATGGCTCCTCTTCTATCTTGCAAACGTCCACCAACTTATCCAGATGGGAACTTCAAGATCACAGAAAATCCCTATCTCTGATGGAGTATATCAGAGCTCCAGCCTCTCTGGCATTACCCTTGTTGAAGTTGGAGAGCAGGTTCCTCATACAAAAGTCTGGAGTCATTGAGGTAGGAGGCAAGTTCTTTATTTCATGTTAGGCCATTAGGTCATAGCAACAGTAGGTAGGTCCTATCAGAGGGCCATTCTCCCACCAGGTGTGCCTACCTCCTAACTTGCAGTGCAGGTTACACTCCAAAATTCAAATTCATCATTCCCTCTCAGCATTCCAGGCACCAGCTCTGACATACAGGGAATCGGAAAACCCAAGACCACAATATTCAATACCACCATGAATCCCGTCAATCCCTACTTAGCAACAACTGCATCAAGATCCATCAATATGCTGACAAGGTGCATTTCTGACTCAGAATCTCTTCGGTGTACAGCACTTAATGACTCAAAACCTGCCCTGATCTCAACTAGAAATGGAGGCAAACTCCAACCTATGGCTCAATTTCTCCTGCTTGCCAATACCACAGAACAACCTCAAATGTAAGCACACATACACAACATGGACCTAGACAGCTTCACTTCTCAAGTGACAACCAAGAGTTAGAATATTGGTAGACTGAGGCAAACAAATATACTATGAAATATCACAAGGCAGCCACTCTCCATATATACCCCAAAAGCACCAGAATCGGGAACAAACAATCCATCATATCCGAACTTCTCCTAGCCTCCTGCAATTCATAAAGGAATTGATCACAAATCTTTTCAAGGAACTCTACCAAATTACTCAATATGAACCAACGTATGACCTGCTTTATTGGAAACAATCACACATTTTATCCAGAGCTCTTAGCTGCTACTGAGCCACCCCATTGCTCTCTAGCTAGGTTTGAGAAATACAGGTTTCTCTACATACTTAAATACACATAAGTACCTCATACTGGTTTGCCAATTGTTGCAAAGAGGGTGCAGTGATACCCTTTCTAACACATTGATATTTTGTCACTGTAATTACTTGCACCGTTTTTAAAAATAAAATAGCCATAAGGAATTGCCACACTCCTTAGCAGTCATTCTCTTACAATAAGGTGGAACACTCTTCTAAATAAAATGTCAAAAACTGTACGTTCTCACCATTGGATGGACAGCAATAATTCTTACAAAGATACTTACATACTTTGGGCCTGATTCCGATGTCGGACGGACCAGAGTCCATCCGACATCGGTCAGGAACTCTAACCGAATGACCCCATGTAGTTAGTTGCAGACCTGCAAGTAGCATGCCACTGAACTCTATTCGTTAGCATGTCTGTACCTTTCAATGAGAGCATGCATTCCAAACAGAATGCATGATCTTATTGAAAGAGCAGAGGGGCATTTCATCCCTGCACCACATGGCAGACACCTCAAACTGCCTGCCACCGGGTGTAGTGATCAACAGGGGCGCACCGTAGGTGCCCCATAGGCCGCCATGCGGCGGCCATGCACCCATGGGGGCCCTGCAGGGGGCCCCAAAGACAATTTCCCAATGCCTTTTTGTGGCAGAAAGGCCGGTGCAGAAAGGCAGTGGGAAACTGCCATTGTACTCCCTCGGCCCGAAAGAGCCGACCGGGGGAGTACTAAAGGGTTTCCAGATGGCGGACAGGCTCTTCTAGCCCATCGTAAGCCATCCGGAAAACCGAGTCGGATTTCTTTCCGACCGAGCCCATCAGAATGGCTTGGTTGGAAAGGAATCCCAATGGTACATTCAACGGGGGCAGGAGCCATTCCTGCCAGCATCGGAATCGGCCCCTTTATGTTTACACAATATACTATTATTAACGCATTTCAAACAGTGTGACTGTTGAGTCATGCATTAAAACTGAAAATAACTCCTTAAAAAGAACATTATTTCTTCTGTAATTATGACAAGCCGAGAGAGATTTTTTGCACCCTGACTTATTTGCGTGCATTTTTCAGATTTTATACAACAGACACTGGAACCTGGTCACCTCTCCACATACTGACCCTATCTTGCATGGGTGTCCACTGTAGTGTTGCCACCCCCAAATAGTATACACACATATATTTATTGTATTGTGGTTTTGGGGTTATTTCTATAGGTCAGTACTGGGCCTTTCTGTGCCTGGTGTGGGGTTATTGAGAATGTTTGCATTACTACTTGTTGTTTTCCTCATTACTAGTATGAACACACTGGTCGCTACCCATCATTAATTCCCAATTCCAATAGCCATATCTCATGTTCTGGACACACCTTCCTATGTCGAACTACCTCCCTCCTATGCTCTTTTACTGGAATATCAGGGGTTTTAATGATCACCACAAGGGCAAACAGGTTCTACAATATCTTGGCCGTCATGGCACACACATAGCATTCCTTCAGGAAATGCATCTTCCTCCCAGGAGGGTACACATGTATGCATCCACTTGGGGTTCGCACTGTTTCTTTTCTAACTATAGTTCCTATTCTAGAGAGATTTGCACACTTGTTCATAGAAATGTACGATTTAGACACATCACTACTGTCAGAGATGATGATGGTCAGTATGTCCTAGTGGCTGGTATTCTAGTGAGGCACTCTGTATTTCTGTACCTCTGCTCCCAAATTGGACATTTGGATTTTGACCACCTTAAACAGGCTGGAGATTTTAATCTCCCATTGGACCCTACTATTGACACCACAGCACCTTCATGGACCACCAAACCGAGATCACTCCATGTACTCAATAACATTTGCGATACACATATATTGCGTGACTGAAAAGCCCCTCAACCCTGGCATTCACTCTTTACTACGCCCCTCACAATATGTGGTGACGCACTGACTTTAGCCGCCTATCCGCCACCTTATGTCAATGGTTGCTTTCCACACAGCATCTTTCTCGCACACTATCTGATCACTCTGGTATTGGTCCTCTGTAGCTTTCCTTTTGGTGAAGATCGGAATGAACAGTGACACTTCCCTACCTTCGCATTTCTAGACAAACTGTTACGTTCTGACCTGTATACAGCAGTTCTGAAATATTTCAGGATTAATAATGGCACCGTGGCCGCCCATGCCATCCTTTGGAAGGTGTTTACAGCCTACATAATGGCCATCTGCATATCTAAGCATTGCGGGGTACTCAGGGATTTATGTGTACTACTGGCTCCCCCAGCCCTCAAGTCAGAGGTTCCCTACTGACTAACTACTGTGATTTGGCTGAGGGAGAAGTCCTTTTTGGCGTCCTCTAGTCCGTCTTCTTTGCCCTCAGAAGGGCAACTCATACATCACTGAGCTGAACGTGGACGGGGGCACACAGATTACCTCCAATGAGTGTGAACTAGACACCCTGCTCCAGTATTATATTCACCTTTACACTTCCTGCCTATCAGGGGACACCACAGGACAACAGCATATCTTGATGAGGTGGCTATGGTGTGGCTCTCTAATCCCCATCGTCAATTCCTTAGCAAATCTTCTTCCTGTGAGGAAATCATCAAGCCATAGACTCCCTGGACGGCTCCAAGGCCCCCTGTCTTGATGGCCATGTGGGTCAATTCTGTAAACATTTTATACATATACTTGCATCGCACCTGCTCCTGGTTTATGAGGAATCATTACAGATGGGGGACCTTGCCTGACACGGAATCAGCCTGCCATTCTGCTGTGAGGGAAATGGCCAGCGCACGAGGGGAATCCGCCGTGAGGGAAACGGCCAGCATATCCAGCACTTCGAGGGCCAGGGACTACAACCCCGCAGCAGCCCCGGCCCCAGGGCGCTCCCGTGACGCTCCTGCTGCGCCGGCTGGCGCCATAACACCGCGGAACTTCTCCCGCCCGCGGGACGCGCGCGGGCAGCGCCGGGCTGAGCCCGGGCAGAGGGCGGGCCATCTGTGGCCATCAGGGGCCAGAGGAGGCCGGGCTGGGCCACCCCTTTTGATCAAAGTAATGGGTAAACGCAAACATTTGGGGCCCGAGGGACAGGGGGCTAAAGATGCTAAGGTACACCGCAAGGTAGACACCATTATTTCATATCTTACATCGGCGGTTGGCGCTATTAACCAGAAAATAGCCAACGCCGAAAAGGAATTGGAACTGGGAAAAGCTGAATCATATAACATTGATCCCTCTCAGCCCATTGAGGCAACCCCTGAGTGTCTTTTGGTTGAGGCATCCCCTGTTATTGACTCTGAGACTAATGAACCCCCGGAACTGTGTACAGAGAGCCAGGGCTTGGGTCAAAACGTGTCTCCTAATAAGTCCAAAAAGAAGTCCAAGAAAAATGGGGGAATGGGGGAAAAGGTATTCCTGCCTCCCCTCACCAGGAACTTGTTCATGACATTTGCTTACTCATGGGGATAAATTGGAAGAGTTGATTAATGCCCGACTAGAACCAATACTTGAAGAAATCGGTAAAGACATTGTTGACTGTTTGAATACTTGTTTGGCTGGGTTACTAAAAAGATGTGAGAAAATTGATTTATTCATTAATGATTTTCGCTCAAGAGAACAACTTTTTGCAAACAATAATAAGATGATTGAGACTCACAATCTGGAGCCCATGGAATGTACTGCAACACAACCTTCTCTTGTGAAGGCTCTCTCGCTACCCACACATGCCCCACCAACTCAACCATTAACTCTACATCATAAGGTGGCTAAATCTGGTATTAGCGAGGCATTGCCACAGCAGAACCCCATCCCAGCCACAAAAGTGACTACCACAGCACGTCCTAATACTCCCCATGTTCCACCTACCCTTGGTTTTCCCAGCACCGCTAGACTGCATCTACCACCCGAGGCGGCCCCCTTTGTGGCAGTAATAACTGGGGTTCCGTCCCTATACCGAAACGAGAAAAAGTCCACTAGGAATTTATTAGATAAATCTAGGGAGTGGTGTAAACAATATTCATGTGGTGAACCTGATATATCCTGTTCCATCATCATGGCTAGAAGGGTTGGGTGGGTTGGACATGGGGAGAAGAATATTGTGGGAGATTGCATTGTCATTAATTTTTCAGAGATAGAAATGGCAGATAAACTTTTCTGGGATGGGTCTCCCATTGTAAATAATGGAATTAGACCGCTCCCCTTGGGGTATTTTTACCCTCCTCGGGGGAGCATAAAGGCCTACTCATATTCGCAGAAGGCAGATGGGAATAGAATTACACCTACCCTAGGGCCATGCCAGTTTGCCATGCCACATAAAAGTGGAACTTCAGTCTCTGTTCCCCAGCACTCACCATCACTAATGATATCCACATCGACTCTGAATAACAAACAGTCTGAGGGTGTCTTCTTATCCAACCGTTTTGCAGCATTGTTATACACAGATAACTCGGATTGACTACACAAGATAGATGACACTAACCAGGTTTCCCCTTTGACTTGTAAGAAGACGTGTAGCATTCTTAGCTGGAATATTGCAGGCTTAAGATCGAAGAGCGAAGATGAGAATTGGCTGAGTTTCATCTCATCGTTCGACATTATATCTTTTCAAGAAACGTGGGATATAGCTAAAAGATTTGATCTAGATGGATTTGTCCATTTTAATATCCCTGCTATATCAAGCCTGTCAGGCAGAGCAAAGGGTGGTCTATCTATATTACTTTCACTCAATCTGAAAGGGAAATTTAAACAGCTAGAGACCTCTTCTCCGTATTTTTTAGTTGTAGAATTATCTGTGACATATTCACTCACGATTCTACTTATTAATTTTTACAATTCCCCTGAATTCGTCAGTACAAACCAACTTATAGCATCACTTGAGGAATTTTTGGAAAGCTATAAATTAATTAAAAGTAGTTTTGAGATTACCCTCATGGGCGATTTTAACATTCACCCTTGTTGCTTGAATTGCACTTCGGAAGATAAAGGGGGGCCACCTTTCTGAATGACTACGCATTTTGAGCACACCAAACATGGGGAAGCACTGGAGAACTTTTTGGCCTCATACGATCTCTATGAATCAAGTTGTTGTCCAAAAGGTCCTAGGCCATCAACGTTTAAAGGAAAAGACACGGGCTCGATCATAGATTATATTTTTATATCATCTTTTATTTTGGCCTCTATCTTAAGCTATAGAGTAGTAGACTCTATTTTTAGTGATCATAACCCTGTGGTATTAGAGGTTACACAGGGGAGGTTATTTGATTTTAAAAATCCTAAAGATTCTGTCACGCGCTGTGTGACTGATTTGATAACTAAGGACCAGGGCCGAAGATTGAAATGGTCAAATGTGACCCCGATCACCTTTTTAAAAGAGGTATTAGTAAAGGTCGAAGATTAGGTTGGCATTTGTTTAGACCCCCATGCCCCTAGTAGTAGTATAGTACAGGGTTTTACTTCAATAGGCCAGCAAGTAAGTAACGACCTAACACTTAAAACCAAATCCGGGGGGCAGAGAGGCAAACGGTGGTTTGATACAACCTGCTCAAGGGCTCACTCCGCCCTTTTAAAGGGTTTAAAAGAGATACCAAGAAATAAAATAAAAGTAGCCCAGCTTAGGAAGACATACAAACAGGTCATTCATGCCCGGGAAAAGTACATCAAAGAACAAGCATGGAATGATCTTCAATCAGCAGAGGTCCTCCGGGATAGATCCAAATTCTGGGAGGTGATAAATCACCCCTATTTCTCTGGGGCGGCGAATCACGCCACGGAATGTGTTATACCCGATGAGCAATGGCTATCTCACTTTGGTAATATTTATAGTCAGCCTATATCTGGCGACACGCAGGACTGTCTTACTCATTCTCATACTGAACTAATTAAAACATTCGAACCTGAGGATGTAGAAAAAGCGATAAATGATACACTTACGAATAAGGCGCCGGGCCGGATGGGGTCCCTGCGGATCTATACAAAGCGGCACCCAAATTTTGGGCTAAGATCCTGACAAATGTGTTTAACTGTGCAAGAGAAAATAAGTTTCCCCAATCCTGGTCAAAATCCATAATCATACCAATTTTCAAGAAGGGCCTAAAGGGTGATCCTGCCTGCTATAGACCCATTTCCCTAATTGACTCTGCCGTTAAGATCTGGGCAGAGTCATTTTGGGTAGAATAACATCGTGGTTAGGGGGCAGGGGAATCCTATCAAATGCACAATATGGATTTAGGCCCAAAAGAAGTACACTGGATCAGTGCCTAAATTTGCATTTGATCATCAGCAAATATACAACAGTCAAAGAAGGGGCGCTGTACATGGCATTCATGGATCTCTCCTCAGCCTTTGACCTGGTTAACAGGTCAAGGCTGTGGGGAGTCCTTTTGGAAATGGGTATGGAGAGACCACTGGTGGGATTTTTAGCAGACCTCCACCAGGGGCTAGAGGCCTCTGTTAGAGTAACCCAGGATGGAAGGTGCACTGGACTCTTCAAATCACAGAGAGGGGTGAGGCAGGGATGTATCCTTGCCCCTCTCCTTTTTACCCTATATATAAATGCACTCGAGCCAGTGCTCTCCACTCTGGGGACCGACGTTCCGCGTGCAGGAGAGACTAACATCCCCGTCCTCCTGTACGCGGACGACGCAGTCCTATTGGCTCGAACGGGTGTGGCGCTTAATAAGTTATTGGCTTCCTTTGGGGATTTTATGACATCCTTAGATTTGAAAATAAACACACAAAAATCTCATGTCATGATCACAGGACTCAAGGGTAGGAAAAGGAAACCCATAACTTTCAGTTACACAGGAAAGGAAGTACAAAGGGTTTCTTCCTTTACCTACCTGGGCGTGATCTTTGATGACAAAGGAAATTGGGGCACCCAACACAAGTCCAAATCAAATGCAGTCACCAGATCGGCTGCAGCCCTTTTGAATTTTGCCAAAAGAATGGGGTCACGCCCAATAGAAGCTATTCTTAAGGTATATAATGCTAAATGTCTGGCAATCGCCACCTATGGAGCTTCAATATGGGGATATACTAACCCAGTTAACATTCAGAGGGCGGAAAATAGATTTTTTAGATCACTACTTTCCGTCCCCCAGTCTACTCCCACTTTTACCATCCACTCAGAGTTAGGCACTGGGTTCGTCTCAGACCACATAAAAATTGCCCCTGTTATTTCCTGGTTAAAAACTTGGCTAAACGAGGAAATTTCTTTAAACCATCAAATCCTCAAACATTGCTTGGCAATGGATGGAGCCCTAAAGACCCCATGGCTGACTTATGTAAAAACCGTGTTATCCCAGGTGGGACGCATTGATCATTTTGATTCCCCCGATAGCATACAAAAGGAAGACGTCAAGATGATTAAAACATCATTGATTAGTACTTTTACTGCAGAGCGGGAGGAAACAGAGCTTAAAAAATCTACTGTTAGAAGAAATGATGCCCTCATCACTGTCCCAGGCCCAGAACCCTACCTGGTCTTTGTTAACAAACCATTTCACCGTTTTCTTTTAACTAGGTTTCATCTAAACCTGATACATTTTCTGTTAGGCACCTACACTAGATGGGATACACCTGATAATACAAACCCTTGTGATTGTGATCACTTTTCACCTCAGGACACTTTACATTTTATCATGTTCTGTGATCATTACGCACAAATCAGGAGAAAATATCTTTTACCAATTCTTCGAGAGGCTTGCTTCTTACAGGTTAGGCCAGCACTCTTGTATTTGCAACTTTTGCATAATGTACGAATAACTTTTCACGTTGCAAACTTTCTAGTAGCAGGAGTCCGTATAAACAAAAGACGTAATAAAGAAAGATAAGGATAAACTGAACCTCTTAAAAACATTTTAATAGACTGTAATGTTTTAAACCTTTTACATGAATTGATTTTTTATTAAGGCCAATTTAGTATGATGCATACCTTGTATATATATATTTTGTTCATAATTAATGAAATTTGTTGGATGTATGATGTACGATATATTATGTAGAAATATTTATTGTTGTATTTTAATGAGTTTTCTTTTTCATGATCTGTACCCTGTGTCTTTTTATGATTTTCAAAAATCGAATAAAAGTGATTGACTGACTGACTGACTGGGTGCTTTGCCACCCACTATGTGTGAGGCCTGGCCCCCACCACGGCAAACAGACTCACCAGTATGATGTACTGAGACACTACCTGTGAACTAATTGCATCTCTTCAACCCCCAACCTCCAGAATGAAAAATATTTTGCAACGCCTACGCTTTTATTTATTATCGATTGCAGACCAGACCCAAGAAGCTCGCTCTGTCATATTGAAACCTTCTCCTCGTCCTTAATAACCCACTACCTAGAGATCAGCAACCCTGTGTCATTGAGATGACCATTTCTGCAATGGGTGCATATGTCAGTGCCTGATCGTCTCATCATTGTAAGCTATTGCTTTGCTTGTGTGCCTATGCCATGTCATTTTTTTTACTACATAAAAACATTTTTAAAAAAAGAAATTAGGGTCAAAAGTGGATCACTGTGGCTATGCCACTGAGGAAGGATTGTAATTGAGAACACGACCACGGTATGCAGATGGGTGATCGCTAGTGAAGCCAAGACTCTTGAGAAGAACCTCTGTCCATCGAAACTGAGATAAAGTGGGAGCACACCTGAGACACATCACCTAGCCTGTCACTTTATGACACAAGAATTTGACTAACTCTACTTGCACTGACATCATGATAAGGGACTGAGGTTTGTTTGACTCGCTGGTAGAAGCTACATGGAGAGAGGTAGAGGGGGCAAGGGAAGGTTTTGCGTGCTGCATGTATTATTTGTCGCTGAGGTGCAGCTCATCAGGAGTTGGCTGACACATCTTTCACTTCTGCCTATTTAAGCAACAGCCCTCCTTGCAAAAAGCAAAAAAAAAAAGTCTGAGAACATAAAATGCTGTTGTATTTAAAATCCAGTACTGGTTGAATGTGTTACGCTGAATATATGACGTAACAACGCAAACAATTACAACGCATGCTTTTACAATGCAGTTTTTACATCGCAACTACCATTACATCGCATGATTTTACAACCCATGCCATTACAGCACATTTTTAAAAACTACCATTACAACGCATTCCATTACAAAGCATACGATTACAAAACATATCATTACAACACATAATACTTGTAGGGAAAGTGTTGGCTAGTGTAGGTGTAAAAATTACTATTTCCATCTACCCAAAAACCCATACCCACCATAAAATAAAAAAATCCCTATTACTTACCTTATAATGCGTTGTAATGGCATGTGTTGTAATGGTATGCGTTTTAATTGCATGCTTTGTAGTGACGTGTTGCAATTTCATGAATTGAAATGGCATGCAATGTAAAGGCAGTTGCGTTGTAACAGCTGCGTTGTAAAAGCAGTGCGATGTAATGACTGCATTGTAAAGAATGTTTCCCATTACGCCTGATGTATGATGATGCTAATCACTGGGGGGAATGGAGTTGTTTCACTAAATGTGATCACATGTCCTACTTATTAGCATCACTAAAGACAAACATGATGAGACAACTGTAGGGTACATAATACTTTCTGTGCTGCAGCACCTCCCCCAGACTTCAAGCTGAGCAAAAGCTGGCCACTCTCAAGCCCTTCTCCACAGCTCAAGATACAGTGTGCAAGGATGCAGAAGGGACATACTGCCCAGGCCCCTTGAGCCATCCCCCTCTGCTCTGAATTTTCCACTTTATAAAGTAAACCAATGCTCAATAAACCAATAGGGCTGCCTTTATGTAAATGAATGCAGTGCTGTCCATGTTGTGGGTGAGAGAAACATGCATTGCTGTTACCCTTCCAGTAGTTGCAGATATCCATTAGATGTGGGTGTAACTAGCATAATTGCAAAGTGTAATCATGTGGTATTACCTAAAAATCTGTGAGATTATGCAGAATTTCGAAGTAAGAGTAATTCTGCATTTTGTACTATTTTCTTAGTGCAACAATGCCCCCTCAATTCCAAAATGGACGCAAGGATGCATTTTGCACTAAGAAATATAGTTAAATGCAGTAGAACATGAATAGCGAGTGCAAGCAGCTAAATGTGCACTTAGGGTAGGATTTCCCCCCAATTTACTCCTAGCATTTAGGACTAGTTTATTAGTGCTAAATGCACCCTTGCATCCAAATGGGCAACAGAACATAACCAGCAGTACGAGCAGCTGCTTGTATTTTCTACATGTGCCTATTTGGTATGATGTTTCCCCCAACGTACTCTATTTACGTGAATTGGCATAATCGAGTTATGATACGTCATTTCACATCAAATAGTAACAAGGAATTACCAAAATTACTCCCATTACTATGGCTTAATTGAAACTCCACCCAGGCCTAATGCCCATGTGGTGCCCAATGGCAGTGTGTCTTTGGGTCTGAATTTTTTTTTTATTTCACAAGTGACAAGATTATTGGCACTGCCAATGCTTTTTTAGCAAGAGTATCACCTTACAGGAATGGGATTTATCTAATGCACTGTGATCCTAAGGGGATCCAAATCCACCTGCTCTGATGCTCCGCAGGTCACTGTTGAATAATTAACTCTTCCCCGACAGGTTCTTCTTTCCTTAGAAAGAAGTAAGGAGTGTAGCATAATGCTCTCCAAAGTGGCCATAGGTATCCTTTTCTCTCCTTTGGTCCATTCCCCAACCAGAGATTTTCTCTCATTTTTCATCAGGACAGAGTTGCACTTGGGGAAGCCAGAGCTGCAAAGGAGTGGCTCTGTACTTCAGAACAACCAAGATATAAGGCTTGAGAAAGCCTCTGTGGAAACCTTGAGTCCTCTGTGTAATATTATCATATCTCTGGGTATGGCTAGGGAGGGGACTGAAGTGATGACATATGGAGTGATAAACGAATTGGAAAAGAACGTCACATTATTGTATTCCACTCTCATGTACTCATAAAAAGAAGACTGGTCTCCCCACATTATGCTTCCATTGCTATCTCTGCTTAGCCTCCAACAGAAACGTGTTTACTTTCTCCAGTCTTTGGGTAATGTATTCCTTCACATGCTCGTAAATTCTAGGGAGGTGGGGCACATCTGGAGAAGCTGACGACTCTTCTGGGAGAGTGTGCACTTCTGTGTCAGACTGCCACATGTGACTCCCAGGAGGGTAGATCTGAAACAGAGGCCTCTGCTTAGGTCTGGAGATTGACTTGTGGTCACCTTCATATTCATTGACTGTGCAAAAAGGATCAGCAAAGGAACTGCCCACTTATCAGGGTGTAGATACAAACAACGGACTACATTTTTTGTTTGTTAAGAACTTCTCACGTTCTGTTGATGTTGAAATGTAGATACATCCTTAGAGCTAGTGCAGGAGAACAGAACATTATGAGAGTACAAAGGGAAATGCTCACAGTACCCGCCAATCCAATTGCCAAGAAAAAAAGGCAGGTGAGATTGTCACAGGGAGAAATTATTCAAGAGTCAGTGCTGCCCTCTCTCCTACTCCCACATGTTGGATGTCAATGCAAGAGAAAACCGTCTCTGTTTGAAGGAGCCCGGTGATGATGTCAACAGTTCCCAGAGAGCATCCAGTTTGGCCTAAAGATCAGTCTTGTTTCTCTCAACGGCCAATCCCTTAATTCGGCAGCTCAGAGGCTGTGAGGACTTTGACTTTCCAATGTTATGCCTTTATATCCCAAAAGTGGCTTGGTATACACCCATTACAACCACCATGCAGACTGTTTTCAGATAGCAGTTGAACTCTTTGTATCAGGGAGAATAGGGAGCCAGGCCCAGTCACATGGAGTAAGAAGAAGTTAAAAATGGGGATCTCTGTTCACCATCGTCAATTGAGTGATCCATAGAAGAAGGAGCCAGTGCCAACTGATCTTAGCTCCTACTGTTGTACTCTCCCAAGCACCATCACAATGTATGGTTTCTGACCTTAGACTCTATTCCAAACTCAGAAGTATACTGTAAACAGTCACTTACAGTACGTTGTCTGAAACCAATTATGTTCTTTCCTCATTCCAGATATATTTGGAAAATAAACTTGACTGCTAACTTGCACTTTCAGGAGCAGTACACTGAATCGTTGGACTGCTGAGCTCCAGCTAGAACATCAACTGCTGAGTGTGTGTGGCTATATCTCACCAGGGCGGGTAGAACCGAGGGTGGCATGGTGTGGTGTTGTCTTTCTCTTTATATACTTTGCGTTGTAAACTAATCCTCCCAAACCATTCAGCTGCAAATATGCAACTGTGCTAATTACTTTGTAGGAGATTATTATTGTTTGATGTGTGGATTCTTGATGATGTTAAGTGCCAGATGGTCTGGTGTGTCGTTTTAATCCTTACCGAAGTCTACCCTATCCCACTTTTTTTTGCAGATTTTATATAGCGTACTCGACCCAAAAGTATTGGAGCGCTTTACAGGAGCACCGGTTACGTTACACATACAGGCACGGGGAGATTAAGAGATTTGCCCAGAATCACAGGATGTGGAGGCGACCCCCAGACTCGAACTCTGGTTTCCAGCACCAAAGTCGGCAGTCTTGCCGACGGACCACATCCATCGTGCCTACTTACGCAGGGCTGGCTCTCTCATCCTCCTGTGTTTCAAATTATTGCAGGGGTCCGCAATCTCCTGTATAGGTATTAACCATACTCAGTGCTTGAAATGGAAAAGTAGAAGTGCAGGTACTCTGTACCAGAGTACCTGCTTGTTTTTGAAAAGTGCTGGTACTCTCCAATTAAAAGTATTACATTTTTCTTGAGACGGGGCAGTACTGTCTCTCTCAACAGAAAAAAGTGGCAGTACTCAGTACCGGACAGTACCGTCCCGTTTAAAGCACTGACCATACTCAAATCCAGCTGGGTCCCGTGCAGGTAAGAGCGCCGGGTGGGGGAGAATTTTGATGGACAATGATGAGGGGAAATTAAATAAATAATTACTTTCCCCTCATCATTGTCCGTGGAAATCCCCACTCCCCCAACCGGTCTCACCGCTCTTACCTGCACGGGCCGCGGCTGCCCTAATCTACTGCCAAACACAGGCTGCATAACCATTGCTGTTGTTATCCTCGTCGCCTCGTTCCCCCACCCTCCTGACAGGAGAGCTAAGAAGGGTGGAGCCAGAGAATATCATTAGTTTAGGACACACCTGAACGATTTGAGGGCTTCATTATCTTAGATTAGATCAAGGTGAATCAAGAATCGTCACAAGAGCGATCTGTACTGTCCAGTGAATGCTCAGGTAATCATAGTGTACGGTAACCTATTTACCACAACCAGTAATTAGAAACTCCCAGCTGGGTCAATCACAGCACGTATGTTAACACTGTTGTTCGAGGTGTAAGGGCACATCTTCGGTTCACGGTATTCTTAAAAACGAATATTTCACTGTAACATTGTCATGGACACTGTAAATTATTGTTTTTTTAAAAGCGTCCCCACAATGCCGTAAAGTCATTCAATTGAACCGTTGCCCCTCCAGTTCCCTTTCCTGTGGCGGACAAGTAGAACAGCCGGAGATGCATATGAGAAAAGTTCCTCAACTCCTAAAGTACGAACATTTTACAATTCACGAAGGTTTTCAATGACTATACGAGGAAATGTGGCTAAATGGAGAGCTCTTGTAAGGCCTTGCTCCTCCAAACTGTCTTCTATTTTCCTTATAATGCAGGGATTTTATCACATCTCCAGCCCTTTTATCAATGAAGAAGAAACCTTATGGGTGCAAGTCTGCAGAATAAATCTGGAATCAAACTGTGAATCCCCCACTGAGCAGCCTTAGATTGCTGTCAAAATTTAGGAAGCAAACATTTTGAATATCGTAAAGTAGTGTAGTTTCACTTGCGCTTCCAGAACACTTGAGCTGTAAATTGGGAGGACATTGGAACGCGGAAAGGCACTTCATAAAACTCACGAGCACAACAGATCTGCACACCCCACGGGCTTAATGGAGCCAGCCTTATTTCCAGTTGGAAAGTTCCTTCTGACTATAAAAGCTCGCAATGAAAGGAACCTGAAAAGAAAGCCTACTCTCCATTTATGATGGAAAGACTGCATTCAGTTGTCCAAGCATATAGCATCATTTTGCAGTGTTTGCTCATTGGACCACTCTTTAAGTTCTGCCAAGCAATATTCTCACCGACCAGGCCTTATTTAACGGTGGTGCCTAACAAGGGGATAACACTTTTTTGTCATTTTAGATCTAGCTACAGACATCTTTAATTGTAAGCCAGAGCTCATAACATTAACACGAAAACCAAATACACAGAGGGGCTTCTGGTCAGATTCCATCAGCTACTAGCTCATTTGGGTTACCCCTCTTCAGCAATTGCTTGAAGGAAGTGGCATTCACATTTTGGATCACGCCCACGGAGTATTCCGTATTGCTATTCACTTATAGGTTTGCTTTACTGTCACCCTAAAGAGTACCTCTCATGCACATTGCAATGCATGAACAGTGAAGCATACAGGCATGCAATGGAGACATATTTGTGCTCCTAACTCTGTCTTCACATTCCTGTTTGTGTTGTACCAACAGTGATTTTGAGGCTAAATATATTTAGCCAACGTTATTGGTCTTACCAAAAGGGTTTCCATGCACTTGCCGATGATGCAGCAACTGTAATTTTTCACCTATGTGTAATTTTGCTTCTAAATGGGGTACCCCGATGATGTTTACTCAACACCCAGGAACTTTCACATCTAAAAGTGAGTTGCCACATACAAAAGAGAAGTTACACTTAAACGCGCATAGTGTTCCTAAATGGTTTCCACATTCATAGTCATTTGGCACAAATTATGATTTTGCACTTCAATGTGTTGTCAAGCAAATGAAATAACATACTGATTCACATCCGCTACACTCAAATTTGACATCATATTGCAGCATTTTCTCTCTGCATTAATTGATAGTCGATGGACACATATTGAAGCTGTACCATACTGAATCTCCTTGTCAAGATCAATATCCTAAATGAAATTCAACCATATATCTTCACCACAATGTTTGATATTCTTAGGGGCCTAAACGTATCTATGATGGTGGGGCGGTTAACACTGATAGAATGATTCTATTTCCGCTGACTACAACACTACTAGCTCACTCTCCCTATCTACCCCATTACCCTTATTACCACCAAACGACCCCATGGCGAATGCATCAGGACAGCACAATGCTAGTGTAAGAAACTGGGTTACTGGTTGGGGGTAAAATTCTACTAAAGCAGCAACCATAATTCTTGTCAGGGTGAAACACAAGCAAACCCCAAACACAAGCAACCCCCAAATTAACCTATGCTTAATTCTCTGGTAGCTTGCCATAAACGTAGGCAGGCTTTACTTAGAGGTAATGTGTAAAAGATTTATATAGCACACAAACAGAAATAATGAGAAAACACAACATAGGAAAAATCCCACACTAATTTAGAAAAATAAAGCAAACTTTATAAATTATTTGAGACCAAAACAACAAAAATCCAAGCAGTTGACCCGGAGATGTGCAATTTCAAAGATTCCACACAAATGGGTATCTGATCATCCGAGACCATGTGAAACTCACAAGTTCAGACCAACCGCGATGGTGCATGGGCAGGATACAGGGACCAGATTAGTCTGACTCAAAAATGTACCTTCTAGAGTCCAGCGGCGCAAAAGTTCACTTTGCGTTGGGGCAGGCCGTGAGAAGCACAGAGAGCATTGCGGACGGTTGTCACTGTAGCACTAAGATCCTGTGAGGTGTCCCGGATGGTCATTGCTGGAGATCTGCATTGGCAAACCCTGCGGGCTGTTGATGCTGTAGTGGGAAGTGCAGATCTCATGTTGGGGGGCGTCACTGGGGCGCGAAGAGCCAGGTTCACCAGACCTTCGCATTGACGGGCAGCGCAGGAGGCAAGATCGTGGCATGAACAGGTCCATTTGCTGTAGCAAAGAGCCCAACAATTCAGAATTTCTCCTTTTCTTGTTGAGAGAGCTCAACTGAAGCCACACCAAGGGTCCAGGAGCTTGTTATGTCCCTGTAGCTCAGAACAGAAGGTCAGTCAACTAACTCTTGGAGTCACTTCAGCCTGCGTAGAAGGGTGCAGGCTCAGTCTTCCTTCTCAGGAAGCAGGGCATCAGAGTAGCCCAGCAGCAGTGGAGCACTTGCTCTGGCAGCAGAGCAGCACATCAGTTCTTCTTCTGTAGCATACACATGGCCAGAGGTATAGTGAAGAGTTGGGTTTGATGGTCCAATATTTATACTTGGTGCCAACTTAGAAGTAGGAGAAGGTGCTGGAGGTTCCTCCCACAAGAGGTGTTTGAAATTTCCTGCTTCCCTGCCCGAGTCCCAGCTTGCCGGGGGTACAATAGACTAATGTCAAACCCTTTGTGTGTGTGCTCAGGCAGAGTCTTTGTGATGTGAAAGTGTGGTTGGCGACAGCTCTGCTCCCCTAACAAGTCAGAGATGGCCCATCCTGCCAACACTAATTTACCCATTGTCTCACTATCTGGGAGCAATACATAAGGACCCACCGCCAGCTACACCTAGTAATGTGACTCAGGTTATAGGATGCAGGCACCAAATAGCTAGGATAAAAAATTGCAACTTTCTACAAGTAGCATTTTCAGAATTGTGACTTAAAATCTGACTTTACCATTAAAGATTATTTTTAAATTAGAATTCTTTAGACACCAAACTCAACATTCCTACCTATTCCCAGGTGAAAGCTATCACTTATTAAATGTAATAAGTTAACCCAATGTAATGTTTAATCGTGGACAACCAATTTAATGATTTTTCTATAGCAGGACGTGTTAAAGGTAAAACATGTCCAACTTTTTACATACTCTGCACCTTGCCCTCTGGGCTAATTAGGGCCTACCCTTGCTGTGACATATGTATTCAAACAGAAGGTTTATGCCTGGCAAAAAAGTTTCTTTTGCCAGATCGAAATGGCAGTTTTAACTCCACACACAGGCTTCAATGGTTGGCCTAAGACATGTTTAAATAGCTATTTAAGTGGGTAGTACAATAAGTACTGCAGGTCTGCTAGAAGCATTTAATTTACATGGCCCGGGTACATGCAGTACCACTGTACTAAGGACTTACAATTAATTTGAATGTGCCAATTGGGGCTAAGCCAATGTTACCATGGTTTAGGAAGTGAGCAGACACGCTTAAGCACTGTTTAGTAGTGGTGAAGAGTCATAAACCCAACAAAAACAAACTCAGCAAACAATGGAGGAGTAAGGCAAAATGTATAGGAAAAGACTACTCTAAGGCTGGCAGGTCTAACAGCCAGTATAAAAATCAGGTTACCCAGGAGTATAACCCAGAACAAACTACTACATTGGCACAGTGCATTATACTCACAAGAATCAAATCCTCTACCCTCTCCATAGCCACCAATATAATTAGCTCTTGTCAACCAACTCCCGGTTCAGTCTTGGTACATCAAATCAACAGCACACAATCTGTATCTTCATAGGACTCAAACACCCGTAGTCATCACTCCACATGAAAGGTGTGATTGCTAGTCTCCAACTTCATCACAGCCATTCACTACTAAGGTGAACACAAATCTCTTATTCTCTTATCATCCCCCCAAGATCAATTTCTTAACATTAAACTGAGGCTGGATCACCTGCTTTAGATGACAAAATGTCTGTAAAACATGCTCTCCATCTCTCCTGAAGAACCCAATGCAAATATCATCCGAATGTTTTAGAAAATTCCTTAATGCACATTACCTCTAACATACCCTACACATTTATTACTCTGTGATTTCATGTCCTACAACACCTGCTATGACCACAAACTCCAAAGCCAGGCATCCTAAACACAATCAAAGATCAGTCTGCCTGAAATTACCTCAAAAGATTCACCGTGTCTCAACCCAGCGACCCATTATTACACATCAGGTCAAGGCTGCCCTTCCGAACTGTAGACTGGCAGTCTGTGATGCAATATACTCCTACACCATTACACATTCCCTACCTAAAGTCAGGGGTCAATTCAAGACTTACTTTCCTAAAGACACACCCCATGAAACTTTCTAATGCTCTATTCTTGGATTGGTCAAAATTCTTCATTCCTATCCAAAACCCTTACCTTTAAGCAGCCTCCCCATGCTACATTAGATATGGAAATTATATAATCTGCAGGACACAAACACAAAAACAACCCACATTTGTCAAGCCAATAGGTCTGGCTTTCATGAGCTAATTCACATAAATAGAGGCATGCACAAATATGCACAGACTATTTGTGCCTGTCTCTCTGAAACCTGTCTCTTTCTGTATCTCCTATGTCTGCTGATTGTTTTTAGGCCGAGCCTAGCGGCAACACGCTGGCGCTGCTTACCCTGCGAGGCATGCAGTAGTAGAGTATGCTGTGTAAGCCTCCCCCACTCTCCGCCCATACTTTTCATTGGCTGGTGTCATTGTCCTTGGTAAATGCTGGCTTCTGATTCATTATGAGGCTGGTTAGTCCCTCGATGTTACCGCCTTGTCTCCATTTGGTACCTCCCATGAGGACTCATTCTTTAACTGTGTCCTTACTCGGGAGCTTACATTACCAGTTCCGAGAACTATTTACTTCCTTAACCCCTTCGGTGCTGATGACGAACCCCAGCCGTCATGCACTACGGTGCTCGTGTGCTGATGACGGCTGGGGTTTGTCACAGCCCGCCCCTATTCGTGCTGTTTACAGCACACCAGGGGAATTGCGGCCGCATCGAAGGGGTTAAGGGACAAAGCACGCACTGGGTGCCAGCTTCGGTAATGGGAGCCGCTTCCTAACCTAATTTACATTTCGTTTTCTGTTTTTTTTTATTTCAAACTTTAATACGGAGCGCAGTCCCCGCTTCAGGGACACCGAGCTCGGTTTATTGTATTTTTTTTTAATGTAATACCATGCGCGGTGCCCACTTCAGGGACACGCGCTTGGTTTATTTTATTATTTTTAAAAAGGTAATATTGAGCGCGGCGCCTGCGTCAGGGACAACGCACTCAGGTTCATTTTTTAAAAATGTACTTTATTCATTAGTGCGGTGCTTGCTTCAGGGACACCGTGCTTCTTTTTTTTTTTTGTACTTTAATGAGCGCAGTGCCCGCTTCACGGGCAGTGTGCTCTTTCTTTCTTTTTTTTACTTTACTGAGTGCGGCGCCCGCTTCACAGACACCGCGCTCTGCAATGCAATAGGTGTTGCGTTTGGTATTGTAAATGACAATGCCTTTTTATTTTTTATAAAATGCATTGACATTTACAATGCCAATAGCTCCAAAACTCGCAGTTGCGAGACCTTTTGCATTGTAAATGCTTGTTAATTAACTGTTTGTGGTGCTGCTGCTTTATGTTCCCTGGCTAAACTTGCAGTGCCACAGATCACCACAAACATGGGGAATAAACAGAAAAGCGCTTGTATAGAAGGCTCAGAAAGAGGCAATATTGTACTAAGACACAGCAGTGGATGCACGTATTTTTGTTTGCTTTTGTTTGCATGAGTTAGCACATTACAGCGAGACCTATTGGTTTTACCAATAGTTGTTATCGTACATTTGGACTCTTTGCTTTATGTACATCCTAATAAGGGAATACTAACAGTCAAATCACCATGAACACGACTAAATGGGCTGTTGTGATTACCTCAATCTGAGCATTAAATAGAAGTTGCAGATGGTAAATGTTCTGTCTATTGGCTTGTGACAAGTTGGGGGCGGTGGCTTAGACAAGGTCATACAGAGATTTTTGCAATTCTAATTCTCAGAGTGCTGGTAAAGCTTGTTCTTCGAGATCACCTTGTGCAAACAGAACAGAATAAATTAGCAGCAGCCACTCTGCTTACTAAATTTGAAATGTAAATATGGCTTGCAAGTGCGTGTTAGGAATATAGTTAATGCACTCACTATTTATTAAGTGCTATTGATAATGTATATGTAAAATATATTCATAGTGTCTAGTCTCCTAACAAGGATTTGTACTGAATTACTTGTGCCATTATCTTTTTATATCAAAGATGTATTAATTCGCCCTTTATTTATCTGTATCTCTGCTTATCTTTAGGGTGGACACAGCAGATTCTTAGAAGCAAGCTTTACTTTTATGAAGCACTACAATAGCAATACAATTGGAGTATAGTTACAAGAGGTAGCTGGCGTTTCACACGCATTAAGGGCTGGACTGGCGATATGCGACAAAGAGAAAGCCTTGGTAGGCTAAGGACAATGGGCTGCATTCAGGGGTGGATGGATACAGCGATCATTAGCTGCCGAGCTCCCCAAACAGCCCTCGGGTGGTATAAACACATTTTCCAGCTCTGAATTCAGCTCTCACTTCTACAAACAAAGTTCAAAAGGTAGTCCCTGCCGGTTTCATTGTTTCCAGTGGGGACATTTGGAAAAGCCCCTTTCATTGTTGCTGCTCCACCCAAACTACATCTCAAATATTCAGGAAATGATTCTAAAACAGGCCGACGCGCATTGCTCAGCCTGACGTCAATGATTTCAGGAACCTGGCGTTCCCTTAGATGTTATCTGCATTTTCCGTCCTCCTCGTTTCAGAGTTTATTTTAGTCTTGGCAACCCAGGCATGTCATTTTAGTGCAAGGCATTTATATACCAAAAACACAGGCCTTTGATGCGCCGCTGACTTGGGTGGCTGCATGGTGATTATTAAACAGAAGACAGAAACACTTTTCTTAACAGGCAATGTGTAGCGTGGGTACTGAGCACAAATTAGGTTAGCCTCTGCTTGGAAGTCTTTCATAGGATGCAAAAACCGTGTTTCAAGTGAGGATGGAGAGACGCGTTCACTGATCATGGCCCTGTCTTTCTTGCATGTAAGAGGTCGGTGGGTGGGGGAGGCAGCACTGGTTCAAAGGGGGGAGCAGGCGAAGCTATTTGTCACAGACCCTGCTCTTTTTCAGGGACCACACCGCCACTGCTAAATTGATTTAGCATTTTGTGACAAGGTAGGTATTGTCAGAATACCTTTTAGAGGGCCACAGAGCAGGCAGGGTTTACTGCCGAACTATGGGGGCTGTGGCCTTTTAATCCTGCTGTTCCTGAGCCTGACCAACAATGGACACTGAACAGCTGGTCTAAGTACTACCCCTTCAGCACTTGACTCTCAGTGGTAGCACGAGTTGAGCATTTCAAGGCTACTTGGAAGGTAGTTGCAAAGCATACACAGACACAATACAAGTGTGAACAGTAACCTACCTCAACTGATTGCCCAGTCAAATACTCACTTTTCTAATAAAAGTAGAATTTTATATCAGCACACAAAGTACATGAACAGCCTACTAAATAATTTCCACTGTCTCTTAAGGTCGGTGTGCTAGCGTCATCCTGGGCAGAGTCGCAAGTCCCCTCTTCCTTTCCAATTGAGTAGGTTATTCCCCATTTGATAATGGAGGCAGCTTTCAGGTGTGGCTCAACTAAGTCTTCTTCTGGCTATGAGAGTCAATTAGGGAACACCAAGTGTTAAGTTTGTGTAAGTCCCAGGGGAGCCTGGTGGTCTAGAAACAATATAACCTGGCCAAGGGCAGCTCGTGGATTCAGCGAGGACTGGGTGCGTCTTCTTGTGCTCCAGCTTCACATTTTCTTTCAGATTACATGCCGGGTTGCTGCAGTCTCTGAATGACCTGCAGTGGTGCCTGATAACTCCTTCACATCTTCTTGGCTTTTGCAAGTGTAAGCATTAGAGGTGGTCCCTCGAGCAGGTCCTTCCTTGTAGATTATCCGTTGGGGATCCTCTTGGCACAATGTTGTAGGGCAACATGCCTATTCCAATGTCTAATACCGACTTCCCAGATGGCCTCCACCTGGCATGTACGGGTCACTGGGTTAATGCACAGTAGGGGCGCCGCTAAGTACACAGGGTTCATCGACTTGATAATTATAGGAGTAGAGGGCTTAAACCCTGACAATGGTCCCAACTAGACCAGGTGTCTCACACTTTGCTCACCAGGATCCACTTATCAGGATCTCCACTAGGACTCACTTCCTCCAGGCACTATCCTCCTCCTGACAGGGTAAGCTCATCTTGACAGACATGCAGACGGCTGGTGCTCCAGTATACGGCAAAGTGGTCTTGAATTTCTGGGTGATGACCCCCTCAACCATCAGGGAGACCAGACGACCTTGGTCCCCATTCCTGGTTGTAGCAGCTCAAAGTCTTGGCGAGTTTCTCTCCTCGCTGATGGACAGTTTGTGGGTCTCACGCTTCCAATTTTATAGCCCACATTCAGACACAAATGTTATTTAGTGTCTGCATCTTTAAAATTTGTGTTGTGGGTGCCTACTCCTTAGAAGTGCGCTTTCCTCTGTCCTGTTTTTTTTCCAGAGAGACAGTCTGCCAAAGAAAGAGCGTCTGCAATACTGATTGACCCACAACACAGGCCTTGGCAAGACCTATTGACTTTGCCTAGGCTTGTTTCTGTGAACTGCGAACCTTTCTTTCAAGTCCATACATATCATGGCAGTTGTAACAGGTGGACATCAGGAGTCAGACGAGGTCAAAGTCACTCCCTCAAGCTTCAAAAAGCTGTACGTATGGAGTGTACTAGGAACGAATAGTAAGTACATTGCACCAAATGGCAAATACCCCTTCTTAAAATGGGCACTGCCTCTCCTAAAGAGAACAAGAGAGTTGGGAGGCATGTATGTTTTTAAGCCCTCAGCGTCTCTTTTTACACAACAATATCTAATCATCCATTTTAGTCCCAATGTTTACCAGACCTATCAAAGTGCTTAATTTGGACTTTACAGGGAGGCATTTTGCAAGTTAATACCTTGATGTCACATTCTTTACTTCTTGCTAAATGACCTACAAGCTGCTTCTTGCCCTCTCATTCAAAAAAGACCCAGCACATGCTCCAAACTGGCGCCTGTACTGAAGCACACCCTGTTCTATAAAAACAGCCATCATCTCTTCCAGTATGAACAAAATTACCTTCCAACGCACAGAACACATAAGTACAGTCGTTAATCAGTGTCTCTCTGTGATGGTGGTGTGGTCTAGTTTGAAATGATGGCAGAACGTAAAGTGTAATACCTCACGGCACCCTGAGGCATGTTACCTGTACCATACAAGAGGTGATATTGCGAGTCTCTGACAAAATATTGACTACAAAAATATATACCTACCAAAATATCGAAACAAAAATATCGATGACATTAATATCGAGATCCTATCTCTAACAAGGTAAGTACAAAAATATCGAAAAAATATTATCGATGTCAAAAATATCGTTTTTAAAAAATATCGTTTTTTTAAATTAAAAAAACATTGAATATTAACAAAATAATACTTATAAATTGAATAAACATAGTTAAATATAGTATAATATTTAAAATGACTAAATAATGTAATAAAAACTAATATTACTAAAGATATAATACATAGTTTATACTTCATTAATGATACCTCTAATAAATTATTTTAATAACTTATAAATAAATGAATATAAAATAAATGACAAATAAATTTAATACATCAAATAAAAATATAAATAACAATTAATAAAAAGGTAAAACAAATAAAAAAAAATAATACATTTTGGATAGTGTACGGGTTCAAATTACTATTCCCACTCCAGAGAGTGCAACAGTAGGGAAAGTGTTGGATAGCGTAGGGGTAACCATTACTATTCCCACTCCAGAGAGTGCAACAGTAGGGAAAGTGTTGGATAGCGTAGGGGTAACATTTACTATTCCCACTCCAGAGGGTGCAACAGTAGGGAAAGTGTTGGATAGCGTAGGGGTAAAAATTCCAATTCCAATTCCAGAGAGTGCAACAGTAGGGAAAGTGTTGGATAGCGTAGGGGTAACAATTACTATTCCCACCCCAGAGTGTGCAACAGTAGGGTAAGTGTTGGATAGCGTAGGGGTAAAAATTACTATTCCAACTCAAGAGAGTGCAACAGTAGGGAAAGTGTTGGATAGCGTAGGGGTAACAATTACTATTCCAACTCCAGAGAGTGCCACAGTAGGGAAAGTGTAGGATAGCGTAGGGGTAACAATTACTATTCCCACTCCAGAGAGTGTAACAGTAGGGAAAGTGTTGGATAGCGTAGGGGTAACAATTACTATTCCCTCTCCAGAGAGTGCAACAGTAGGGAAAGTGTTGGATAGCGTAGGGGTAACAATTACTATTCCCACACCAGAGAGTGCAACAGTAGGGAAAGTGTTGGATAGCGTAGGGGTAAAAATTACAATTCCAACTCCAGAGAGTGCAACAGTAGGGAAAGTGTTGGATAGCGTAGGGGTAACAATTACTATTCCCACCCCAGAGAGTGCAACAGTAGGGTAAGTGTTGGATAGCGTAGGGGTAAAAATTACTATTCCAACTCCAAAGAGTGCAACAGTAGGGAAAGTGTTGGATAGCGTAGGGGTAAACGTTACTATTCCAACTCCAGAGAGTGCAACAGTAGGGAAAGTGTTGGATAGTGTAGGGGTAACAATTACTATTCCCACTCCAGAGAGTGCAACAGTAGGGAAAGTGTTGGATAGCGTAGGGGTAACAATTACTATTCCAACTCCAGAGAGTGCAACAGTAGGGAAAGTGTTGGATAGCATAAGGGTAACAATTACTATTCCCACTCCAGAGAGTGCAACAGTAGGGAAAGTGTTGGATAGCGTAGGGGTAACAATTACTTTTCCAACTCCAGAGAGTGCAACAGTAGGGAAAGTGTTGGATAGCGTAGGGGTAACAATTACTATTCCAACTCCAGAAAGTACAACAGTTATTTATTTATTTATTTATTATTTTATTTATTTAAAACATTTATAAAGCGCGACTGTCACCTGGCAGGTATCCTGGCAGGTATCCAGTAGGGAAAGTGTTGGATAGCGAAGGGGTAAAAATAACATACTTATAAATAAATGTATTTTTTTAAATAATAAAAAACTATTAAATAAATATAAACCATTTACAAATACCAATACATAATTATTAAAAACATAATTAGCAAAATATATTTAAATAAAAAAAATTATTAAAAATACCATGTAATAATATTTAATTAGCAAATAATAAATAATTAACAATTATATAATTAACAAAACAATGAATTAACATTTTTTTTTCCTTAATTACATTTAAATTACTTCCCACCCTATCCACCTATGAACCCACAACCTGCTACAGAACATAATTATCAATTAAATAAAATTAATTTATAATTCCTACTAATTAATAATTAATTTAACATAATTAAATTAGTTCCCACCCTATTCCCCTATAAACTCACAACCCGCTACAGAACATAATTATCAATTAATCAATTAATTAAAATTAATTACAAATAATTAAAAATAATTACCAGTTAATTAAAATTAATTTATAATTCCAACTAATTAATAATTAATTTAACATAATTAAATTACTTCCCACCCTATTCCCCTATAAACCCACAACCCGCTACAGAACCTAATTATCAATGAATCAATTAATTAAAATTAATTACCAATTATTTAAAAATAATTACCAATTAATTAAAATTCATTTATTATTCCTACTAATTAATAATTAAGGTAACATAATTAAATTATTTCCCACCCTTTTCCCCTATAAACCCACAACCCGCTACAGTACTAAAATACAAAATTACATAAAAATAAATTAAAAACATTATAAATACATAATAATATACACAAAAATAATATAAAAATCGATATTAGTAACATCGAAATTATTAACATTGATAATACTAACATTGATATTTAACACTTCGATATTACTAATATCGATATTAAATCTATCGATATTACTTACCTTCTATATTATGTCCCTTCGATATTTAAACTTCGATATTATTGTATATCGATATTTAAATATCGATATTTTGTCTGCATACCGATATTGCAGCCTCATTCAACACCCTGCACTGGTATGAGCGCAAAGGCATTGCCAAGTATATAATGAATGTGAACAAAATATGTCTGAAAAATCTGACAGAACTATTGACTACTCTTTGCCCCTTAGGAAACTCATCCATCAGCAGCAGTTGCTCTGAGGTTAGACTGTAAATTATCCAAGGGGCACAACATGTCCTTCTGGGGGTAACCAGTGCTGTCCCTTTCGGCTCCCTTTACCTACTTGACTTCGGTGGGTTTTCATCCTTGTATAGTGAGGAAGTGCTTGCCTGAGAAAAGGTGTCTGTGAGGAAAGCCTTACATGTAGTACTCTAAAACATTTTGCTGCATTTTCAGTCACTCTCTCTGAGGGGCAGTCAGTTCTATCAGTATACTATTCTCTTTTAAGTGTCTCAACTTCTCTGTTTTCTTGAGAGTTTGCAAGAGAACGTGGAAGACTGTTCTACAGGGTTGTGATCCTCATGGTGACCCTCTGCAGGAGATGGAAGGGGTTTACCTAGACAGCTGCTTAATGTATGTGGTGATTGTGCTACTGTGCTGTGTGTATTGTGGGGGTGGTGTTTGATTATGTTGCTGGTAAACAGAAGGAGCTGCAGAGTTATATACAATAGGAGGAGCAAGCTGGTCGCCATAACATGCAATAATTTGAATTTGAAACATGTGAACAGTAAATGGGGGCTGGCTGTACCAACAACGCCATTAAAAGTAGTTGGCAGACTTGTTCCTACGTCACTCATGTGTTTAGGTGATGATGGAGGGAAGCAATAGTCCTACACTAATGCCTCTGACCAAACAGCTGTCTTGCTTCCATTTCCTGACTCAGGTCACAAAATGTTAGGGTTTATGGTCACATCTCTTTGTCTCTGTTGGGGTCCTTGGTATCCTTATGCTGGGAAGTTCATGACCACAAGCCCACGGTTGTTTTTCTCTGGGTATCGTGTTCCATTTTAATCACATTGGTTCCTATTCTCTCTCTGGGTACAGTGGTCTATGGCCAGATGTATCAAGATAGTTATTTGCTATTCCCTAATTGCGAATCACAAAGATTCCTAATTAGGGAATCGCAAAATGTCAGGTATGAAGGTGTATAGTACACCTTTTGCGATTCCTAGAGGGTCCCAAATGACCTACCTCATGAATATTAATGAGGTAGGTCGCAATTGGCGACCCCTTGGGAATCGCAAAAATTAGATCAGCAAAACACCATGTATGTGATTGCTTTTAAACCAAGCAATCTTTTGTTTTGTAAAGCAGTCCGTTTTCCTTAAAGGAAAACAAGTTGCTTTACCAAACGAACAATGAAAGGCTTTCTTTTTATTTTTAAAGTACAGGCAGTGGTCCATGGGACCACTGCCTGGTCTTAAAAATGGTTTTACAAACATTCACAAAGGGGAAGGAGGTCCCTTGACCCCTTCCCTTTTGCAAATGGGTTACCCCCTACTTGAAATAGGTGGTAACATGCGAATGTTTTGCGACTGCAAATGCGGTCAGAAAACATTCATACATACCGATGCGATTCGGTATTAGGAAGGGACGCCCTAAACCCGCCCTTCCTAGTACTGAATTGCAAACCCATTTGCAATTCGGTAACAGGTTACAGAATCGCAAAATTAGGTTTGCTGCATCGGAAAAGCAATTTTTGAGTTTACAAACGGGCAGATTCTGCGACTCTGCCTGTTTACGAATGCAAAAATGCTTGATACATCTGCCCCCTGGTCTCTTGTTTGATGTTACACCTCTTATACTTGGCTACCACCAGGGTGTAACCCTACTATATTGTATTTAATTTGGCACACAACATCGGGAGTCAATTTATCACAGGTAGTTTTTCAGTACAATTATATCCGTAGTTATAATTAAGTGTGTGTTAATATTACTATCTAAATATACAAATGTTATATAACATAACCTACAAGGTAGTTATAGTAAGAAAATGGTATCCATAGGAAACAAATTTTTCGTTTTGATAATAACTTTGGCACCATTTGACGAAGCTTCAAAATTTTTTAAAAGAATGTGGCAGTCATGTCAGCTGCTGTCTGTAAAGTTTCTGGGTCATTCATCAAGCTGGGGGCTGAGAAAAGAGGGCGGAGGTCTCAAAACGTGTTTTCCCAATGCAATTTCCCATAAGAATTTTAGACAGGATTACAGCCCGAACGTCTGAACGGAAGAACACCAAATTTGGCAGAAAGCTTTAATCTAAGCGGCTCATTATGATGGCGGAAGGACAACCACTGCCGGGCACCCCTTGTGCGTGGGGGGGTACCTTTTTACTGGGGGTACCCACGGTACCCCCCTGCATTTTCATGCACCAAGTGGCAGGCACCACGTGGTGCCTGCCACGTGGTGCAGGGAAATGTGGTGAAAGCACCTTTAACATTGCGGACGTTCCTGCAGCCAGCAGCACCGCCCACAATGTTAAAGGCTCATGATGTGCCCACCAGTAATGCGGGCGCATCCTAATCGCAATGGTGGGAACACCGCATGTCTGGCAGGCGGTCCCATACACCGCTACGGAGGCGGGAGGACCAAGTCAGCCCGCCATGGTAATGAGCCCCTTGGTCAGGAAAGAGTGCTTTTTGTAAAGTGGTGTAAATCTGTTCAGTAGTTTTGGAGTTATTAAAGAAAAAAGATTTATGTCTATCTAGAGACGCAGATCCATCGCGGATCCATGCACCAACAGCAATGCTGTGATTGCCTGGGGGCCACCTGAGAGAAAAGTTGCAGCTACCATTTTGTCAATCCGGACACAGTTCTCGGGGGTTGGGGTAAATAAGTATAAACAGGATATAGTGGGTCAGGATAGAGGTATCTTGACACCATGGGACTGATGGAGGGGTCTGTGAGGGACCCCTCATGGGCAGGAAATTGTCCAAAAAGGTTTTATTCTTGGTGCATGAAGATCCCCTGACCCACTGCGGTGTTCAGTGTGGCCTTCCGACAGACCCAGACCCCTATACAAAAAACACATACACCCTGTCACAGACACTCTCTCACACACCCACACAACCACTCACACACCCATACAGCCACTCAGAGACCCAGAAAACCACTCACAGACCCACTCAGGCACCCATATAGCCACTCCAAACCCAGTCAGAGACTCAGGGACCACTCACACACCCCTTTACACGCTCATACACCCACTTACTGATCCAGAGCACTACTCATACATCCGCTCACAGACCCACAAAGGCACTCACACTCTAACTCAAACACACACACACACACCCATGGACATACACTCAAACAGCTAGTGACACACCGACTCACAGACCCACACAGCCACTTACACAGCCACTCACACACACAGCACATATTCACACCCACATGTACACACCCACAACTCACACACCCATACAGCCAGTCACACACACATCCAGAGGCTCAGAAAGCCACTCGTACACCCATTCGCATACCCATATAGTCACTACTCACAGACTCACACACCCATGTACACACTTATACAGCCACTCACACACCTACTCAGAGACCCAGAAAACCAAACCACTCACACACCCATTTACACATTCATATAGCTACTCACACACCCAGAGAGCCACCCATGCATCCACTCACAGACCCACTTATGCATCCACTCTCAGACCCACACAGGCACTCACACACCCTCTCGAGCACTCACACACCCATGTACATACTCATACAGCTAGTGACACCCACTTACAGACTAACACTCCCACTCACATACCCAGCACATACTCACAAACACACTTACACACACACAACCACTGACACAACCACTCACACACCTATAGAGCCAGTCACACACCCAATAAGAGACCGAGAACACCACTTGTATAGCCATTTGCACACTCTCACATCCACTTACAAACCTACGGAACCACTCACACATCCACTCACAGGCACTCACACACTCACTCCCACAACCACATACACACTTATACAGCCTATCAGACCGAGCTGCGCTGAGAAGAAGCAAGTCCACCAAAGGATAGCAGATTGCTGTGTGCTATATGTAGATTGTTTAACCAAAATGCACCATTACTTAAGACCCTTGCAGTCATAGCTTCTCTAAACAAACTAGTAGCCCTCTACCATCCCATTTGAGCTGGGTCTACAGGGATGTGAGAATTGAAGATACATCCCAACTTAGCAGGCATTGCACAAATCACTTAAAATTTTTGAATGTCTCTTTTGTCCTACAGTTCTGTCCGCATTCACATAAAGAGACTACTGAAACCTACTGTTACCAAGATGTATATACATTTATATTTATTTATTGGTTTAAGGGGACAGATGTTATCAAGGTACATTATTTGGAAAGGTCACACAGCATTCACAGGAGGTGTTCACTGGACGATTCCAATTGTAGTACATACTGTCGAGTAAGTTTGGACATTAACATCTTCTAATAGTGGTCTTCCAACATATACAGTACAGCCAACACTCCTGTTTGTGGTGAGACAAATCCCTCATGTGCTGCTTTAATTAAATCAGGCCTAACCAATTTATTTATGTCTTGATTAACCACACCCAACTTGTTCCTGTGTAGTTCACTGACAAACTAGTAGGTGAGCCTGTTTTTGTGTGGTGACAGTATTGCACAGTTTATATTCTAGTCAACCTTAGCCTGCAGCTGGATTGCTGTTACTACTTTGCATACCTGTACTGAAGATTTCAGAAATTGATCAGGTGCAGAATTGTTTTTTGAGCTGAACCTTCTTGAACACATATTGAGAGATTGTCAGTCTTCATAACCTTAGTTGACATTCCACGCAATTTGTAATTGTACCACTTAATTTCACCATCTCCCGCTCCCCACACACCCGCACTCATTATCACAGCTATATACAAAAAACCTCAGCTAAAGAGTCCTTTTGCTGGGCCTGTGGGGCATGGCAGCGTCAGCCCCACGAGGAGCCAATCCTGATGCTGAAGCATGACACTCATACGGGTGTGTGAGGGCACTACCTTCCGATAAGGAAGACTCCCTAACTCCCACTTTTAACGAACCAGCCACATCTTTCTTAGGAACAGTTACCCTCCTTGTGTATTCGTACTTCTTCTTGTGGGCAAGGGTGTTAGACCTTTTAATAGCTCCCTGTCCCCTTCTCTTATGTGTTTGATATCAAACACCACATGCTAGGACAGTCAATGAATTGGGAAAATCAGGAAGAAACCAAGCGACTCACCGCATGATGGTAAGGGAAAAAAAGAAAAGAGAAAAAAACAGAAAAGAAACCTGAAGTGGACTACCTGCAGTGTCATCCTAAATAACAGCTGCATTCCCTCAGGCAAATGATTGCCATTTTGGAGTAGAAGACACAAGGAGCAGCAACCTGAAGCCCAGGATCACAAAAGGAGACAGGCACGGGGGGCGTGTCTACGCGGCAAAACAGCATGGCCGCCTGTTAAAGCTTCTCTGAGACCCCTTTCCTGCCGCATCAATCCGCCACACTAATCCGGCCCTACGGTGTCAGATTTATACACCGGAGGTGTAGCGGTGCCTAATACTGCACCTCCGGACCCAAACAGACGTCTGGAGCCAAAGTTGTCCCGTCCGGCGTTTGAGGCCTCCCGACAGAGTGAAGCCCGCTGGTGCCACAAATAGCCACACACTTTAAGCCACTGCAAGTCTGCGCTCCTCTCTGCTGCCTTAACCCTGCACACAGGTCTTGAATCGGTGAGACCTGACCTTGGTGCTTGGATCGAGGACTTTAGCCTGCCACCTGCGGGGTACCAGATCTGCGCAACGGAGTGGCCGCGGTGCCCGGTCCTGCAGCCCTCCACCTGGAAATACGTCGGGCCGGGCCTGTGGCGACTGGCGCGTGAGGCCTCCTTGTTGCGCGATCTGGGCCCTCACGTAAATGTGCCCACCGCAACAAGAACTCAGTGTGCCGGCGTGCCCCCCTATATCACCCGGGGGGGCACAAACTACTACAACAGAGCTCGCTGGTACCGCACACAGCCCTGAACCCTGGTACATCGCAAGACTGCACTCCTCCTTGCTACCTGGACCCTGCACACCAGTCCTGAACTGAAGGGGCCTGACCCCGGTGCTCGGGGTGGGGGCCTAAGCCTGCCATCTGCTGATGGAGTGAGGAGACTCAGAAGGGCCTCTAACTGTAAGTAAAGAGCAACGCTCTCAGTTCGCCCTACTCTCCTTGCGCCTGATGCTGGGGGCTGCATCTAACCCCCTACCCCCCTTGCTGCCCTCTCGCTTCTCCACCAGCGCTGCTGCCACTGATCTCCTTCGCATGTGCTGATATTTGTGGCCCCACACTCTGTGGTATTCCTGACAGACATTTATCACGCCACAATGATCGCCATGGAGTGAGGCGACCCCTTCTGCCGACAAGGTGTGCGTATATCATCACAAGAATCAACAGAATCGACGAACTTGGGAACTACAACCCAGACACCCTTTCTCGGGCGACTCTTGCCCGCAGACTTGTGCTCACGCTCCGGATCTGAACCCAGCAGAACTCCCAACCAGCGCGCTGTTGGCCCAAGGTGCAGGCACAACTCCAAACATGTCCGGTGCAAAGGGCGCGAAATCCACCCAGCAGAGCAGACTTGACCGCTACACCTGCCCAAAAGCGGATTTGCCGGAGGGGAACTGGTGACAGGCAGCAGAGCGGTGCTGAACAAGATCCCTCAGAGCCCACAATGAAGTATTTAATGGCAGCTATTACTGGAGTGTTCACCTCCATAGACACTCTATCCTCAGAAATGACACTGATCAGGGCCGACCTCACCAAGTTTAGGGAAAAAGTCAAGCAGCTGGAACTCACTACCACCTGCCTTGTGGAAGATACCTTGCAACTGCAGACAGACATTAGAGAGCTCCAGGTGTTCTGTTAGCTCGCAGAGGACAAGTTGGACGATTATGAGGGACGCTCGAGCCGCAACAACATCCGCATTCTAGGTGTGCCGGAGAAATCGGAGGGTCCCGCCACTGACCTATTCATCGAAAACTTGATCGTTACGAAATTGCAACCGAAGGGCCTGTCCAAACTTTGAGGTCCATAGGATGGCGGACGGACAAAGTCCGTCCCCCATCCTGTCTGAGGACGGGACCGTCCGCCACAGGTGTGGAGGTTCCGTCCGTGGAATTAGGATGCACCCGCCACAGTGGCGGGTGCATTCCCCATTTTTAACATTGCGGCGGGCGGTGCTGAAAGCACCTCCCTCCGCAGTTTTAAAAATGCATGTTGTGCGTTTCAAAGCATTCAACATGACAGGCACAGCGCGGTGCCTGCCATTTTGTATTTTGAAACGCAGGGGGGTACCATAGGTACCCCCCATGTGCACCCCCCACCCCCCCTTCACCCTGGGGGCCCGCAACAGGCCCCCAAAGCAAGGACCGTATGCCTTTTCGCGGCGGCATTGCGGCCACGGAAATGCATAGCCCCCAGCACATCCTAATATTGCTGGCGGTGTCTGATACACACCGCCATCATATTAGAGCTTTTCCGCCGCGGTCGCAAGGCGACCGCGGCGGAAAAGCGGCGGACGGTTTTCCCGTCTGCCACAGTCCCCCCCGCCATTGTAATATGGCAGGGGGAAATAGGTGGCGGACGGATCGCCACCGCCTGCATGGCGGTGGCAATCCGTCCGCCATCCTAATTGACCCCTTAGTTATGGCAAGAGCGCATAGGGTGTCTGGGGGTCGCCTGAAGCCAGGAGCCCCCCCATCCGATACTGGCCCGGCTGTTAAACTACAGGGACAGAGACACAATTCTACAAGCCGCCAGGGTCGCTCCTCTGATCAAACTAGACAACTTGGAAATCGCCTTCTTTCCCGACTTTACTCAAGCAGTACAGGTGCGTCAACGCTCATTCCTTGAAGTCAAACAGAGGCTATGTGAAAGGGTCTTAAATAAGCCATGTTCTTCCCTGCGCGTCTACGTGTCGAGGCTGATGGGAAAACTCACTTCTTTGACTTACCGGAGGTGGCATCTGACTGGCTGGATAGCTGGAAGGCTTCACTGGATAGGGACTCCAGCGACCATTGAGGCGGACAATCCAACGGCATTGGATAGACTCTTGATAAATTTAAGGCTGCCTGTCCTCTCCACAAATTGAACATAACCGGCGGACAATTGGCACTTGTGACGTCGACCTGTAAGCCAGTGCACTGAAGCAGATGACAGATTGTGCTTTGACTCACTACGACGAAAGACACCTGTAGTTTGTAATGGTAGTAGAGGGGGTCAACGGGGCGCTTAGGCCTCCCCCCTATATCTTCTTTTAGTAAGCTGTTGGGCGACAGGCACTCTGCATTTGAGATGTATGGGTAGTTCTGAGCCCAGAGTGCAGGGGAGCAGGGTGGGGGGTTGTTGGGAGGGGTAACTTTTCATTGTTTAATATTTTTTGCGTTGTCTCGATGGTACAGTCCCTGTTTGCAGCAATAGTTGTTCTCTACGTAGATATCAACGGTTGTGCAGTGGAACAAAAAAAGTAAAAATCTTAAGTTGGAATGTTAATGGGTTGGGGGATAAGATTAAAAGGTGTATGGTATTGCAATATATAAAAAGATTGTCACCAGACATTGTATTGCTTCAGGAAACACACCTTATCGGCAATGCATGCAAGGCTACGCATAGATGGGGCTATTCGATGGTCGCACATGCAGGTTTTGCATCTAACTCTAGGGGGGGTAGGCATCATGCAAAAGAGATCATTCCCCCTTTCAATCACATCCACCTGGACGGACGATCGTGGCAGGTATGTTGGGATCACGGGCACTTGGGAGGGCCGAACAATTACTTTCATGTCAGTATATGCACCCCCAGGCTTACAAGCCACAACATTTGCTGACCTCAGTACTATGCTGCTAGCGCTGCCTGATGGGTACTTAGTGCTCGGCGGAGACTTCAACTCAATACTATCGGGCTCACTAGACAGACACCCCCCTCGCACAATACCTCATACTGAACATTCCTTTTCCAGTTTCCTGGAGGCAATGGGATTAGTGGACAGATGGAGAACATGCAATCCAGATAAAGTCCAACACACCTTTCATTCCGGGGCACATAATAGCCTCTCCCGCCTGGACTATATACTTTTCCCAGTTTCGCGGGTCACGAATATCCATGAGATCCAACGCCTAGCCAGGGGTATCTCCAATCTTTCCCCTCTGTGGGTCCATGTAGTCCTAGACCACACACAAGTAGGACACGTTGCCCCATCAATCCATGTTACCTCAAAAACCTGAAAACATGCAACGACCTAATTAAATCAGTTGACAACTACTTCCTAAAGAACGAACACACTGTTGACTCCCCCCAAACTGGGAATCCTTTAAAACAGTAGTCCGGGGTCAGGCCCTCTCCCTAATAGTGGGATCAAAAGAAGACACAACAAAAGACATCTCCGATGTAGAACATAAAATCTATTTTCTTGAACAAGCCCTTCACACACTTTGTCTAAGCCAGGACGAATACCGGGCGCTGGTCACTGACCATGCCAAAACAATGGGACAGGATAGGCTGGGCCGAATCTACAACTGGGGGGACAAGGCTGGAAAACGAATCGCCTGGCTTGATAAAAAAGAACACACCAGTAGGCTCGTCCCTGAGCTTAGAGACACTGACATGTCCCCCATAACAGACCCCAAGACATAGTTAACCAGTTTGCAAAACACTTTCATCCGGTTTACAGCTCGGTGGCACCACACAATGAGGCAGACTCCTCCGAACTCCTAAGAGACATCTCCCTCTCTGCACTCTCGGACGCTGACAGAGCATTTATGGATAGTGATCTCACCGCTGACAAAATAGCGCTTGCAATATGAGCGCTGCCCCCGGGTAAGGCCCTTGGCCCAAATGGCATCCCGATCAAACTTTATAAGCTCTGTTCAGATAAATTAACCCCTTACCTGAAATCCATGTTTGAGGACAGCCTTGAACAGGGATTGCTGCCCCTAGATCAGAGAATTGCAACCATTGTAACAATTCACAAGGAAGGGAAACTCAAAACAGACTGCGCCTCCTACCGCCCTATTTCATTGTTGAATGCAGAACCTAAAATCCTAGCTAAGGTACTTGCCAATAGACTGATCAAGGTAATAGGGGACCTAGTGCACCCTGATCAATCAGGGTTCATGCTAAGAAGGAACACAGCTCTAAATCTGCGCAGAGTGCACGGGGTCCTGGGCAGGGCACCGACCATACGGGAAGAGGCAATCATAGTCTCCTTAGATGCCACTATGGCGTTTGATACACTTGAGTGGCCTTATCTTTCTGCTGTGCTCGCAAGAATAGGATATGGGCCGAGTTTCAGTCGATGGGTGCATCTACTGTATAGTGCGCCTATGCCTCAATTAGTCGTAAATAACAAAAAATCAGAGACCTTCACACTTATCTGATTGACCTGTCAGGGATGTCCCCTCTCTCCCTTACTATTCGCTCTGGCCCTCGAACCCATTGCAGCATGGATCCGTAGAGACTCAATGATTCGTGGAATGCGTTGGTCGGCGGACTGGGAAGACCACATTTCTCTATATGCGGATGACATCCTCCTGTATCTCACGTCCCCCAAGAGGTCTCTGATTGCAGTATTTGACATCCTGGCCCTCTTTGGCAGATACTCCGGGTTTCGTATCAACTGGCAAAAATCTCTCCTATATGTCCTCTGTGGAGGTTCTCCTCCGCTACCTCGAAAATGCCCAATACCAATAGCCACAGAAGGCTTCAAATACCTAGGTATATTCATTTCCCTTGATCGTTCCTTCCGGTATGCCCGTAACCTTGTTTCCCCACTGCATCGACTCAAATGTGACATCACGAACTGGAAATCACTCCTGTTCTCTCTATTGGGCAAGGCGGCCCTCTTAAAAACGATGTCCCTACCCCGCTTCCTATATGCCTTGCAAAACTCAGCCGACCCTGTCCCTGATTCATATTTCAAACAAATAGAGGGGCTCCAGCGGGACCTTCTTTGGGTGCGGGAAACCGCGTATTGCTTCACCAAAACTTATGCTCGGTTGGTACGACGGAGGTATCGGATTGCCAAAGATTAAAAAATATTACTGGGCAGCATATCTCGCAACAATAAACCACAGCACATATGGTCGCCCTGACGACCCGGGGTTCACCATGGATCGATGGCTTCTTCCAAACGGGACCTACACCCGAGCCTTGTACTCCACACCAGACAGGTTCCCACACTCAGTTAAATTCTGGCATTCTGCAACCAAATCCCTCGGCTGGAACAATAGGTTAACCCTTGCCACACCTCTGTGGGATTCACAAAAATTAGGAAGCTTGGGGAACTCTAAAGGCTTTGACAGGTGGGAGCTAATTGCTATTTCACACATTAAGGACCTTTGGGACACAGGGGGCGTGAAGCCCTTCGACACCCCTCAACGGCAATACGAACTGGCAGAGTCGGAGCGTTTTCGATACCTGCAGGTCCGACATGCATTGCAAACAGTGCTGCCCCGAAACTCCTCTCCACCAGACTTCTCCCCACTGGAAGACAGACTGCTCGATGGCCATTTACCTGAAAGGGCTATTTCCCTAACTTATTGTAAGCTCATCAATAATATGGAAGACCCTCTGCCTTCACTATGAGAAAAGTGGACCGGAGATGGCATTGAATTAGACGATGAAAGCTGGCACATAGCAGTCTCCTCCCCCAAAACTGTTGCGATCCCGGCACGTCTTCGATTGGTGCAACTGAAGATCCTGCACAGAATTTACATAACAGGTCCCCAATTGACACACATGGGTGGGCCAGCGAACAGGTCTTGTAGGCGGGGATGCACCCATATGGGCACATTCATGCACATAATATGGCAATGTGAAGCAATCCAGGAATACTGGCATAAGATACATGAAATAATGAGCGAAATGTTGGAGGTTGAAATCAATATGTGAGACAACAGGGACCCCCTGATAAGAATCAATTTCCTGGGTCAGGGCAATTAATATGTGTAAATAAAAAACCCAGGCAAATTACCAGTACCTGCTAGCACATTAAAGGTGGCATGTGCCACACACGTCATAATAATAGTCAACTACTGTTTTTACATACGGAATACATTTTAATTCCTCATACAAAACATGATATTTGATAAAATTGATATATATTTATGAACACATGATAAAATATTCCAGTATTATAGTATATGCATGATTTCATACACACAACATTAATTACATATAAAAACTATTGGATGGTTTCCTGGCACATGCCACCTTTAATGTGCTAGCAGGTACTGGTAATTTGCCTGGAGGTTGAAATCAAGCCAGAAGCGGCCAGATGCCTCCTTAACATCTGGGAACCTACTGACCTCACCACTCACGCTACACAATGGGTCACGCTCAGCTGCATGGTCGCAAAGAGGAACATTGCTCACCTCTGGGGGACCTCGCATGCACCAACGATCACAGATTGGAAAAAAGATCTTGATTGGTGTATGCTAAGAGAAAAGACAGTGTACAAGGCCTGAGGCTACCCTCGGAAGCGGTCCAAGATATGGGACCCCTGGAATGCATATTGTGGAGGTATATGTACTCAACCCCCGTAATTTTGACTGTGATGATTCCCCCTCCCCATGATTGGAGTAGCTAAGTTGAGGCAGCAGCGGGTCAGGATCCAGAGTCTCTCCAGTAACATCGCTAAGTTTCTGGAAGATGGCCGTCCAGTAATTTGCCTTTTCAGGGCACAACCAAGCCATGTGGATGAACCCTGTGGGGTCTAGACAACACCTCTCCCACTCCGCGGAGTGGCGAAGACCATATCTGTGCAGCCGGAATGGTGTGTAATATACTCTATTGATGAATTTAAAATGTATAAGGCGATGCCACCCATACAGTGAAACTTGTTGTGTGGCCTCGCAACACTAGCGCCATATATTGTCATCTAGCACTTTTTCTAGACCAGTCTGCCAGTCGAGCCCGGCTTTGATGAATATCGATATCATCCTCGACGTTATAGGTGCAAATCCAATTCACATAATTAACCTACAAGACAGATTAAATATCACATTACCTTTACATTTGGCAATGAGATGACTATGTATATAGTATTATATATTGTTTTGTCTATGTATTGATATTTAATAGTGTTATGCTTTGGTATTAAGATTTTGAGGTCATACGCATTGTATTTGGCGTGCAAGGTATGGTTATGTATGGTCGATTTGTGAGTAATGAATTGCAAAGCTGAACGTAAATGGTGAATTTCAGTGGTTTTTTTTGTTCTACCAATAACTGTATGTTAACTCTAGTTAACATACAGGCGCTTATTGGGTCCAGGCTCGATTACGCCAATGCCCTCTTTCTTGGCCTCCCTGATTACCTGGTCCAACGCCTACAGGTGGCACAAAACTCTGCTGCCCGCGCCATCTTTGGCTTGCATAGGCGATCATGAGCTTCTGGGTTGCTGCAGAAGCTCCATTGGCTGCCTATCCATAAGCGGATCATGTTTAAATCCCTTACGTTGATGCACAAAGCCTTGTTTGGCTCAGGGGCCGGGCATTTACGGCGTAGGTTGGCCTTCTACCGCCCAGCCCGCTCACTGCGGTCCGAATCTCTTTTCACTGCCGTGGTTCCACGTGTGCGGAAGGCCCGCACTGGGGGCCGTTCCTTCAGCTTCAAGGCGCCCCAGTTGTGGAATTCTCTGCCACTGGCATTACGCAGTACCCCTAATCTGTTTCAATTTAGGAAGAGCCTGAAGACTTGGCTTTTTAATGTCTAGTTATTTTTTGGTGGATCTTTTTCTCTTTCCTGTATTTGTTTTTCTTGTTATGTTATTACACACTGAGCCGCCTGTGGAAAGCGCCGGGACACTCTTTTAGAGTAGCCGTGCGCTATGTAAACTTATTTTAACATAACATAACATAACATTATTAGTTATTTTTTTAAATGCTCATTATGTTATTAAATTGTATTGTAAACAATACTAACTATAATCTCTCTTTAACTAAAGTTTTATAAAGATAGATACAAATTACCCACTGAGAGTCAAACCTGTGTAGTTATGGTTCAGAATGACTTTTCATCGAAAGGGTATTTTATGTCTGAGGAGGCCAAGACCTTTTGATTTTATTAACATATGTATAATGTACTTACATATAAGGGCTTTCAGCCACCTATCTTCATCGATTGGTCTGTGTTTGTGTCATTCACATTTTGCTTCCACCCACTACTGCATGGGGCTGTGGGTTGGTCAACTTCAATTTGAGTGACAGCATTTTGCTTTCTCACAAGGTACACATCTGCACAAAATCTAGTTCTCTCAGTGCAGAGTTTTTGTTTTTACTTTATAATTACTTTAGTGCTTCCTTTGTGTTTAGAGCCTGATGTGTTAGCTAGCCACTTCTAATGCACATTCCACATTTATCAGCTCCCATCTTCTGCCAATGTTGTTGTAAATTCCTTTGGATTGTTTTGCTTTTCTGACTGCTGCTATATCACGTTATAGAGAACAGTGGTCCCTATTCAGGGAGAATACAGTGTGATAGATAACCATACACTAGAATAGAATGTATGTCTTTTGTCCAGCCGGACAAGAATTTATTTTCATAATATATTTCACAACATACCAGATTGCAACCACTTGAAACTGTTCTGTATTTTCTGCATATCCTTTTACTTTCTTTCCTTCCTTCTTTCTTTCCTTCCTGCTTTCTTTCTTTCCTTTGTTTTTCTTTCATTATTTTTTTGTTTTCTTCTTGATCTTTCCTTCTTTTCTCATTCTTTTCCCTTCTTGATTACCTTCTTTCATTCTTTCTTTCCTTCTCGTGCCTTCTTTCATTTTTTTAATTCAAGACTTCTTTCTTTATTCTTTCCTGCTTTCTTTCATTTATTTATTTTCTTCTCCCTTTCTTCCTTCCTCTTTTCTTCCCTATATACTCCTCTGTCCTCTTTCTTTCCTTCTTTTTTATTCCTTCTCTATTCATTTCTTTCTCATTCTTTCTCTTTTTCATTCTTCCTTTCATTCTCTTCTTTCTTTTGTGTCTCCTTTCTTTCCTTCTCCCTTTCTTTCCTTCTCCTTTAATTTGTGAATTCAGAAATTCAGAAATGTTATCAGTCAGATTTAAATTTTTGAAAACACTGGCTAATAAAGGGTATCAAAAAAATGTTTCCGCCATCTCAAAAATTGCAATTTTGGACAAAATTGTGAGTTTAACAAACATAAAATTCATCAGGACAGAGGAAAAACTATGAGAGGTGTCCAACTCCAGGGGATTGCTAATGGGCACTTAAAGGCAGGGAAAATTGGAGCAAATAAAAGATGTAATAATTTATTTGCCACAAAAAATTACACATTTTGTGGAAAATGTGATCATATGGCTGACTTGTTAACTGGCCCAAATTTCCCAAAATCACAATTCTCAGAAAAATAAAGCAATGTGATTTCAATTGGTACAACAATCAAAGCTATTATTGGGAAAGGCATTGCTGCATGAGTGGGTTGCTGAAGGTCATGGTTGCAGGCTGAACGCTGTGTGCATTGCAGAATGGTTACAAGGCAGGTGTATGCAGTACATCATAAGAACTGAAATACACTTAAAAACAGGGTTAATAATAGCTGTGTCTGGTGATCACAGCTAAACTTTAGGTTAGGTACAAAACCTAAAAAATGAAGAAGTGTACCGGTTATGTTACCCATTGCACAACTCACACCATAATTCATGGACCCACCATGTCTTTCTGATGGCAGACAGATTCAGTTTTTTACATAAGTCTTCAGCAAAGGAGTGTGCTGAGCAAGCTGGGGCAATGAGAGCTAGTAGTGTCTTTGTTTTTATGTTGTTTATTGAATCATACCTTGGTTTTAGCAGATAGATAGATAGATAGACAGATAGATAGATAGATAGATAGATAGATAGATAGATAGATAGATAGATAGATAGATAGATAGATAGATAGATAGATAGATAGATAGATAGATAGATAGATAGATAGATTAGAAGCACAGTTAAATATAAAAAGTAACATTTATTTTAAACCAATACGTTTCAAAAAAGTCTACACACACAGGCCAAAGGGAATATGGGTCCAATTGACAAAGGTAAACTTAAGGCCTGATTTAGATCTTGGTGGATCTGGTCCTGTGGTCACTTTTTTGATGGTTTCACCACCCGCCTACTTGGTAGTAAGCCTGCTCAATTTAGATGTTGGCAGGTCCATTGACTAAAGACCACCCAAGTGCTGGTGACTCTGTCTGATAGTCCTTCCCGGGTCTACAGCGCCATTAGCAAAAGTGGCTGTCGGAGGGAGTCCAGCCTAATCACAATGTGTCTTTCCGTCAGGACAAAAGTGGCAGGGATAATGAGATAGTTGAGTTGGCAGATTCGAAGGAAATTAGGTAAAATGTATATAATTCTTTGTTTCCACTACCATTCCAGTCTTCAACCCCATAGCCCAAGTCAATGCAATACTTCATTTTCCTGCTACCACTTGACCATGACGCTAATCAACTCCATTGTCACCAAGATCAAAGGTACGTTTTTTACACGTCTTACTATGAATCGTGTGTTAACATTTTTTTCAGCCTTGTGTATTTTTATATTGTCCTTACATTCAATTTTATTTTTATGTGTAATGCATTAGTGTTCATTTTGCAACCTATCATTGTCCAACTAACCCATCTGTATTGAAACTTTTTTTTGTGTTGTGGTTGTGAGTGTTTTGTTGGGAATGTACATTCAAAAGTGTGAGTATGTTGTATGTGTGCTATGCTATATTTACAAAAAGGGGCATGGCACATTACATACATATATTTTCAAACCACACACAACTTATATGTGTAGTGACACTTTATAAAAGTAGTACTAAGCAGTCTCTACTTCACCATGGACTCACTCCATCAGGAAATCACTGCTAGGATAACGCCAACACAATGAGGAAATCTATATTGGCTTGGAGCAAACCTGCCAACTTAAAAGCGAAGCATTAATGGAGGTGAATCGCTTACATGATGGTAAACTATCTGTTGAGGCAGATGCCAGTTCAGCCAGCACACATCTTAATACAGTGGGCGGTACTCTGGCAGCTGGACGGGGTACTTGTAACTGCTGGGACAGAGGGACGATGGGAGTCCCACCAAGATCTAAATCAGACCCTCAGACTTTAAGTCTAAGTTTACCTTTGAGAATTGGGCCTTTAGACTTCAGGTCTAAACTTAGATGTGAGATCTTTTTTTAATAGGATTTTATTGATTCATCCACACTTTTACAACATTGATGCAACAGATGGGCGACACGTACCACACAAATTTGAGGAACCAAAACAGCAGTCTCAAGATAACAGTATGACAGAAGAGAGGAGGCTGACCTTAATGATTGAGGAAAGATCAAAAAACGTATGGATAATCAGTGGACTCCCAACCCTACCAGCCACCGCATCTAAATCCATCCCAGCCCACATTTATCTTAAATGTTTCCTTGCAGGATTCCACTTGACAAGGGACAGCTCTAAATTGTAAATATTCAAGAACTGCTTAAACAGGTAATAGCCAGTGGATGGTTCGGGTTGAGCCAAAAACACGCAACCAAAATCCTAGCCATCAGAATTATAAAATAAACAATACCTTTAAACTTCAAGGGTACTTCATACGATGTAGAAATACTTACACAGTGTCTGCTCCCACCATGCCACATCAAAAGTATTCTGAACTAGACCGGCATCCCCAGTTGAATAATCTGTTTGGAGTGTAATATGTATCTTGAAGAATCTTAAAATTATATATTTTCACCCTGGATACATTCATGAACCGATTACTCAACTGGATTGATTCCTTAACAGCATCAGCAGCCACCGATAGTGATAATTTACGAGGCCATTTGGTCCGAATTTAGGATTTATAACATATACTAATCCTCCTTCTTCCATGGGTTCTGTGTAGCAGTTCAATACACCATACATGATTCAACTGCCCTGAATCTTTATCTAGTTTGTAAAAAAAATCCTAATCTGCATATACTTAAAAACCTGTGCTATGAAAATCGAATTGTGTAACTAAATCCGAAAAGGATAGGACCTGATGCCCTGCAAACAGCTGGCCAGCCAACTGAAGGCATGACCTAGACCATTTTACCGATTGTAAATCATTAGAAAAAGATGAAAAATCAGGGTTAAACCATAGAGACGTATAACGAGTGAAAGGGGCATTTGAAAATTTAGCCCTTAAGCTTTGCCACACCTGCAAAAACACCCATGGGGTCTTATAAAGAATACGCTTAAAGTAAGAGGGGTCATAGAACCATACCCGTGGGCCAAATTAAAAATACAAAGACCATAAGTACCAGGTTTCATGATATATCATTACTTGTGACATGATCTCAGAGATAGCAGACAAATGATAGTACTTCAAACTAGGACGTGACCACCTCCCATTATCTTTCCGTAGTTGTAACATCTTTATTGAGCAGCGAGAACGTTTATATTTCCAAATAATCTGGGCCCAAGACGTTTCAACCCAAGAGATGCAAGCAACTTTTAAATATAAATGAATAGTTCTAAATAAATAGCACCTTTTGATCAGGTTACTACTAGTAGCCTGTTCCATTGCTCAAACAAGTGCCTAGAATTAGCCGAAACAGGTGCATAGCTTAATGGCACAATGTCCCTGACCACCAGAGAGAGCCAGACTCCCAGCTATTGTGCTATATCCACATATCTCCTATTACCTTCAGGGCTATGATTACTAAAAAGAATGTGGGTCTTTCATCTATTAAGCTTGAATTCAGAAAGGGACCCAAATATCTGAGCTTCACACTCAACTGCTACCATGGATACTGATGGATCAGAGGTGAACACTGCCATGTCATCTGCATATGCAGTTACGCTGGATGTTGAAACGTTGATCCTCAAAGAAGCCAATTGCCCTAAATTTCTTTAATGGTGCAAATATGTCTCACAATACAGCGTGAATAGTAGTGGGGACAAAGGACATCCCTGGTGTGTTCCCCACTTTATTTCTAAAATTGCAGAGATAAAGCCACCACTGACCACCTGCGTTGACAACTTGTGATGCAGAGCCTGAATTCTATGTCAGGAACCGAGGTGAAGATTATGCTTTAGCACTCTTTGCTTTTTATTACAGAAGCCATTTTTTTGTGTTCAAAGTATTTTATTGTTATTTGTGGATATGAGGAAGTGGGAAGGATGAGTTACAGGGTATTTGACAGTCACAATAGGGAAAATATTTATAAAACATCATAGCAAGTAAGAGAAGACCCAAATATAATCATTCCACTATAGATCTATAGACATATCAGAATACAAGGATAATAATTTAGCTGAACCCCGAGAGAGGGGAGATGTGGAATAGGGAGGGGTAGAAGGGGGAAAGGGAAGACTGGAAGAAAACATCACAAAAAGATACAAGAATAGGTGGAAAGAGAGAAAAAAAGAAAGCAAGAGCGACATGGAAAAGAGAGAGAGAGAAGAGAGAGTTGTCCAGAAAGGAAAGCTGCTGGCAATGTGACAGTATATGGTGCATTTTAACTAGGTGCCAAGAGCAGGAGGTGGGGTTGTGGTAACCTCAACGTAGAGATTGTGGTGATTTTGGTTCAAGGAGCTTTTATTTTTTGCATGCAAAGACCTGAACTATTCCATAGTTTCTGTGATGACTGGTTGGTGTTGGCACTGTTAGTAAGATTATTGTCTGCTTCTTGTGAAGCAGGCCCATGCCCACCATGTGTGGTATGGGAGGTTTTGGAAAGATTTCCATTCACCTAAAATGTTTTTGATTCCTATTGTTAGTAGGAGGTCCAAAAGACTCATGTCTGATTGGTTTAGTTTCAATCTACTCGAGTACGCTTATGGACCTAAGGTGATCAGATGGAAGTTGAAAATTGCACTGATTTCATTCCAAAAGTTTTGGAGTTTGTTGCAATAGAATAGCATATGTGAGAGGAGTTTTGACAATTCTAACATGTGTCAAAATCTAGAAGCCCTACTTGAGGGAGTTTTTCTGAAGACCAATAAGCTGTATACAGTAACCAGTATTTACATTGTAAAAGGATGGGGTGAGATTTTATTTTTAAGAGAGTATATCCAATTTTTTTCCCATAGGAGTTCCTTTGAGGTGGAGTTAGAGGAGATGTAGCCTGCCTCCGACCGTTCAGATTGGATTTCTGATGTGATTTTTTGTTGGTGTTGGTAGAGTTCAGTGACATAAACTGAAGATGCAGCATTAGGCATTGAAGATGGTTTACGAAATGAGGGGATAAGGTCAGAGTTGTGCAAAATAGAGTTTTTTTATCTCAACCTTTATTTTGAGGAAGTTGTGGAATTCGGTGTTTTCAAGGTTATTGGATTTCTGTAGTTCAGCAAATGTTATAGAGGCATTTGGTGGACCTAGGTCTTCGAGGAACAAGATATTATTAGGTGACTAAGATAACCAAGAAAGAGGAGTGCAACTATTTTAATTTTAGAGTAGTTACAAAGGGAACCGTAATATGAGTTTGGGATGTTTATTTTTTATTTTTATTTCTGGTATTTATAAAGCGCGACACTCATCCCGGAGGATATCACGGCGCTGTAAACAGAAGAGACTGCTGAGGACTGTGCTAAGAGTTATGTTTTAGGGAACAGGTGAGTTTTTAGTTGTTTCCTGAATAGGAGGTAATTTGTGGTGTGTCTGAGTTCTACAGGTAACTCGTTCCACCTTTTTGCGGCTAGATAAGAAAAGGCGCGTCCGCCGGTCCTTGCTTTGTAGATACGTTTGGGTTTAGCCAGGGCCAGTTGGATCGATCCTAAATTTCTGTTGGGGATGTAGAATTCGATTTTCCCTTGGAGGATGGTGGGGCCAGTTTTGTTGAGAGCTCTGTGCGCGTGACAGAGTATTTTGAAGGTGGCCCTTTGGCGTATTGGTAGCCAGTGGAGTTTCCTAAGGCATGCAGACGCTGAGTCTCGCTTGCCTTTGTTGCAAACCAGTTTAGTCGCCTGGTTTTGTAGGACCTGTAGACGGGAGAATAGTTGTTTGTTCATCCCCTTGAACAGGGCATTACCATAATCCAGGCGGCTGACCAGTAGGGCTTGGGTGACTGTGCGACGGCAGTCCAGAGGTATCCAGGGAAAGATTTTTGCCAGGAGTTTAAGAATTGCGAAGCCTTTGCCCCAAAGTGATCGGATGTGGTCCTTCATGGATAGTGTATCGTCCATGATAATGCCCAGATTTCTGGCATGCTGTTTTGGGGTGGGGGCTGACCCCAGTGATGGTGGCCACCATGTGGCATTCCATGTGAGTTTGGCTCCTCCAAATAGTAGGATCTCCGACTTTCCGGCGTTTAATTTTAAACAGTGGTTTCGCATCCATTCCGCCATTTCGGAGAGGCAGCTGTGTAATTTTTTCTTTGTTGTCTCAGCCTCTTCACCCATTGTCACCATCAGCTGTGTGTCGTCGGCGTAAGAGCATATGCCGATGCCCCACTTTCTTCCAATGTCAGCCAGAGATGAGACATAGACATTAAAGAGAGTGGGGCTCAGTGAGGCTCCCTGTGGGACTCCACAGCTGATGGGGTAGGGTTTTGAGTGGTATTGGCCCATGTGCACTGCTTGGGTGCGTTTGCTGAGGAATGATTTAATCCATCTCAGGGCTGTGGATTGTACTCCTTTACTCCAAAGAGTGTTTAGCAGGCACTCATGTGCCACCGTGTCAAACGCCGCTGACAGGTCAAGCAGTATCAGGGCCACAGATCCCCCTTGATCTGTGATGCATCTGACACTGTCCGACACTGCCAGCAACGTTGCCTCGGTGCTATTGTTGGCTCTAAAGCCGGTCTGGGAGGGGTCCAGGAGTGAATTGTCTTCCAGGTATCGGGACAATTGTGTGTTAACTAGTTTATCCAGAGCCTTGGAAAGGTAGGGGAGTTGGGAAATTGGCCTGTAATTCTCCGGATTAGAAATGTCGGTTCCGGCTTTTTTCAGGAGAGGGGTTACGGATGCGTGTTTCCAGGCTTCCGGAAAGGACGCGGTGGTGAGTGATTGATTAAAAAGATTAGTGATAAAAGGGCAGAGCGTTGGTGCAATTTGTGAGAACACGAAATGGGGACAGGGGTCCGCGGGAGAGCCAGATTTGATTGTCTTCAATGCCGATAGTACTTCATCGTCAGTAAAGGGTTGAAAACTCGTTAGACGTGGAGAATTGTCGTCGTCTGGTTGGGTATTGCTTTTATCCGTTGTTGGAGGATACTTGTTGGGGTTGTCTGGTGAGATGGGGGTATTGGGGAGGACGAATGTGGAGTAAATTTTGTCAATTTTTTCCGTAAAGAAGGTGCTGATGCGCTCGCAGGCCTCGGTTGAGGGGGTGAGGGTTTGTGATGTACTTGACGGATTGTTGAGTTCTTTCACTATTTTAAACAATTCTTTTGCGGAATTGTTGCTGTCGTGGATTCGCTGGGTGAAGTATGCTTTTTTCGCGTCTCGTATTGCTGATATATACTGTTTTCGTTTGGTGACATAGATTGCTCTGGTTTCTGGGTTTTTTGTCTGTCTCCATCGGTGTTCATCCTTTTGGCATTCCTTTTTGAGTCCCTTGAGGAGGGGGGTGTACCATTTTTCCCCAGTAGTTGTTTTTTTCTTAGATTCCCGCATGGGGGCAATTTTGTCTAACGTCTCTCGAATTCTAGTGTCTAGAAGAGTGACATTGCTGCAAATGGGAGAGTCATCCCGCAGGGTGACGTCTGTCTCGAGGAAGTGGTCTTGGAAATTGGAGTCATTAATTAGTCTCCAAGCTCTGTTGGCAGTGAAGGGGGTGAGTCTCTGCTTCAGGCGTTTTCCGGGGAGCTTAAATGAAAAGGATAGCATGGAGTGGTCCGACCAGGTCAGGGGAAGGATTTCCTTTATGGTGGTTGACTTGATGTTGGTGAAAAGGAGATCTAGAGTATGCCCTGCTAGGTGCGTGGGGCCCTCAACCCACTGTTTGAGTTGTAAGATTTCCATGTCATATTTTAGTTGCGAGGAGCCGGGGGCAGTTGTCTTTTCATAATGGACATTGAAGTCGCCAATGACCATGTAATTTTTGTGTTTTAGGCAAAATGGTAGCAGTTGATTCAGTAACTTGGCACTGATGTTAGCTTGCTGCCCTGGGGGATTATAGACGACTGCACCGGCTAGTATAATATGGTCCTCGAGCAGGATTCGGAATGGAAGTATTTCGTGTTCGGGGTCAGCAGGTATCGGTTCAGTAAGACATGTTAGGTTGTCTCTGAAAATTACGGCGACTCCACCTCCTTTTTTTTTGCTTTGTCTATTTTGTGTGATTATTTTGTATTCAGGGGGAAGGGCGTTGGCAAGATCCGGTGCACTGGTGTCGGATAGCCAGGTTTCGGTGACAAAGACCAGGTCAGGGCTTCTGGATGTTAGCGTGTCCCAGATGTCTAAAGCATGCTTAGGTAGAGATCTGGCGTTAAAGTATAGGCATTTCAGTTCCATCTGATTGTTGGTGGGGATTATGTGGAGATCGGTTAGAGATTGGCTCATACTGGACCATCGGCACAAGAGGCAGGAAATGGGTCCATGGGATAGTCCGGGGCCGGTTTGGATACATTGGTGGGGTCTCACTTCCGTGGTGGCTTTGTTAAGGGCAAGTAATTTGCTTTGTGTATAGCAAATTGGTTTGTGTATGGATAAGTTCAAACCTGCAGGGGGTATGGCCCCTGGTCCCGGTCGGTCACGGACGGGCGCAGACGGGCTTGCCTTAGGCGCGCCTTCGGCGCGCAAACATGGCGCCCGCTGCGCTCGCCCGCTGCGCGACCGAGGATTACACATGATTTATGCGCGAGTGTTGTGGGGGCGTGGCTTCAAAGGGGCGTGGCCTCCGCTCGTGGTGGGAGGGCGCGAGGGGGAGAGTTCGTGTGTCGTCAGCGCTAGCTCCGCTGTGAACACAACAATTTCCGGTAAGTGCAGTAAAGACACAAGTGGTCTGTGCTTTAAAACAAGTTAAACAGTGACAATAAATTTTAAAAAACGGTCTGCCTTACTCCCGGCTTCCGCCTCAGGAGTCTGCTTTTAGTTCTGTTTGCTGCCCAGACTCTGCGCTTTTTATGCGCGAGTGTTGTGGGGGCGTGGCCTCAAAGGGGCGTGGCCTCTGCTCGTGGTGGGAGGGCGCGAGGGGGAGAGTTCGTGTGTCGTCAGCACTAGCTCCGCTGTGAACACAACAATTTCCGGTAAGTGCAGTAAAGACACAAGTGGTCTGTGCTTTAAAACAAGTTAAACAGTGACAATAAATTTTAAAAAACGGTCTGCCTTACTCCCGGCTTCCGCCTCAGGAGTCTGCTTTTAGTTCTGTTTGCTGCCCAGACTCGGCGCTTTTTATGCGCGAGTGTTGTGGGGGCGTGGCCTCAAAGGGGCGTGGCCTCCGCTCGTGGTGGGAGGGCGCGAGGGGGAGAGTTTGTGTGTCGTCAGCGCTAGCTCCGCTGTGAACACAACAATTTCCGGTAAGTGCAGTAAAGACACAAGTGGTCTGTGCTTTAAAACAAGTTAAACAGTGACAATAAATTTTAAAAAACGGTCTGCCTTACTCCCGGCTTCCGCCTCAGGAGTCTGCTTTTAGTTCTGTTTGCTGCCCAGACTCGGCGCTTTTAATGCGCGAGTGTTGTGGGGGCGTGGCCTCAAAGGGGCGTGGCCTCCGCTCGTGGTGGGAGGGCGCGAGGGGGAGAGTTCGTGTGTCGTCAGCGCTAGCTCCGCTGTGAACAGAATGTTGTGTGTAAGCATAATCCAATGATTTGAGGCTCAAGACGATGCTCTCGAGAATTGAGTGGGAGTGATGTAGTGATACAGCTTTCATGCTGAGTAAAGAGATTAGGGTGTATGGTTTTACCAATGCTTCCTCAATAAGAACCCAAAGTTAGGTTTCAGGTGTTGTAGGAAGTGACAACCAAATGGCCTGTTTGATTAGAAACTATTGCATAGGAAAGTTTCAAGCCTATTAAGGACATGGAGGTGAGGATTATGCTTTAATTCTCTTTGTTTTTTATAACAGCAGCTGTTTTTTAACACATTTTTAATCTTATAAAAGTGAAATACTACAAGTTCCACTCCTCTGTCAATTTAGCAGTGCAAAGAGTTACAGAACATGTGCAAATTTCTACACAAAAAATGAATGCAGGATATTATTACATGAATACATTGTAAAGAATTACAAAGATGCCATTCCAAATGCACCTGCATGGGAATAATTCTTGTTACACATATAAATGTTTAAACATTAGAATGCACATACACATTCAATTTTATTAGCCTCACAATGAGACACATTTTTACACATTAACTTCCTCTGTCACATTATTATGTAAATATTACACATATATTCATTAGTCATATTCTATACACATAAATCTTCACGTGGAATACTTTAAATATGCAATACTTCATTTTCTTTAGTAACATTAATCACACAAAAAACAATTCCAGGTGCTGGCTAGGCATGATTATGATGAACTCATACAATAATATCTCAGAGTGAGATCAAAATTACACTGCTCCAACTGTCCTATCTTTTTATGTGAGGAGACTCTGCATTCATGGAGAGACTACTGGTAAAATACCTTTGTGAATGGCAAACAATCATAAAATTACACAAAAGTGTAAATTTCCCTTTGTGAATCTGGTTTGTGTTTTGCATAAACAAGTGAGAAAGAGGGTGTTCATCAAACACTCGAAGTCTTTTTCATGAAAAATATTTACTTCTACACAATTAAACGTGGTGGGGGTGTATTATTAAAAATATGCACTGGTGCTATCTCAAGGGAGCGTTCCGCCATTTGCACAGGTTTAATGCCCCATGCAAATGAGTAATCACACTGCCTGTGCAACAGCACATTATTATAGAAGCGGGAGCACAGGCAAAGAAGCAATCAAAAGTTGTGCTGGCTTTGTCCACAAAGAGTTGGTGCATCGTTGATGCACCCCTCAAAATTGCCCCTTAGAAGGGCGAATGAGGTTCTTATTTGTATTTATTTGAAAAGTTGTATGTTGCGCTAGCTAGACCCGGAGGTATCAGAGTGCTTTATGTGAGATAGGACATTGTTTCAGAACATTGTTACATAGTTACATCAGTTACAGTTACAGTTGCAAATACCAGTATATGCTTAGGAGATAAACATGAGCTTATACAATAATATAAGATATTAGCGCGTAGCATATCCAAGACACATGTCATATGAGGAATGGAAGGAAGTAGGGGAAGGTAGACAGGGGAGAGGAAAGCATACAGAGTCAGGTAGATCTGGAGGGGGAAAGTACTCCTGGGGAACAAAGCAGTCAAGACAGTTGAGGAGAGAGACAGATAAAACTGTGAAGAACCGTGAAAAACGATGTACGAGGTCTGGCTGGGTAGATGACGGCCAAGGGGGTGACCCAGAGCCAGACTCTGCTATAGCTGCATAGGACAGCTCTACCGGGCAGTGGGCAAGGGTATTCTTATTGACCCTTCAGTCATTCCTCAAGGCATGCAGAGTAACTCACTTCAACCGCCTGGATGAGCATCTCTGATCCCCTCCTCAAAGTGATCTGCTCTTGACAATAGTGGATTGAAATTGGCCGAAGCAACAGGTGGAGTTTTAGTTCTGAAATGTAAATATGGAGTTGAGGCTGTAGAAGAGTCCCTTGAGCTTTACTGGGTCCAGGCCCCTGCCTTGTCCCTCAGTCCTGCTAGTCTGAGAGCAGAGATAAACCAAGGACAGCTATTGACAAAAAAGATCAAACATTCTAGGCAGTATTGAGCCTTCCCTCCAGGACTTTGTTGACCACCACCAGGGATGAGTTTGACGTTACTTCTTCAGAGGACGAGGCTGCTTCAGATTTGTCTGTGGAGCAACCATTCTATTCTATTCTAGGCACTTCTAAAGCGCATGGCTACCGAACGGGCAACCAAAGCTCGGGATCTTACCAGGTTCACAATCATTTTATACTGGATGAACAGAAATATTTTAACAAGACAAAGCTTTTGCATGATTTTCAGTCGATGCCGTGTGTTTCCACAGTTCTTTGGTTAAAGTACATCCAGAACGAGCCCTAGGTTCTCAACTCCAATTTTTATAAGATTCTGCCAAGGGGAAATTAACAAGACTGATCTTGCTGGTGCGAAAGAGGTTTATAAAGAAAGGCATTGGAAAGAACCGTCGAAAAAGCAATTGGGAGCTCTGATGCCAGAGAACGCCTTGTGTATAGAGTGGGTAGAGTCTGGATACTGGATATCCAAAATCTGTTATCCTCTAATGTGAAAACTGTACATAAAAGTTTGTCTCCTTCAGTGTCACTGACAGACATGTGGGTGGGTGAAGGCGCGTGGTGAAGTCAGATTCTGGAACATGAATTCTGTGAGCTCCTGGGCGGTAGATCAATGCAGAAAGCATTGATTTAATCTATTTCAGTATGGTCCATGTAAGAAAGTTTGTAGAACACCTACCTGTCTTTTGATAGTCTAAGTACCATGGGGTGTAGAAGGTGGTGTCCGTGATTAGCCTGCTCCATGTATCCTGCAGTGGTGTGCACCCTGGCACATTTCATAGAGTGGGCTTGGAAGCAGCAGACACAACTAACAGGCAATAACAATACTAACCGTTTTGGCTTTTGTGACTTTGAAAGAGATACTTAAGTTTGAAACTAAAACGAAATGGTTGTAGCGCAGCTATACTTTTGTGAGCAGGATCCAGTCTTCCGCTGGCTGCACTGAAACAAACGGGGAGAGAAGCACAATGTCTGCCCAACAGCCAATCACAGTGGTGAGAGTGGGCAACAACTGGTGGGTCTTAAAGAGACCACTTACAGGAGCCAACAACCCCCCCAAACCGCCTCCCCCCCAGGGACTCCAAAAAGAGAAAGTGGACGGTAGCAAAATGTGCTTGACGCAGATCGGCGCTCGTCATATAATATATAATGCTAATAAGAATATTACATTCTAATTATATAGTGATCCATTCTGCCCTTCTGTGCAGACGTCCTGTAATTAACACGTGATACCATTACTCACTTTCATTTTACTTAATTAACCAATCTCAGAAGAATGGAGGACTGCGTCAACCTTGGCATGAATCAAACTCATCATCTTTTTTAACAGTGAGTAAACCACTAAGCTGTTTTACTACCATACAACTAATGCCTGCTTAACTACATTCTAAAGCCGCTACTTCTCAGCAAACAACATTCGAATCTGCTCGTTTAAAATAAATTTACATTTGTAGTATTAGACTAATAACCGGCGCCGTTTAGTGTGGAAGCAATCGTAGATATTACAACAGGCCTTGTACAAAAAAATCAAACCTTTAAGTCTGCAGAAACATTTTTCGCGCTTTATACGTGCGAATTAAGTATTGTTTCATTTCGCACTTCGGCCATTTTTATGTGCCTTAAATAATGACTTATGAAGCTCTCCCTCTTGCACTTCTGCCACTCATAAGTGTTATCTGTAAATAACAGGTGTGTGTTGTAATGTATTCCTTATGTGACACACAGTTCTTTACTTTAACTGGCCTATCACACAGAAAATAACATTTTAAGAATTAGAGCCTAATAGGTTCAAATCCATCCTGCTTCCATTTTATAGGAACCCAGGGAAAAGGAGGCAAAATGTCTAATACCACAGCATATGACACTGTTCCTTATGTAGGGCGCCTTAAGGGGTGTCTGATACAATAAAGCACTGCTGAGAAGAACACGTATTATCTTTACCAAATGTATTAGGATTTAACCTACCAACCTCTTCTCTGCCTAGACATGTCATCAGTAAGTGTTCAACTCACTGACTCATCCAATCAAAGCATGACCATACTGTGCACCACCTTAGGATGCACATTCCAACTCAAATTAATTCTGCACACTAGTCTGTCTATTCATTCATTCATTAGAAACTTTATTCGGTTATTATCAGTTAAAACAACCATAAAAGTACAATAAAAATTACAGTGAATAAAAACTACAGTCAAAGATTACAAAATAAAAGTAGGACATCAGCCAATCATTGCTTAAAGAGAGATTCTCATATACAAATATATACTGTCTATTCAAGAAACCTAGCTACATGGACACAGAAAGGTGGGGGCCACAGCTACACACTTCGGGTAAACGTGGACAAATGGGAATGAAGCGACCCTTGTAGAGACAGCCTGCAGCACTGCATGCACCCTATTAGATGTTGGGTTACTACTAGTTGACTATGGTGTGAGCCCTGGTCAAGCAGCAACATCCTATGGAAGGGGGAATCCTCACAGTAGTGAAAAGCGAATTTAGGAGATTTTCATTACCAGGACATGTAAAACTTAAAGTTACATGTCCAACCGTTTATTTACTCAATACCCTGACCTTTGGGCTGCATAGGACAACCTTCAGGGGTTTCTTATGTGTAATACAAGGGAAGTTTAAGGCTCGGCAAGGGGGTTTTAATGCCAAGTCGACATGGCATTTGGCAGTTGTAGAGTGCCAGGCCAAGACAGCATGGCACTCTACAAAGGACTTATAAGTAAATTAAATATACCAATTAAGGATTAGTCAATTTCACCACATTTTAGGGACTGAGCAAAAGCACTTTAGCACAAATTAGCAGTTGTAAAGTGCACAGAGTCCTAGGGCCAACAAAAGAGAATTCAGCAAAAACACAAAGAAATTGGATGAGAAACACAAAAAGTTTGGGAATGGCCCTGAAGTGAGGGCCAGGTCCAACACACCCACTGATCAAACTGTGCATGTCCACACAAAAAACACACCACTCTGCAACAGGCCTATATTGCACTGTTAAAATTTGACAAATGGAAGTGAAGAAACTCTTTAATGCCAGGATTGGCATAATGGATCAATCCTCTGCTATAGCAATGACCAACTTGAGATATGCTTTCCAGAAAAAAAAATCTGTGCTAAATTCAGCTGCTTCCTGACCATGGAACTCTCAACATCAAATTCAATATTTTTTTTTGCCAATATATAAAAAGAGAGGTCCACCGGGGACACCCACAGTTTCATTACCTTTGCTTTCAAAGTTCATTTGCTTTTGCTCAGAAGGTTTATGTTGTTATTTTTAGGTAAATCGTACCAAAGAGAAGACATTTTTCTATTACAATTAATAGGTGTGTTTTTATAACTGATCATAATGTATAAAAAATGTATGACAAAGCAGTTATTATTGAGTGACCACAGAGACATGCTTCGTACCTCCCGACTGATCCTGCATTGCCCGGCTCGTCTACCACAGTCACAGGGCCCGATTCACCGGTCATGCTCTCCTTCAGCGCCGATTCAGGCGCCGCTTGGTTTCCGGCGTGGACACTGCTCCACTTCCACCATATCGAGGACCAAACTGACCAGCTTCTCTGGCCGCTCTGTTTAACTCACCGCAGGTATCTCCCTGCCCGAGTGCGGCACTAGACTGATATCCCGGACGGGGTACCAGCACTTGTGTTATTTTGGACGTATTTTAACGCAGCAACTATCGGTTCAACTGACCAGCCCCTTCTAGCCGCCTTGTCTATCTCACAGCAGGTCTCCCCCTGCCCGAGTGTGGTACCAGGCTGGTATTCCGGACGGGATACCAGCTTATTTTAGACATGCTTCTGCCGCAGCATTTAGCGCAACAGGGATTGGCTGGCTGCCTGCTGACGGTCACCCTCACATCTCCGCAACCATTGCCACCTACTGGAGCCTTGCAAACTTCCCAGACACTCGTTCCATCGCCTTGTCCTGATGAGATCCCACTACCTCTCTCAGAGATCAAAACGTCGGTCGACACACGTCTCTAACTCTATATTACAATTTGTATCACATTGTTGAGTATGAGATGCTAACTGATTGTGACTTTTTTCATTTATATTTCCACAAACATAAAAGTCACCTTTTTTAAGTCACTTGCCTGTGGTAAGGAAATCGGCTGATTTCCTTTTACCTCGTCACGGTCTGTTCACTCAACTCTTGTATAAATTGTGCCGTAAATCATTGCTTGATACATTTTTCTATTCTGTTGATAAACACGTATACACCGATTGTTTATTGTAAAAATTGTGCTATTGTAATGATCCTACTTGTATGGGGCCCTTGTTTTTCCTTACAGAGACACATATGTCAAAGAACGGGTTTAAAAAAATTCAACTCGTTATTTACTGATGTCCACAGATTTTGAGACTGAGAAAACGTCTCTCTCAATAGTTATCTTAAGTATTTTAGGCAACCACATTTAAGTCACCTTTGGCCTTCCTCTATTTGGATTTTTCTGTTACCATTTCCTGTGAAAGCCTTCCTACACTCACCCTGGCCAGCTTCTGCAGAATCAGTGCTATTTCAAACATTTCCTGCTTCCTTGTAAATGGTGAAGATATGAGTAGGGTGACCAACCGTCCGTAAATTTCACGGACTGCCCGTTATTTTGGCCCCTTGTCCTTTGTCCGTGAGCATTTCTTTCACAGACGCCTTTTGTCCGTAATTTTGGGGATGGCAGCAGGTTGTGCCAGCTCGAACTTCTCTGAGGCAGCAGCAGCCCCTCCCCGACCTCGCTCAGTCTTTGTACGGGTTGTCATTCTGATCTGGCTGATTATCACCTACAGAATGACAATGGGCCAGAGGTGTAAGGAAGCACGGGGTTGGGGGGTGGGCGTGGGGAGGGTGTCCGAAAAGTGTTTCATGGCCCTTCCTTTGATCTGTGACTCGCAGATCAGCACAGGGCAGGATAAAAACAAGTAAATAAGGCTAGAATAATCACTGTAACACAGCATGAGTGTGTGGGAGGTGAGGGGTGCAGAGGGGCAGGGGGTGCCGAAGTAGCCAAAAGGGGCGACAGAAAGAAAATTATGATAATGGTAAATAAAAAAAAGCGCAAGGCAAATAGAGGGAGAAAGCTAAGGAAGAATAGAACGCAAATACTGAAAGAATGCTGGAAAGAAAGAGAAAGATTTAGATTTAACAATGGAAGGAAGGACAAGAGGATGACCAAATGGAAAATGGAACACAAATGAATGTTAATGTGGAATATGGAAATATGAAAAGAAAATGAAATATGATTTTAAAGAATAGAGACTGAGACTAAATGAAAGGATACACAGACAGAAAGATAGAAAGAAAATAAATGGAGGATGTAAAGAAGAAAGTAGATGACAAAGGTGAATAGAAAGAAGGACATAAGGAAAGAAGGAAAATTTACAGACGGAAAGAATAAAAGACAAACGTCAATATAGGTAAATGCATTTTTTGACCAACTTTCTTTCCTGCTGTAAAAAGCAAAATCCTGCATTATTTTTGCAAACTTTTATCAGGAGAACAATTTTCACAGACTTCAAAATTAGAGACCAGGATAGCTCACTTTGCTCCTTTATTTAGTGCCATATAATGTGTGGGTATTTTATTTTTCTGGCTACTCCCTTGTAATGGGCCCTTGTGTAGTTACAGCGCCTGGCGTGCCGTCCTCTGCATAGGCCTAGGGCACTGCATGCTGCTTTTGTGAAAGAGCCATGCTGGAGAACTAAGCTACATTTTGAAATATCCGACAGGATGAAAGGCAAAGACTTCTGACGTACTTTGCACTACTGCAATTTTTGGGCCATAACAAAAATGTCTCTTTAACTCAGGTAATTAATTTATCCCTTTGAGAGATCTGAGGTTTCACTAATCCCGATTTGACTCATCGTAAAGAAGCATAGAGGCATAATGAGCCTCTTGTAAGGCACAAAGTGTAACATGCAGAGTAAAGTATTTATTTGTATGAGAATTGTAAAGACAACCCCCACCACTATGTTATGTGTTATATCCTCAGTTTGTATTTCCGGGTCACTGGAATTGTGCAATTGTGCGGCTTCAACAGTTTTCGCTTGATGAATGGATTTGTCACATGTGCCACATAATCCATCATTAGCTGAATATATCTGAAGATTCTAATTTAAAAACAGTTGCTACCTCAAATGGTTAAAAAATAACGAAAAGGGCAGTGATGTATTGCAAAGGCCCTTTTTAAAGGTTGACTGGTCACCTTCCTTTGCTATTTACTATATTTGGGTGTTATACAGGTACTAATGAGGTGCAATCTATGACCAGAAAGTGTTGAAATGTACACAAATGAGAAAATAATATGGTAATACTATGACATAATTTGCAGCATTACGCTGCATAAATTCCCTTTTCTTGAAAAAATAATGTATTCAACCCTGCAGCATAATTCAGCCCTCCCTGCTCCATAATTCCAGTGACCCTGCATATAGTACCGAACAGTATGGATGCCTTGTGACTCCTACACCTTGTAGTCCTCCTTGCCTTAAGTAACATTTCCTATACATTGGTTTACATACTTATATGAGTCATTGTCTCTGAACAATAAGTGTGTGAGCTGAAGCGCTCAACACCCTACATTGGGTGGAGCAGCACCGTAAAATAAATGACACACATGAGCGAGGGTCTATATAGCGATGAGGGGCACCATGGGAGGTGGATAGTGAGGGAATCTATGCCGAGGGAGGTCTTTGGTGAAGGAGCGTAATGAAGGCTGAAGGTCTCTGCATCTCCTGCAGTGTGGGTGGGACAACATTTCAAAGAAACCCCAAACTGTAAACAAAATATCATATGAAATACCACAAAAAGAGCTGCACAGTTGCTCAAAGCTGTGCACATACCAAAATGATGAGGTGCATGATTGTCTCAACTTAATATAAACTTATTTTGACATGTATTTATGTTGGTTATCTATTTACTTACTTATACACTATTGTACGACCTTCTCTGATGTGTCTGAAAACGTACATTTTGTCCCAAATTTCTGTCCTGAATTTTGACCTGCTGTCCAGAATTTTTGTCCTGAATTTTGACCCTTTGTCCTGAAGTTTTACACTCACTGTCCTGAATTTGCACCTATGCCAGTTGGTCACCCTAGATATGAGCCTTTTGCACAAACTACAGTATTGAAAAAAGTGATGGGTGGAATGCTTGAATTAATATCAGCCACTGGTAATTACTTGGGGGCCGCATCCAAATGTATCATTATTTTGCACACCATGCCTTCCCAGTTTGGACCCAGCCACATGCAAATCAGTTCTGACCCTGCTCCAATGGGAAAAGTCCAGCCTGAACTGTCAGCCCAGATTGTCCGTGAACTGGGACACAAGCGACACAAATCCGGTTTCGCCCTTTCCAGGGCTCTTCGGTCGGGTTTAGCTTGTTTCCATGCTTTGATTGTACACTTCAGTTTAGCACAAACTGAGCAGTTTAATTCTAGCAGATCCTCTCAACTTGCACAGCAATTTTTGTTGCCTTCCTAAAGACAGTTTGGCTGTCTCATATCGCTAATACAATCTACATTTAGGAATAAAAGGCCAGCATACCGCAGCAAATAGTTGCTATATCGTTCACTGGCAGTTTGCCCATATTTCTCACCCATTTGTGAACTATAACTGTCACTCATGAACTCTGGCGCTTTGCCAATGCATGCATGGGAATGTAGCCAATTCACAGGTGCAGCTATCAGGTGCGGTTTTCATTGCATGCGTGGACGGTGAAGCACCCATTCTTTTTCATGGAGTGCGCATTGTGAGGCTTTGTGTCAAATGTCCTTCGTAATAAAGGAAATGCAGGGCTGAGCTGTGCTGCATATAACCTAACATCGTGAAAGGCATCTGTACATTTGAAAGATTTAAACATAATACAACATGCTTTGAGAGCTAAATATTTAAATTTTGACTAAATAAACGAATGAAATGTCCGGGCCAAAATTCCTCTGACTAGAATTGACAAGCATCGAAAGTATTTGGCAAATTCACTTTATCTATTTCAGCTGTTCTTGATCTTTTAACATATAGATGCATGGGAAATTCTAATCTAAAATTACTGCTGCATTTTACTTGGTAAAAGTTGCAATGGTTGTCTTCTTTCTTATGTTTATGTCATTCAATTCGTAGTTGTATAAGAAAGAGTGGCCATCTTTGATTAGTTTGCATTCCAGTCCAACGAAAGAACAGCTCTACAAGAACGTTTCTGAAAATCTGCTTTAGGTATAATTTGGCAGTAAGAACAGATTAATTCAATTATTCAACAGGTGAAACGTTTAGTTCCAAACATCCACAAAAATATAACATACGAAACTCTTTTGAAGGCATGTTTCATAAATATTAATAAAACGTACCCAGAAAAAGTGGTAAATGGCAATTTCGAAAATCATTACCAGTATGCTGGCACATTGGAAATTACATTGGTTTTGAGCATACTCAATCCAAAGATATGTCTTATCAGGGGCCACCATAAAAAGACTCACTCAGAGCCTTTCGGTGAAAGAAAGTTGTAACCATTGTTTTGCCCAGATCATGTTACCGAGGTAGAGCGTTGGGAGATGAGCATGCCCGGAGCCATAGTCATTCGTCGGTTCCACAGAATTGAGGTGTGATTCAGAGTTTGTTGACGAGTTTTTCCTCCAAAAGTGACCTCTACCTTTAACTGTCTGCAGAGCTCGAAGCCAGGCCCTAGCGCATTTCTATGCCGTCGGAATATGTCCTGAGAGTAAAAGAGCAGTTTAATGTACGGAGCATATCTGGCCATTAGAAAGCCGGAGGGAGAAATGCTTCTTTTTCTCTCTGGCCTGTTGACGCCCATGCAATTGTGAATATTAGCTTGCACTGTGAACGATGCCTTGGCTTACGAACATCCATAGATACTATGATCTTCTTTGAGAGGTGTACAATTCTGCCCAGCTCAGCTAGCGATTGCTGCAAGCGTAATTCAGCTATTGATCAGCCACATTCTTCATTCATTGATTGATTGCAATAGTCATTTATGAAGTATAGTTTTGTCATTGTACCTGCTGACAGCCATTTATTTTTTGTAGCTGTCACATAAGCCCAAAAAGGAGTGCTTCCGCCGAGGTATTGTTGGACACATACAATGATGGAGTTTTTGTGACCCAAAGTAAAGCTCTGAGCGGTATCGCCATCGCCGGTGTGTGCTACAGGCATGCCAGTGCTGGCTCTCCATCCCTACTCACGTCCTGTGCTGGGCTGCGTTCTGCCAGAGTCTCTCCCCTTGTTACCGCCTCCACTCCCTTGTCTGAACATGGGTCGCTGAACGCTGCCGCCTCTGCACATACCGTGCAGACACTCCTCTCCCGTTGGCTCGGCCGAGTCTGTTGTACCCTGCAGCTATAGCAATCCAAAGACACGTGAACCCGTCCCAGGCGTGCAGGCTGCTGCTTGTCTGTAGTCATCATGGTTCGATAGCGCCGTGTGATCGGCTCTACGCCGCCCTTTTCAGTATTCAGGAATAGCCGGCGTTTACCACTTCTATTTTCCACTATTGTTGTTTCCTGGAAAGGTACTTGCATTTGCACTGCACAGCGCTCATAGAAATGAAGCTAACTGTAGTGCTAAATGGTGAGTCATCAACAGGTTGGCAAAGATAAGAGAACTAGATATCATTTTTGTGTGTGAGGGAAACGAGCACTGCTGACTCCCATGGCGTGCTTGTGTGTACGAGCGGTGCTCTTGCCCTGCGGATCGCCCTGTAGTACCTACTCTGCCTGTGGGAGAAGGATCCTGCCTGCTCCATCCATGTTCCTTGGGCTCGAGGGGAGCGTCACCTCCTGATAACCCCTGATAGTTTTCACTTTTTAACACAGAAGAGGTGTCTACCAATACTATTTTAGACCTTTGTACTCTCTATCATTCCTATGTGACTCTTAGAGTATATCCATTTGTATCTCTTCCTTGAGTGACTTTAATACTTGTACATTTGCAATTTTTCTTTCTGTTTGTATCTCCTCCATGTGTGACTTTACATCTTGTACATTTACAATTTTTTCTGTTTGTATCTTTTATGTAACGCATGTAATCCTAAATCCTTATGTTTTGCAACTTGTTCTTATGTAAAGCGCTCTGACACCTTCGGGTAAAGTTCGCGCTACATAAAAACACATTAAATAAAAACCTTGCAACACACGTCATCATCGGCAGCCATACCTTAGCAAGTCACGAAGACCACTTACATGACTGGAGACAGGCGTGCAGATTTTCTCTCACACACAATCTAGAGGTACCACATATGCAACGTGTGGGAAATTAAACATTTGTTACTTCTAACCACCTACATGTGTGGCTATGTACATATATATTACACTTTCCACAACACCAACGCATATGTGCTCGTTTAGGTTCGATGCACAAGCTTAATCTGCTTTCAACCTCACACAAGTCACCTGACTTTTCTACCACTTGGAACACACTACAACCAACATGCTTTCAACCATACACCCGATGGCCACTCAGGAAAACAAGAAGCGTGTGTATCCAACCCTGGGTTACTTGGCGCTATATAAATAACACAGTTGGAACTTACGCAACCCTCGAGAAGGTGTTTTAGGCCTCGCAAAGCGTACGGAAATCACTATTTGAGTAGCAATCCTGTACAGGAATAGGGAAAATGCTACCTAACGATACGATCTAGAGATATGGTAAGGGCTATTTAAATACCAATACAGTCAGGATTTTAAGTGGGCCGGGTCCTGCCGATGCTCAGCACCAGCAGTTCTTAAAAGCTGGTGCTGAGACGGGTCCCTATCGGTCTCTCTGTTTCGAAAACATTATGTAAATATCAATACAATTTGCTACTGCTGTTGTTTATTACCCAGTCTAGCATACTACCTTTCAACATACAAAAGCTTAAACGTTTGAGGTTGCCAATGCTTTGTTTTCCGGTACAAAAGGGGGTGGTGATAGACGGAAAATCTGAATCAATCAAACACTCACACCCAGTCAAAAGATCTGGGTTTAATCCATCACCGTTCTTTAGCCCACTCTGCCACCCCAGTTCAGACATGGCTATATGCAAATCAGTCTGACCCTGTGCCTCATGGGAACAGTCTAGCCCGAACTGCCAAGCCATGTCTTCCCTGGACCAGAAACTAGCTTCCGAGGACCGGTTTCCGGCATTCCAGCCGTCTTCAGCCCGGCCTGCTTGAATCCAGTGGCAAAGTGAGCAAGGGACTCACGTCTGAGCATACCCTGCCACACTTACGGCGGCCAAAAGTGGTACAAAAGGGGGTGGTGATGGACGGAGCATCTGAATCAATCAAACACTCACACCCAGTCAGGGCTGGACTGTTCTCACGAGGCACAGGATCAGACTGATTTGCATATAGCCATGTCTGAACTGGGGTGACAGAGTGGGCTAAAGAACGGTGATGGATTAAACCCAGATCTTTTCACTGGGTGTGAGTGTTTGATTGATTCAGATGCTCCGTCAATCACCACCCCCTTTTGTACCGCTTTTGGCCACCATAAGTGTGGCAGGGTATGCTCAGACGTGAGTCCCTTGCTCACTTTGCCACTGGATTCAAGCAAGCCGGGCTGAAGAAGGCTGGAATGCCAGAAACCGGTCCTCGGAAGCTTGTTTCCGGTCCAGGGAAGACATGGCTTGGCAGTTCGGGCTGGACTGTTCCCATGAGGCACAGGGTCAGACTGATTTGCATATAGCCATGTCTGAACTGGGGTGACAGAGTGGGCTAAAGAACGGTGATGGATTAAACCCAGATCTTTTGACTGGGTGTGAGTGTTTGATTGATTCAGATGCTCCGTCCATCACCACCTCCTTTTCTAATGCTTTGTTTTCCTACATTTACAATTTTAGTGGAACTCCTTCTTCTAGCATGGGCTAAACACTGAGCACAGAGAACAAAAGGCAGTAGAGTAGAGCAGACTGATCAAATGACATCTGAAGGAGAGCAAGAGAGCAACTGAGGGAGCTAGCTATGGCGGCTCTGCAAGAGGTCAGGGCACAGAGTCCAAATATGTATGAGCTAGGCGGCTTAGCCCACCGGATCTTCCCAAATATTGGCGGGACTAGGATCCAACATCCAGAACACCTCCCCATGTCTGGGAGAGCCTGAGGCAACAGGCTAAATCTCGAACTGTTCATGGTGGTCTTGGCATAGTGTTTTCCAGCTTGTCTTCTGTGCCACCTTGTGGAATCGGCTCCTCACCGGGTAACCTGAAAAGGAAGCCGATACCATGTGGTGCACAGTCCGCGCCCTGTGAGTTGGCAAGCCTGTTACAGCTGCAAGAAACCCACATCACAGTTGCAGCAACTGCAACAGGCAGATCATTTCATACAAAGAAAGCAAGTCACCCAGCACTGGCCCTTCCTCTGACATATGGGACTCTTGAGTATGAGATTTTCAGCTGGCTGCTCTTCCTACATACACTCATTCTCTTGCTTCCTTCTGACACTGTGAACATTTTATTTTTAAGTAAGCTACAACTAATTTATTACCACGTCCATGTAATAGATGGGCTACATCAATCCACACCTGCATTCATTAACCAAGGAATCAATTTATGGGCTCACAGACACATTACTACATCATGCACTCACTCATCCATTCAGCTAACATTCTTGATTCATCCATTCATGTACTCAGTTACCCATTTTTAGGTTTCGCCTGGGGCACGGAGCGTTAGCTCCGCCCCCAGGAGAAATCTCTAGTCTTCAGTAAGGGACTCTTGAATACGCCCCTCTGTTCCATTGGCTAGCTCCATAAATGGAGGCTAGCCATTGGAACAGAGATCTGTCCGTCAATCACGGACCAGATTCGGGGGCGTTCCCGAGATTCTTTCCATGGGCGTTCCCTCTGTGTAGTCATCGGGGCGGTGGGCGGGGTTTCTTTTTTTTTGTCGTCCGTGTTTGCTTTTGTCATTCCGAGGCCGACCGCCGCCGGAAGAAGTCTTCCTCTGGTAAGTGCTTGCTGCGTCTCATGTCGTCTGTGCCGTTCTGCCCCCCCCCCGCTGTCCGTGCGCCGTTCCCAACCCCCCCCACCCGCTTCCGTGTCTTTCCCGCCCCCCCCTCCCGCTTCCGTGTCTTTCCCACCCCCCCCTCCCGCTTCCTCGCCTGCAGTCGTGAATTCTGTGTCTGAACAACTGTTCTGCTTACAAAGTTTATCCACACATGCATACACGTCTTTCACAGGTCAACATTTACTCTTTATTTAAAGCATGGCGTTGCTGCGCATACTGTGGTTTAATTCCTGTCTAAACAACACGTAAGTGTCCCAAAACCTTTTTTTCTGCGTTTCCGTGAATCTCCCACTTGCTGTTCCCCTCTTGCCTTTAATGAAATCCATATCACTTTCCGGTATTAAAATATGTTGAGGACATACAAAAGTCGTCGCTCTGGTATTTTTTTTTCTCGGTGACTTTAACTCCTTGTAAGCCCCCTTATTACCCGTCCCCGTATTCCTCGGGTGTCAGGGTTCCTTTAAGCACTATCACTACGGCTACAAGTCGCACTTTTTGCCTGTTTTACATTTTAAATTTAGTGTGTAGCGTAGGATAGGTTGATGAGTTATGTACGTGCCGCAGAAATCTGTTTGCTACATGCAACTAGCCATGAGCTGGAAACCCCAAAGCAAGTCAAAACAATGAGTAACATTTGGTTCGTTAAAAATAAAACGTTTATATAAAGCCTACGGCGCTACGTGTAGAAGGTTCTTTTTTGCTGTCGTTTTGTGCGGATGAGTGACCCTCCCTCCCCACCCCATGCCCTCCCTCTCGTGTTTTTTAAGGGTTACCTCTACTGATGGCGTCTGAGCTGAAACACGCCATAGACTGTCCAGAAGGGGATTTGCGCTGAAAATAAAATGCCCAACAATTGCCTATTCTAATTATCCCATAAAATGTCACTGAGACCATCTGATTCGTGCTAAAGTCTGCGTTTTACGCGCCCTGACCTTCAGCCTAATGACATTTGCACAGCCATGTTCTGCAGCTAGACTGACCCCCACCTAGATGGTGTATTGTTCTAGACAGCCCCTAGATGAGAGAGGACGGGAGTCGGTGCAGGGGGTCGCGTCCTCTCTCCCATCCCCCAGGAAGAGGAGCCCAGGGGTCTGAGTGACAAGGTAAGACTCGTCCACAGTGAATCACAAGATGAGGAAAGGACCGGGTGCTTAATATGTACAGAGCAGATTGTATGTCCCGGCTTCGCTTTGCACGCCCTGTGATCTTGGGCATGTCGTGTGTACAGAGCAGATTGTATGTCCCGGCTTCGCTTTGCACGCCCTGTGATCTTGGGCATGTCGTGCCCACGTGTGCAAAACGTATATATGGGAAGGAGCGGTGTTTTTTATTAGGCAATACAAAGAATTTATGAAACAGGTGGTACCCCCAAGTACTCGCCCGCAGTCGTGAATTCTGTCTCTGTACAACTTTTCTGCTTACTGTTCTGTTTACAAACTTTATCCACACCTGCGTACACGTCTTTTCACAGGTCAATGTTTACTTTGTTTAAAGCATGGCATTGCTGCACATACTGTGGTTTAATTCTTGTCTAAACAACACGAAAGTGTCCCAAAACCTTTTTATGCGTCAGAGATTGACCATGTGCAACATTTAAGCCAGGGCGCACCCCCTTCAACACAACACTGTTTTGAACGGGGTCCACGTGCCCTCTCCATCACAAGGTATTTGATGTGCAGTTCAAGCTCATGAGCAGCGAGTCAATAAGATGACAAGGGCAACTGAAGAGATACCCTTTGACCTTGATGACATCACATGGTTGACCCACTCTCTCATCCACCCATAGCCCATCAATACACTCCAATTTATTGCGAGCCCAGGCTCTTGCAGCCGTGTTTACATTTAGTTCCTGCTTCTGCTTTATGACCCTTGACCCCAAAGGCGTCAAGATCAATACAAGTGGTACCTGGGGGGAGGGGGGGAGGATACATGCCTCCAATTAAGGCCTATACCAGTGCCAATTACACCCCTGCCACCTACCGCCAGTCACACTCAGTAATGCTCTGACTGATCAGGCCTGCACAACCCTCGCCTGACCTTTACGTATTTCTTGATTCGAGTTCCAGAGGGTTGATCGCTGATTGGCCAGGCTCAAAACCCAGAAAGTTGGTGGGATGGTATTGCTATCAATGGTATAATCTTCACATTGGGGTCGAATGTACTTTGTCACTAGTACTTTCCCGTCAAACCAGCCTACTCTATTGGCAGCATTACGTGTTTTCTTTACAGGGTTATTTATTTGCAGTTTTCGGTAGCGCGATCTAGGGCGGTGCGACTGGTGCAGCCACACCTGGCACTGATCTCGGGAGAGGCTCTGTGTGCAGAAATAACTTTCGGTTTTAAAAGCACATGCTGTTTCCTTGTTGTGTCCAGCAGATTTCGGGGAACGATACAAATATCAAGATAAGTGGTGATTAATGTTCCTGTTGAAGAGACATCAGTTTTGTCGAGGGGCGGTTTTGACTCATTATAAAGTAGTGCAGAGGGTTAAAATGCCTGCTGCAAAGAACGTGTACCTGCAGATCACGGAACAGTAATCCACATTGGTTTGTGTAACTTTTCATGTAGACTGATCTAAACATGTAAGATTAGGGCTTTAAGTGGGTTGAAAAAACTGGAGGGTCTCTCAAAGCGGCCTGGCCGATGTGATTAAGTACGTGGCTTAAAACCACGTAAACTAAAAATCTGTGCTTAGCATAGTGTGCCAATTGACCGGCATTTTTCTACTTCTGTCTTTCCATCCAGATATATAATACAATAAGTAACATTACACCTACAACAAGTCAGGACTATTGGCTTTGTCAGTGGTATTTGTATAAGATAAATAAGCAACAACTATGGCTTAGTTGTATAGAATATTGAAAATGCTTCAGTTCTGAAATGATGTTTTCAAAACCAACACATAAATAAAAAGTTTGTCATTCACAATGCCAATAGCTCAAACTTTTCCAAAGTCGAAACCGTTGCATTGTAAATGCTTGTTACACAATGCACGCATCCACACATTTTACTATTACCGATCTACCTTTAGAATCTCCTTCTCTTTTAACCAGCTTGTATTTCTTCTGGCATGATAGTATCACAAGACCATCTATGGACGCTTGCCGCCATGTTCAACCCAACAATTAATAACCAATATTTATTTTCTATCATCATAAGTAACATGTTTCTTGAATACATATCACATCATATTTAAAAAATATTCTGCTCTTTTACTAAAATGTTCTGTTTAGACTTCTGATTTATATCGCTCACATTCAATGTCAATATTCTTAATTCACTCATATTCAATATAATTGCAAGACTCTCTACACAACAGCTTTATCTGAAACTGCTTGCTCTCTTTAGAATATTCATTCTTTCCACTCCATTTTCTAAAATTTGATTTCCATTTTAATATGCACACACCCCTGCTCCTCAACGAATCAAACCCCCTCCCAATGAATCCCTATGCATACCTCCTTGGCACCCTTAGTAGACTGGACATCACCAATGAGTGAAGTCCCCCAACCACAACAATCAACAGACAGCCTTGGGCTCTCTGAAAATCCTGCCCACCCCTCTGACCATAAGAAGCAATTACAAATAGGACATCTTTTGTTCTATTACAAATTGTCTAATAACTCCTTAGCCTTGATCTCTGAAGTAAACATATACACTTTCAAATTTTTCATCACCTTGAAATGTGTAGGAGCTAATAAAAAGACGTTGTAGTTTGTGTCTTGGAATGGCCAGCTGCAATAAACAACCTCTCATTTATATTGTTATGTGGAGAAAGTCACGCTTTGAAAAGAATGTATGTCTTGCTACATTAAACCTTGCTTCAGATCTAGCCTTTAAAAAAATCTTTAGCCTGAGCAGAAAGTTCACACAAAAAAATTGTTCCAGGGTTCCCTGTCGTGTCATGAGTTGTATGACCAGCTTGCTTACAGAACAACAGAAAACAATGTGCACAGTGGATCTTTCAGTCCCAGTCCCCCAATTCTGGGAACCCTTTTTTAGAACAAACCAATAATATAAGTGTTATGAGTCACCTCTTCAGCATCCCAAGTAATGCCCAGGATTCTAATGTTGTTACACAGCTGTCAATTCTCAAATTCTTCACGTTCCCATTAAATATCCATTAGCTAGTTAACATGCCCTGACATGTGTGTGTGTAATGCCAATTTGCTTTCACTTTCTCATGAATTTTAACAAATTTTGGATACTTTATGGCCAGCCCCTAGGAGTTTTCAAGCAGCTGTTCATTCACTCTAAATGTATTAGTATGTCTCCTCCCTATGCACCATTAATCACCATGTACCATAATCACCTGATATATCGAATTCAAAATTGGTTCACGTCTACCCATAAAGATGTTTTCTTTAACTGTAGGGGCTCTAACTCCTGATGAACACTTGCAGGAATGATACATGTAGCTATATAATACCATTTTATGTCCATGGTGCTGGTGTTGTTGAATTGTCTAGTTAGTGCTTTATCCTGCTTATGCAACGTGTATTATAAATTATAAGAGCTTTTATCAGAGCCTTTAGTAGATAGCGAGTCATTATCTGATTCAGTGGAGTTGCTCTCATCAGGTAGGTCAGATGAAAAGTATGAAGCCGAAGCATATTATTTAGATAGGTCAAAATCTTTAGTGGCCAAACCATTTAAGAAGTTTACACACACCAGCCAACGATTTAATGACAGTTTCACCTTTTCTTTGTTCCTCTTTTTCGTAGATTTTTTTTTATTTGAATAGGTAATACTGGCTGAAGATCCATCTTTTTTAGTGTCCACTGTAGCTTATCCTTGATCAGCACTGCTTGAGCTTCAGCCGTATCCCTCCCCTATTTGTTTTGGCCTTGAAGTGCTCCACAAGTTCCAATAGAGGAACTACAGTCTCCAGAATCTGTCTATACAGTTGTTTGCTTTCTTTGTTCTTCACAATTAGGGGGCTGATCAACATCAATACTCAGAATATGACTCACTCTGTCTCCTGTTGATCAGCTTAATCAGTGGCTGTTCACAAGTATTGTGTGGAAGAGTCCAAGTCAGTGGTCACTGCTAATACACCCACCGCCATCGGTTTGGGTGGCTTCATCATCTACATTGAGGTAAACAAGTATAACAGCTCTTCCACCGTCTCAGCTTCCCTTCCTCCACTAACCTCTCAACAAAGCCCAGATGTTGCAAGAATGTCAGCTCGCTCCCTTTGAATTAGTTCCTCAGCCCACGGACAGTGCACAGAGGACATTACTGATGCACCCTGTTGGCGCTGTCCAGCAGCCACAGCACAAGCACTGCAGTGCTGTCTTGCATTCTTCAGTGACATTGTGCATTAGCCAAAAGCACCTGATCTGCAGGCAGGGAAAGAGAAACTAGGGTATAGTGTCAGCCGTCAAGCTCTTTGTACCCTTTCCTTTTCTATTAGACCTTAAAAACTACCAGTCCCAGAATACCTTGGGTGGGCTCACAGTTTTGTATGCTTTCCCAGACTGCTCTACTGGCGATTCAGCTGACCTGTTTCAGCATATAGGCAAGCAGCTCTTGTCATCAGGCGCTTGGCTTCTCTTCCTGCATAGGACCACGCCCCTTTTTCCTGTTTGTTCGAGGGTCTGCGTGGGACTTCGGTACCATTGCTATTTCGAGTTCTGTTACACTTTTTGAATTAAGTCTTTATCCTTTCTGGAGCGAGCTTCGCCTGCCTTCATTCCTGAAGCGAACCTTGTTTCTCGCAGCAGCCTGTTTTGTAACGCGGACTTCTGTTCTGCTCGCGTCCACCATAACGCGGCTTTATTTCAATATGCAAGGCTGTTCCTCTGATCTACTTTCCTCCCGCCTCGGGCTTGAGGTGTATTCTGCCTTTTTAGGTTTTGCCTCGCCAAAAAGATGCGCTCTGCGCATCTTTTTCGCGCAGGCGAAAACCTGATGAGAACTGTAGTGTGCTTTGGGTCGGCCCTCGTCATTCATTGGCTGGCTCCGTAAATGGAGCCTAGCCATTGGATGAGGGGCCTGTCCGTCAATGCCGGACCAGACACGGGGGCGTTCCCGACATTCTTTGGCTTTTGCCGACGTCACGCGACGCCGGGAACGCCCCCGATTCTGGTCCGGCATTGCCGGCACCCGCCTTCCGTCGTCAGCGTCTCTCCTCCCCCTTTCCCGCCCCCTCCCGCTTGTTTCTTGGTGCTCGCCTTCCCGGCCGTCGAATCTGTTCCTTCGTGCTCCGTCTCTCCTCCCCCTTTCCCGCCCCCTCCCGCTTGTTTCCTCATGGCCGCCTTCCTCCTTCCCCGCCCCCGGAGCCCGGACACAGACTCAGCGCGGCGGCTGCACTCCACACGGACCCGGCTCCTGGCCCCCTCACCCTACCGAAACGGTTCCAGCAGGTTTCTGGGGCCCAACACCCCCATCCAGCAGGTAAGAACGGCACCCCGGGAGGGAGGATGTGCTGCAGGGGGAAGGGAGCTGGGAGGAGACAGCCGGATCGGTCCGAGCCCGGAGACCAGGCAGGTAGGACAGTGGCACGGGGCACTTGGTTATTCTGTGGATTATTGTAGCCGTCCCAAGTGGCTAGGCTTCAGGGCGCTTCATCTGTAACTGGAAGACAAGTCCCCGAGGGTGCGGGCATTGTGTGCGCCAAGCGATACCCTGCCTGCCTGTCTGCTCTCTTTACTGGAGCGCTGCAGCCAACTGTGTGAGTACAACCCGCACTCTGCGCATACGCCCTAGTGGCCACAGTGCTCTCTATGTATGACAGCTGCCCCAGCCTTGGCTTTGTTGCCACCGCACTTTGCATACTGGGATTTTTGAGCCCATGCGTATAGTGTTAGAAGCAAAACTACCTGTCCCAGAATGCAACGGTCTACCGGCTTCAAAGCAAGGACAGGAGAAGTGTGTTTTCAGCATATACATCTCATTGACAGCTATGACATTTTACTCCGGGAAACTGGGAGATTTATCTGGAAAAGCGCCAGGACTAGGAGGGAGTGTGTGTCCGTCGGGAGCTTGCATTCAGCCTGTCATCCTTAGAAGTCGATGCATTATTCAGGCTAGAGGTGTTATTCCAAACAGACTGGGTGGTCTGTGGCAGAGCCTGTCAAAAGCCAAGCACGACTGACTCAGTAGTTCATCCTATCAAGGTTGATGAAAGTCGTAATGTAGATTGGACAATAATCGAATTGAGAGATAGCCCACCCTGGCAGGGCGTCAAGATTAGTATTCCTGTAGCTGATTAAGTGTTGGCCGCACCCGGCATGCCACTGACTCTCCCAGCCTTTCAGAATTAACCCCTGCAGGGAAATCAACTGTCAGCTCTTTAATAGCCTGTCGTGTCTCATCACTGTTCCTCGTGTTCACTTAAGGAATAGGGAAGATGTTAAATTGCGGAATTTCTAGTTCAATAACTTGCCTTCGAATATTATTTGAGCGCACTGTGTGATCTTGGGCAAATCACTTTAGCTTATTTTCCGTGGGGTGGAAAATCATGCACAGCGTAGTACACACAAAATGTATTTATCCACTTGTTACAGATTAAATGATTGTGCCGGCAGCCAATATCTTCGCTCTCGCTCGTTCTCACTACGACAAGCTGCGCATTGCAAGTTACCGAATGTACAAGTACTCGCGCCACCTTCAAGTGCACAGCATTGGCAAAGTCCTGACGAGCAAACTAGCGAAGAGACGGACTACTTAATGTTTGACATAGAAATGTATGAATTTGGAAAGTTTGCAAATATCTTAGCTACTTGTAAAGTGCCTGTTCAACGCAAGGGCAGTTTCAAAGCGCTGCAAATGTCACCAGCCTTGGGGTTGGGAGGACCGAAGCAAGAACCGGGACTCGAGCCTGTGATCGCAGGTCCCACCCACAGCTCTGCCCGGGGGTGCGATGAGGCATCTCGAGTTCTATAGTAAATGAAACATTACCGTTATGGCTTGTTAAAATATAGGGCTTCAAGACGGCCTCAGTGTTGAGCTTTCATGTATCAACCTGTTGTATTGTGGGAGATGTAGTCTTGGCCAGTTTCAATTAAACAAACGGGACCAAGATACCGGTTAACAGGAAACGTACAGGGCATAACATTCATTAGTCATGAAGACAGCTTGTACCTCTAAAAATCCGGAAACCCTGCATGCGAATATGATGTTACGTTAAATGCACTTGAATCGCACAATCCCAACCTTTCAGGATCCGCGTGCCCTGTCCGGCTCGCCCATTCACTGGCGTGAATGCGGTTGTGTGTAGAAATGTGTCCCTCAGAGAGGCGGGCAGGCTGGGAGCAGACTGGTATGTGCATTGCTTGGTGGTGGGTTATAGTCAGGGAACAAATCCTAAAAAAAATAAGTGGGGGGCGCTGACGTCACAACAGGAAGTGACGTCATGAAAGGTGGCTTGCATCATCAGACTCATTGCCTCACCTTGCTCACCCCTTAGATGCCATTGCCAGCCAGACTGAGAGTGCAGACTGAGAGTGCAGACTGAGAGTGCAGACTGAGAGTGCAGATACAGAGTGCAGATACAGAGTGCAGATACAGAGTGCAGACTGAGAGTGCAGACTGAGAGTGCAGACTGAGAGTGCAGATACAGAGTGCAGATACAGAGTGCAGATACAGAGTGCAGATACAGAGTGCAGATACAGAGTGCAGATACAGAGTGCAGCTTCAGAGTGCAGAGTGGAGCTTCAGAGTGGAGCTTCAGAGTGCAGAGTGGAGCTTCAGAGTGGAGCTTCAGAGTGCAGAGTGGAGCTTCAGAGTGGAGCTTCAGAGTGCAGAGTGGAGCTTCAGAGTGGAGCTTCAGAGTGCAGAGTGGAGCTTCAGAGTGGAGCTTCAGAGTGGAGCTTCAGAGTGGAGCTTCAGAGTGGAAAGAGCAATGCCAATAGCTCTAACTTTAACAAAGGCAAAACCATTGCATTGTAAATGCTTGTTTTGTGTGTTGACGTGAGTCACGTCCGGTGGCATTTCCCGGAGTCGTTTAATTTTACAAATGTTCTTTTTTTGTGGACATTATGCTAAAGCATGTGGAGTAATATCGGAAACGTTATCAAGGTTAAGGTAACCCTTTATATGTGCGCACTTATTTGGAGAGTCAATTAAGGATTATGCTGGAGAACATTAATTTTACCCTGTGTTAAAGACTTAAGAACTTCTATAGAAATGGAGTCCAGCTTTACTAAAAGGATTTGTTTTGAGTCGCCTTTTGCCTTGGATGATTGAATACTACACTCCAGATTTTTGGATTCCTTGAGTTGTTTTCTTTTTCTGGAGAGACATTTCATCTTTAATACTTTGTGGCTAATCCCTTCCACGAAGAAAGCCCTTTTAGGGGCTTTCCACATTACCAAGATATCTGCTATTTGGATACAGTTGTTTTCTACATGGTGTTAGTGGTAATGTACCACTCCATCAAGATGCCTGTATTTAAGCAATTCACCGCCATCTGTTGGTAAGTCTGGGCTAGCATACAATACGACTTTGCTTATATGTTGCATGACCATTTTCCCCTGATTAACCTCCTTTCTCCTATTTTCTCTCACCCATCTACAGGGTTGCTTGCTCATCCCCAACTAATCTCACCTGGCAGCCGCCCCGGTGGTCCATTTGTGTCTCTCCACTCCTTGGGGGTATCAGCGTATCCTCTGTTTGTTTCAGTGGTCTGAGGTAGCTATACCTTCTCGGAGTGAAGGGACTACATCTTCGCTCTCGTTGATTTTGGTCTACAGAACCCGACATATAGGTAGAGGTAGTAGATAAGGTTATATGTCAGAATATCACAGGCAAAATATGTGTCAAAAATATTGTGTCTTTATTGTCATTTATAAAAATATCATCCCATAGGGAGTATATTTTCTATTTTTAAAGCCAATGGGCAGATATTTTTGCAAACAATATTTGGAATTCGATTTTCTGTTCCATCTCCACCAGGATACTGGCAGGGGTGGAAGAATGGGGTGAGAGAAATAACATAGGTGATGGAAAAGGGAGAACAAATCAGTTAGAGTAGGAAAAGGGGCTTGAAGAAGGAAAGGATGAGATAATGTGCACCTCTACACAACAGGAAACGAGGGTAATAGAGGGAGATGGAAGATTGGCAAACAGGGATTCCCCCTTTAAAATAACATATGGGTCTATGTGATCCTGAGTAAAAAAGACTACACAGAATTTTTGACGTGAAAGGCAGTGTAAAGAATGGTTTGAGCATCGTAGGAATGCCACTCACTTTCAGTGAATCAAGGAAACAGGCTTTTGGAGAAAGTTTACCCAAAACACGTTTCCTCAAGTATTTTTTCTAAAGAGTCACCTTCAATCACACACTCTACTGGCTATCACTGGTCATAAATATTGGGCCTCCGAACATTAGAAAGTTGAAAAGAAGGAGAAGGATTATTTGTCCACAATAGTGGACAAACTCCACCTTCAACTCATATGCATTAGCAGGAAAGGATATTAGAGGAGGGCAAAGAAGAACGATATTTATGGTTGTCAGTTGCAGTCCTGAACATCAGGATGCATATGAAAGGTTAGGTTTTGAGTGTGATGAGCCAGTACAATAGTTCATACGGAGTAGAGAGGGACATGTGCCACCGCTTCGAAGAAAAGGTGGTATTTACAACCATTATAAAGGAATACACTGCATCAAGCTGGGCACTTCACAGCACTGGATTAGCACAGACGTGATCAATTACTACATTTCAATTAATAGTATTTTGATTGTTTTAATATCTGAGAAAACATAAACATCTATGAATGAAAAAATTCTATTGCTGTGGTAAAATGCTTTTTGAAATTTTAGATGGATCTGCCCTGTGTAAATAGAGAACAGTTTGGACACAAAGATTTATCTATCGTACAATTATGTTCACCTGAAAATAATAACTAAATTGTATTATGATACATAAGGACCTGCAATCCCAGTATAACAGCCAAACTCTAATTTCCTCATTACAGACTAGTTGTGATGTCTCTAGTCAACTGTACGCGCAAAATGATATAGCTGTTGAACTGTTATAACTTATTTCAGTTGAATTGTGAAACCGTGGTGCCTGCTGCATCAGGCAGCAACACAGTGAATAATTACAGCTGCAGTTTAAATAAGCAGTGGTAACACCAATAGGTCGCTCATATGTGAGATATATTAGATTTGTCAATTCTTTTTTTTAGCTATTTTGTACAGCAGCACACAGAAGAATGAAAAAGTACCTCAATTTCAGCACATGCTGTGAAAGTACACTAATCAAAAATAAGCAATCAGTACGTGGTCCATGCTCCAGGGAAGAGAGAAACGAATGAAGTGAAAGTGAAACCAACATGCGCTTCCCATTCAGGAACCAACAAAAAAGAGTGAAAATGAAGCCAATAATGGTATTCAAGCCCCTTTCAGTTACCACAATGTCTCGCAAGTGACAACACATTCACGTTATCAGGAGAGGCCTAGCAACAAAAATGAGAACTGTTTTTTCATTCGTATGATCTGTATTTCTAAAATGAACTGATCACCAGAAAGGAGAGACACATGGCAATATGATTATTTATTGCACACTATGGGCCATTACAGCAATATTGCATTTCTTTGCATTTTTCTACACGTTCTGAGCAAAAGCTTTTTTAGTGTGCCTTACATTAAATTGGCACTAATATTTTATATGCATGTAACTAAGCAAGATCCGATGATTTAGGCAGTTTGTGGGAAGGGTGATGGTGTCACCACTTTTATAAGGAAGGAAGAAACCACTGTGTTCCCTACATTAAAAGGATATTGCAAGTCACCTTGCAGTTCCATGGCCTTATAAAGTAACTCTTTGGTGACTTGCAATATCCTTATAATGTCCGGCAGTGGGTATTTTATCCCATATATAATCACCCAGCATGAAAGGTGACCAACCGGCAAGGTAGTGACAACATTTGACCGATATAAAAGTTAGGCCTTCATGATAATCGACCGAAGATTTCATGCCAGACGACTTGAACGTATTGTTTTTTACTTAAGGTAAACCGATGCACAGTTATGAATGCCAGAGTGCCCTGATCAAACTTTTTCATTTGTAGCAGCAAGTAGCCCATTGGTTTATCACATCATGGCTTCCCAAATAAAATAAGGAGCATCCCCTCTATTCTTGATCACACGTGGCATGTTTGCAATACCCACCAATAATAGTCAAAGACATAAGCTGTTCTATTACATAATATTAAAGGTAGTACAATGTTCCAAACATCTGACAACACAGCATGTGTCAAACCTTGCTCTGCGTGACGTTCCCTGATATGTATTACAGGCCTTTCATATTTCCCAGATCTATGTGTGACTAGCTCACCTAATCCAGGGTTGTTTGCTGTATTCTGTGACTTAATGTAGACCCGATTAACAATGGAATAGAAAGACCTACAACCGCCGGAATGAATAAAAACAACGTGTGCTAGGTGTCCCATCCACAAGTATGAAAGTGGGAAATTTGAAAGCTCTCAAATTCTCTCATGGCTCGGAGAAAGACCCCTGCTTGACAGCATGTATTCTTACAGCCATAGGCTCTCTAGCATCCAGGAGTTGTTAAACAGCTGTGTGTTCTGTACTCACAGTTTTTGCTTTGCTTATAAGCGACCTGAGTAAATCCTTGATGCTGTTGGACCTGTCTCTTTGGAAGTGGACCGTCACTTCTGTCTGACTGTGCTTGGTAATGAGAGGGATTTCGGGCCATCCCAGCTCCAGCATGGGCAGCTCGATGTCAGACATCATTGGGAAGTAGGTGCCAGATGTCTGCTCGGACAGGCCGTCCTCCTCCGGGCCCTCCACTGACAGGGAGGACTGCAGGGAGGCCGGGCTGCTAACGTTGGCGTACCGTTGCACATACTCGATGTCCAAGGTGGACAGAAAGGGCAGCTCCTTCTCGTCCGCCAGCGCCCGGAGGTAGCCCTCCTCTCCCTGCTCGAGGAGGGCATCGGTGGCCAGCCTGGCGGACTCATTGTGGCTGAGAGTCAAGGGGGAGCCCTGCCTCCAGGGGTTCTTCAGCTCGTCCACGCGGCACCGGAGCTGTCCTGGGCTCCTCTGCGCGCGCCTCGCGGCCTCGTGATGGAACATGCTAACTGGCTTCGAATGATCGCGCTGAAATCAGCCTCGCGCAGGTCTGAAAACACACCCAGACTCTGCGGGGGACGCTGCGCCTGTCAGTTGGGCGGCCGCTGGAAACTTTGCAGGCAGTTAATGAAACCCGCGCTACTCTCCGGATGTAAACACAAGTGACAGAGCCAGCGCTGGGCGTGTGGAGTCCGTATCGCCCAACCCGCTCAGAGTCCGGCTGACTGAAAAGCGCTCACACGTCGGCTGCGCCGCGCCCTGCCGGTACCTGTCGGTTGGGTTTCTGTCAGATCAGCTGAGGTTGCCTCAGCTAACGTTGACACCTGACTTGACAGGAAGTTAAGTGTTTTCAGGTAAATACCATGGGCATAAATCACCACGGCGGTTACCGGACACTGAGAGAAGCTGTAATAGTCTTTAAGTGTGTAAGTTATTTGTTTCTGCGAAACTTGGATTTTAGTTTCTCGCTTCCTTATTGAAAAGGAGTCCACAAATCCTTATCCTTATTGTTGTTCTTATAAGTTGTTTTGTTCTACTGTGAAGGCTCTGTTTGTGGTTACTCATCACTTTTTCACACCTTATTTCAATGCCTGTAGTGTTTGAGGGAAAATGAACGAATCATGTGGTGGGTGTTTTAATATGTAAATTGAGATATTCAGGTTAGAAAACATTCTTTTGAAACAGGTGATTCAAAACAATGATAACATGTAGTTAAATATATCTCAAGCAAATATAGTACTTTCAAGTGTGTACAATTATTACAAATGCCTTTACTAAAGTATTTTTCTATTCTAAATACAAATATATTAAATCGCAAATTCACATACACAGCATATGCAAAATTAGTGGGCAATATTGATACTGAGCACACCCCCAAAAGCAGAAAACATGTTTGTAAATAGCATTTTGAATACAAGTTGCTATTGCACATAAAATCATATAAAGAAATCAGGTGGCATTGTATTCATCATAAAATCTAAATACATTCGACTACAATATAACTAGTCGTCAACTAACCTGTGCAAATAACATGCACATAATTAGCAAGCAATATCAATGCTGAATTTACTGAATGTACTTATTAACTGTTCGATTAATTAAAACCAGTACAGTAAAATATATACAACCCTGTGACCCCCCCGCGGTCATCCTTAAATATAAGAAGTGTAAAATACAAGCAGATCTGCAGATTAACCTTTTTTCCACATTTCATTTAAGGGCACTCGTTTGTCATGCATCAATAGTAAAAAGAAAAAAGTGAGCTTTCAATAAGTACTGCAAAGAGCCCATTGTTGCACTTTACTTTCTATTGCCCTAGGGCGCTTTCCAGTTCTCGCTTGTACCCATTGTCATCATCTCTATTAAGCAATAAGCATTTCCTCACAATTACAGTACCTCAAGTTAAATTTGAACTGGGATTTTTTTGCCTCTCCCTGGGACACCTGCCCTGCCTCAAGCGTGCCCATAAGACGCTATGAGTTACACTTGCAGATGGGAAAGGCTACAAATGGGGATGTTGACTCTTTGTTAATATGGGCGTGTTCTCATATACAATCAGTTGTATGACATGAATAGGAGCATATCACATCCTAAAACCATTAAATAAGTAAAAACGTAGGGTCCAAGACCATTTAAAATAAATCGTCAATTCAAGCCTATGCTGTAAGCTCCTGCTATAACATGGGAGGGGTAAAGTGCAAAATGCTGTCCTGTTAGCTTCCTATTATTGAGTTTACCACTCACGGTTGCTGGATATACTCCTTCTAGTTTACCAATGACTTTCAGGTTTGAGGGAGGAGAAGGATAAAGTGCAGTGTACTGACCCGTCAGGGACTGGTATTGATCTGTGGCAACTCAGTGAATGCAAACCTGATCAATGCTCACCTGCCCGCCCTATTGCAAAATACTTCTGATGTTGATACCATGTTGGATGTAGCTTACTATCCCCACTGTCAGGTTCCATCTTCCAGAGTCCTCGGGATTGTGCTGATGCTCAAAGGGGTCCACCTCTCAACTGCCCCAAGTCCGGAATAGAAAATACACACGGACTAGTGAGATAGTCAAGCGAGGGAAGGAAAGGGTAGGAACAGCGTGGAGGGAGATCTGTGGACGACACAGGAAGGACACATTAATTACCCAATTAGCTTGTCAGAATGATACATACAGGTGTAAGAACTACTACTGAATACTGTTGAAACGTAAGCAACACACTACCTGTAAAATAAAGAGAAGGGGAGCTCTACCAGAAGAGAGAAGAGGGTGGATGTAGACTTCCAGCACAAAACTAGTAGGAAGAGAGAATAAACCGTGAGATCTGTACATATACCACAAGAGACCTGGTTATACGGGTAACAAGGTATGAGACTATACACCACCTGGAAGGGTGGGGCCCATTTTTTTTATTACTGGAGGTCAGTTTTGCAGAGGTGTGTGAAGAGCGCAACGTAAGTGGTTTTCTTTTTTTAATGTAAGTTTCCCTCATCGTATGTTGAATCCCGCTCACGCCGCAACACATCTCACCCTCTTACCTGAATGGGCCACACCTGGTCCTAGTATCAAACGCAGCAGTGCTTCACACTTGCAATCCACCCCATCCCCCCGAGCTGGTCCTACCAAAATTGCCATGGCTGCTTTGGCTTCCCAGTCCGGCCTTGCACACATATATAATTTGAGGACAGCAATTGCAAATAGAACAGAGCAGGTTGCACTGCCTTCATTTAGCAGATTCCAAAATGGGACGCAAGAAACGCTTCCTCAGAGTATTTAGAAAAAATGCAAGAAAACACAAAGCGCAAAGTGGTCTGACAAGAACAATAATCACAGGGACAAAGAGGAATTTTGTTCACCTGTGGCACACCCAAGTTATTACAAAGTGTTTGCATATAGGATAGCCAAGTGAACTTATGAGCAATATCTAATTTCAAGCAATCACCAAAAACAAAATGGTGAAAGCTTGTTTCCTGCTTAACCCATATCAAAAGCCAAAACATGAGGGAATTTAGTTTGATATAATCCTCAATGTAACCTATCTGAAGGTCTGCGTGGCGTAGGTAAGTTGAGGTGCTTTCAGGCTCTGCCAAAAACCTCCGCTGGCATGCCTTTTCGGCTTTTTGTATGCCAGATGGGACAATTAGCACACATATACTCTTGTACATAGTAAGCATTTATTTTAATGGCTTAGCCCCACTCAGGCGTGCTCTCAGCTTTGTGTAGGGGCGTGGGAGAGAGTTATACACCAAATGACACAAGGGCATGTCACAACGCTGCAGCATCAAAATTTCAATTGCTACCCAGATAATGGTGTTCCTGTTATTTGCCATGTTCCTCTTTCTCGTGTGTAACAGTTGCAGAGAAAGAGAACTGCCCTGCTTGCTGTTGTGAAGAGGACACAGGAGAAAGCTGTACACTGTCATAGATGTCCATCAACTGAAAAACAAAGTATCGCTTTTTCCTCACCATTGCAAACAAGACACTGGAGAAAGTGTTACCTGCCTTGCTCCTCCTCCTGTCCCATAGAAGAAAATATGATCAGATGGGCAGGGGTAGTTGTAGAAGACTAAAAGTCTTAAATAAGATTCCAGGAGAGGAATATAATCCAATTGAAGTTTATTGATAGGTTTCCAATCACAGGAGGAGCGCCTCATCAGCCAGGAGTCCAAGCAGCAACTGAACAAGCACAACGGACACCTGGCTTCTGAAAGCGTCTCCACATTTAAAAGAATACATGAATACATTCCGTGCACATGCTCAGGCATGTGCACACGAGATAAGAATAACTAGCACGAGAACAGAATGACCAAGATACAACACACTACATCACCTTCCCCCTTATGCAAATATACAGAAAAGAGAAACAAAGAAATAATTAAACAACTAAAAAGAAATAAACTCGTTATATCTTGCAGGAGGTCTTCTAATACGACCACTACGACTGCAAGACGGAACTGCAGGGGAAACTACAGTATCATGAGCAGGGGGGGAATTATTAGAAGGAACAGGTGCCGTAGAAGGCAAACCTTCGCTAGCTTGCATTACTTTTGGTTGAAGCCAATGTGACCAATCACAACCCTCCTGAGTGGATACATTTTTCCTCCTAGAAATGAGGGCAGCTTGGTCTGCCGTCAACTTTGCCAATTGTCTCATGTTCCACCAACCCTTGTCCCCCAGAAAGACTGCATTTTTACTGACTTTAAGGATTTGAACAGGACTTGAAAACATAGACAAACCTTTTGCAACTTTATAGGGTTTCTTGATCATAACCCAATCCCCCACCAACATTTGAATGTCTTTTACACATTTTGACCTGTCATAATTTTCCTTCATTACTGCCTGTTTCTGTTTGACTGAGAAGTCAACATTATCCCTAACAGGAGGAAATTGAATGCCCTCCACTTTCCTTAACCAAGCAGGAAACAAAGGAGAATGGAATTCCCTTCCCCGCAACAATTGAAAAGGGGACATTTGAGTCGTACAATGGGGTGAGACATTATAATTCCAAATTTTCTTCTCCAAAAATTTGAAAACATCCACCCCAGATGCTATGGCTGTTTGTATTCCCTCTTTCAAAACTTTATTGCCACGCTCAACTAGACCATTAGATGAGGGCGAATAAAGTGCCACCTTCAACTGTTTCACATCGTGTGTTTTCAAAAATGTACACATCTTGTCAGAGACAAAATGGGTCCCATTGTCAGTTACTAAGGTTCGAGGGGCTCCTTCCAACAAGAACAACCTTTCAAGGAAAGCAATGGTATTATTTGAATCCGGAGCCTCTACAAACCTATAATACATCCATTTAGAGAAGTAATCGATTGCTAAGATAAGGTACCTCTTCCCTTCCGGAAGAACTTTATATGGGCCGGAGAAATCTAAAGCAACCTTCTCCCAAGCCATCCCCGGAAATTGAGAAGGTTGTAATGGGGCCTGGTGAGTCTTCCAATGTTTATCAGACAACAAACATTCTTCGCAATTGTCTACGGTAGCCCTTACCTGCGAGTCAATACCCGGCCACCAATAATGAGCTTTGATTCTCATACAAGTCTTGGTCACACCAAGGTGACCTTCGTGGGCTAACTTGATAACAGTGTTCCTTAAACCACTGGGCGGAACGAACTTATCGCCTCTTAATAAAACTCCATCCTTGACTGAGAGTTCCTCTGCCACCTGAGCGAAATTCCTTAGATCCCCAGACAGATTCCTAACGTCTGGCCAAATCTTAGCTGAAAACTCCAAAGCCTGTGACAAAACACCATCCATTTCACTAGCCTCTTTCCAATCCTTTTCAGAAATGACTGAATTCCACTCCTCAATAGCATCCACCATAGAGACACATTCCACATCTTCCTCAACTAAGTCATCCTCATCATCTTTGTCCATCAACATTCTGGACAAGCAATCTGCTCTGAAGTTTTTACCCCCAGTGATGTGCCTCAATTCGAAATTGAATTCCTGCAGTTTAGAAACCAGTCTAGTCAGCCTAGGAGAAAGACTATTGGTACCTGAAACTTTGCTAAAAATAAATGAAAGAGGTTTGTGGTCAGATAGCATTACAAACTTGCGACCCCAGATGTACATTTTAAACTTTTGAGCCGCCCACACACAGGCTAACGCCTCCCTTTCAATTGTGCTATAGTGCTTTTCAAAGTCCTTCAAAGATCTAGAGGCAAAGGCTACCGTGTGTTCCTTGCCCTCCACCTGCTGACAAAGCACAGCTCCAAGACCTTTCATGCTCGCATCTACTGCAATAATGCACATGGAATCATCCCTAAACGCCTGAAGGGAACGTGCAGAGACAATTAAATTCTTGACTTTAGCAAAAGTCTCATCCAAATCTTTTGTCCAAACAAACTTTTGTCCTTTCTTAAGAAGTAACCTCAGAGGTTCCACCACTTGAGCGTACCCTTCTACAAATCTGGCATAGTACTCGGCTAGGCCCAGAAACGAACGCAGAGCATCTTTATCACTTGGAGGTTTAGCTTCCATTAAAGCACTAACCACAGAAAATTTCGGTCTAATGCCAGATTTCGAAATTGAATGACCCAAATACTCTAATTCAGACACCCCGAACTTGCATTTGTCTTCCCTGACTGTCATACCCCTACTACCCAGAATGGACAAAACCTTTTTAAATAGAACATTATGTTCATCCATTGTTTTTGCGAAAATCAAAATGTCATCCAAATATGCTTGTACCCCCACCAGATCCCCAAACAAAGAGTCCATTAACCTTTGGAAAACGCTAGCTGCTGAAGCCAACCCGAATGGGAGCCTCAGAAACTTAAAAGCTCCAAATGGGGTCACAAAGGTTGTTAACTCTTGAGAATCCTTAGACAAGGGAATCTGATGGTAAGCGGACTTTAAGTCCAACAATGAAAACCACCTGGCTCCGCCTAGATTTGCTAACAGCTCTTGGATTTTAGGGAGAGGATGACAGTCAATTTTAATGTTTTTATTGAGACCCCTGAGGTCTGCGCATAGCCTGATCTCATTATTTTTCTTGCGTGCTACGACGATGGGCGCAACCCATTGAGAGGATTCTGAAGGTTCTATAATCTTGTCCTTAACCAGATCCTCAAGCATCTTTTTAAGTTCCGCCCTGACACTAAGGGGAACAGGGCGAACCTTATGAAAAACAGGGGATGCTCCGGGAATGAGTCTAATTTTGTGTTCTGCGCCACTCACAAGACCAATTTTGTTACTAAACATATTTTTAAACTCACTTAGTAAATCAGCTCTATCAATTTTTGCATCCTCAATAAAGCAAATAGGAAAGTCACGTACTTTAATTGGATTTTCATCCCCTGGGACAAGATATAGACCCATTTTAGCGAGGTCTTTCCAACCTACGATATCTTTTCCTTTAATCGCCACGTAGACTTTTGTAATAATGGACCTACCCAGGACCTCCACACTCGTTAAGAAAAAGCCTAACATGTCAATATCTTTCTCACCGAAAGCTTTTGAATTAACATCAGATTGGCTTAATTTCACCTCCTTTCCCCATTTATCAAAAAATGTAGAGTCCCTGAGTATAGTAATGGGAGCTCCAGAATCAGCCATTACCTGTAATTTAACATTGTCAATTATGGCTTCACACAAAGGTCCCTTAATAGGTTCAGAATCATCACACTCCACCATCAACATCAGATTATCAAATGTGTCACTACATTCATCCATATCCACATAGTTGACCTTGACGGATTTCTTTTGGAATCTGCAAACCTTTTGGAAGTGACCTACTTTTTTGCACAAAACACAACGCTTGTTCATGGCGGGACACCCTTTAAAATTCCCAATGTGGAATTTGGACCCACATCTAAAACAAAAATTTTGTTTATTCGTATTGCCACTAGTTTTACTCTGCCACTTTTCCTTAGTTTCTTTACTAGAAATAGCATATAGGCCATCCTCAGGCACATCATCTGAAATAAAATTAACTTTAGTGACAGTATCTAGAGCCATGGCTTTAGTAGAAGTTACTGATCTTTCAATACTAAGGCTAAGGTCAATAACTTCGGACAATGAAGGATTCTTACAACTAAGAATTCTTTCCTTCACTTTGGTAGAAGAACAATTGAACACAAATTGATCACGAATATAATTGTCCAGCAAAGGACCAAAATCACAGGTAATAGCTAACACCCTCAAAGCTGAAATATATTCGTCAATTTTTTCGTCCTCCTTTTGTTTTCTTTTATAGAAATTGTGCCTCTCCAGCATGATGTTAGGAGATTCTTCAAATTGTTTCTTTAATCTGGCGATAGCCTCTATATAAATATTCCATTCACTATCACCTGAATCAGCAGCTGGGGGAGGAATAGGTACCAGGCTCTTAAAAATGCGTTGTGCCGCTAACCCAAGACTGCCAAAAAGAAGAGCAAACTTCCTAGGGGGAGAATAGTCAGATGCATCAATTGCTAAAATGTGATTTTCAAACAGGCCAAACCATTCCGACCATAACAAAGTAGGCTTTCCAGGTTTCTCAAGGAAAGGAGGGGGTTGAGTGACCTCCCTAACAGAAGCCATATTACAAATATTTAAACAGCAATAAAATAAGAGAACCAATGTGCAAAACTTATAACATAGGTAAAATATAAAACCTGAATAACACAATCCTTTGGAAAGAAAATGTTTTGATTAAAGGCACGAAATACTGCTTCACAGACTGTTGTTGTTAATGCTTGTCTTGTCTGCGAGGCGTGTGAATCGCCGAGGTCACACGCAATGTTAATACTTGTCTTGTCCGTGAGGCGTGTGAATCGCCGAAGTCACACGCAGATAACAAAACCAGACGCGTGAAGCTTCAAACTTTACAAAAATGGCCGCCGTGCGTAGCATCAAACGTGTGAAGCGTCGTCTGTGCGTAGCGTCGTAGGCGTGAATCCCAGAATTCCACGCGTATTCAGAGTTCCAGACGAAGACTGTGTGATGAACTCAAGACGCGATGCCGGCGTTCCAGGAGACCGGTAAGCGCGTAATTCAAAATGTAAACCGAGGCGAGCTTACTTTCAATCCCTTCAGCAAATCCGAAGACAGTCCCAAATCTCCGATCACAGACCAAAGACTCTGCTCGTAGTTCTCCCAAATCTCCGATCACAGACCAAAGACTCTGCTCGTAGTTCTCCGCCTCCAGTCAAAACATCGACGACACTTAGATCAACAGAAGTGTCGATGAAACGAATTCAAATCCGCTCCTCCGCAGTGTAAGCGTGGCCCAAACAATCCAATGATCCGTTTGACCTGACCAAATAAACCAGCGTGGTATGAAAGGTCATCGAGGAATCGCTTGCATAAGTCCAAATTTGACGGAATTAAAAAAAATTCGTCAAAAATCCTTTTGCGTGGGTCGGTGATGGAAACAATCCCGATCGTCGCCAATATGTAGAAGACTAAAAGTCTTAAATAAGATTCCAGGAGAGGAATATAATCCAATTGAAGTTTATTGATAGGTTTCCAATCACAGGAGGAGCGCCTCATCAGCCAGGAGTCCAAGCAGCAACTGAACAAGCACAACGGACACCTGGCTTCTGAAAGCGTCTCCACATTTAAAAGAATACATGAATACATTCCGTGCACATGCTCAGGCATGTGCACACGAGATAAGAATAACTAGCACGAGAACAGAATGACCAAGATACAACACACTACAGTAGTGTACTGGTGTCCTGCTGTACAGTCTGCAGTTGCACACTGGGCACTGATTCAACTCTTAGCTGTCCCACAAATAATAAGGAGGGGGAACTCCATCTAAGCCCTTCCACAGGGGGTTACAATGGTCCCTGGTACATGAGCTGATGGGGAAAAAAGACTCCACACAGCTTCATGGAGATTTGATGAGTTTAGTGAGCAAAGGAGCCCACGACTGCACAGCAGAGCACGTGCATACAGGGAGACTCACACCTGCCTGGAATAGAACCGTATGAGCACTGTGGAACAGCAACACTCCAAGTATAACAGAAAGAAACAAATATAAAACAAAACAAGATACGTTGAGCAAATAACTCAAAGGAGAACTTGTATGACATGCAAATGCGAAATTTATTGAAAAAACAAGGGGAACCCAGTAGGTAGCAATGGACCATGGGTATCAACTAAGTTTTAAGAAAACAAAGGTCCTAAGCATAAAGGAGATTTTGCACTAGTATTATATAGACCACAGCAGGCTACTATATGTTTCTCTCCCTTGTCCAGCCGGACAGGGAATTTATTAATCAAGTGATTTATAAAAGTTTAAGGTACATTTAGCAAAAAAGCATTTCATTTCAGTAAGGCACAGTCCTGTACCGTACAGAAAAGGGATAGGAAAAAGGTTGAAGAGGGAGAAGTATTTCAGGCAAGGGAAGTGAGCAATCAGGGCGCTGTTACAAATCAAAATTATCAGTGCTTCCTGGAGTAACACATACATACAGTAATGTACATTGGTTAAACGTATGTCTACTCAAAAGAGTCAACGTTTCTATCCCGGGATCAAGTTATAAGGGGATCATCTTCAGGACTTTAGGAAACATTGCCTGATCTAAAAACAATACATGCCTGTTGGGAAGGAAACAGGGGAGAAGAGAAAGATAATAGCATTTAGGTCAATCGCAGAAAAATGAGGGACATCAGCGTAGCCATCTTTAGCATTGTATACACAATCTTTCGGAACCGCAGTGGTGGAGTGTTGCCTGATGGCGTGGAAATTAGTTAAAAATAAAAATAAAGGGACTTTCAAATTGCATTGGGTGTTTGGTGCACTGACGGCCCGTGTCTCGGAACTCGAGAGGGTCCATAGTCTCACCGGTGCCCCAAGAGTCTGGAGACAACTTAAATCCGCCAAAGCCCACCTGGCCAGTCTAGATACGGACCGGGCGGAATTTGCCGCTCTGCGCCTACGTCACTCTTATTACGTCAGGGGGAACAAAACAGGCTGCTTACTTGCTAGCGCCCTGAGAGCGAAGACCCAAAGCTCCCAAATTACTAGCCTGACGGATGATTCCGGTCAGGACATCTCTGGCGAGACACGGATAGCAGAGGCATTCCGAACGTTTTACGCTACATTATACAAAGCCGACGAAGTCTCGCCGGGAGAGGTCCATCGATACTTGGAATCGGCGAATATAACGGAGTTGTCTCAAGACAATGTAAACTCCTTGGACGCCCCTATTCGCTTAGACGAAGTCATTGCAGCTATCTCTCGTCTGCCTCCCCTGAAGTCCCCAGGACCGGATGGATTCTCAGCCGGGTTTTATAAAACCTTTTGTCAACTGCAGGCCCCGGTCCCCACCCGACTTGTTAACTCCTTCGAGGGCCCGAGCTCTATTCCCCCAAACATGTTGGCGGCTGAGATCATCGTGCTGCCCAAACCAGGCAAAAAACCCTCCAGCTGCTCAGCATTCCGCCCCATATCCCTACTTAACCTGGACCTGAAGATCTTTACTGGGATCTTGGCTGCGCGCCTTGGCCCATGTCTGCCCGGGATCTTGGAGCCTGATCAATCCGGCTTCGTCCCCAATCGCCAATGCAGTGACAACACTAAACGTATTCTACACCTGATCGATAAGGCCCACTTCCAGAACTCGGATTCAGCCTTGCTGGCTATAGACGCGGAGAAAGCGTTTGACCGAGTGGACTGGCACTTCCTCCAACAGGTCCTGCGGCGCTTTCGTGTGGGAGACAGGTTTCAGGCCTGGATCGCGAGCTGCTACCACCGCCCCCAAGCTCGTGTCCGCTTGGGAGGCCTGCGCTCTGATCCGTTTGAAATCCAGCGGGGTACGAGGCAAGGTTGCCCCCTCTCGCCCCTTCTCTTCGCCCTTTATGTAGAGCCCCTTGCGCAGAAGATTCGCGACAACCCTACCATCCGCGGCATGACCTTTGGCTGGGAGCCCCATATAATAGGCCTCTATGCCGATGATATCATTGCCGCTCTGGATGGCCCGGACTGTTCCGTCCCCGCATTCCTGAAGGAGCTGGAATCATTTGTAGCCATTTCTGGCTTCAAAATCAACAAAGGGAAACCCCTCATTTTACCCTTGGGCAGGAATGCCCACGCGCACACTTCTCCTCCTGCTTACGGGGGAGGTGTCTCCTCTGCAGCACATCTCCCATACCTAGGCATAACGCTCAGAGCTTCCACGGACTCCACGCTGACTCTCAACTACACGGCCCTCTCTTCCCACATCCGGTCTGACCTAGCTCGATGGGCCAAACAACCACTATCTCTACTGGGTCGCATTGCGACGGTCAAGATCTCGACCCTGCCTAAGATCCTGTACTTTTTTCAGACTCTCCCTACGCTCCCCCCCAGGGGTACCACTCAAGCCCTCCAAGCTGCCATCCATCACTTCATCTGGGAGGGCAAATGGGCGCGCCTAAATAAACACTTAGCCTACAGGACCACGGACGAAGGTGGTCTTGGTATCCCCAACTTGCTGCAATATTTCCAGGCGGCGCAACTCCGATACTTGGTAGAATGGTTTAGGCTAGAGTTCGAAAAGCGCTGGTTATTCCAGGACAGAGCAATGGCGGGCACCTCCCTTTGGAAGATCCCGTTTCTTCTTCGACAACACAGACCACGCTACCTGTTACGATCCCCTATCACCCGCACTGTCCTGCAGGTCTGGAACGCGGTCGCGGTCAAAAAAGGGTCTCACTACCTTCCCCTCTCCCCTTACGCCTGTTCTGGATAACCCGGAGTTCCCTCCGGGCAAGGCTCCTAGAGCCTTTCCACAATGACGAGGAATTGGTAGCTTCTCCGCTGGTCACCTTTTCGACTTTCGGGGTTTCCTCCCTCTTACAGACATAACCCAAGGCTACAATGTCGTATCCCCTCATCTTTTTCAATATTTTCAGCTCCGACACTGGCTTACCCATCCGGACGTTCTCCCCTTGGTCTGTAGGCTCATGACAGTCTTCGAGAAATGGCTGGTGACGAAAGACTCTGACAAGCATCTCATCACAGACCTTTACAAAATGCTTACACCAACTCCCCCGTCAGGCAAAACAGCAGGCCAGTGGCGCTGGGAGGCAGAACTGGGGAGGGCATTGTCACATAGGGAATGGAGCTATGTTTACTATAGAGCTGCACACACCACTCACAACACGGCTGCCAGGGAAACAGCGACGAAACTGACCATATATTGGCACCTCACGCCGGCTCGGCTTAATAAAGGCAACCCCGCACGAAGCACGTTATGCTGGAGGGGCTTTGGGGAACGGGGCACTCTGACACACCTCCTCTGGGAATGCCGAGACGTTCAAGACTATTGGAAGGCTGTCCTAGACGACATCGACTCCGCATTTGATACCGAAATCCCCAGATTCCCGGCATATGCCATTTTGGGTTTGCCCAACGCACTCACATTCCCCCTGAAATCCCTTAGAGACCGCCAGATGGGAGTAGCTATGCAGGCCGCAACACAACACATCCTGTCCTTGTGGGGCTCCACCACCAGACCTACTCACACGGGTTGGTTACATAGGATATGGTTTACCCTCGGCATGGAGCACATTCACGCCACGATTACACAGTCCACAGCTGCCTATCAGAAAGTGTGGCTCCCACTGCTCTCCCTTTTATCCAGGGAATTCAATGAGATCACGTGCCCTAAATACCTGCGCATTCTTAGACTGACCGCAAACACAAATGACTCCATACATCCACCTGAGTGACCGCTTCAGTTATAACATGGTTAGGGCCTTACCTGCCCCACATGACTGGCACACTGGGCAGGGTGGGAACTGGGAGGTAGGGTGGGGGAGCGGGTGGGGGTTACAGTTGGAGTTTTTCTTATTATGGTTTCACTGCTGCGTGGCAAGGAGTGTCTGCACCTCTAGTAACATGTCACTGTTCTATCAAGCGCAAATGACCATTCACATGTTTTCTGTATACTGCAGATCTTATTTGCTTGACTGCCTTTTTTGCCTGCTACGACTCCCTTGCAATGTAATGATTACTGATGCTCTTGAAACCAATAAAACAAATTTGAATTTAAAAAATAGACCAGGGAACACTGTTCGAGCTTATTTTGGCTGCAAATTATCTGGATATTAAAGGATTGCTTGATGTCACATGCAAGACGGTGGCAAACATGATTAAGGGAAAACCCCCCGAAGAGATTCGTAAGACTGCACAACGCAGGCATACAAGGAACAGCCCTTGACTGGATCCAATCATTCTTCACCGGAAGAAGCCAAAGGAAAATCACCTGCGGAGTCCCACAGAGTTTATCCCTGAGCCCCATCTTCTTCAACATCTACATGGCCCCCCTCGCAACCATCGTCCAACAACACAGCCTCAACATCGCATCCTACGTTGACGACACCCAGCTCATCTTCCCCCTCATCAAAAACCCCACCACTGCTAAACTCAACTTCCAGAAAGGAATGCAAGACGTCACAGCTGCCTGAAACTCAACGCTGAGAAGACAGAAGTCCTCGTCCTTGGTTACCACCCCTTCTGCATGGGACAGCACCTGGTGGCCGACCGCCCTTGGAAGCCGACCTAACCCCTCAGACCGCGCCAAGAACATCGGCATCGTACTTGACTCATTACTCACCATGAACCGACAGGTCAATGCCGTCACCTCCAGCTGCTGCAACACCCTCTGCATCCTCTGCAAGACCTTCAAGTGGATCCCCCTCTGAGTCAAGGTAGACAGTCACCCACGCACTCATCACAAGCAGACTGGACTATGGAAATGCACTCTATGCCAGCATCAACAAGTCCCTACTCCGCAAACTCCAGACAATACAGAACACCGCCCCCAGACTCGTCCTAGGCATCCCCCAACACGAACACATCAGTCAACGAAATGCGTACGAAACGGACCCCCCCCCGGGTACGATGCGTACACCCCATGACTATCGGGGTACGGTGCGTATACCCCTGGATTTCAGGGGTACCGTGCATATGTCCCCGAGCGTACACCCCATGATCATAGGTGTATGGACCGTAGGGGTACGGTTCGTACACCCCAAGGTCATAGGTGTACGGTGAGTACACCCCTTGATTTGAGGGGTACGGTGCGTATGTGATAGTGTTGCCCTCCGTACGAATTGCTCATACATGACATTTACCGTACGAATCGCGTACTGATTCCCCGGTCCGATCGTACTTGGCGGGTCGATGTCGTACGTATTTACCCTTCATTTTCGTACGGTTAGCAATGATTCGGACGTATTTTCTCGCGACGGATCGTACTACGCGATTCGGACGGATTCGTACGATTCGTACGGAAACGGCTACGAATACGAATCGTCGTACGGATTTGTTTCCCGAATCACAATCCACCCCTGAATACGCATCCTTTAGCACTCTAATATGCACAACACATACCTTAAATGATTTACACAATCACCATAATTAATTACTAATAATTAATCTTAAATAATTAACAACTAATTGTTAATTCATCAATTAAAAATAAATTACTTCCCACCCTTCCCACCATTTACACCCATAAACACAACACACATAAAAGTAATTATACAATTACGATCATTAATAACTAATTAATTGATTCAAAGTAATGAACTAATTATTAATTATTCAATTAAAAATATTACTTTCCACCCTTCCCACCATTTTCACCTATAAACACCACAACACACACCTAAAATATTTACATAATTAACATGATTAATTGCCAATTAATTAACAACTAATTATTAAATAACTAATAAAAAAATAATTTACTCATTTAACACTATAACATCTCAATTCAGCAAATATTAATAATTAAAAATTATTCAATAAACTTACTTTAAATAAATTCCTTCCCACCTTATTCCCCTATAAACCCAAAACCCGCTACGGTACTAAAAAATCAAAATTCTAATTAACAAAATATTAATAACTACCTAAAATATTAAATACATTTACTATAATTAAATTACTTCCCACCCTATTCTCTTATAAAGCCAGAACCCGCTACGGAACTAAAAACACAAAATTCAAACAATTTAATAACTACTAAAATTTTAACACATATAACAAAAACCCAAACAATTCTTCTACAAAAAATACTTGCATCACACACATATAAAATATATACTAAAATACATAGAATTAATAAAAAATCGAAATTTTTAACATCTATACTTTTGCGAACAATATTAAATACTTTGATATTTTTTACATCGATATTACTTACCCCAAATCGATATTCTTGACTACGATATTTTGTCTGCTGATATTCTTGACCCACAATATTTTTGCCTCAATAATTGTGCAATTCCATATTTTTTACTCAATATTCTGTCTCTGCACCATGCAGATTTACCTCAGCTGTCATGTGCTCACAATAGTGTGTAGTGGTACAACTTGTCCACATTCACAGAACATTTGTTGTGGCCCTGGCCTAAGTGTTGTATTTAGACTGGCATAGCCCATACACAACCCTAACTGAGTTTGGTGTAGTTGTCAGATGACTAGTGCAATATTGCCTCATGTCAGTGTGCATGGTCATCATGTGTCTCTACAATTTTGAAAATGTTCTTGGGCTAGAAATTTGACATTAAAAATTGTGGGCATAGAGCTATTAGCTTAACATCAAAAAGGACAACGGACATAAATTGTAATAAAAAATAACTGGTAGGGCAAAAGAAAATTCCTTATACAAAATAGCAAAAAATATTTTATTTGTTATACAATATTATAAAAGTTAAGATGTCATTAGAAGACATATGGGGTCGATTCCGATTCGGGAAAGAAAACCGTCCGACGATTCGTATTCGTAGCCGTTTCCGTACGAATCGTACAAATCCCTCCGAATCGCGTAGTACGATCCGTTGTTTGAGAACCGTACGAAAAACAAGCGAAAATCCGTAGGATACGGACTCGGAAAGTGAACCGTACGATTCGCAAACATGCCGTACGACCCGACAAGTACGATCCAGTCCGGGGACCGAGAACGCGATTCGTACGGGAAAACGTTGTCGCGTATGAACAGCGATTTGTACATATGAGCGAGCCGCACAATCAAATACGACACAAACCCCCCCTGAACAAAGCGCATGTGAACCCCGTAAAAACGTCACGTAGGAGCGAGCCACACAAACAAATACGAAACAAACCCCCCTTAACGAAGCGCATGCGAAACCCGTAAAAATGTTGCGTATGAGCGAGCTACACAGACAAATACGAAACGAACCCACCCTTAACGAAGCGCACGCGAAACCCGTAAAAATGTCGCGTATGAGCGAGCCACACAAACAAATACGAAACAAACCCCCCCTTAACGAAGTGCACGTTAACCCCTAAAAACAGCACAAGGAGGTTACAAACCACTCGCACAACACCCCAAAAAATGTCTCCTGTCTACAAACCATTGGAAATGAATGTCATGTCCAGATCCAAACAGGCAAACAGATATCCCAACTCATACTCACCCCTTATGACACACCCATCAACATTTTCAAACTAAGCACCACCCACAAATGGACCAATAAAAATGGCCCACACACACAAACCATCATCCTTGGCAACATAGCCATTTAGCTACAGACACACAGACAACACACCAACAACTGCACACATCCACCTTCACACATACTCACCCTATCACATTCAGACCCACACCCCCCCGTTCACATTCAGACCCACACACCCACATCCATACACACCGTCACCCCTCCAATCACATTCACCCCACACCATGTCCGCACAAAAGAATCCAAAGTTCACAAAGGAGAAGATGGAGATCCTTGTAGATGAAGTCATCAGAGTCTAGCCACAGCTGTTTGGCGCATTGGTCAGACAGACCAACATAGCTGACAAAACACGCCGGTGGGTGAGGATCGTCAATATGGTCAATGCTGTTGCACCCATCAGGCGCACCAGGAAGGATTGCCAGTCCAGGTGGTACGATCTGCAGAGGATGGTGAAGCGGAAGATGGACGAGGACTATGCCAATAGCCATCACACTGGAGGTGGTGGTCCCCGCAGACCAGTACAGTACCAGCCCTGGGAGGAGAAGGTCATGGCCCTGCTACCACCGGTGGGAGTACATGGCATTGAAGGAGTCGTGGAGCCTGGTGAGTATACAAACAACTCAAGTAACATGTGGTAATGGCATCCACACTCCAAGTACAAAAAATGCCTGCAACAAGTGGCAAGCACCCGCCACACATAACTACAGGCCAAAATTACGCTAATGCCACTAACATGTGTATGCCCCATAGACAAACCAAGGTCATGCTATGTCCCATGCTACAGGAAGCACAATCCCAAGAATGGACGTCCGGCATCCTGGGAGGATGGCTGTCACAAAATACATTGTGGCACTCCAAATAAGACCCAATTGCATGGGCGTCCGCAGGGGGGGCAAGGCTGGCTCTTGGCCCTCCTGGATCGCCAGTGTGTCTGGTGTGGGCCAAGTCAGGGCCGGCCCTAGTCCATCATGCTCCTGAAATGGTGCCATTGTTCCAGGTGGCAGCACCCTCCATTGGGTGGGAAGTGTGCAAGGGGGTTGCCGAGAATTATGCAAGGCAGAGGGGAGGAGGGTGCAAGGCCGAGGGTGAGAAGGGTGCAAGGCAGAGGGGAGAGGGTGAGGAGGGTGCAAGGGGGATGGGGATGAAGCAAAAACTGTGGCCACCCCTATCAACATTTCTGTGTACGCCCATGGCCAATTGCACTCATCCCATATGGCCCATGTACACACCCATGCACCATGCTCAATGCACAGGGAGTGTGAAAGTACTGACAAGAAAGCTGACACTGGGCCCTGGTGTAGGCAGCACAAGGCCCTCCTGTGACCAGTGCAAACACTAACACCAGGACAACAAGGTCAGATATATTGGACAGGAACTCAAAAACATTGTCATGGCAGCATGCCCCATGGGGGGACAGCCACACCATGAGGGACGCCCAGTTCCAAACCAGACTCCAACTACCAGCACGGCCTGTCGCACACACCCCTTACATAAACATAGCCTCCTGGGACAGGCAATGGAGTGCCCCACTGTCACAATCGTCAGGTAACACAACAAAACAAATAAAGATCAGATGAAGCATCCAAGCAAAAATAATGCACGGTGCTGATTCACAAGTCCCTTGCGCTTTTTTCACGATGCCGTTGCTTCACCTTTGTGACGCAGCATAAGTTGCACCATGGTGCTGGATATTTACAAGGTGATGCATCTGGGAGATGTGCCATGCTCTAAAGCCCTGCACCAGAAGTAGGTGTACTGGTGCGGGGCTGATTGAAATCTTCAAGATTTCAGCTCAGTCACTTTTATGCACATGCTGCCTCAAAACCCTGTGCATGCTTGAAGCAGATGTAAGGATTGACGCAGCATTGTGCAGATAGGGCCACACAGAGCTTTGCTGGATCAGCGTTGCGCCGGCGACACAACTCCAGCAATGTGCCACTTCCATGGCACAGATGCGTGACGCAGCTGTGCCGTTGTTCCACCATGGTGACACGCAGTGTCAATGTGTTGCATACATGCTGGCTTAGCTGTGGTGCAAAATGACTGTCAAATCACTGCTCTCATGCATGGCTGTGCCAGTCAATGTAAATAGTCACTCACATGTCAATGACTCCGGAGCACAGATCAATCTGACCCCCCAACATACCCACCCACAAGTGAACATTGAGAACAATCCAAAGCATAGACAACTAATAGGTGGTACAGGGCCAACGGCAATGTATATGAAAATTGGATGTTGCATGAAATGGCATTAACATTGTCTGTCTCTCACACCCACAGGGCAACGTGCTCAATCTACCCCCAACAAGGGGGGAGATTAATCGCAGTCTCAGGCTACGCAGGAGACTGCTCCCACCATCAGCGACGCCTCTCACCACTCCATAGATGACGCCGACCAACCTGGCACCTCTGGAGCCCAAACCCGTGCAGCAGATGGATCAGGGACATCTGCGCCAACCACCACACCCATTCCTGCCACATCCCAGCAGACAGCTCGGAGCCTGCCCACACTCCACAACTGAGCCAGTCTGACAATGAGGAACAAGGTTCGCCGGGCACCCAGGAGGTGGCAGACAACACCACCGCTGCCATCCCTCAGGGGTCCCGTCGACCCGATGTGCCCACAACCTCAGGCCAGGCTCGTGTGGGCAGGGGTGGTGGGAGTGGCACCAGGCGGAGGCGAGAACCTGACCACCCAGCTGCAGGGCCCGGTATGTCTGAACTACGAAACATCATGGAGGCATACCGGCGGGACACCAGGGAGTTCAGCCAGGTAGTGGGGGACCTCACAGAAATCAAAAACCTGCAGGCCGAGCAACACGCCAGTCAACGACAACACCAAGGGCGGATGGAGGCAAGACTGGATGAGCTCTTGTTGGTGCACAGGGACATAAGCCATTAACTCATTCAGATCGCTGACAACATGCAGCACCCGCCCTGTGTCACCAGACAAGAAACATCGAGGCGAAGACTGCCAACAGGCACAGGGAGGGAGGAGGAGGAGGAATCGTCCGACGGAGCTTCCCATGCATCGTCAAGGCCTGCATATGAGGGTCCCCCAAGCAATGTGGGTCGTCCACGCAAAAGACAGTGAGAGGCAGTGGGCCATGCACATCTCCCAGGTCACCTGGTCTGGCATCTTGCTGTTGTGTGCAACAGCATCACCTTATTGACTGTTCCACTCACCCACATGGACTTGCTGGTTGCAGTCTGACCAATGATGGCAAGCACTGTGGTCTGGACTCTGTTGACTCAAACTGCCAGGATTCACATCTCCCATTGTGAACTTTGGATTCCCCCCCTTTTTGTACAGCACCTAGCACTCATTCACGTTTCCCACACAAGATAGAAAAATAAACAAAAGAAACACAATAGATTTTGATGTTGCATTCTTTTTACATGAGTCAACAACATACCTGTGGGGAAATCCCAAAGTATGCCAGAGTGTGCAACAAACTCAAGCCATCAATACACTGGGATCTGAGTGCAGTTGAGGACAAACATAGGTCACAATGTACCATCAAATACATACATGGAGCACAATAGTCACCCGTGATGGTTTCAATCTGCTGAGGGGGGGGGGCTTGCCCTACTGCTCTGACAGACAGTTCTGGAAGATTTTCATTAAGGTGAAGAGGTCATGGGTCATATTGAGGTGCCCAGGGAGGGAGTACCAGGTCTGTTTGGTAATGTGGGAGAACTATCTCTTGCATACAGTTACACTGTGGATGTGATAAATGGTGCCCAGGGCACGGGTGGCTGGACGGAGTTGGTTCAACGGGGTGTTGGATGGGAGACGTCCATGTTCATCTTTGGGGCAGGGGTTGTGGAGTACCTACTGAGTGTGGCTGAGGAGTATGAAGGTGATCCTGCAGTTGACAGTGAGACAATTGTAGATATCTCATGTGGACGGTAATGTGGCTGTGTCAGGGGATGTTGAGGCTGAGGTGTGCGCATGCACCCTGGATGTGCACAAGTCCTCCTGGAGTCTGGCTCTTGTCCCTGCGAAGAGGCTTTTGCCGTAGTTTAGCCGGCTGGTGTGGTGGACCTGGGTGACTGTCTGTCTTGACTATCTGAAGAGCATTAGCAGCATGCGGAGGGACTTGCAGCATGAGGTAGTGATGGTGTTGACTTGCATGGTCATTGTGAGCGAGGAGTGTAAGATGAGCACCTGCTTGCGTGCGTGGCCACTGTGTGCTTGTGCGATGCCCAGGCCAGTGTGACACAAGGAGTTGTCCCAGCTGTAAGGGGATATTCCTCAGATGATGAGCTCAGTCTTGTCCAAGTCCAGCCTCAGGTGGCTGATGTTCATCCATTTGTCAACGCACCTCATGCCTTCTTGAAAGTTGGATCTGGGAGTGGCTGGGTCTTTGGTGAGGGTGAGGAGCAGCTGGGTGTCAATGGCATAGGACATGATGATGAGGTTGTGTGCAAATGTGATGTTGGAGAGGGTGGTCATGGAGACATTGTAGACCTTCATGCTGAGAGATGTGTCCTGGGCCATGGGACCGATCACCCCAGTGTACTATGCGATGAAGGGGTTATGCGGACTCCCTGGGCCTTGCTGGGGAGGTACTTGGTAATATCATCCTGGGTCTTATGGATCCCAGTGTTGGAGATGTGTGATCTGACAGTGTGTTAGCACATGGGGTTGAATGTCGTTGAGCAGTCGATGGGGTGAGGGTGGTGGCCTCACCATTGTTGAGCAGGGTCCAAGATGTCGTTTTTTGCGGCGATGAGGGCTGTTGCAGTGGGGTGATTACTGTGAAAGATGCTCTGGGGCATGTTGGCTGGAGATGTATGTTTGCTTGGAGGCAGATGGTCAGTTGCTCCTTTTCTGTCTTATTGATGACATTTTCCGGGTAGGGAAGCAGGGTGATGTTCCAGGACATCCTGTGTTACTGACGTCCATTGTCAAAGAAGGTCCTGGGTTTCGGCATGCCTCCAGCTCCCATGGAAAGTGGCATACTCAAAGGACACATTCATGACGTGCCAGATGTGGGCTTCAAGGATGGTGTATGCTGTGATTGAGATGTTGTGTGGGAAGGCTCCTGATGGAGAGCTGCAGTGGATGGTGTATATGAGCCGGGTGGTGTCTTTGCTGCTGACGGGAGTCCAGGACCTGAGGGGGGTATGTCCTGTGGAAAATGGCGCTGTCTGCCTCTGTGTGGGGAGGATTTTGTGTACGTTCACGAGCTTGGAGTGGTAGTAAGTTGCAAGGGATACCCTTGGCCTTGCAAGGGTGTGATGTATTTTGGATGGAGAGCAGGGGTAATATAGTTCACTCACAATGCCGATGATGTCATTCATGTTGTGTGTGTTGGTGCCTAGGCCATACCTGAAGGTTGTCCTCTTGTCTGTGCTGATGATATGGTGATGTCTGTGTGTGGAGGATTTTAGGGCTGAAAGATAACAGATGGTTGTTTGTTTTCCAAAGTGTGCGCATGAGTCCGGCTAGACCTGTATGAGTCCAGTAGGCCTGCCTCTCCCTGGTGGTTTAACTGTTGTTGTGCTTCACAGGAAAGTCAGCCAATGTGGCAAGATTGTTGGATCAGTTGCTGATCCAGTGTATGCAGTTGCAGGGTGTGGCAGTGTAGTTGGTTGGAGTGTCCTGTGTGAGTGTGCCACACAGCTCGTGTCTGTTGACTCTGGTCAAGCTTTCCTGGTGCATCTGAAGCGGAGTGTGGTGCAGTGTGTTGTTTTTTGGACAAGTGGGTGCAAATGTTAATGTACCAATGCAGGATGGTGCTGTGGTTGTCCTCCAGCCAGGAGTTGCTGTACCCCTGACCCATGTAGTCTGTGTAGGTGAGGGCCTGCATGCTGATGTAGTTGTCCAATGTCTGAGGATCAATCACTAAAGCTGTTTCCCAGCTCTGTGGTCTCAGATTTAGCCACAATTTCATAGGAAGCCTCTCTTCTCGAATTGCAGATGTGTAAATCCGGTTCCCCTACTGACCCCTTGCCCGCCAATTAATACAACATCCTGTCTAAGATTCACAATCACAATTTAAGTGCCATCTAGAACCTTTCCCTCAGGTGGCTGGAACATTAGTCTGTTGTGTTACCTACGTCATAGAAAGACCAGAGGCTTTTGCACTGTGCACGTTACAGGCGCTGACGGTCCTGCCTTTGGCACAGAGGTGGCGCAACAGTGGCACTGACAAGCTGCTGCCTGCAATAAGAATGGATGGAGGGAGGGAGGAGCATCTCAGAGACGTGTGTGTTGCAGAATCAGGGCACTCAGTGGTGCGGTGCCACAGTGGAGGCAGCAGCAGGAATGAGTGAACACATGACGGCGGAATGGGTGAGACACCATGCAGAAAGTAGCACACAAAGACAAGAAGCTTTGAAAGGCACAACGTAACAGGTGTATGGAAAGGAAGGAGTGTCTGGTTACTCATGGCTTACTGAAAGACAATGGATGATCAATCACCAAATATGACGGTCACAGGATCAGGCAACAAAAGGCCAAGCTGCGGTCAGGACACACAGCGTCAGCAGGTGTTGCCTGCCCGTTGTGGTTGCAAGCTGCACAAATACATACACAAACATGTACCGCATGCACATTATGGATCATTATCCATGATAAACTGCATGCATGTTGCCACAGTACACATACTCCTGATGGAGCGAGGTGGCAAAAACAAAATTTTGTGTACCCCTTGTGAAATCAATGTCCCATAACGTTAACCTTTTACTAATGGTGTGATGTGGTGAAATAACTAACCATAGTGTAAGTTGCACACATAAAATACACTCGGGAATACTAACTTTGCCTGCATGAAGCAATATAATTAACTAATATGTTGTCTACCAACATCTAGCGGTGCTGAGATAATGTTGCATACATTTAGGAATACCACCTGGATGAATCCAACTATTAATGCTTTTGAATGTTTTCCTCATCACTTTTTAATCTAGAGCGGTACTCCTCTATACCTGAGCTGCAGCCAGGTGGGGTGAAGCACCATCCCCACAACTAATGAGTGAGTGGCTACTAAGTTTTGCAGTTGTATAAATAAGTAACGCATTCATATGATAGACAATTCTTTCATGATGTTCTAATGTTGTTCACATCATTGTATTGTGAATTTGTCTGTAAGCAAGTTAACTTTGTGTTTCTCCTGTTTTTTCTGTCTTCGACGTGACGTTACATTAGTCTGTGGTGGAGTATGTAACCTGGAACTTGCAGGTGATATTATATTATTTTATCTCGCACTATATAGCAGTAGCAACCATCTGGTCCTGAAGAAAGCATTGGCATAACTACCATTAATGCTGAAACATGTCGACCGTCATTGCTCACAGATATTTTGTTAAATCTGTTCTTGCACATTTTTAGATTTGGAAGAGCTGAGAAGAAATATTAAAGTCAAGAATCTACTCAGTCCTATCCAATTTTAATTTACTCTCACATACACTTTTGCACTGCTTATTCAGTTGCCACTAATATTTATATTTATACATTTTCTGCACCTCCCATTTGTTAACACATCACGTAAAGGTTTCGTCACAGCCTTGAGAACACCTGTAGGCTGTGGACTTTGTCTCCTGGGTAAGGAGAACCCATATGATGTTAAAAAGGGCGGCACAGAATGGCTACTGATGGGAAATTTCTCCCATGCTCTTGAGTCTAAGTTCACATATATTTTGTCACACTTAAGTGCACATTTGGTTTTTCACTTCCCATAGTAAATTAACATCCTGTTGTGTCGAGGTCTGTCTTTACAGTTGAGCTTCACTTTTGCCTGACCCCTAGATATAATTTTCATTATGAGTATTGTTTTTGGGGCATGTATCTACGCCGATGACACTCAACTGATCCTATCACTCACCAGAGACCCTACCACTGCCAAAACCAACCTGCACGAAGGAATGAAAGAAGTAGCCGAATGGATGAAGCACAGCCGTCTGAAACTGAACTCAGACAAAACAGAAGTCCTCATCCTAGGCACCTCCCCCTGGGATGACTCTTGGTGGCCAGAGGCCCTTGGAAAAGCACCCATCCCGACGGACCACGCACAGAACCTGGGCGTCATCCTGGATTCCTCACTCTCGATGAACAGACAAGTCAACGCCGTTTCTTCATCTTGCTTCAACATTCTTTCCATGCTCAAAAAAACATTTCGCTGGATCCCCACCGAAACTAGAAAAACGGTCACCCACGCACTGGTCACGAGCCGCCTGGACTACGGAAACACCCTATACGCCGGTACCACCGCAAAACTCCAGAAAAAACTCCAACGCATCCAGAACGCTTCAGCCAGGCTCATATTAGACATCCCACGTAAAGAACACATCTCTGATCACCTGAAAAACCTCCACTGGCTCCCCGTCAATAAGAGGATTACTTTCCGCCTCCTAACCCACGCACACAAAGCACTTTATGACATTGGACCCGAATGCCTCAACACACGACTGTCCTTCTACACCCCCTCCCGCCAGCTACGATCCTCCAACCAAGCCCTTGCCACTGTTCCTCGCATCAACAAAACCACCATGGGAGGTAGATCCTTCTCCTACCTGGCAGCTAAAACCTGGAACTCACTTCCCACTCACCTCCGCCTCACTCAGAACCATCTAGCATTCAGAAAGCAACTTAAAACGTGGATATTCGACAAGTAACTCCCCACCCTTCTTCAAGCGCCTTGAGACCCTCTGGGTATGTAGCGCGCTATATAAATCTCTTGACTTGACTTGACTTGACTATATGGGTCATTAAACTTGCCCTCGGACCCTCTTCCCAATTGTTGAGTTTGATATAAAACTGTGTATGATCAGTTGGAAGAATTGGCAAGTGAATTAGGAGTGGAATTTTCAAAATTTAAATCGTTGCAGAAATCATATAGAGTGGATTTTGCAGAAAAAGACATTGAGAATATGAATACTGCTGGGAGGTTGGTACAAATAAAAGAATTAATTGTACTGTTGCGAAAATGGGGAGACGTGAGCAAGTGGAGGATCAAGTGGGTAAAGAAAAGAGAAGAAAATAATGACAAATCCACATTAGCTTTTCCAATCAGAGAAAAGGAGGCAGTGGTAACTGAGTTCCCCATGAGAGAGATACCTGGAGGAGGATATGTACATGTTCCTTGGAGTAGGCAGGACATATTGTCATTTACAAATGATTTCCCTAGGTTGAGAGAGAAACCAGTAGAATGGTATAGACAAGTAGACAGATTTGTAAAAGTGTCAAAGGTTTTATGTATTGAAACTGGTGAACAAAACAAATGAGCCAGAAGAGCAGGTGAACGAGATCACTAGCCAGAAGGAGACATGGGGAAAGAAAATAGAAGTTATTCAAAGGCTAAAATGAGTAAGACTACCAAACCAGAAATATAAATCACCTGAGTGGGCGTATATTGTTCTACCGCCTATTGTTGAAGTCAATAGCAGCCAAGAAAACCTGTACAACCCAAGGATGATGGGGAAAAGTGAGTAAAGAAGTCAACTTAGAGAAAAAGATAGGTGCTCAAAGTATATGATAATAAATAAAAAGTCTGAAGTCCTGTGAGACTGATATTGTAAATATAGAAGAGGTCAGAGTTGACATAAGATCGAAGAAAAACTTGTTAGAAAATTAACCATAGTGTAATTTAGAATAGAATTGACACAAGGTCGAAGAAAAATTTGTTAGTAAATTGCGTGCTGTGGAATTTAAGAGTAACACAAGGTCGAAGAAATTGTGTTAGAGAAAAATGGCTGTCAGCAATCATAAGGCAAACTGTTCTATTTTTAGAAAATGGTGTAGATACTGTTCAATATGTATGGGATTATTAATAATATTGTGGGTGATTTTAGCTATTGTTATTCCTTTCCAAGATAGTTTACCGAAATTAAAGCCAAATGTGAGTTCAAATAAGCCAATTGCAAAAGTAGAAGTTCATGAGACTAATGTGTATAAACCAGAGTTGCATCAGGATAGGTCTATCAGTGATTACACACAGAATACATTTTCAAAGCTATTGCTTGAGTATATTAGAACCATGAATGTTGATGATTGCTATGTTTGTGTAAAATTACCAGCGTCAGTGTCAGAAGGGGTGACCTATCACCACCTTCCTCTTACATATGGTGTGACCTGTAGTGTAATTGCAAGTTTGTTTTATCAGACTGGGAAATTGGAATATCACTATTCTAATGTGGATGACATTTTTGCCAAACTAAAAGTTGATGGTGCATTGAACAAAAAGAAACCTGGAAAAGTAATGGGAGAATATTTCTTAGAAATAGATGAGTTGACTCATGATTATGCTTTTAATAATAATCTGACATGTAAATTGAGAATTGAAGAAAAGACGTTTTTGAATATGGTTGAAGAAAGAAGGATTGCTTATAAACGAAGTGAGAAAATAAAACATTCAAAATCTAAATATTGGACATTTAATGATGAAAATCTTGATGACAAAAATGTGAATGTGGCTATAAACATAGATACTCCAATGTTAGGAAAATTTTATATTAGAAGAGACAATACTATGTATGACAATCATTTTGTGGGTGCAAGTCAATGTAAAGACACCTATAGAATTATAGGGGGTTATGGATTTAAAGGAGGAAATGATCCTGTGTTCCCGAGTGTGTATTTTATCTGTGGGAACAAAGCTTACTATAGGTTACCAGACCATTGGTATTGGACCTGTTATGTGGGTTTGGTCTTTCCTAAAATGTTTCATGTAGATAGAGGTACTAATGGAAAGCATGAGATAGGTAAAGTTTTAAGTCGAAAAAGAAGAGAAAGTGTGTTAGAAATAATAGGTGATGTATTTGGAGCACTGATACCAGCAGTGGGGATTTCATTTAAGGCATATAGAATTCGAAAATTGTCCACAATAGTTGATCGATTGTCAACAGACAAAGCAGGAGGTTTCCTGATGGTTGATACTGAAATGGTTGCTATGAGAGCTATGGTAATGCAAAATCGACTTGCCCTTGAAATAATTTTAGCAAAAGAGGGAGGAGTCTGTGGGATATTGAAAGTGCAACATTGTTGTACTTATATTCCAGATAAAAGTCAAAATATTGAGAAGTATATTACAAACATTACAGATTTACATAAAGAGATTGAACCACTGGAGGTTGAAGGTGTTCTTGAAAAATTATGTAGAAGTTTTACAGCAGTTAAGCATTGGTTTCAGGAAATAGGTTGTTCAATTATAGGCAAAATACTAATTCCAATAACAATCTTAGTAATAGTAATTTTTCTGATAAGATTATGCTGTATATGCAAAGGTAGGAGAGATTTTAGAAAAGCAATAAAGAAGACAATTCAAGAAAGAAAAGCAAGGGAAAGAGAAAAGAATGAAATAGAAATGGAAGAAATTAGAGAAAAGATTTTCAAAGAATCAAAAGAGAAAGATACAAGAGTATAAATTATACTAATATGATGAATTCGAAACATGTTCTGCTAAATTTTCAAAAATTTTGAGATATGTTTGGTGATAAGATCACCAGATGAGGGAATTGATGGAGCGATGTGGCAAAAACAAAATTTTGTGTACCCCTCGTGAAATCAATGTTTCATAACGTTAACCTTTTACTAATGGTGTGATGTGGTGAAATAACCAACCATAGTGTAGGTTGCACATATAAAATACATGCGGGAATACTAATTTTGCCTGCATGAAGCAATATAATTAACTAATATGTGTTGTAATTGTGATGTGAACTAATGCATAGCTCAAATATAAATAAACGCGGTTTAAATGTGCTTATTGTATATGTTATTGTGGCAGAAAGTCGCCGGATATGTAAGTATAAAGTGCATTTATGTGGCTTACCTGCTAGGTAATAACTAATGGGGAAACATTAGTATGGTGGGAGGTAAACAGAAGGGCTTTAGTTCGATATTTAACATACATTTGTGTTTGTTTCTACGATAGTTCCAAAAAGTGGCCTCTGAGGCCTACTGAGAAAATGGCTGCTCTGATGAACTGCGAGTGAATGTTAGACTGCGCATGTGCATCCAAAGCCTGCAAGCGCGAGTGAGCTACCTGTGCTCGGATGGGGAGTTCAAGGTTACCACTTCCCGAAAGCAAGGATGGGTCCCAGGACATGGACATTCAAGTATTCTAAACGTGGGAAATGGTCCCAACGTTTCAAATCGCGGATGTGACTAAGCCAAGACTGTCTTAGAACAATGGAACATTAATAAATCGCTGATTCACCGTGAATATGATGTTGTAATGGTGAGGAGATGCTCACCCACCCCAAATTGTCCAATCAGAACCCGAATTGGTGATGTTAGATACTTTTTAGTTAGATTAAGTTAGGAAATTAGTGTATCAAACCCCTGATTTTGCTTAGAGGTAGTTGCTCCTTTCGATTTCTTCACGAAGTGCTGCTGATTTGGAGATCGAATCCTGGATGTAAGACTTCTTTTAATTTCTATTGTTTTCTTTGCAGGACTGAAGGATAAGATGAGGGTGTTAGTTAGGGATGTTAGGAGAGAATGATGTTCTTTGTTACATTTTACTTCATTCTGAAATAAATGTCTATTTTCTGAGTTTTAAAATAAATGATCATTTTGAAATAAAGTTTAAGATTTTACTGAATAAAGAATTATTAAATGCATAAATGTCAGACATACTAAAAGTTTGCTTTAAATAAAAGTTGGATAAATGGAGAATTAAAGCTGGTCTTGTATTTTCCTATGCCTATTTTTCTTTCTAGCAGATCCATTGCCACTATGGTGGTGTGTCTGAATAAAATTGGTGTTTGATGAAAACCATGGTAAATTGTTATTAAATGATAGATGTAAATAGTAAAACAGTTAAATAGGTTTAGACACCCTGCCAATGTTACAGCGTAACTCCTGCTCTTTCACCAAAACCCTGAAGTTGATGTAAATGAATAGAGTAAGTGCGCAGTGTTATGGGCCCCACTGTGTGAATGAATGCGTGTTAGAATATTTCAGGGAAATGGTGAGGTGGATTTAGAAATACTTTCTGGAGTCCCGCTGTAGCACTCCCATATGTACAATCATCGTAAAGTATGCCACAGATGACGCATGCAAACTGGTAAGAGAACTGTGGTGACAATAATGAGACACATTGTACTGTGGGGAACACATTTACTACACAAATGGATCAAGGTTGTGTTGAGGCCATGCTGCTATAGCCAAGGTCCATGGCCAGTGGCATTGCTCAGAAGAAAATAACAGTCATCCAAACAGGTTACCTGTAATGCTAGTGAAACAATCTGCACACGACTGCCTGGGAATGTCGGATCATTGAATCCTCAGAAACATGTGCTGCGCAAAGTGGTCCATCTCCCGATAGCCCCTTGGTCTGAGTATAATAGACTGACTCAAAAGGGTGATCAGGCGTGGGAAGGAAAGGAAGGGAACAGCATGAAGTGAGATCTGAAACAAAGGTAAACAAGCATAAGGATTCAACACTTCTTGTCACTGAATCACATAATCCCACAGGACCTATACTGTAACAGTTACACCTATAAAGGAAAACAACAGTCACTGTATCCTAGTTGGGATCACAGTAATAATAATGTAAGTAGATTTGAGGATTGAAAACGAACACATAAAAGGTAGTAGATTCTGGCAGCTAAATGAAGGGGGGATAACACTCAGCAGGCTGCTTCTATGCAATTATTGCCATGCGGATATCAAGGAATCACAGTGCCTGAATATGGCTCCAATAAACAGAAATTCTAATGCGCTGCAGTGCTACTCACAGGAAGACAACAATCCATAGTTACCCCTGGGAATCAGTGTGGCTCAAAAAGGGAAATGACACATCATCCGTATGAGTCTTGAGAACCTCATCCAACGAGGGAGTAAATTAGGTAAACACAAGGAGGCCCCGCAGGAGACAGTCATTGGCTCGTCCAACTGGGCTTTCAAATACCTAACATAACAAGCTGCCGGTCCAGAATTCAACAGAGAGTAATGATGCACAATGGCACAAAACCATCCCTACCGTGACCAGGATATACAGCACTGCACAAGACAATCCTGGGATTCACGTCACATGACAGGTACCACGTAAGCATTGACATTTGCTACAGCACAATGTTGTGACGTCATCAGCGCAACATTCCTGCCATCATGGGAATAGAAAGTTAACATCAACTTACCAAGAAGGCTTTCAAAGAGGTGTCCAGTGGCGGTTTCTCTTTGTGGGCGTCGGGGCTCCGCCCCAGGTAATTTAGCCCCAGCTAAAAAATAAAGATCACCAGCAGCAGTACGTTTCTTTTTTATTAAGACAACAAAAAAAACGCAAAGAAGAACACATCGGCCGGCGGCCGCAAAGAACAACACGGGCACTGTCTTGGAGTCTGCTGCCTCCCACTGCCAATACCGCCACGCTGCACCACCTGCTATGTCTTTGCCGGCTGAGAACCTCACAGCCCTGAAGGCTGTGACGTCATCAGCTAGGCAAAGACATAGCCTGGAGGCCCAGCCTCCACCCCCTGATGGCGTGGAGATTAAGATAGCCCCGGGCGTTTTTTACACAAGGGATTGCTAACGTCTCCACGTCAATCAGAGGAGGAGAGCAGAGTTTGCTGTTGTCACCCCACCCCCTCCCAACTCGTCACAGGGCATGGTGAGACCCACCCTGTGACGAGTTGGGATAGGGGACCCGCTCTGCGCAGACTCTAGTTCTTCAAAGTTCCCGCGCATGTTGGAGTAGCAGCCTGCTACTACTAGCAGCTGCCATTTTCCAGATGGACTGTCTGTCGTGTCTTGTCAGGAGCCAGGAGCGGACCGTTGTGGTGGAGACCACTTCTAGCGCGAGTCGGAGCGGAGCGGAGGTCAAGGTCGGACTCGGAGCCTCTGAAGAAAGAAAGCGGACCGGTCGACGATCGTGCCCTGCAGCAGCAGCCTAGTCGGTGGTCCACCACCCATTTTGGTTGCAGCAGGCTCAGGCTGCCAGGTTGCTGTCCGGACCGGCGGACCGAGAGTGAGACAGACGTGTGTGAACTCAGGCAGGTAGGGCCCCACAGGCGGCCGGCAGCAGTTATTTCTTTGATTACCCGCCGTTAGTAGTTAGTACATAAAGTACAATATCCTCACAATTACAGGCAGCCCTGCATAGCTGCCAAGGTTTCAGATTGCTATGTGTGACATTTGCAGAATTTCATTGTAATTCTGAGTGACAGTCACTCAGAGTTACAATGAAATTCTAGTGACATACCAACAACGAGTATGAGTGACACTTTCTCTCGTGCGAAATTAAGCAATGAAGATGAGGGAAACATAAATATAGAACTTATGCCCATTTGCGCAATAGGAAACTCTAACAACGTCTTAAAACTGCTGCAAAGCACCTGGAATGTTAGAGCTTGACGTGGGGTCTCTAAAAGGGGCATGCATGGCCTATGTGATTAGGCGTATAGCTTACACACAACTACATTTCTCCACTAGCAGCACTTTGCTGAAAGAATTACTTCTAAAACAATTTTATTGCCAGCACATATCGCACTCCACACCTGGGGCAGAAATGTGCATAGTGCAGTCACAGAAAGCCCCGTCTTCAAGCTATGCTTACAAATGTTTAAGGTGGTAAAAAGATTCCCTCTTAACTACTATGGCCTGAAACTCTTCCCACGAACATAAAAGAATGAATGAACATGTCAAGTTCACGGGGCTTTGAAGACACTCCTATTCGCCATTGAACTCAGCTGGGACACGTTGGGATGCCACCAGCTGGAAATGAAAGTTCTCTAGCAAATCTCCTTGACATAAAAGAACAGTTTTCTGCTAAGACCGAAAACCGTGGGGAGGGTAATAAAATGGGGAATAGAGGCTTTTTTAAAGGTATTTGTAAAAGGCAATATAGCTGTCTATTAGAATGCTAGCTTACAAAAAGTTACCAATCATTGGAGTCAAGTGGCATTTATCTCACTTGCTCAAGGTGTTTAAAAGTCCGAGGGAGTGACTCAAGTTTGGGTGAATGCCTCATTGTTTGAACACATCTGAAAGTGGCCTAGATGACATTATGTAGTAGGAAGCTGCCTCTGTCTCTGGCAGCTCCATCAATTGTTTGCATATTTGCTTTCAAAATTATTAGCTTCTTCCACTTTTCAAGCTAATTGTTCATTGTTCGAATGGCGGCCAATGCAAGATGAAGAAGTTCTCTCATATCCACTCATGCGGCGCCTGCTTGTCTCCCAGATGTGCAGTGTAGAGTATGGTCCAGTGGTCAGGACCAGGCCACAGTCTGAAAGAGTGAGAAAGATTCCGGGGTGCTCAGTTAGTGTACATAGTTGATTAATGGCATGAACCTGGATCCGAGAAGTATCTAAGCACTTTACTTAAAAATATTTCTTGTAACAGAAGCATATGAACATGGGGACATGCACATAGAATAATATGGTATGCAGGGTCTGGCTAGGAAAAGATTGCCATGCAGTGCACTGTGCACTTTTCTTTAACAGAATATCTACATGCAATTGGAAACAAGCATGAATCATATATATAAATATAAAAATACTTGTGGGGGCCAGCACCCGGGAAGGAATGCACAGGGCTGCATTGTATACGAGCATTTGCAAATTGGCAATAGTATAAATTAATAGGAAACAAATGCTGCTCAGTGCTCACTAGAAATTGAATTATATTATCGGCATGTTGCTAATAGGTCACTTGGAAAGAGAATTACAGGCGCCCTCGGTCTGGTTGCTCAAGGATTCGTTTATGCAGAGTGCATAATGTTTTAGCTGCCAAGTTTTGTGGCTCTTTTTTAATAGCAGTGTTTTTGGTTCCTTCCGTGGCATTTAATGCTCGTTCAGTTGGGCCGTGTGAAGTATTCCTGTTTAATCTCTATCAACATGCATTTACAGGGACATAATGATTCTTCCATCTATGTGAGCCAAACCCTACCACCTACCTTGTGTTGTATAGTGGTGTTAAGACGTGTAGAAAATGTTGAGATGTCAGCAAAATATATGGTCATATCCAATCTAAATTCCAACCAACACTTAGAACTTTAATCAACAGGCATACTCAAGCGGGACACTCACAAGGGACAGCACAACTTACTCCTATGAGGCTGAATTATTTATAAAAAAGCAATACTTAATGATAGGAAAGTTATTTGTGGAGTGAATATGAGATGGTGTTGATGGGGGTCCTGTGTCTGTACAAACATTAAAAGTAAAAAATACTGCCTGGCTCCAGGAAAGAGTACTAGAAATGCCCATAAAACTTGATCCAAAGCATAATTCCGGAATGTTCACATACAAAATCCAGATTCTTAAGTTTCAAACAAGCCAAAGGTGAAGCAAAAATCAAGTCAGTCTCCCAACATGCATATGGTGCTCTCCTGCCTCTCCTGGGTTTGAAGGAATTCATTCCTGCCCACCTCTTCCAGACCTGACAGTAAGGTGACCCACACCACTTACTTCTGCACAGCATCCCTACACAAGAGGCAAGGGCCAACACCACATGAGGTGTATGAGACAGGGGTAGGGGCAAGGTGATGAAATTGTTGGGGCTGACAAAGACAACTGGTTGGAAGGGACACAGATCTGGGATAGGATGCGGTGCAGAGAGAGGGGGGGAGACATGTGTGCTCCCTGTGCTGGAAAGCCTGAGAATCCTGCAAGGAAGCAAACCTATTGTCTGTTGCCTGCATGAAGAATGACCTGCTGCAAAGTCACCACCTACCTCGAGAACACAGAAAAACATAGTAGGCCTCGTTGTTTTAGTGGTCCCTTTTTTGTGGTGTGGCCTATACTGATTTGCATAGGGGGCTTGCTGTGTATATTGGAACAGTAAGCAATAGACTAGAATTCTTCCCTGGGTAGTTACATTTGGCAGAGATTAATTCAATAATTGCACCCTACACTTCAGATATTAATAGGCTGACATAGGGGTTCTGACTAAACTGGGCCTAGTACAGGTTATGCTTATGGGGTCACAGTTGTTTGAGTAGGCAAGGAAAGCTCTTTTATTATACTGAAAAAGTATGTTCACTTGCATATAAGCTTATGTACTATTAAAATGCAAATCCACACATGTTCCCTAAGGCATGCTACTATATTTTATGAATCAATTGCTATTTCATTTTTGTGCCTGTTTTAAGACCACTTATTGCACACCTACATGATTTTCGATGAGTTTCCATTTTGTGAACCTGTGCTGTAAATACAAACCTTTTTTCCTCATCTACCCTTCTGCGTGCAATCATTCCAAATTCAAATAACTGACTAACCTATCCATTACTTAAAATCTACTTGCATGTTTCACTATGCTAATTCAACACTAATCCTCTATTGGTCCCAATTTTTTTAATGTTTAGAATGTCACGAGCAAACCATGACTCATTTAATTTAAATGTTGTTGGAGGCATCCACTCCCATTCTTATGCATTCCTCCATTCACCTATGCAATTACATCCACGCATCCTACACTTACCCATGCCCCCAGCTATGCACTCACTTAATCTTTGGCCCAACCACCCTTGAACGCACACTTATCCTGCTCAGTTAACCACATGGATCTGCGTAAAGTTGTATATCCACCCATACCTATTCATCCCTGATCCTCCTTCAACCAAGCACATATCCATCCACTCTTAGCTGCGCATTGATCCATCCTCTAACACCCGGCTGTTCGCCCATATGTTCGCATGTGCATCAAGCTACTTATGTGATTAACATCGATCCACCCTAATATGCACATACAGTCATCCAACAGTCTCTTTAACTATGTATTCCTCTTAACAGCCATCAGCGCATCCATTGACAACCACCTGTGTTTGCATGTTGCCTTTTGTGTATTGTCTCACTGCATATCTCTCTACATTTTGTCTGTATATGCTTCTGGGTATGCTTATATGGTCCCAAAGGTGAGACCTCTTGGCTATGCCATTGCTTGTTCTTAATTATTAATATTTAGTAGTAATGTAGGGAAACGTGAGGAATATAATACATATTTGATTTTATACACTGTTAAAAGGAAAGCATTTTTAATAAGGCGCCTGAAAAACCACCACCTCGGCTGGTGCTGAATAATTCTCTGACACGTTTTATAAGCTTTCTAATAACCTGTTTTGGATCTGGTTCGTGAGGTACTGGGTACGTGTAAGCGTTAATGCATCTGACAGCCCAGGCCTCTCTTCGGGCCTTGTTGGCGCAGCCTGGGTTGTAATTAATGTGGCCGAGTATATTGCTGTAGGGTTAACTTTATCCGATTCCTAGATGCTGTGATTGTCAATTACAGTAGCATCCCTTCTTCCAACTAAACTGCGCTCAGAAAAGGCCCACTAATCTCCAAAATACAAGCGGCAGGGCATGTGCTGGGTGTTTTAAAAGATCAGATAGATGAGTTTGACGTTATTTAAGGTGTTGTGCTTGTGCCTCATTGCAGTTCCTGTTGAAAGAGCTGGACGGTCTCTGTCTAAACGTACATAAGTTGGATTTCTGGAAGCATGCTGATGAGCATGTATGTGCGCCTCATGCCACCTTCACAAATGCCAAATCTGGTTCGCCACTGCCAAATTTTTAAAAGAAGTCGCAAATTACCACCAACTACAAGTTGGTGGTAATTTGCGATTTCTTAACCTAAATTTGCAATTCCAAAATGCTACATACATTGCATTTAAGGAATCGCAAAATTACGATTCCTTAAATGCTAAAGCAAAATAAGGAATCGCACATTTTTGCGATTCCTTATTGTGCGAATTGTTGTTGCATGCCAAAACGTGCAAAAAGACCGTTTGCGATTCGCAAACACCAGAATTCTGTGAATTCCGGCCTTTGCGAATCGCAAACTGCTTGATACATCTAGGTCATGGTTTTTAACTTAGTGAAACTGTTCATTTTGTGATAGGTATATGTTAATGGAAAACACGATAGGGAAGAAGCTACTACTGAAAATGATTCATACAGCTTTAAAGCAGTATTGAACGTGATGACATGGAAATTGTTGAATATACTTTAGTATGTGACTGCAGTACACTGATGTAATGAAACCTAAAGAGGCCTCATGCAAGGTGCACTAAGCATGCCAGCGCCCCCAGGACATTCCTGTTTTCAACTGTTTTTTCACCCTCTGAGTATATACAGGAGCGTAGGTTTCAATTGTGGTGCAGGTCCACCATGTCTCAGGAGAAGTGCCACAGAGCACTACTCCGTGACTGCCTATATTATTTCATATGCTTCCACCACAGACCCCAACGTCAATGTACATGAAACCTATAAGAATGAATTTAACCCTATATTACTGAGAAACCTACACACCGCAGTCCCTGTGGCGTTGAGGCATCTGGTTTTGATGCAAATGTGAAATTAACAGCTGCTTTCAAATTGTTCAAGCTGTTCAGTGGTTTTTGCTATGTATCCAGTGGACACTATTCTCAAAGCTTACGTCCTTTTTACCTTTTCACAGGCACCAGGGAGGAAATCAGCAGATAGTTTAACAAGCACCAGGGAGGAAATCAACAGATAGTTCGACAAGCACCAGGCAGAGGTTTATTGCAATTTAGAATGGTTTATTCATGAGGCCTTGGAACTGATGATAGTTTTAGGGGAGGCAGTGGCCTGTTTCTGTTAAGCACAATGGCTTTCGAAAGTCTTGAAAATCCACCATTTGGCTGCTAATTTTTCATAATTTTCTCAGGGGGAGAGCCCCCCCGAACCCTCCTTAGGTGGTTCGGGCTCGCTCGCTGCGCTCGCTCGCATGGCATTCTACACCAAAACTTTTCAGCCTCACCACTTTCAAATCTCACCAGCCGCCACTGGAGGTGTCCTACACTGGCCCTGAGGAAGAGACGTGACAGTGACATGACATACTGGCCCAAGGGACAATGCATCCATACAAACATACTCACCGGACATTTGACAGAACATGTGGGACATACGCTGGCCCACACCTTCACAACATGTTTGATTGGAAATCCAATTGTACTGGCACACAAGATTAAGTGGATGAGCCAAACACATCCACCTGCACACAGTGATGCTGCAATTCCCCATAGAGCCTGTGGTTGTGATGTCCCACACAATGTCAACTGGTGGTATCCACAGTGTTTCAGTGTGAAGGTTTACAGACATTGATGCTTCACCACAGTAAAAACCTTCGCAACAGATGACTGTCAAGAAGGGTGACTGTCCTGTCATGGGAGTGGTGCAACATGAAATGTGATCCATGGTGATGTGACATGTAAGTATGGTTCTACAACATGCACAGAAACAGTTCCCACAGATTATCAAACCATACCAACCATAAACAGCCTGTTTGGATCTCTTACCCGAACTGACATTTACACATGTCCGTGCATGGAACGCTAATTCGGTCCACGTTGCAATCATCATGAGGAATAGCAGGAGGATGAAGATGACACAAACAGACAACAGGCACAGCAACCTGGGAATGACAGACACACAAGGGCTCGCCGTTTAAATTCATTGACAGGGACATGGCCATGTAATTGACTGGGACAACGTAGTACACATGTAAATTTCTAGCTCTGTCATTGCGCTTTTCAGTGTGGCATGACATCAGCACTTGCGTGACACATCAGAACACACACATCAAAGTTATATTGCATACAGTCTGCTGGTCACACACATTGCAACACATGCCACTCAATTCTACAAGCTTGCACACTCATTCCCAGTGACTCACCATTATGAGAAGAAGTTGCGTATGAGCTGACTCCGGATATCATCCTCCTACTCCTCCTCATCACTTGCATCGCGACCAAGCCCTTCATCCTCAATGGGTGGATGTTCCTGCTCCTCAAGATTAAGTATGGGCAAAATTTGTGAATTTGCGATCCGCGAATTGGTGCGAAAGCGAACTCGCAATTCGTAAAATTTGCGAATTCGTGCGAATTTGCTGTTTTTGCCAGTTCGCGAGGGTTTTGTACAAGTTCGGGAACGCAAACTTACTTGTGTGGTCGCAATGGTCGCGACCATTTTGTTTCTACGTTTCCAGCCTGTTTGCGACCCTGTGGTTCATCGCGGCCACCCTCCGGTTCATCACTGCCACCCTCTGGTTCACCAATGCCACCATCTGGATCATCACTGTCCCCTTCTGGTTTATCACAGCACCCTCTGGTTCATCACTGCCACCCTCTGGTTGATCACTGCCATCCTCTGGTTCATCCCTGCCACCCTCTGGTTCATCACTGCCACCCTCTGGTTTGCCACTGCCACCCTCTGGTTCATTACTGCCACCCTCTAGTTCGCCACTGCCACTCTCTGGATCATCACTGCCACCCTCTGGTTGATCACTGCCATCCTCTGGTTCATCCCTGCCACCCTCTGGTTCATCACTGCCACCCTATGGTTTGCCACTGCCACCCTCTGGATCATCACTGTCCCCCTCTGGTTTATCACAGCACCCTCTGGTTCATCACTGCCACCCTACGTTTGATCACTGCCATCCTCTGGTTCATCCCTGCCACCCTCTGGTTTATCACTGCCACCCTCTGGTTTGCCACTGCCACCCTCTGGATCATCACTGCCACCCTCTGCTTCACCAGTGCCACCCTCTGGTTCATCACTGCCACCCTCTGGTTGATCACTGCCACCCTCTGGTTCAAGGCTGTGGATTGGGGCAGGGAGGGCTGAATGAAACTAGACACTGCCTGGGGCACACAAGGTGTCCCATGCAAAGTCCAGTTCAAACCGGTGCTGGGGCTCTCCAGCCCCAGCTCTGGTGCGAAACTGGACAAAGGGAAAGGGGTGTAGCCACCCCCTTCCTGGGTCCCACCCGTAGGAGGGGCCTAGCAGGAGATCCAGCCCCTAGATTTGGAATAAAGGTAGGAGCTGTGCCAATGCAAACCAGATCATCCTGACTGAAACTTTGAAATGAAACTCTGGACCCTTCGACATCCCACTCGACGTGGAAGACTGAAGAATCTCCTTTGTGGTCAAGGAGTGGCCACCCTGTGCAAGCAGGCACCATCAGCGCATCCAGACTTTCTTTGCCGTTGCTCCCGCCGGAGCTCGAATGACAGAGATCAACAAGACCCAGACTCCCAGACATCCAAACAGCCCGATCCACAGTCCTGGCAAAGCTGAGACCCGTGGAGGCGACGAGAGACGTGGGACCGGCCATCTTGAAGAGTTGACAAAGTGCTTCCTGTGCAGCTCCCAAGGCACCCTCGATGCTGTGCTTTGGGGTTTGAGAAGCCTCAGCCCCGAGCAGTCTGTGCTCCAAAGATCACCCCTCCACACTCACCGAGTGCTGCGTGGGGCCCTTTTGCACTTTTCCTGCTTGCCGCATTGTCCGGTTGCTTGCCCGTTGGCTAGTGGACTCTGTGACAACGATCCATCAAAACTACACTGCTGTTCTGGTTGCTCCAGACTGGCCCTAGCTCCCCTGAAAAGGAGCCATCGATCTGACCTTCCCGGTCTGATCCAGAAGACATCTTTGAGTCCTGCTTGGGTTGCATTTGCCAAGGTTTGGTGACTCCAATTCAAGAACCGACACCGCCGACAGCAAAAGCCTTTGTGGGACAGCTCGTGTCCACCAGCTGGTCATCTCCGATCCTTCCTGGTCCACGTGGCAGCGGAGACAAACTACTCAACAGCACCTGATCGCAACCCGACACTGCCTGGTTCCTTCCGTCCTGGTTCCATCCTGGTCACTGGCTAGTGACCTGGACTCTGTCCCCTCTACTTTCAGGTACTATACATCTTCGATCCACCCTTGCATCCAACCGGACTCTTCTCTCCTGGCCGCCTGCAGCATCTTTACCTACAGGCTCCATAGAACTCCACGAAGAAACCCGACGCACTTTGGCACCTATGCACCCGCTTCCTGTGGGTGAGGTAACGAGATTACACCGGTGCTCCTATATTGGTTTACACCTCTAGTGTCCTACTTTTTAGTGGCTAAGTTCTAGTCCAGTCGGAAGACTCCTAAACCTATAACTTTCTGATTTTTACGCACCATTGACTTGTATGGTAAACACGGTTGCCTATAGACACTGCACCCGCATCCTGTGGGCCTCCTATGTCCTAACCTTTGTTAGTCCAGTGTAGGCCCAGCGATTCCCTAGGCCTGTTCATTGTTCGTGACGTGGTACTTATACCACTTTCTTAATATATGGTTTGAGTGGCCACCCGGCCTATCCATAATTGTGCATCTTATTGTATGTTTTACTGTGTTCTTTGTTTAACGCTTGTGCTCCTGTGCTCATAAAGAATCAAGGGAATTATTCTAGAAATAAATACATATATTTTATGATATGTAATTTGTGTGGTGTCCTTTCATTTGGTATTTAAAGGATTGCATATGGTAAAACAGCTGGCTTCACATGCCCTCTTGAGTTTAGCCTAAGACTGCTTTTGTCCATGCTACCACTAGGATAGCTGGTCGATAAGGTTGACTTACAACCAATCACCATAAAGGTTGTTTGGACTGGTGCAAGCTGCTCACTAGAATAGTGATCATCATATACCAGGCCAACTTCTCACACACAGCACCCTCTGGTTCGCCACTGCCACCCTCTGGATCATCACTGCCACCCTCTGTTTCATCACTGCCACCCTCTGGTTCATCACTGCCACCCTCTGGTTTGCCACTGCCACCCTCTGGATCATCACTGTCCCCCTCTGGTTCATCACTGCCACCCTCTGTTTCACCACTGCCACCCTCTGGTTCATCACTGCCACCCTCTGGTTCATCACAGCACCCTCTGGTTCACCAGTGCCACCCTCTGGATCATCACTGTCCCGCTCTGGTTCACCACTGTCACCCTCTGGTTCATCACTGCCACCCTCTGGTCCATCACTGCCACCCTCTGGTTCATCACAACACCCTCTGGTTCACCAGTGCCACCCTCTGGATCATCACTGATTTAATGGTTAATGTGTCACTGAATTTGTGCTTCAAGTCTGGCACCTGCTTCCTTAGCTGTAAGACCTTCCTGTTGCAGATATTTTTTTTACAGGAGCATTTTGCCATACTTGTAACTATTCTCTGACACTGCTTTGATGGTCAGAGCAGGGTCAGAGAATAGTTGCAAGTAGGCAACTGAACTCTGGAGGGGCCCCTCAGGAAGCACTACAGGGAATGGTTACAAATTAGCTTGAACTTTTGCACCTGCTAAGTGCTTTCAGTTTTCCAAAATTCGTTTGTCTGAAATTTCGCGAGGTTCGCGGGGCGCGAATTCGTACGAAATCGAACTTGCAATCCGCAAATTCGTGCTAATTTGCTGATTTCTTTTTTTTACGTGTTCGCGCGGTTTTTTGCTTATTCGCGGACCGCTTGCAGCGCACCGACCCCGAGGTTGCCCATGCGGTCGTGTATGGGCGCGGCCATCTTGTTTGCGTGACGCGTTTCCATTTCTAGGCGCTAGTTGTATGCTTGCGGCGTATGCGGCGTATGCGGCGCGCAATTTCGTGTTCGTGGGCGTTTTTGCGTGCTCGCGGGCAAATATCGTGCGAACTTACCCACGCGGTCATCTATGGGCGCGGCCATCTTGTTTTTCATTCACTGCTATGGTTTTGGGCATGCTACCTTTCTATCCATCTTACATCTTTGTAATCCTATGTTGTTCTGAACTTTTTTTTTTTTTTTTGCTTATTATCTCTCTCTTCAATTTCCTACATCAATATTTTGTGTTTTTTAAACTTTTTGTTACTTTATTACCTACTTTATTTCTTTCGCTCTCTCTCTTATTTTTTTTCACACCTATTCTTCTTTCCTTCTTCTTGTGCCCAGGACCATGGCTAAGGGAGGCGACAAGGGCAAGGGGAAGGGCCCAGCACCCCGTACCCGGCTCCCGTGTGGGCGTTTGAGGGGGGAGGGATGTCCAGGCCAGGGAGATCTTCTCTGCGGTGGAGGTGGCTGCCTTGATGGTTTTTGTACAAGTCCACCTCCCTAAGACCATGGCAGCAGGTGGGCGGATTGCTTCCTGTTACGGCCTCCGGGAGCGTCGCCAGCTGTGGGAGAAGGTGTGCTGGCGCATGTATAAGGAGTCTGGGGTTCGGCGCACCTACCAGCAAGTGACGTACCGGTGGAGTGACATCTTGGACCGGGAGCATGACATGCTCGACCTGCTCGGTGTGGAGATTACTGGCCTTGGTAAGTAGCTATTTAATAACTACTTTTTTTCCTTTTGCTCTGTTATATTGCTAATCTATTTTTTCCCTGAAGAGTACGAATGCTGCTGATTCGATTACATTGCAGGTAAATTAATGTTTAAATAGCTTCTGTTATTGCAGGTGCTCGCCTGGTTATTGGCGTTGCTACTATGCTTACTTCTTTGCAACTTTTTAGTCATTTGAGAGCATTACTGCGTAATGCTAGAGACAGTACACTCAAGTCTAGTCCTTCTTTGTACTCCTGCTGCTGCCACTTTGAAGAGATAGTGGTGGATTGATACGTTGAGTATATTATTTATTACTTGTTATAGGACATTTGTTAGTGGTCTGCAATCATGATGACGGACTGTGTCTGTCACGCGACGACTCGTGCTGCTGAGTGATGGCAGTCGTAGTAGAACCTTTTTGTTGTTGATGTAGTTAGTGAATTAGATAACTTTCCTATTAGACGGTCTGCAAATCCTTCAATACTGTACTACTATCCTCCTAGTTGACCAGATCAGATGCAATTGATGTTAGTTTGTTTCCCCGACATAATTTTAGATTGAGTACAAAGAAATCAAATATTTCCAAAAAAACAATCATCCATGTAGTGTTTCTTTATTTCATGATCACCAGGACCTCCCAGGGGCAAGGCGCCGGTGGTGACAGAGACTCCGGTGGCAGAAGGTGGACAGGAGCAGTCCCTTGCAGGCTCTTCTGCTGGCCCCAGTAAGTTGTTCTATTGTTATATTAATACTTATACTTCCCTAACTTTTACAGCTCCTATTCATTACCAACTGGTTCCTAATAATTCTATGTTTTACAAAATAGTCTTTGATCTTCTTCTAATGTAGACTACTTTCTACATTCTTATCCTGCCTCTACCATCACTCTCTGTGCTACTACTATTTACAATTATGAGTCAGTCTGTGTAGGTAGCTAAGCTTGCCCATTCGGCAAACGGTGTGAAACAAAACTCTGATACAGCAATAGCTCTAGGCACTGAGTGCAGTCCTCTGGGTTGCCCTTGCTGTCTATTCCAGTCTTCTTAATGTAAGTGCTTTGACAATTTCCAACAACAAAATGTCATTGTTTACACCAAGTAAAAGGTAGCAGTTGCCTTTTTGATTTGAGAGGAGCACATCCCATACCACTAGTGTTTCAGGGACTATTCTGCACACAAAGAAGTATGGACAAGATGATAGGTGCAGTTCGACTTTCGACATACCTCAGTCCGAACAGAAGTTGAACCCCCAATCCCCTGACCGACTATCTAGAATGTCTGACCAATGATTTTACGACCCAGAAGAACAGAAGAAGACTACCTCCTAGTCCCGGCCTATCTGAGTCACTGAAACATGACTGCCAAGTGCAGTAGTTCAAACCTTTCCGCTCACTCACTCGTAAACAAAAACCACACAGTGTTTGTTAGTTTTAAAGTTTTATTTTCAATTAGGAAATGAAAACATTATTTCTTTATTTTTAATAGCGTAGTATTCTGATGGATGAAGATGACGTTAAAGTTTAAACAACATTCCCATGAATGAAATTAGTATGACTCAAACATAATAATAGTTAACAGACACATGAAATTATTAGAATAACTGTGCAGGAGCCCCCACCTTCTTTAAAGTACTTAAAGTACTGCTGGGGATGACTTAGTAGTAGTTGGTGAATCATCTGGCAGAAGGGCAATGGAATCTTCTTTCTGTAATGAGAAAAATGGTGCCCGTTAAGCAAGCATTCATCAGTTGTCACAGATACCTGTTGTATCAATTATGTTTGGATCTTGGTCCTAATTGGAGGTTTAAGTTCTTCCTCCTATCTGGGGCACCCTCAAAATAGTGGTTAGAAATTATAAATAACGTCACACACGGGAGGCGCCAGTTGTGGATCGACAATCAAAAAAAACCTGGTCCGTTATCTTCAAAATGTTATACTGTGTTTGCTACTTGCTGGTATTACTGAGTGTCAACTTTCTGTTGAATTATTTTGACTTTATGTTAAAGACTATTGGCTACAGTATTTTTCTTTCTTTCTTCATAGATGCTACTCCAAAAAAGCTCACCCGTAAGGAGATGGCTGTCCGGGCCAGGGCCCGTAAGCTGGAGGCTATTTGTGTAGAGTATCGCCGGTTGTGGGCTCGGGAGCATGAGGACACTATAACAACCACCAGTACATCCTCCTCCAGTGCTCCCGGGTCCACCAGCCACAAGCCTCCAGCCAAACGGAGCAGTGGCCCAACAGCCTCCCGCCGCCGCCGCACAGCAGCAAAAACAACAGCTGCCCCCCCCCCAGAGCCTGGATGGCACGTGTGTGCCGCCTCCGAAAGCAAGTGGACTACCTGGAGCGGTTGTGCGAAAAACACCAGCACCAGCTCCTGGACCTCCGCAAAGAGCAGCGGGACATGCAGCAACTGCTTGCCAAACTACGCCACCGGAGGAAGTGACTGTCCCTTGCCCCTTTTTTAAAGACTGTTGGGGGGTGGGAATTGGGTGTTTGGGAAAGGGGACTTTTGGACTTTTTGACATTGGTTGGGTTAGGGAGGGGGGGTGAGTTCGGACAATTTATTTTATTGTTGTGCTGAAAACAACACGAAGATATATTTCTTAATAATTATTTTTCTTACAAAAAACACAGTATACACGTTCATATATTATTTTGTGTGGGGGTTGGCGGTGGTTACTGGACATTTGTTTTCTTCAAACTTACCAGCATGAATGAAACATCTAGTCCTGAAATCTACCAAAATGCAAGTAACCGAGTTAGTAAATTTAGTAGCCCTACTACTGTACTTTACTAGTAGTACTGTCAGTCTCTGCTCTCCTCCCAACTTAGTCCTCCTAGCCCATTATTCTACTACCTCTCCAATATGCTTATCTTACCTGTGATTTGTGTTTGAGAATCGGGGTAGCCCCAGGGCTGGCTGCATTGCAAATGGTGATTAAGTTTGGTTGTTGACTTGAATCCTCGATGGATGTAATATCATTGTTGTGCTGGTAGCAGTAGTGGTACACACTGGCAGTATCACCATATGAAAAAAAGAGGAAATTAAACATTGAGTGGCCTGAGCGTAGCATTAGAAACAGTACAATAGATAGTACGGTACAGAACAGTGCCCTAAATTGTAGCCTAAGCAGTGCCAACTTAAGGTAAGCATTAAGCATTTGATTGTTCACGTCGTGTAGGAGGAGGATGTTCTTATCAATCCACGATGGCGCACATGAACTACTTCTGGTTGCTTTGACCTTATCCTCCCCAGCAAGTGTGTGGAATTTATTGTTGTTGTCAGTCACACATCAATTAAATACCACACAGCCCGGGGGAAGAGGGTTAGGGTTTGAAAATTGGATGGGAATGGGTTTTTTTGGGAAAGTTTGGTAGAGAGGGAAAAAAACACAGCATGGACATTCAAACAACAAATGAGGAGAAACAAATCTTTGGATTAGAAGATATTGCTAAATCTTTAAAGGGACATAAAGGAAGTGCACTACTGCATGCCAGAAGTACTAAATGGATGGTTAGGTTACTGAAAAGTAGTACTACTACTTACTGCAACTTACTAGTAACTACGAAGAAACAAGTTGACAGTACAGGGCTGCAGTCATTACGCAATTTCACTTGCCTCTCTGCCCTCAGAGAGAATAAACACTTAAAACATTAAATTAGTTTTAAACATAGCAAAGACATATCAAATAGCTGGAGGGATGAATTTGAAGCAGAGATCAAACAAACGCACAGAGTCACACTCGTAGAAGTAAGTTCAAGTTCACAAGAATATCATTTAAAATATAAGGAGAATTTTGGATACTGTTACTGTTTTTTGTAGTTGTCCCGTTGAATTTGTGAAGTTGATGCATCCAGCCATTCTTCTTATTCGCGGTACTCCTTCATTCCATCGGATGCTCCGTCGATCAATCTTGGTGACCAGACACACTGTCCACTGCCTGCCTGATGCGGATTTGCGGATCGCTAATTGTAAGCCTGAGTAGTATATCGATAGCACAGGGTAAAAGCCTGCCTGTAATTGATGATGGAAAAACACAATAGTAAGTGTTAAAGACACCTCAGAGAAAAAAATATGTAAGGCACGCTGTGTAGCGCAAAAATTATACTGTCACTTTCAGAGATGCCAATCCCCAAAATCTAGAACACCCCACATTACCCTCCCAAAAACGTGCAGAATTCTGCTGCTACCTCGCAGAGGCCTAATTTCAAATCGTGTCAAAACGCACTCAGAAAGTATGCCCAAAACCCCCTTTTCCCACCATGGATTATCTTCAAACCACTTGCAATCAAAATTAGACATTCCAACAAGTTTTCCAAGACCCCACCCAGTCGTAAAAATCTAGAACCCCCACCTAAACACATGCAATACAATACTGCTAACCCTAACAAGCCCTAAGTTAAGAATAGTGCCAAACGCTTTCTTTAACTAGGCCAAATCCCCCCTTTCACACCATGAATTTTCTTCAAACCACTTGCAACCAAAATTACACATTCCCACGAGTGCTCTAAGACCCCAGAACCCATTTGCAAAAATCTAGAACACCCCCAAACACATGCAATACTGCTGCTAACCCTAACGAGCCCTAAGTTACAAAAAGTGCCAAAACGCTTTTCAGCATGGATTTTCTCCAAACCACTTTTATCCAGTATTAGACCTTCCCAGCAATGCCCCAAGACCCGCCAACCCACCCGCAAAAAAGCAGAACACCCCCAAACAGGCAAAAAGCAAAAATGGTAAATATCATACTTAGAATATTTTCGGCCTTCTTTCAATTCTGTCCAAACGCGCTGTGCAGCTAGGTCATAACTCCACTTTTCCACCATGGATTTCCTGAAAAACAAATGCAATGTTACAGGATTTCTAGAGCGCATGGCTGCCCGTGAGCGTCCCAGCGCTGAATGAGTACAGGCGGAGTCGCAAGGGGAGGCTCACAGGAACAGCCAGGTTTTCAGAGATTTTCGGAAGGCCAGAAGATTAGGCTGTGCACGAATATCAGGAGGGAGGTAGTTCCATAGTTTGGAAGCGTTGTAGGAGAAACGCCGACCTCCTGGTTGCGCTCTCTTGATCTTAGGTGGCAGAGTTAGATGGGCGTTAGAGGATCGAAGAGGTCCGGAGGTGGTGTAAGGCGTCACCAAATCTCTGAAGATGGGAGGGGCTTTCCCGTTGAGGATTTTGTGCGTTAGACAGAGCGCCTTAAATTGCACTCTTTCCACCACGGGCAGCCAGTGAAGCGCTTTGATGGCTGGCTAAGCCGAGCACCGGCTCTTGGTGTTGGTGAGGATCCGTGCGACCTGAAGTTTATTAGTGACTTTCCATGGGGCACCCAGAAACAGTGCGTTGCCTTAATCCAGCTGTGACAAAATGAGGCCTTGGATGAGGAGTTTCCTTGATGGAAGAGGGAGCAGTGGCAGAATTTTCCAGGCGGATCGCAAAAGCCCATAGCAGACCCCGGCCGTTTTCCTAGCTTGGGTGTGCATGGTGAGGTTTTGGTCCAGCCATAATCCGAGGATTTTGATCTCGGATTTGGGGGTTGGGGGCTTACCCATGCAAGGGGGCCATAGAGAGTCTGGACGAAAATGAGACTGATTCCCCATTACCAGTATCTCCGTCTTGTCACTGTTGAGCTTCAAGTGAGAACTGTCCATCCAGCTGACTATGTCTCTCAGACAGGAGTAAAGATCGGTGTTAGGGTTTTCCTGCTGAGAGAGGGAGACAACCAGCTGGGTGTCGTCAGCATACGTTAGGAGTTTGATCCCATGAGGGGTGACTATTTTTTCCAACGGGGACATATATACGTTGAAGAGCGTGGGGCTCAAGGAGGAGCCCTGTGGCACCCCGCAATCGTATAGGGGTCTCCTTGGATGTGTAACTACCCTCAATCACCTGGAATGAACGGTCATGGAGAAAGGATTTCAGCCAGGACAGGGCGACATCTGTAATCCCAAGATCTCTAAGTCGCTGGACCAGGATTTGGTGGTTGACCGTGTCGAAGGCCGCGCTCAGATCCAGGAGGATCACTGCCACTGATCCTCCTGTATCCATGATCTTCCTGGCCTCCTCGACCACCGTCACCATTGCTGTTTCCGTGCCCTGGCCGGGGCGAAAACCTGTCTGTGATGGTTTGAGTAGTTCATTCGATTCGAGATAGTATGACAGCTGGGCATTTATACATTTTTCTGTCATTTTACTGATGCAGGGGAGGAGCGATATAGGCCTGAAGTTGGCTAAGTTGAGGGGGTCTAGATTAGGTTTTTTTAATAAGGCTCTAACCTTCGCCTTTTTCCAGCTGGGGGGTACCACTCTGTCTGCTAGGGAGGCATTGATCAAATTTACCATGGGTGCAAGGATGGTGGGTGCTACCTGCTTTAGGATTTTAACTGGAGCAGAGTCAGACGGTGAGCCACTTTTAAGAGATTGGAGAATGGGGGCCAAGGTATCCTTACTTATGGGAGTGAACGTCTCAAGTCTTGTGTTAAGGTTCTGGGCCTGTAGTAAGGAAGTAAGTGGTGGGTCCAAAGGGGGGATAGGCGGGAGTTGCTGAAGGATATTTTGGATTTTTTGATCGAAATACGTGGCCAACTTGTCACAGTGGTTGTCTGCGAGGACAGACGGGCATGTGGGCTCTGGAGTTTTCAAAAGTAGTTTTACAATACGGAAAGTCTCCCTCGACGAGCAAGATGCAGCGTTAATTTTCTCTTGGAAAAAGGATGTTTGTGCATTTTTCAAGGCTATTTTATAATTGAGGATGGCCAACCTGTATTCCTTCTTGCTATTAAGGTCGAAGTCTTTCCGCCACGTTCTTTCAGCCCTTTTGCATAGCTTCTTCAGGAGGCGGGTTTCCTGAGTGAACCATGGGGAGGAAGTTTTTTTGCGGGATGTCCGATATGGTTTATTTGGAAGGATGGTATTGAGGGAGTTTTCGATCCAAGATGAGAAATCCGCGTCCGCTGTTACGGGGTCAGTGGCTTGACTGGGCTTGGAGAGATCCAGGACCTGTTCCCATTTTTTGGGGTCTAGTTTTGCCCAGGGGCGAGCCGGTCTACCGGGAGATTGAATGGGAAGAGCATTGGTCGGAATCTCCCAACTGAAGGGGATGAGCATGTGGTCTGACCAAGGCAAAGGAATCGGGGCGTTAGTTTTCAGGGTATCAATATTACAAAAAATGGGGTCAAGTAAGTGCCCACAACTGTGCGTGGGATGGTCGCTCTGAAGATGGAGATGATGGGTGGCAAGGTCTAAGAGCAACTCTGATGCGATGTTGTCCTCCTTATTATCGAAGTGGATATTAAGATCCCCTAGGATTAGCAAGTTAGACAAGGTGCTCGTCATGGCTGTGGAGAATTCCACGAGGGAGCTGCAGAATTGACCCAGGGCTCCTGGAGGGTGGTAGATGAGGACTCCTGAAAGTGAGTTACATGGGGACAGTTGAATGCTAAAATGTACATTTTCACAGTTCAGTAGAGGGCTGTCCTGGAATCTGCATGAGAGTTGTTCCTTGTGAATAATCGCTATCCCTCCTCCCTTTCCCTTCGCTCGATCCAAGTGTTGCATAAGGTAACCCTGCGGTAGCAGGCAATCAACATTAGACTGTGCCAGCAGTGCTCCCAGACCCCAAAACCCACCCCTAAACAGCAGGAACACCCCCAAACAGCACCCCAAAGACAAGCAAGTGAGCAAAAACGCAAAAACTTTTTCACCTCCGATTTTATCCAAAACACTTTTAACTGGCATTAGACCTTCCCAGCAATACCCCCAGACCCATCAACCCAGGCGAAAACAAGTAGAAGACCCCCAAACAGCCAAAAAGCAAAACTACAAAAATGGGGACTTAGAAATTTTCAGGCAAATTTCCAAAATCACTCCACGCGCGCTCTGCAGCTAGGCCCTAACTCCCCTTTGCCACCATGAATTTTCTTCAAACCACTTGCAATCAAAACTACCCATACCCAGCGTTGCTCCAAGACCCCAAAACCCACCCACAAACACCAGGAACCCCCCCTCAAACAGGCCCCCGAAAACGCTAATGTGAGCGAAATGCCTGAAAATTGAAAAACTTTTTCACCTCCGATTTTCTCCAAACCACTTTTATCCGGTATTAGACCTTCCCAGCAATGCCCCCAGACCCGTCAACCCAGGCAAAAACAAGTAGAAGACCCCCAAACAGCCAAAAAGCAAAACTACAAAAATGGGGACTTAGAAATGTTCAGGCAAATTTCCAAAATCACTCCACGCGCGCTCTGCAGCTAGGCCCTAACTCCCCTTTGCCACCATGGATTTTCTTCAAACCACTTGCAATCAAAACTACCCATACCCAGCATTGCTCCAAGACCCCAAAACCCACCCACAAACACCAGGAACCCCCCCAAACAGGCCCCCGAAATGCTAAAGTGAGCGAAATGCCTGAAAATTGAAAAACTTTTTCACCTCCGATTTGGTCCTAAACACTTGATTCCGATATTAGACCTTCCGAGCTATGCCCCCAGACCCCTGCAGCCACCCGCCCAAAAGCAGAACACAAAAATGGGCCTACCTTCAATTCAGTCCAAATACGCTCTGCAGCTAGGTCATAACTCCACTTTTGCACCATGGATTTCCTGAAAAACAAATGCAATCAACATTAGACTGTGCCAGCAGTGCTGCCAGACCCCAAAACCCACCCACAAAAACCTAGAAGCCCCCCAAACAGCACCCCAAAGACAGGCAAGTGAGCAAAAACGCAAAAACCTTTTCACCTCCGATTTGGTCCAAATTTTCATTCCGATATTAGACCTTCCGAGCTAAGCCCCCAGACCCCTGCAGCCACCCGCCCAAAAGCAGAACACCCCCAAACAGGCAAAAAGCAAAAATGGGCCTACCTTCAATTCAGTCCAAATACGCTCTCCTCCTAGGCCCTAACTCTCCTTTTCCACCATGGATTTCATGAAAAACAAATGCAATCAACATCAGACTGTGCCAGCAGTGCTCCCAGACCCCAAAACCCACCCACAGAAACCTAGAAGCCCCCCAAACAGCCCCCCAAAAACATGTAATACTGGTATATTCAAAAGATTGCAAATTGCGCTGTTCACAAAACATTTATTTATTTTAATATTATTTTTTTTTTGGGTAAGACATTTATTGTGCATTGTCATAGTAAAAGTACAGTCAATCTCGCCTACAACCTTAGAAGGCCGGCTTTGCAAAGTTCGCAAGAATAAATGAACAGTTTACCCATACACAGCCCATCAGCCGACAACCATAGGTCCGGCGGCGCATGTTCGGTAGTAGTGTAGGCGGTGGTTTCGACAGTGCATCCGCATGGTAGATTCGCCTGATCAGTCTTACATTTTTTGGTATTTTTGACAAAAGCCCCCATAACCTAGGGGGGACATTACAAACAACAAGGCAATAACCCCCTGTAAACCTTAAAGCACTGTGCCACAGCATTCTCCCCCCCTCATTGGCCCATCAAGTGTAGCTCATAGCGGCAAGAAGTCTTTAACAGTGGAGCGCTCAGCCCTCATTATCATCTGATGCCATTGACACCATAAATTGTTGGAAGGGCTCCCAAAAGTCTCTGGGGCGGGACCCCATAGGCAACTCTTCCTCATACGTGACTAAGGTGTCCCTACAATAGGCCAGATCTTCCAGCCAATTTTTCACTTTTGGTTTTCGCTTACTGTTCCAGTGTAGGGATATTCTTCTCTTAGCCATTAATAACGCAATCACACAAAGTTTACGCCGTCTCGCTCGCAAGTGGGGCACCAAGCCCAGGAGACAGACTTTAGCAGTACACGGCAATTGGGCTCCCAACATAGTGTTGAGTGTCCGTATCACCTGGTCCCAGTATTGTGTTACAGCATCGCAGTGCCATGCCAAGTGTATGAAGTCCGCGTGTTCCTGCCCACACCTAGTGCAATTAGAGTTGTCTCTTAGCCCATATCTGTGCAGACGTGCAGGGGTGTGGTACATCTGGTGCAAATACTTGTAATGGATCAGTCTAAGGTTCCCGTTAGGTGTCAACATCCCCGAAAGCATGCAGGAGGCCTCCCAGTCCTCTTCCGTGAGATCCTCCCCCAGCAACGCTTGCCATCTCTCTCTGGCTCTTGCAGTGTTACCACCATTGCTAGATTGTGCGCAGCGGTACAGTCGGGATACCAGGTGTGCAGCTGAGGGGGTGTTGATCACGAGTGTCAGTGGTGCTAGTGCTTGCGGTTCTGCTGGGAAAGACACAAAGTGTTCCTTCACCGCCCTCTGAAGCCTATAATAGTTGAAGCTAAACAACAGAGTTGGATTCTGGATGTATGTGAGTTGGTTCAGCTGCACAAAGTGCCCTTCTCTGTACAAATCCCCAAGGGTGTCTATGCCAGCTCGTTTAAGGAGGTCCATCCCTACCTGTTCTTGCGTGACAGACAGCGCCGGGTGGTGAGCCAACGGGAGTGTCGGTGCATAGAGTGGTGTGCAACGCGCCATCCTACTGAGTGTCCTCCATGCTTCTATCGTGGTGTTCACTGGGTTAATATCGCGGGCGTGTAATCTGGGGCGTTTGTGTGTCAATATACTCGTTAGTGGGATGGGGTCAGCATCGCCATGCTCAACAGCCACATGCGTGAGGAAAGGAACCTCGTGGAACCAGTAATGCGCGTATTGCGCCTGAGCACACTGATAGTACAAATAAATGTCAGGCACCTTGAAACCCCCTTTAGCGTAAGGGAGCGTCAGAGTCTGCAGGTCTAATCTAGCCTGCTTACCCGCCCAGATTAAGGAGAGCATGAGAGATTTAATATTACGGAACACCTCCGCTGGGGGCTTAATAGGTATATTATTAAAAAGATATAAGAATTTGGGCAGGAGCACCATCTTCACAATGGCAAGTCTGTCTGCCAGTGAGAGCGGTAGTCTTATCCATCTCTTGACCTTGTCCTCCAAAGCAGAGACAGCCCTCCCGTAGTTGGTGCGGATGACTAGCTCCGGATCTCTGTGGAACCAGACGCCTAGGTATTTCGTCGGCTCCTCCTGCCATTCCAGGGGATAATCCAGCGGCGTGGGCTGGGTGCTATCTGTCAGTGGGAGTATGAGGGACTTGTTCCAATTAATGTGGAGCCCCGCATATTGGCCAAATTTAATGTATTCCCGCATTAGGGGGTTGAGGTTTGACTCCGGGTTTTTCACATATAAGACCATGTCGTCTGCATACAGGGCAATGTGTATGGGCCGCGTAGGTAGCTGAATGGCTGAGTAGTGGTGGTGCTGTCTTATTTTACACGCCAAGGGTTCCAGTATGAGGGCAAACAGCATAGGCGATAGGGGGCACCCTTGTCTGGTGCCACGTCTGATGTCAATCGGGGATGAGAGATGTTTGTTTACCCGTATGCGGGCCGTCAGGCCCGAGTACAGCATCGTGATCCAGCCAATGAATAAGGGGGGGAACCCCATCCGGAGCAGGACTGCGTGCAGGAACGGCCAGTCAATCGTATCGAATGCCTTAGCCGCATCCAGCAAGACAGCAACCGCCTTGATATCCGGGGCTAGGTAGTGCGCCAAAGCAAAGAGGGTGCGTGTGTTGTGTGCGGTCGACCGGTCTGGGATGAAACCCGCCTGGTCTGGTCTTATTAACATCGGCATTAATGGCTTTAGTCGGTCCGCCAGTATGCTAGCTAGGATCTTGGTGTCGACGTTTATCAATGAGAGAGGGCGGTAGGAGTCGCACTGTTCTTCATCCTTACCAGGTTTCAGTATGGCGATGATCAGCGCCTCTCTCATAGACGGTGGCAGAGTCTGGGCTTCATGAGCGGCCTCGTACAGATTCACTAGATGTGGTGCTAGCGCGCTAGCATACGTTTTATAGAATTCTATGACGAAGCCATCCGGGCCCGGTGCTTTGCCATTAGGGAGTCTTTTGATGGTGTCGACGACTTCTTGTGTCGTGAGGGGCCTAGCTAGATATTCCCTGTGCCTGTCTGCCAGCCAGGCAATCTCTACGTCAGCCAAGTATTCCAGTATCTCCTCCCATGGCACCTGTGTTCTGGCCTCGTATAGAGCCCCGTAGGTTTCCCTGAATTCGCCCATAATGGTCGGTATGTCATGCGCGCGTGTGCCATGTTTGGTACGTATAGACGCTATATGTTGTGGCGCCCTTCCCGAGCAAATCTTCTCTGCTAGGGCCCTGCCCGGCCTACCCCCTTCCCCATATCTCCTGGCCGTTGTTCTCTTGAAAATGTATTTGAGTTCGTCATCAGCAAACGTGTTGTATTCTAACAGTATTGATTGTATGTCACTTAGTAGTGCCGCGTCCCCAGTGTTTGTGTAGCGCTGTTCCAGATCCCGGAGCATCTCCTCCCTCCTGGTAAGTTGGTGACGAATATCTTTCAGTATACCAGCAGACGTTGTAATGCACACGCCCCGTATAGTCGCTTTAAATGCTTCCCATAGGAGGCACGGGTCCTCCGTGGTGGGGGCATTTAGTTCAAAGTAGTCAGTGATCGCTGTTTGGACTGTATCTACATAAAGCGGGTCGCGCAAGGCCTGTGCGTTGAAGCGCCATGTGTAGGGCGGTGGGACATAGTGTGGGATCCGTAACCGTAGGAGCACAGGACTGTGGTCCGACAGTGTTCTAGGGAGATGTGTAATCTGTTCCACCCAGGCAAGGACGTCCTGTGTGGCTAGCCAAAAGTCTAGTCTGGACCAGCTCCTGTTTGCAGCATTGATGTGTGTGGCTACCTGTTCCCCCGGATGTAGTAGCCTCCACAGGTCACTAATGTGCAAGTCAGACATTGCGTCAAGCAGCATTTCCCTCGCCTTGGTATGGTGCTCAAGTGTGTGTGCTGCCCTGTCGAGCCCATCCCTGAGTGTGACGTTGAAGTCCCCTCCCCAGATAACATTGTCCGCTTGCACATCAGCTACAATATGCCATAGCCTTTCAAAAAAAACCTGCATCATCCACGTTCGGACCATAAACGTTCACAAGAGCCAGTTTATGATGTCTCGTCTCGCCTACTACTATTACATATCGACCCCCTGGGTCAGTGTGCGTGTCGGTGATTTTGAAGTGAGTTCCTTTTTTTACCAATATGCTAACGCCACGGGAGTATGATGAGTAGTACGAGCCAGTTGTGGATTCTGCCCATTTGTTCCCCAGCCCGTGTGTGGAAGTGGGTGCCATGTGAGTTTCTTGTAGGAAGGCCACATCGACCGTAAGTCTGTCAAAGTACGCAAACATTTGCCTTTTCTTTTTCGGGTTCCCCAGCCCCCTGACATTCCATGCGATGAGGTTGAGTGTGTCAAAGCGCATCATTAGCGTGCGGTCAGGTGGAATTGTGCGTCGCGTGATCTGTGTGGCCACCTATGAAACAGCACATTCCTAACATTCGCAAAGAAGGCAACAAAAGAGGTCGCAATGCTTCTCAGACACAGTGCAAACACAGTAACTATAACCAGCTTCCCCATCCCCCCGCCTCCCACTTCAGCACCCAAACTTCGCCAAAGCCATTCCCCCCCGAACTTCAGAACAGTGAGTAAACTTTTTGCGGGGAACACCCTCCTGGGGGTGCCGCCCGAAGCACACATCTCCATCCACATAGTGGATGTGGACGGGCGCGATTAGCATACTATTACATCGTCAATGTTAACATCCTATCCTCCCCACCTCATCCCCGATCCCCCGCAGGCACTTAGTGACCTTCAACATTTTTCCCAACCCCCCCCCAAAGCACAGGAACATGCGTAGGTAGTACCAATCACCCTCAATGTCAGTGTCTCGGTGTTGCACAGTGAAGTCTCAGGTAGCGCACCTCGTTAATTACTTGCCAATAGTTCATGGAGGCCCAATGCTCCTGTGCTGGTTCTGCATTAACATTTCCCCATTGTACTCACTGCGCTACCGCCATGCACGACTCCCATCCAGGGTCCGTCAGCAGTGGGAGCCCCAGTCTCGTGGCGTATCACACAATGTTTCACCCAGTTTGTAGTGTCCGACGTGTGTCGCCAACAGTGCTGAAGCAGTCCAAAGAAACACACGTTGAGCCGTCGCGTTGTCAGTCGTTGTCGCTCATTCTGCCCGCATTCTCCTGATTTTTCCGACGTTTAGTGAGGGTCTTGACGTACTCCTGTGCGGCTTGCACCGTCGTGAGGATCACCGGCTTACCATCCGTCAGGATTTTAAGTTTTGCAGGGTACAGCATCGCGTACCCAATGTCCAGCTCACGAAGTTTCTTCTTTACTGTAGCAAACTCCTTCCTGGCCTGTTGCACCGCCATGGTGTGGTCTGGGTAGAACTCCAGCGAGTTGCCTTGATGGGTAATGGCGCCCTTTTCCCTCGCCAGCCGGAGTATAGTGTCCCTGTCCCTGTAGTTGAGTATACGGGCGATGATTATTCGAGGCAGAGCCCCTGGTTTCGGAACGGGGGCCAGAGAGCGATGAGCGTGTTCGATCAGGAAGACTTCAGAGAAGCTGTCAGCCCCGAAGATATCCTTCAGCATGTTCTCCACGTACGTCTCCATCTTGCCCGTGTTGGTGGATTCTGGCAGGCCCGAGATGCGCACGTTGTTGCGGCGGGACCTCGCTTCCTGGTCCTCCACCTTCGCCTTTAGGGTTTCCAGGGTCCTCTCAAGGGCGCTGTGTGTTTTTGCGATGTCTCTGGAGTGATCCTCCACCGAGGAGATCCTGCGCTCCGCCTCCACCAGCCTCCCCTCGTGGTTTTCCAGCTTGTTAGATAGGGAGTCCACCCGCGCCACGACACTGTCCATCTTGCCATTCATGTCATGTAGACTCTGCTGGATAGCCCTCAGTACCGCCTCCATGCCGGCGACCTCTTCCAGTACCTGGTCTCCGTCAGTGTCCTGAGCAGCGCCTGTTTTCGTCGCTTGCTTTCTTGTTTCAAAGGGCAGCTTTGACTGTTGCTTGTCCGGCTTACCCATCTTGCCCGGGGGGCCAGCTGGGCTAGTGACTTGTGGGCTCGCAGGTATTGCTGTCGTAGTCGTTGTCCGTGCGCGTCGCAGCCGTGTTCCAGTCGTCCTCCGCGTCGAAGCCCTACTCATTGGGCCATGTGCTGAGCTCTACGTGGGTGCAGGTCCGCCCAGCGCGCTGTGCAGGGGTGCCCTGTGCCGGTGCATATGGTGCAGGGTGCCTGCCGTGTCCCTGTGTCTCCCAGGCCGTGTGGGGCGGTCTCGCTTGTGATGGCGGGCCTAGTTCGCGCCTTCAAGGCAGCGGTCAGCTTCTGCGGGCAGCTGCCAACGTGCGCGCTCTTTTCAGCTCACCTCCAGTCGATTCTTCTCCCAAGGTGCCGCGGTAGCCGCATAAAGTGATAATTCCACGCCTGGTGGCACGCTGGTATATCACATTAGGGAGCCGGCAGCGTCTGGCGCAGGGTCGCCGAGTGTGCGTGTCACCGCCGCCGCCATTTTGGCCGCCGTGGAACGCACACCGTCCGCCGTGATTTCCGCATGTTGCACAGGCACACCGTACCTGAAAGCCGCTGACTTTAGCGCCCCACAGCTAGTGCGTTGAGAGGGGGTTTGTCCTGTGGCCGTCCAAGGGCGGCATCGCATAGTTTTATCCGCGGTCACTGCGGCCGCGCGCCGCCATTTTGGGTAGCCGGTCCGCTCCGTGAGAGGTCACGCCGATTTCTCCGGCGTGCGGTCCTTCTCCCGGCCAAGATCGCCATAGAGTGAAGGCGAGTCCATTAGTCGTCCATTCCGCCGTTTTTCGCTGGAATCGGGACAGGTTTAGGGCCAAGGATTCCGAGAAGACGCGCCCGTCCGGCGGAGCGGACTTAGAAGTCAGCCATCACGCAGTGCGCCCTCTAGCGCCCCCGCTGTTCACAAAACATTGCTGTTTTCAGCACTTCCACTACTTTAATCCTATTGAAACTCACCTGGACAGTCACTTGTTCCAGCGATTCACAAGAATCTCAGCAAGGCAGAACAAAATTGAACCACTGCACTCTTTGAAGAAGAAGAAGAAGAAGAAGAAGGAAGGTCTACGACTAGTTTTCACTTAGTTTTCACCCAAACACAGGCGCCCGCAAAACACCCAAAAAGGCCAAAATTCTGCCAATTCTGGACCAAAGAACACCAAACCCCCCTAAAACATTGCCAACATCATTATGAACGAGCCAATGTTAGAAATGGGATCCCTGGCCGGCCAGGGCTTGCGCCAAAGTCAGTCAGAGACCACCACTTCCACGTCAGGACAAGGGAGTTACGCGCCAAGATAACCCCTGCTCACCCCCTTGGTAACGTAGCACAAGCAGTAAGGCTAAACTCGGAGGCAATGTGAGTTATGTGTTTACGCATGCACCCCCAGAATCAACACCCAAGGCCCACCACAAAGGAAACTCCACACAAAGTTATGTATAAAAAACAATAGCCTTTGTATTACACCAAACCACATTAGATAAAAACACACACTTCACAATGTGCCAACAGGCACGGGCAGAATTTACAGGGGATATGTACAAGACAGGGCCACCTGTACCACTGTCAGGAATCAGCACTTTTATAACTAGAAATACTGTTAGAATTACCACTTCGAAAATAGAGTATAAATCACTTTAGCACACAACCAGTAACTACTGGTAACCGGTAAGTACCACCTACGCAACCCTAACCACCTTAGTAGAATATTACGCAGGGAACCAGGACCTCACAGGGAACACCTGTACTAGGAGAAAACAACCAACTAAATATCACCGTACATTTGGGCGCTAGAGGGCGCGCTTGCGGAATGGCTGCCTAGACCTGCAGCTCCCGCTCCTTGGTCACTTATCCTGCCGTGATCCTTCGCCACCGACCGGATTCCGCATCCGGGGGGTGCTATCTACAATCGTGTCAAGTCTGGAGTGGCTGCGATCCCCAGAGCCGAAGATACGGGCTTCTGAAACCTGCCCGGTGCCTGCTCTGGAGCTGCCTGTGGCGGACGCTCGGCTGCCACAACTACGCGACCCCGGTGCCTGCCACGAGGCTCCCAGGCCGCAACGGACCCTCGCCTGCCCGATCCTGCTGAGACGGCGTGCGGAGAGGACGGTGAAGGTAGGAGACTGCTGCCTGCTCTCCTTGGGTCTCCCCCCGGCCGTCACCGAGCTGCCACAGACGGCGGGCTGCTCCTGCTGCGACGCCTGCAAACGCGGTGCTACCAGTTCGCCGTGCCTGTCTCCCCGGGCGCCACAGCCCCGTACCTGCGCGGCGATGCCCGCCTGAAACCCTGGATCGGGTGTAGGGGTTGCCCCATCGAGCGGATTTCCCCTGACACTATCCCGCATTGCTGGGTTATAGACTATTTCGAGCGCTGGATGCGCTGGGGGCTGTACACGTATCACACAGCTGCCATACTGAGAGGCGCTAGTCTGTGTGCCGCGCTACTCCTGACACTGGCCTGCCTCCCTGGATCTGACCCTACAGCCCATCGGGGGGGGGCGATGCTCTGGCCTCTGCACTACCTGGCTATCACACGGCGAGTGCCTGCTACTGCAACCGGGTGCCCAGGACTGGACTAGCAACCACTACCACCGGGCGGTTGGCGACCATTTAGCGCTACTGGTGGCGCCGGCTGCATTGCGGTATACTGCAGTACACTGAGCCTGGGACCCTATTACCTACTCCTGTCTGTCTCCTACCCACAGTGCTCTGTCGCCCTATTTCTTCCTTTTTGGCCTCTCACTTGCCTCCGGTCACAACCATGGGACGGCCTGAGACTCGCCAGCCTAAGCTGAGCTTCGATAACACACGCAAAAGCAACACGTCGGCGCAGATGAATCCGGGGCCCAGCGTACCGCCACCACAGCCTGCCCCACCCATCGCTCCTGCTGCGGACCTTACCAACCTGATACAGGAGATGCGTCAAGGCTTCGCCACCGTCGTAGAGAAGGTGGACGGCGTCACGGCTAGGCTGGACGCCCTGGTCCATAAGGTAGATCGCCATGAGGAGCGCCTTACATCTGCGGAACAGAGAATCTCCGACAACACTGATGCCGCCGCGTCCCATACGACGCAACTAGCGAGAATGGACAATCTCCTCCGCATCATAGCGGCAAAGAATCAGGACTTGGAGGCGCGTAGCCGCCGGAATAACATCCGCATTACGAATGTGCCGGAATCCACTGCTACGGGCAGGATGGAGCTCTATGTGGAGAAACTGCTCAAGGGTTCGATCGGAGATGAAGCTTTCTCATCCCAATTCATTGTGGAGAGGGCCCACCGATCCTTGGCGCCTATGCCCCAACCAGGCCTGCCACCGAGACCTATCATTTCTCGTCTTTTGAATTATCGGGACCGTGACACGGCCCTCAGGGCTGCCCGGACACAAGGATCACTGAGGTTTGAGGGCATTACATTCTCCATTTATCCTGATTTCACCCCGATGGTCCAGGAGGAGCGGCACAAATTCCTCCCAGTGAAGAAAAAACTGCGGGAGGCCCAAATAGACTACGCCCTCTTGTACCCAGCGAAGCTTAGAGTCACCCACCAGGGCAAGCAACGCTTTTTCACCAACCCGCAGAAAGCTGAGGATTTCCTCAAGACGATCCGAAGAGCACGCAGAGATGGACAGGCCCCTGCAGACGAACAAGAGAATGATGACCTGCCTCCTGAGCACCATGCAGACTAACGGATGTTACATACTCTGACTCACATTTGCATCATACCGGACCACTAGCTGGCACTGACTCACCACTTGAGAATTGGGGAGATGCGTGAGCGGCGATCATCTGGACATTGCACCCCAGTGGTAACGTATACCAAGGACCACTCTCTCGGCCCTAGACTCCACCAGGGACGGTACAGTTTGGAGCTATGGGCCGGATAGTGGCAGCGCGCACTTTCTGATGTACCCCTATTGGGTGTTCCCCACTGACTTATTGTTTGTTTGGCTGTTTGCCTCTCTGAAGTTGGGGGGGAGGGTGAAGGGGGGGGTTCACGTTGAGGGGATCCAAGGCTACTGGCATGTTTGGGATGCTGTGGTGGGTGGGGGTGGGCTAGTTTTTGTGAGGTTAGCATTGAATGCGCTGTGTATATATTACATCGCCTGGTGTATGAATCGGTCCTTTGGGGGTGGCGGTGGATCCTTTGTTTGGCCCTCTTGGGCTCTTTCGTCTTTGCTGTCGCTATGTCCATGGCTGCTGTGAACACTGCTGCGCGACTGACATGTCTATCGTGGAATGTCCGGGGGTTGAACAATGCTAAAAAATGCAGGAATGTTATTGCTTACTTGAATAGACATCATGTACAAGTTGCCATGCTGCAAGAGACGCACATGCCCATACGCAGGGACAACTCCTTTGGACTCAAATGGGCAGGTACCCGTGCCTTCTCCTCCTATTCGACATATGCGAGGGGCGTGGCGATTCTCATTGCCCGTGGCGTGCCTTTCCATCGCCTTGGGGAGGAGGTGGACAGGGAGGGGCGGTATGTCTTGCTGTGGGGCAGGGTGGGACATGACATCTATTTATTTGTCTCTATGTATACACCGAATGTTGACTCACCTGCCTTTTTTTCCACACTATGGGGTAGGATTGTTTCCATAGGGGCACGACATGTCATCTGGGGTGGCGATTTTAATCTGGCGCTGGCGTCCCCCCTTGACAGGGCGGATGGTGTTAGCTCCTACAAGCCCCGAGCCAGAGAGATTTTGGAGGGAGTGGTGGAGGAGGGTGGTCTGTTTGATGCCTGGAGACACCTGTATCCCCTCGGGCGGGAGGGCACACACTTCACACCTCACACCGGGACATGGGCGCGCCTGGACTATTTCTTGGTTACCCGAGACATTACTAAGGAGCTGATAGGGGTTGACCACTTGCCCAGAACTTTTTCAGATCACAGCCCTGTGAAGTTGCAGTTCAGAACCCCTGGTTGGGACAGTCCGAGACCACAGTGGAGGCTAAGCCCCGAGTGCTCCTTGACGAGCTCTTTCGCACAGAGCTGGGTGAAGAAATTAGAGAATTCTTCCCTAGAAACAAGGGCTCAGTGGAGTCGGTAGAGCACATATGGGAGGCTTTCAAGGTCACTATTAGGGGGTTCTGCATTTCCAAATGTCACGGGGTCCTACGTGCTATCCTGCGCACCATCACCACACTAGAGACAGAGCTGCGTGCTCTGGAGCTCCAAATGGCGGTAGATGATGATCCACGCCTGCAGGTGACCTTTAGGGACACGCTGTCCAAATATGAGGAAGAGGCTGCCAGGGAGGCGAAATATCGGGGTAAACACTGGGTGGCCCGGAGATACTGCGAAGGGGAGAGACCTGGGAAAGTGCTGGCTTCACTCACACGCACGCCACGCGCACACAACACTGTCTTAGAGCTTACGGATGCAACTGGCGCCGCCATTAGAGGAACAGATGCGATCCTTACTACCTTCACGACACACTACTCGACACTATATACGTCCACGGCGGAGGAGGACGCTCCATATGCCGAATACTTGAGCGAAGTGGCCCTCTGCTGGCTTAGTGATGGAGATAGGGAATTCCTTGCGGCGCCCTTCGAGCTCGATGAGATTCGCGAAGCCATCATGTCCCTCAAGAACGGTAAAGCCCCGGGGCTCGATGGCATCCCGGCTGAATTCTACAAGGCCTATATTGAAATCATGGCTCCCGTGCTGAGTGAAGTGTTTGCCGAATCGTTGGCTGATGGGATACTGCCCTGCTCTATGCGGGAGGTGGTTATCACCTCGCTTCTGAAACCGGATAAGGATCCCACCTCCTGCGACTCTTACCGCCCACTCTCCCTTCTGAATTGTGACGTCAAGATCCTTGCTAAGGTCCTGGCCACACGACTTTCACTACTCATGACCAGACTTGTCCTACCTGATCAGTCTGGATTTGTGGCGGGCAGGTCTACGTCTCATAATCTCCGCACCCTTTTCTCCCTGCTCCGCACAGTCCACCCTGATATCCCTGTGGCAGCTGTGTTCCTGGACGCCTCCAAGGCGTTCGACTCTGTCGAATGGCCCTACCTCTTCTCGGTCTTGGCCAGCATGGGTTTCCCTAAAATGTTCTTGGCCTGGGTGCGCCTCCTATACACAGATCCCACGGCAAAAGTGCTGATAAATGGAAAATTGTCGCCACCCATCAACCTTACGAGAGGCACCCGTCAGGGGTGTCCGCTCTCGCCCCTATTATTCGCTATTGCAGTGGAAGCTTTGGCTTGCCGTCTGCGCCAATTACACCGAGCAGGAGCGGTACAATGTCTGCAGCGGCAAATAGATGTATCCCTCTATGCGGGTGACATAACGCTGTACGTCAAATATCCGGATCAACACCTTAATCCCCTGCTTCGTGAGTTTGTCCTTTTCGGAGGTCAGTCGGGCGTTCACATCAATTGGTCTAAATCGCAATTTTTTCCTCTCACTGATGCTGTGCACGACTTCCCCCTAGATTACCCATTGGTGTGGTGCCGTGATGATCTCAGATATCTTGGGATTCGTATCGCGCGCACCAAGGACGAGACACTCCGCTCCAATTATGGCGTAGCCGTGACCAAACTTACTGCCTCCGTTGATAGGTGGATCACGTTGCCTCTCTCCATGGCTGGTAGAGCTTCCCTTATAAAAATGATATTATTGCCCCGATTCCTGTACCTTTTCCTCAATATTCCCTACTACCCTGGTGCCTTTTTCTTCAAGACACTTCGCACGGAGCTGCGCAGACTTTTTTGGGGCGGTAAGTCTCCCCGTTTGAAATGGTCGACATTGACCCTACCCTACGACCAAGGGGGGTTTGATGTCCCCGATTTCGAAACGTACTATTTATGCGCGCAGGCGCATTACGCCTATCATTGGATGGCCCCTACTCCCTTCATGCCACACATAGCGGTGGAGGACTGGATAGTACACCCCTTCCCGCTGAATGGCCTGCTGCACTGTCCCGAGACTTCCATCACCACTTCGAATACCTCGGTTTCTTGCACGCTGGATGCATGGCGCCGCATTGCTCGGCGACTGCTCTGCACGCTGCCCTACTCCCCCAAACTTCCCCTTACTTATCATCCACATCTGGCCTTGCTATCAGAAGTAGGGTTTCGGCAGCTTTGTGGCAAGCTTCTTATCGCCTGCTGGGGAGACCTGTTCCACGACAGACTTTTCAAATCAGCCGATCAATTTTTTGGAACGCATAACCATTCGCCCCTTGACCTATTTTACTATATCCGACTACGTGCTGGGATGCGTGACATCCTACCTGACTATCCTGATGAGCCTGCGACCCTGCCGCCACTACATTATCTTTTAGAGTCACAGGATGGGACCCATTTGGTCTCTGGGCTCTACCGCCAGTTTCGCGGAGCTGCTCCTTTACAGGCTTCTGCTGCCCGATTGCACTGGTCGGCGGAACTGGGAACAGATGTCTCGGATGACCAATGGAAATACTGCTGCGTATTAACTTCCCGCATCTCGGCCAGCTGCAGATTGAAAATAATACACTATAAATTCCTTCAGAGTATGTATTACACGCCGGTCCGGAAATTCAGGTTTGGACTGGCCGATAATGATCGCTGCGAACGATGCCGTGCTGAACATGCTGATTTTCTCCACCTGGCATGGTCCTGCCCCCAGGTTGCTGACTACTGGCGACAGGTCATCGAAGCCGTCGCGGAAATGGTAGATGAGGAAGTTCCTGCGGACCCTCTGGTAGCCATCCTTGGATATACCAAGCAATTATCTAGGGAATGCAGAAAATTCATTGACATAGCATTGCTCTTGGCCAAGAGACGTGTTGCTTGCCGCTGGAGCAGGGGCAGAGCTCCCAAGTTCAAGGACTGGCTAACTGACTTGACATACTGCCAAGACCAGCACACCACCTTTGCTGAGCTGTTGCCTCTCTCTTGCCGGCCTGGGAACATCTGGGACCCACTGGTACACTATTTGCTTAAACGCTCACCAGACGATGCGCAGTCAAGCGATGAACCCGACACTCCCCAGCTACAGTGACACATTTCTAGACATTGCCTGTAACCCTGGATAAACAGCGCTGCCTTCTTACCCCTTTCTGTGCCCAAGCGTCCTCCCTGCCACATAGACGGACGGTCCCACCTCTGGTAAACTATGTCCTTCATACCCTGCTGATCCTGAGATTACACCCCGCGAACTTCCATTCACACTAGAAATCGAGACTAGGACAGTCAATTTCCCCGCGCAGCGCCACCTGCCAAGATGGCCGCGATGCACCATTACCATACTCTAACGCAACACAGTCATGCGACACCTCTTAGTTTGTTAACTCGTTGGGATGTTTCGTGGTTCTTGTTTCACAGACAACAAAACAATAGTGAGACTATTCTCTCGCTCAAAAAATCTGTTCGACTGCTGCTCATCCTCGCTTGGCCTGCTCCACCGGATACTGATGTGATACAGCGACACTCTATACTTTGCCGCCGGGCCCCCGGGATGCCGGCTTCCAGGCTGTGTATTGTTGCTTCTCCATTGCTGCCGGCCTCCGGGTTGTAGGCGATCCAAGCTGTGTATCCTACTACTTTTATCTCAATAAAGCAGATTTGAACCCCCCAAAAAAATTAAAAAAAATAAATAAATAAAAATATCACCGTACATTTAGGGGTATAGGCCTGGGAACAAAACACATGATGCATAAACATACATTCAGCGGTGTAAGAACAAGGACCATGATGCATAAAACACATTCAGAGGTGCAGCACAGGAGAACACATGATGCATAAACAACACATTCAGAGGTGTAAGAACAAGGCACATGATGCATCAAAACACATTCAGAGGTGCAGCACAGGAGAATTCGCAGAAATTACACTTACATCAAAGTCCAGGTTGTGCCACTGCAACAAAACCTAAACGTAGCAGCTGCCTACTACTTGCTGGGCAGCTGAGGACAGGGACAGAACAGGGCCTAAACGCTGAGGGAAATGGATAGTGGGAGTCTGGAGGAGGAGTATAAAGGAGCATGATTGAGTTGTGAACTTGTGAACCTCAGGAATGCAGACTGAGGCACCTTCAAATCAATAAGGAATATAAGATGAAGACAGTGCTGCTGATGGACTTGTTGTGATTAGGTTATTATAGTTTTGTTGTGGTAAAAGTTGCAAAACAAAGAAAGACACACAGGAATAAAAGTGAATAAGAACGAAAAAAAGGAAGTCATTTTCAGGGCTCGGTGTCAGGGAAGTAGAGCTCGTCCTCCAACTCCATGATTTTGTAGCGTTCTAATCTAGGACCCTGATCGATACTGTGACCTTATGCCCCTATACGGCTATAAATCCATTTATTCCCTATATTGGCATAACCGATCAAATGCAATATTCAGAAACTCGTCTCTGGCCTCACACAAACAGAGCCACATTTCAGAATCGCTTCCTATGCCACTTCCTTTGCAGCTAATTAGTGCAATGACATAGCAGAAGTTACTATCTAAGATTCCTAGATTAACACTCCGAGTTCTTCAACAAGATAAAAACTCAGCAACCTGGGAAAGCCCCGCTTGCTATGTTTTGATTAGTAATAGAACTCTAATGAGCACTGATAGACGATCACTTCCTAGTGACATCTTTATTGACGTCTTATGTCCAAAAACTTACGTCAAACAAGGCACCTTTCAGGTATATATATAACCAACGTTGCCTTAAGCAAACGCTGTCTCGCTGCTGAAGTTGCTGCTGTTATGCTGATGATAGCATCGCTGCTATCACTACTGCTATCGCTGCTAACGAGCGAACGATGGTGTGGTGAACTTAGGAGCTGAACAGGAGTCCCCCTGCAAGAGCCCAGCAGATGCAAGCTGCCCGCGGACGCTGCCCCTCCTCCTCCTCCTCGACGCGCTGAGAGAGACGCTGTCTTTTCTCCTGCAGAGAAATCCAGCTCCGGCGTTTCTAGTCTACCCTTGCGGGTGACTGGGATATCGACCCCCTGAAGGAGATACCAGACCTCCATCATTCTATTCCAGAGGTATGGTGTTGACTAAACCCTTAGAGAGAATTCTTGAAGCAAACCTTGGCAGAACCAACTTAACTTAAAGCTACTTACTTACTCCCCTTCCAAGTATTAGGCTTAGGTCAGGTACACTGGGGTAGGCGTAGTTAGAAGCACCAGTTGAGTATTTTAGCCTAATGTATATATGAATGTATATATGTTTTATTCATTTTAAACCATTGTATGGCTAAGAAACCATATCAATGCTTTTACAGTATTATTTCGCAATACTCATCTTACTGTACGTACTTTTTATAATAACAAGTCTTGCAATTGTGGCAATTCATTTCTCTTGTACGAGAAGAAAGACTGTTCAATAAATGTTACCCTTTATTGAAAACGCCCGTCTCTCTATTCTCTACATATTGTGAAAGTAAACTGCACAACCACTGACTGAGTAAAATAACTGTCTATTGTTCACACGACTCTAGAGATTGACTCTTATCTGAGGAGCAAAGTTGTCATGTTGCACGGTTGTTGGAAAACTGAATCCCTTCTTGTCTGTACCAGGGAAGCTGATCACTTCCTATTCAGTGAAGAAAGTTTCCAGTGACCTCTGAGCTAGTTGGTAACAAACCCAATTAAGTTTAGCATAGTCAGTAGAGGCCTGGAAGATCCGCACTTCTACATCGATACTACTGTTTATGTTATTCCAATGCGCAGGGCCTATTGGGAAAATAGGAACTACACTACATGGCGCCTAAACGTTTGGTAAGGCGATAAACTAACGCAAGATGTTAGAGTAACTCAGTCGTGCATTTTTCACACAGACCCCTTTCTCCCGTAAATACTCTAATAGACGTCTGGAGTGGGTGAAAGGTTAAAATCCGCCCGAACTCAGTAGGAAGAGATTCCTATGTAAAGCTCTGGTTTATTCAACGTTGAAGGATACAGTGTTCCAAAATATTGTGCACCTAATCTTTGTCTCCTTGGAGACCTACTCTGCAAAAACCTTCCTGACAATAAAATGTCAGACAGTGAAGAAGAAAGGGAAGCAGCTAGATTGGCAACCCTACTAATAGAGGAAGACACGAGTCTCCTACAGACTGAACCGGATGCAATAATCATCCCGGTCAATTTAAGAAAGTCTATAACTTTAAAACTTATAAAAAACGGACTGACACCACAAGGTGGTACAGTGATCTTCGTGATAGAGGCACACGAATATCGGCAGACAGAGGTATTCTATTCATGGATAAACTTTCCAGCGGCAAACGCTAGAACAAAAGAGTTTCACTATTACAAAATAGAGAAACCACCGGATGAGTACGCTCCTTTCGAGGAGACTGAAATACCACTAAAATACCAAGAACACTTACTTTGGTTTAAAGGCGCCCTAAAACATAATGATCATATTACCAGGCTCGGTCCACTAGGTAGACCAGGAGCAACGTGGCCGGTTCTAGCCAGCTACACACCACATCCGGACATTGAAAAAATGTCAAAAGAAGAGCTGTTAGTACAGCTAAAAACACTTATAAAAATACATAGACAATTAGTCCAATATGTAATGCGGACTGCAACAGTCCAACCAGCTGTTAATGTACCACAGCTGACCCCTCATCAGGGGAACACTAATAAAATTACATCACAGAACATACAGTCATGTCTTGGTAAAACACCCATAAAACGGGAACAAATTCCGTTCTGGTTAGCACAGAAAATCACTCAAATAGAGGCAGTATTTCCGGATACTACCCCTATCGAGAAACACAGAATCTTGACAATCTGCCTTCCTATGGGAATCGCACCACACGTGGAGGACTGTGACACTTGGGGTACAGTCTTTGCTTCCATCTACACAAAAACACATGGTGCTCCGTCAATGGCGGTAATACCAGATGTACTAAGACAGATTCAAAATGAATACGGTCCAGAACCTGCTTTAACTCTGGGTATGAAATTACTGAAAGACTTCAAGCAGGTCTCGGCTATATTATTAGCCAACATAAAAGGAGAAGCAGCATCTGTGGCGATCCGCCAGAAGTTGAGGGAAACAGATATAACAGATCAACCAATTGAGCTTGCCAGAATCATAGAAAAATGCTATGAAGAATTAGGTAGAGACAGCTTGGGTGGAAAGCCAGTAAAGCCCCAACTGCTCGAAAAATCCAGAAAAATTATTTATTAAAAATAATTCAAACACTCCTAAAAAGAGCTGGGATGGAAATAAAGAATCCACTCACAAGGAAAAAGTTTTCCAGTCCAGAGGAAGGTCTCCTCGACGAAGGGAAAGAACTCCGACTCGAGAACACCAGTCTCCCCAGAGGGAGCCCTCTGAGAAAAGATATAACCTTAGAAATAGGGATAATTTGAAAAAACCTGATAGATATCAAAGTATTGATACACGTCCCTCTCGATCTTTTTCGCAGAAATCGGAAAGAAGAGGACGGTTAGACCCAGGAGAGCACACCAAGTCCAAAGACAAGGAACCTGCTCAGAGTAAAAAATCTCAATTTCCAAAAAAGAAGGTAGCCAGTATTAGAGTAATCAACCATGCCGAGAATACTGAGGACACAGTTGAAAAACAGGGAGTGGGCACAGACAATGTTGGACAGTGCAGCAGAAATCACTATAGCCCGCAAGATCTTGATGAGTCATCTGGAGACAGTGGACACGAATGAATACATTCAGGTTGAAACTGCCGACACCAGACTTAGCGAGCCCCATAAGATATACGAAATAACACTGTGATAGAGGGTCAAGTCAAGTCAAGTCAAGTCAAGTAATTTATATAGCGCACTACATACCCAGAGGGTCTCAAGGCGCTTAGGGAGGGGAGGAGGATTACTTGTCAAATATCCACGTTTTAAGTTGCTTTCTGAATGCTAGGTGGTTCTGGGTAAGGCGAAGGTAAGTGGGGAGTGAGTTCAATGTTTTAGCAGCCAGGTATGAGAAGGATCTGCCTCCCATGGTGGTCTTGTTGATGCGAGGTACAGTGGGGAGGGCTTGGCTGGAAGAGCGTAGTTGGCGGGAGGGGGTGTAGAAGGACAGTCGTGAGTTGAGGCATTCTGGTCCGATGTCGTAGAGTGATTTGTGTGCGTGGGTTAGCAGTCGGAAAGTGATCCTCTTATTGACGGGTAGCCAGTGGAGTAGGAAAATAAAGGGTCTATTTTGGGATAAACTCTCAAAAGGCTATGATATTCTGTTAGCTGAAAAAGATTGGCCCCCAGAGTTTGTCAGGGAGTGCCCTCGTGGCGAAGAAATGATTATGCCTGCTTTCTCGAATCACATTCCGATTCACAAAAAATATACTTATGCAAGGAAATGGGCAGTAGCCCAGGCACCGGCATTATATAAAAATCATGTAGGATGGGATGAGGACTCACCTCCTCACAAAATCCAGTTAAAAAGTGAACCAACTGCCGAAAGGCAGTATCCCATTAAGCAAGAAGCTAAAAAACAAGTCAGGGAGATCTTAGATCAACTTGAATACCAGCGGGTGATTGAAACATGCACCTCTCAAATGAACAATCCTTTGTTTCCTGTCTCCAAGCCAGACAATTCATATCGTCTAGTTTTGGACTACAGACACCTTAATGCATGTTGCAAAACATTTGCAGTACAAAACTCGCATAGTGCTGCACTAATGAACAACATAGTTAGGAAAAAATATAAAACAACATTAGACATATCTAATGGTTTCTTTTGTCAAAACATTGCACCAGAAAGCAGGTATTTGACCGCTTTCTCCGTAATGGGGTCTCAGAAAAATTTCTGTAGGCTCCCACAGGGGTTCAAGAACAGCCCAGGAATATTCTCAGCTAGAGTAACAGAGTTACTACAAATATATGATGATGCAGCATTATCTTACGTAGATGATATATATCTCACAGACGACGACTTGGATACTCTCTTGAAAAGAGTGAACACCATTATACTTGGGTTCGCAGCAGAGGGTTACAAATTCAACCTTAAAAAGTCTCGCATTGCCCATCTGACAGTATTATTTTTAGGATACGAATTATCAAGTGAAGGAAAAAGCCTAGCAGACAACTTCTTAGAGAAGTGCGCTGTACTCCAAGCTCCAAAAACGCTGAAGAATTTACAATCCATACTAGGTTTTCTGAATTTCGGAAGAACTTACATTCTAAATTACGCAGAGAGGGTTAAACCTCTCTACGAACTAATAAAACCTGATTTTAAACAAATCAATTGGACTCAAAAACACACAGAAATTTTGAGATCACTGCAAACAGACATGTTAGCAAAAACAAAATTAGATACACGTGACAACACACGCGATCTTGTAATCCGAGTCATCCCAGGAAGATGCGGATTCACGTACCTAACCTCTAATGAGGGAGAAAAGGTACCAATTTCAATTAAATCTCACTTGTACACACAAGCAGAAAAAACATTCAGTCACACAGAAAATACTGTGAAAGCAGTGCAAATTGCATTAGCCAATGAACGAGAACTAGCACACGGCAAAAGGATTAATATCCTCACAGCGGAATCCGCCTTCGAGGCGCTATTCAGCCCAGTAAACCTGCCTACAGTGTCACTGGATCCGAAATGGATACAGTGTGTAGATTCTCTAGGAGCGGAAGATGTGAAATACTATTTCGCCCCGCAATTCGAAGAACTGAATGATTTAGAATATGAAGAAGAATATCCTCTGCCAATCGAACTTCTGCCTCTCCCACAGTACGCCTGTATAATCTATACAGATAGATTTGTACAGCATTTCAACGTAGAGAACAAATCCTACGATGCAGCCTGTGCGATTGTTAAAGGTCGCTGGCTGAGCGGTAAATTCAGACCGAAAATAACAAAAACTGAATCAGTGAAGTACTGTTCGGCTCAGAGAGCTGAAATCAGATCTTTAAAGATAGCGCTCGAAAATGCAGAACGTGAATTCCCCACACTAATCGTGTGGGATTCTCATTTTTGCGTCAACTCTTACAATAATAAGTTGCAGAGCTGGATTGAAAACGATTACAAAGGTGACACAGGTGCCACAATAAAGCATAAATTGCTCTGGAACCAGGTAGCTCTTTTACAGAAAGAACTACAAAAGACTCACGTGATACACGCACAGATTCTTCAACGTGATGGCGTTCACGTTGCAGGGAATTCATTGGCTAACACAGACACAGCGGAAGCAACTAAACCGGCTTCCGTAGCCACAAAAAAGCGTGCAGAAAAATACATAGACGGGGAAACTATGCTGGCAGTAAAAACGACCGTAAAAGGCGACTGTGCAGCACTACCTGTGAACTATCCACTCAATTATGCATACGTAATTGATGCTAACTCCGTTCCTTTTGCTCGAATCCCTGGAGTGGGGGATAGGGTAATTCCAAACAGGGACCGGAGGGGCTTCCTCACACAGGAAGCACATATGGGTTTGGGTCTGAGACACCAAACAATCAGGGACTCTCTGAGAGAATTAGAATCAGAGTACTGGTGGCCGAAAATGAGTGAAGGTATTCATGAGTTTGCAAAAAACTGTGAAGACTGCAACAGAGATCGCAGTGGAGAACCGGCCAGTGTAGTGTCAGAAGCCCTAATAGAAAGCATTAGGCAATCTATTCGCGCTATCAAAAAAGAGAAACGCGTCCCATTGTACATCATTAAGGCTAAACACACTTAAAAAATGTGGCCCCCAGCGCTCGGCTGACGCCAGAATGGTTATAAAAGATCTGCGAGTCTTTATCGGCACATACGCAATTGCCATGTTCCATTCTGACCAGGGTCCTGCTTTTAGCTCTCGAGCTTATAGGGAGGCCATGGCCAGCATGGGAGTTGGGTTGCGTTATTCTTGTCCATCACACCCCGAAGGGAATAGTGTGGTAGAAAGAAAAAACCGGGACATAAAGCGATCTATAACAGCGAAGGTATTAGGTTCGGGTGCTGGGTGGGTCAAACATCTAATAAGTGTCCAAATCAGTCTTAATAATTTGCCAAGAAATTCTCTAAAAGGTTTCAGCCCATACGAACTATTGTTCGGAACTAGAATGAGAGTTCAGGACTTAGATAGTCAAGTATCAGTGGTACAAGATAAGAAAACAGACTTTGACATCAAAGATCGTTTGGCTGTTTTACAGGACTTGAATGAAACAAGAAAATCCTTAAGCAACATAAAGTTAAAGCAACAGCCAGCTACCACTGACGAGGCACCACAAACAACAGCCCCAGCAAGGCCTGTCTGGATTCCAAAGATTGGGGATCTAGTCAGAGAAAAAATAGCAGTGAAGAAGGAATTTGGGCCTTCTTACAGAAAAGCAGTACCTGTCTTGGCAGTCACCGGAACAAGAACAGTAGTACTACCTCCCCTTGCTGGTAAAAAGGAGAACAGAGTTGTATCTATCGACCTGGTAAAACCATAAGCATGTGGCCTATAATCAACAGTAGGCCCAGTGGACTCCCGAGAAACAACAGAATACCCAAACTTGCAACAATCCAAGAGGTTCAAACTGAAAGACTAATCACATTCAATCAGCCTGCAGTGCACAGAGAAGGACTATGCAATAATGCCATGGAACTCGTGCCTCTTGAGACACAGATTGAAACAGTTCGTCAAGAAACACCAGTCTACAATAATGTGGCATCAGAAAGTGCTACCGAAAGACAGATTGAAAGAACAATCCCAACAATTGACAGAACTGCCTCTGGTTATTTCATCGACTTTGACAACTTTTCCGAGGATAAAAGCAACCCCGAAGTGATGCCAGAAACAAAAAAGACTTTTAAAGAAAAAGCAACGGAACTCTTTCAACAAGTCAAAGAAGTATATCTGGATGCACCATTGATTGAGCATTGGATTATTTCGGGGGTATTTATACTCCTACTATGCCTAATTTTAGTTTTAATTTTAGGAAAGTTTATTACAATTGAATGGACACAGCAAGTCAGAACATCAACTTAGTCCTCAAACCACACAGATCATCCCATGTGAAGAAAAGAGAACTGTCAACAGTAAATGTCACAGCCATTCCAATACCCGGTGGGGTAGTATGGGAGAAAACTGACTATGAGATCTATGGTCCGGTCGAGATCCTGAAGTATCCTCATCAACTGAAGGTTTCCTTAAGTGACTTTGTAAAACCTAGTACATTCTCTGATGATTGGGACTTTGACAGTATTAATAATATGATGTCTGATTTAGTAATGTCAGCTAGATTCACAGAACATGATTATTTACAAGGTTCGTCTAGTTATGAACAGATGTTCTGTTTTACACATTATGGCGATCATTATTTGCATAAATCTGCACAGCCTAGAAATGTTTTTAAGTATAATCAATGGGAACATTGTGCTACACCACCTAAAAGCAGTTCTAAAACATTCTTTGAGAAATTCAAGTACTTCTCAGGGTTTAACACCAGTGATGCAGAAAGGTTTTATTACAAACTGTTAGATAAAGCAGGATTGAAAACAATGCTGACAAACACTAAATTAATATATTCAGAAGCATTTTATGAAAAAATTATGACATTTGGTTTTGATTATTGGAAAAATAACATTGAAACAAAAACCATTTGGGGTACGAAAGATTGGCAGGTACAAGGCCTAGAAGCATTGTTCAGAACCTGCATGATACCAGAACAAATGATGTTTTTAAATGACACAATTCACCAAACATCCTGTCTTGGCCTAGCTAAGATCAAAGACCTAAACAAATCGTCTATTCCAAAGCCAATACCTGAGAATGCAACAACAGATATTGAGATAGACGTAACTAAAATTTTACATTTTAACAGAACACATCCTGATTGGAAAAAGTGGTTAATCTGGCCTACTGACACAAACAACTGTCAAGATAGATTCCTGAATAAAACACAGGGGTTAAAAATGACCAGACAAGACCCTAGATACTCCCAGAGACAACATGCAGGGATAGTAACAACATACAGTGTAGGGAAACTCTGCCTCGAATGGCTAGGATCATCCACACTGGCTGAAATTAAGCAACGCTTGTCTTTACTTAAAGATGGTGCTGATTATCGTGATTTTATTATGGGACCACGCAAACAGCGTCAAAAGCGTTTCATAGCGGCCAGCATCCATGCTGCATACAACGAGGCTTGGAAAGTCACAGAAATTGAAACAGCAGAAAAAATACGAGAAATTGATCGTATTCATTTGGAAAAATCACTTTCTGTAGTGGACAATGGGTTAATGACTCTGTCCTCCAGAATATATTTGTTGGACAATATTGTATCCTCTGCCTTTGATATAATAGACAGAGACTTGCTAATGTTACAGCATGGCCAGTCACAATTACGTTCTATTGTACAATTAGGCTCGACGCTGCAAAATCTTCGTTCAGGCTATGTGCCTTGGCGTTTAATCAACACAACGTCATTGTTTTCCATCTTTAACTTTACTGATAAACAAATCAGCTTGTCACAGAAAGGAGCAGACTATACAATCCTGAGCCTCGAAAAACTTGAGAGATTACCATTGACAATGTCAGAAAGTCCTGTCATTGAATGGATAATACACGGAATTATCACTATTCCGATAACAACTTTCCGATTTAAAAAATGCCTTGAATACATACCTACTGGCCAGTATGAACGATTGGGTGAAGGATATGTTAAGTCAGCATGGAAATTACCATAGACACATTCATGCTATAGTGACAGCGACAAAAATGTATTTCTTAGTGGTGAAAACTGTAAACGTTCACTAAGCGGTATACTTTTGTGCCAGGGCATTAATTTACACGGAGCCTGTGAATGTAATTCTAACAACCTTTCAGGCCACCAGCTTGTCACACCTGCAACGCAGATAGAGCCTTTCTTTATGCAACTCGCGAATGGGAGTTACATTCTAAGAACGGATCACAGATGTTGTGGCCTTTTGCCAGGAAAAGCGTATCTCGTAAGCGTAACTTCCATGGTCAAATGCTGTATGCAAGCATTGTTCCCGAGCGGCCCTGGAGACATAGAGACTCCCATCTGGCCTCGTCTGCATTTCTCTTCTATACGAATTGATACTTTAAGCAAAATGAAGTCTGTGCTTATGCAGACAACAGTGCCCATCACGTCATCAAAAGAGACGTATGATCTCCTAGTTGCAAGGACAGCTAAGGAGGTTCATGACCTTTTATCAACAAATTGCCCCGTGCATTTCGTAGAAATGTTGAGCCAACTCCTTAACATGTCTAGTGCCACAGGCATCCCAGGCATATTTAAGACGATTTTTACGGGACTGCTAACACCATTTCAAGCAATTCTGGGAATCGTTCCAAATTTTGTCCACTCTGTTTTTGGCGGCATACCCCTATTTTTGGGACTTGTAGCAGGGATTTTATTTTTGACCCTCCTGCTCCGATATGGCAAGCCACAGCTCAGACATGACTCCTATGGGAATGGAAGAAACAATCCTAGCAATCCGCTACCGGGACAGAATAACTAGAGTCCTTGGATTGGCCAGGCTGAGAGATCTAAACATGACCTGGTTCCTTTCATTCAGACCGATATGGCAAAACTGCATCTTACCTGTACTTCGATGTATGCTATGCAGAGATAAGTGCGGGTTGGACACCTGTCTTTCACTTCCATCAGCAGTACCAATGGATATCGATACTTTGCTAAGTCCGATAACGGCTCACGCATTGTGTTGTCCCCAGCGGCTACTAATCCTGATGACAGCATTCGTTGAGACTCCTGTACTACGACTAGGTGGTAACAGTGGAGCGAGTGACAAAAGCAACATCACCCAGGTACGACCTTCTGTGAGCCTTGCTGATCCAGCCTTTGATGACAGCAATCATTCTCACACCTGCCAAGATACAGCACTATCGAATTTGGTCGAACTGTCACCTGATTTTGTAGACCAATTCTTTGAGAGCCTGTCTGATATGATGTTCTCACCCGAACAGAAACAATAACTTTAGAGAAGCATTCCGACACACAGCGTTCCCATGAACTCTGAATTCGGCCTTCAGTTTTGAACAACAAAAACTGCTAAATGCGTTGGAACTCTATTTTCCCCGTTCAAGCAATAATTCTTTTGAATTGAACACTTTTTAATATTCACCTTTTTCTGGCACGAAAAATTCTTTGCTTAAGGTAGAACTATTCATAGCGAACAGAAGCTTCTACTTCTATTTTTAAATACATCTAGAGACATAATAATTTTACACCAGCCTCTAGCACATTTTTACTGCAATGCATTTATATGTATTGTGAAATTATCTTGCCCTTCCTTTCTGTATTCAGAGATATTTCATGTGTAATTCTTTTTGCAAAATCGTTCATTGATTGCATAAGCTATAATTTTGAATGATTTCTATGCTTCAAAAACGTACAGTACCTATATTTTCACGTATTACAAATACGCCTATTTCAAATGCATATATGTATTTTGGGGTGGGCAATGTTACACATGCATCTTATTGCTCTAGTTTTAGTAATTTGATGGACATGAATTCGTGGAGTGGGTGTAGCGTTCTAATCTAGGACCCTGATCGATACTGTGACCTTATGCCCCTATACGGCTATAAATCCATGTATTCCCTATATTGGCATAACCGATCAAATGCAATATTCAGAAACTCGTCTCTGGCCTCACACGAACAGAGCCACATTTCAGAATTGCTTCCTATGGCACTTCCTTTGCAGCTAATTAGTGCAATGACATAGCAGAAGTTACTATCTAAGATTCCTAGATTAACACTCCGAGTTATTCAACAAGATAAAAACTCAGCAACCTGGGAAAGCCCCGCTTGCTATGTTTTGATCAGTAATAGAACTCTAATGAGCACTGATAGACGATCACTTCCTAGTGACATCTTTATTGAAGTCTTATGTCCAAAAACTTACGTCAAACAAGGCATCTTTCAGGCATAAATATTACCAACGTTGCCTTAAGCAAACGCTGTCTCGCTGCTGAAGTTGCTGCTGTTATGCTGATGATAGCATCGCTGCTATCACTACTGCTATCGCTGCTAACGAGCGAACGATGGTGTGGTGAACTTAGGAGCTGAACAGGCGTCCCCCTGCAAGAGCCCAGCAGATGCAAGCTGCCCACGGACGCTGCCCCTCCTCCTCCTCCTCGACGCGCTGAGAGAGACGCTGTCTTTTCTCCTGCAGAGAAATCCAGCTCCGACGTTTCTAGTCTACCCTTGCGGGTGACTGGGATATCGACCCCCTGAAGGAGATACCAGACCTCCATCATTCTATTCCAGAGGTATGGTGTTGACTAAACCCTTAGAGAGAATTCTTGAAGCAAACCTTGGTAAAACCAACTTAACTTAAAGCTACTTACTTACTCCCCTTCCAAGTATTAGGCTTAGGTCAGGTACACTGGGGTAGGCGTAGTTAGAAGCACCAGTTGAGTATTTTAGCCTAATGTATATATGAATGTATATATGTTTTATTAATTTTAAACCATTGTATGGCTAAGAAACCATATCAAGGCTTTTACAGTATTATTTCGCAATACTCATCTTACTGTACGTACTTTTTATAATAACAAGTCTTGCAATTGTGGCAATTCATTTCTCTTGTACGAGAAGAAAGACTGTTCAATAAATGTTACCCTTTATTGAAAACGCCCCTCTCTCTATTCTCTACATATTGTGAAAGTAAACTGCACAACCACTGACTGAGTAAAATAACTGTCTATCGTTCACACGACTCTAGAGATTGACTCTTATCTGAGGAGCAAAGTTGTCATGTTGCACGGTTGTTGGAAAACTGAATCCCATCTTGTCTGTACCAGGGAAGCTGATCACTTCCTATTCAAAGAAGAAAGTTTCCAGTGACCTCTGAGCTAGTTGATAACAAACCCAATTAAGTTTAGCATAGTCAGTAGAGGCCTGGAAGATCCGCACTTCTACGTCGATACTACTGTTTATGTTATTCCAATGCGCAGGGCCTATTGGGAAAATAGGAACTACACTACAATTTGAGACGGGAGTAGGTCATGTAACAGAGAAGAACTTCTGTCACCTAAGTCGGTATCCTCTTCTTCCTGCGTGCATTCACATACTTTGTAATCTGGTGGTATCAAGTGCTGGTTCATCTTGATCAGTGTTAACCTCTCCACATTTTTGACCGAGAGCCGGGACCTTTTTGAAGTTACAATGGCACCAGCAGCACTGAAAACACGTTCAGAAGACACGCTTGCGAGTGGGCAAGACAAATAATTTAGAGCCAGGTTGGCGATCAGTGGCCATAGAGCCATTTTCCTGTACCAATACAGCAATGGGTTCGTATGAACAAAGACCTGTGTTGGCTCATCCAGATAGGCCTGCACCATCAACTCAAGGTTCTCCACGGTTGCTCCACTTTGCGTACCATCTGTGGCCTTCTCAGCACTGGAACGAACAAACCCTTGATGAGTTAGCCAATCCGCTTCCGATAATATTATGGCTGGGCCTGGTGCAGGTGAGGATGATGATAGGGTTGCTGCTGGTATCGTTAACGGCTGTGAGGGAAAGTGATTCCCTTCGGCCACAGATTCAGAAGTGGAACTTGACGCTGGATCGCCTGCTGATTCAGTAGGACTTCTGACGGCTCCTTGAATTCTCTGCCGATATTTTTCGAACAGTCTGGCTGACACAGCTATCCAATGTTTGTACTTTGAAACATCTGCCTCATCAAAAGGAATGAATGCTTTGCTGGCCACTGCCTTTTTGTACCGTGGATCCAGAATAGTGGCACAAATGTAATGTTGTTCTGTATGTATCTTTTGAAGCCTTTCATTGCCAACTAGGCGGCTTAATAAGTTCTCCGCCAACACATACGCAACTTGATTTCCACTATCATCTCTCAACGTTGAAGACACCGCCTTCAGTTGGTGCTCTAGCATGCGCAACAATGGGATAGTTTTGCTCAAAGAACAGACCTCCCTGCTGACTTAACGCGTGAAGATCTTAAAAGGACAAAGCATTCGTGTCAGGCTTTTAACTAGCTGCCATTCCTCCAACTCTAGCCTCAAGTCATTAATAGTAGAACCTACTGTAAAGATATAGTCATTGATTACCATGCACTGCTCAAACAGACGCTCAAGCATGTAAAAGGTTGAGTTCCAACGTGTTGCCACCTCCTGGAGGAGTCCTTTGACTGGCACTTTACGTACATGTTGAATGCTCCTCAGCTCCTTCCGGGCCTTAACCACATTGCTGCGGCGGCTATTCCACCGCAGCGCTAAGTGAGCGGGGCGGCCGCTCGGCGACCGCATGCTGGTGACAGAACCGCTCCGTCACCAGCCGCGGTTAGGCTGTGCTCGTGACGGAGTGGTTCCGTCATGGCCCCGCCCGCTCAATAGAACGCGCCGCGCAGGAGCGAAATCAGCGCCGCGCAGGCGCGGCGGCAGGGCCATGACGGAACCTCTCCGTCATCAGCACAGCCCAACCGCAGCTGATGACGGAGCGGTTCCGTCATCAGCATCGAACGGGTTAAAAGAATGGCTGAAATGTGTGCAGATTCTTCGGCAGGTGGTCAGTAACTTCTTGACCTGGTTTTCATTTTTCAAGAAATCTTGAACAACCAGGTTTATACAGTGCGCCAAACACGGCACTCTGAAATAGTCACCGTCCTGCATGGCCCTAACTATATTACTGCCATTATCCATGGAAACATAACCAACTATGCGATTTCTTGGTTCCAGCCATTCAGAGACCTTACTTTTAAACTCATCCAAAATGTTTTTTGCAGTATGACTTTTCGCCATGGCAAACATGGCTAATGTTGCATGTTTCCGAGAAGCTTGAAAAACTGTCCAGGTCAGCAACTGCACTTGACTTGTCTCTAACCCATGCAAAAAACCCTGCAAAAGAGACCCAGTGTGCAGTGATGCACATGTAATCAAGGGCTTGGCAACTGGTCCACATGTCTGTTGTCAAGTGGATAGTGTGAACAGCACTCTTCTGCAAAGCTGCCCCAATCACCTCCAGCACATCTTGATGTAGTGCCGGAACCGCAACTCTGGCAAAATAGGACCGGCTAGGAACCTTCCAGTTAGGGCAGACTGTTGCCACTAATTCTAGAAACCCCATCCCTTCCACAAAAGAATAAGGGAGAAGGTCCAGCGCTAGCATTTTAGCCAGCTTCGCGTTATACAGACGTACCGTTGGGTGGTTGCATTCAAATGTCGCCTCCGGCCAAAGCATGCTTCTAATGGTGGGCTGGATCATTTTACGTGATGATGATGATGATGACCTCTTCAAACCAGTTAGGCCCATTGATGTCGTTTTTCGCATTGGTGTCTCTCCAACACTCTTAGTGTGCCTCATAGATGTTGCAGGGGTAGAGGGTGTGTGTGATACCACTGCAGTGCTGCTGCCAGGGGTACTGGGTGTACCAGATAAAATGGCTGTCGCTTCTTCACTTCTCCCCTGCACAATCAGATTCTCGTCATCATCAGATTCAATATCAAGGGATACATTTGGATTTTTTTTTCTTTTGGCTTCCTCGATCTTCCTCATGTGTGTTTCCCAAATGATAGTGTGGTGTTGCTTGAGATGACCTCTCTGGCCTCCGGTACCATAGTTGGTACCAAGCTTACCCCGACTAACGGATGCTTTACAAATCAAACAAACGACCATGTTTTCCGCCTTTGCGCTAACAGTAAAGAAGTCCCAAACTGGGGACTGGTGATGTCTGCTGAAGGTGGAGGTGCTACTTTGACTTTCAATGCCAGATGAAGTGGAGGATGGGCGTGGCTGAATTCGTTTCTGTTGTTCACTTACAGCACCACTACTTGAGGTCGAGCTGGATGGAGGTCCATGCCGGCCCTTCTGACTAAAAAAGATTAAAGCTGTAGGTCGTGTTGGTGTTCTAGTTAACGCTGGTGGTACCAGTGCCACGCCGCCCATATCCCGCTCAGCAGCCATCCGGGCTAGGGTTAAAATGTCTGTCTGCTGCATGCCTGCTGGGGCAGGAGTGACGACTGTGATGACTGGGTCATCGTCAGACTGTTAATCAGCAGCAGAACATACCACTTCTTGTTCAGCGTCATCACCCATAAGTGGAAGCTTTGCGGGAGCCTTCCTTTTAGGCTTAGCTACCTTTGTCGGCTCATCATGGGGTGACCTACTCTCAGACCGCATTGGTGGGTTCCAATCAACATCAGCATCATCAGAAGGAAGGGGGCTTGAAGAAGAACTTCTAGTATCCCTCCTTGACCTTTTTCTTGCTGGCGATCTGGAAGACAATGGATAATCATCATCAGGAGGAGTGGCTTCGTCGGATACCTCCTCTTGAATAGCAATTTCCTGATGTGCCCCTACTTCCGGAGGAACAAGCGTTGTAGGCAGTTGTGCCGCTCCATGAACCTCTAGTCGCACCTCTCCATGCACCTGTCCATGCGCCTCTCCTTGCGGCTCTCCTTGCGGCTGTACTTGCGCCTCTCCTTGCCCATGTACTTGCGCTTGTACTACTTGCACCTGTGTTTGTGGCTGTGGTTGTTGAACACTTGTCAGCTGAGTTACACCCGGCGTTGGTTGGATGGTACTTTCTTGTGATGAGCCAAGATCACTGGTCGATGGTGATTCAACAACCAAAGTGGCTGCCGCAGCAGCACTCATGGTGGTCTTGGACCTAACTTGGCGTAGTGGCACTGAGCCCAATGAAGCGGAGATGCTACTTCCAGCTTGGTCCCCGGCGGACACCGCTGCTGCTGCAGGCGTAGTTTTTTTTCCCCAAAAAAGGTGTCGGTGGGCACACCAGTCTCCTTGGTAGGTGGTGCCACTTGCTTCTTCTGCTCCTTCTTACTGGCAGTGGCACTGGCGACTTTTTTCGCAGAGGCGCTACGGCAACTTTCTTTTGGGCCATCTTCTTGAGATGTCAGAACAGCAGGCCGCAGTTGCACGAGTTGCAGAGTTGTCTTGTCTGTGGCCACACGTGACGTTGTGCTGCACACACCGCTGCAGGACTTCCTCCTGGCACTGGTGGTTCTCTTGTGCACCTAAAAGCAATGGAAGCCAGAGGAACATCAGTTATACACCCCAAAAAGTCGAAAAACACTCAAACATCACCACAATCCCATGCCATCCATGCCCTCAATGATGTTTAAATTCAAGACACCCCAGAGAAAGACTAGGCCCATGCACCACTGAGCAGCCCTTGGGCATAATGGTTGAAAGCAAGGCAAAGTGGGTGCAGGACTGAGCACACTGCCTGCCTTCAAAATGGCCCCTTGACCCCCACCACATGGCCAGGCCCTGCCTGTACCAGGCCTCAAGATGGCCCCCACCCACATGGCCAGGCCCCAACAACCCCCCCCAAAAATCGAAAAACACTCAAAAACACCACAATCCCATGCCATCCATGCCCTCAATGATGTTTAAATTCAAGACACCCCAGAGAAAGACTAGGCCCATGCACCACTGAGTAGCCCTTGGGCATAATGGTTGAAAGCAAGGCAAAGTGGGTGCAGGCCTGAGCACACTGCCTGCCTTCAAAATGGCCCCTTGACCCCCACCACATGGCCAGGCCCTGCCTCTACCAGGCCTCAAGATGGCCCCCACCCACATGGCCAGGCCCCAACAACCCCCCCAAAAATCAAAAAACACTCAAAAATCACCACAATCCCATGCCATCCATGCCCTCAATGATGTTTAAATTCAAGACACCCCAGAGAAAGACTAGGCCCATGCAACACTGAGTAGCCCTTGGGCATAATGGTTGAAAGCAATGCAAAGTGGGTGCAGGCCTGAGCAATCAATCAATCAATCATCGCATTTATATAGCGCACTACTTGCCCAGTGGGTCTCAAGGCGCTGGGGGAGGGGGATCTGCTACTGCTCGAACAGCCAGGTCTTGAGTTGCTTCCTGACGGCGAGGTGGTCCTGGGTCAGGCGGAGGTGGGCGGGGAGGGAGTTCCATGTCTTGGCGGCGAGGTAGGAGAAGGACCGCCCCCCCTGTGGTGGCTCGACGGATGCGGGGGTCGGCGGAGAGGGCGTGGCTGGTCGATCGAAGCTGGCGTTTGGGAGCGTAGAAGTTGAGGCGGCTGTTGAGGTATCCTGGGCCTTGGCTGTGTAGGGCTTTGTGTGCGTGGGTGAGGAGACGGAAGGTGATTCTCTTGTTGACCGGGAGCCAGTGCAGGTCTCTCAGGTGTCCGGAGATGTGGCTGCGGCGGGGGATGTCCAGGATGAGTCGTGCTGAGGCGTTCTGGATCCGCTGGAGTCTCTTCTGGAGTTTGGCGGTGGCTCCAGCGTAGAGGGTGTTGCCGTAGTCCAGACGGCTGGTGACGAGGGCCTGGGTGACCGTCTTCCTGGTCTCGGTGGGGATCCACCGGAAGATCTTACGTAGCATGCGCAGGATGTTGAAGGACGACGAGGAGACGGCGTTGACTTGTCTGGTCATGGAGAGGGAGGAGTCCAGGATGAAGCCCAGGTTGCATGCGTGGTCTGTTGGTTTGGGTGCACTGCCTAGGGAGGGGGGCCACCAGGAGTCGTCCCAAGCGGCGGGTGAGGATCCCAGGATGAGGACTTCCGTCTTATCTGAGTTCAGTTTCAGGCGGCTGTTCTTCATCCATTCGGCTACCTCTTTCATCCCTTCGTGAAGGTTGGCTCTGGCGGTGGCGGGGTCGTTGGTAAGGGAGAGGATCAGCTGGGTGTCGTCGGCGTAGGAGATAATGTTGAGGTTGTGCTGGCGTGCGATGTCTGCGAGGGGGCTCATGTAGATGTTGAAGAGGGTTGGACTGAGCGAGGAGCCTTGAGGGACGCCGCAGATGACTTCGGTGGCTTCAGATCTGAACGGAGGGAGGCGGACTCTCTGTGTCCTTCCGGCGAGGAAGGAGATGATCCACTCCAGTGCCTTCTCCTGGACTCCGACGTTGCTGAGGCGTTGTACTAGGGTACGATGGCAGACAGTGTCGAAGGCCGCGGAGAGGTCGAGGAGGATGAGGGCCGCTGTTTCTCCGTTGTCGAGCAGCGCTCGGATGTCATCGGTGACTGCGATCAGGGTGGTCTCGGTGCTGTGGTTGGCCTGGAAGCCAGACTGCGAGGGGTCGAGGGATCCGTTTGTCTCGAGGAAGGCGGCCAGCTGCTTGTTGACGGTCTTCTCGATGACTTTTGCAGGAAACGGGAGCAGCAAGATGGGGCGGTAGTTTTTGAGGTCGGTGGGGTCAGCCGATGGCTTCTTGAGTAGAGCGCTGAGTTCGGCGTGCTTCCAGCTCTCCGGGAAGGAAGCGGTGTCGAAAGATGTGTTGATGATGTCCCGCAGGTGGGGTGCGATGACAGCGTTGGCCTTGTTGAAGACGTGGTGAGGGCAGGGGTCGGTCGGAGATCCGGAGTGGATAGAGTTCATCGTGCGGACGGTGTCTTCAGTGCTGATCGGAGTGCAGGCGCGGAGGGTGGTGGTGGGGGGCGGTGGTTCGGTCGCGGTGTTCGTCGGTTGAGTGCTGAAGCTGTTGTGTATGTCCGCGATCTTGTTGTGGAAGTAGGAGGCGAGGGAGTTGCAGCACACTGCCTGCCTTCAAAATGGCCCCTTGACCCCCACCACATGGCCAGGCCCTGCCTGTACCAGGCCTCAAGATGGCCCCCACCCACATGGCTAGGCCCCAACAACCCCCCCAAAAATCGAAAAACACTCAAAAATCACCACAATCCCATGCCATTTATGCCCTCAATGATGTTTAAATTCAAGACACCCCAGAAAAAGACTAGGCCCATGCACCACTGAGTAGCCCTTGGGCATAATGGTTGAAAGCAATGCAAAGTGGGTGCAGGCCTGAGCACACTGCCTGCCTTCAAAATGGCCCCTTGACCCCCACCACATGGCCAGGCCCTGCCTGTACCAGGCCTCAAGATGGCCCCCACCCACATGGCCAGGCCCCAACAACACCCCCAAAAATAAAAAAACACTAAAAAATCACCACAATCCCATGCCATCCATGCCCTCAATGATGTTTAAATTCAAGACACCCCAGAGAAAGACTAGGCCCATGCACCACTGAGTAGCCCTTGGGCATAATGGTTGAAAGCAAGGCAAAGTGGGTGCAGGCCTGAGCACACTGCCTGCTTCCAAAATGGCCCCTTGACCCCTACCACATGGCCAGGCCCTGCCTGTACCAGGCCTCAAGATGGCCCCCACCCACATGGCCAGGCCCCAACAACCCCCCAAAAATAGAAAAACACTCAAAAATCACCACAATCCCATGCCATCCATGCCCTCAATGATGTTTAAATTCAAGACACCCCAGAGAAAGACTAGGCCCATGCACCACTGAGTAGCCCTTGGGCATAATGGTTGAAAGCAAGGCAAAGTGGGTGCAGGCCTGAACACACTGCCTGCCTTCAAAATGGCCCCTTGACCCCCACCACATGGCTAGGCCCTGCCTGTACCAGGCCTCAAGATGGCCCCCACCCACATGGCCAGGCCCCAACAACCCCCCAAAAATCGAAAAACACTCAAGAATCACCACAATCCCATGCCATCCATGCCCTCAATGATGTTTAAATTCAAGACACCCCAGAGAAAGACTAGGCCCATGCACCACTGAGTAGCCCTTGGGCATAATGGTTGAAAGCAAGGCAAAGTGGGTGCAGGCCTGAGCACACTGCCTGCCTTCAAAATGGCCCCTTGACCCCCACCACATGGCCAGGCCCTGCCTGTACCAGGCCTCAATATGGCCCCCACCCACATGGCCAGGCCCCAACAACACCCCCAAAAATCGAAAAACACTCAAAAATCACCACAATCCCATGCTATCCATGCCCTTAATGATGTTTACATTCAAGACACCCCAGAGAAAGACTAGGCCCATGCACCAATAAGTAGCCCTTGGGCATAATAGTTGAAAGCAAGGCAAAGTGGGTGCAGGCCTGAGCACACTGCCTGCCTTCAAAATGGCCCCTTGACCCCCACCACATGGCCAGGCCCTGCCTGTACCAGGCCTCAAGATGGCCCCCACCCACATGGCCAGGCCCCAACAACACCCCCAAAAATCTAAAAACACTCAAAAATCACCACAATCCCATGCCCTCAATGATGTTTAAACTCAAGACACCCCAGAGAAAGACTAGGCCCATGCACCATTGAGTCGCCCTTGGGCATAATGGTTGAAAGCAAGGCAAAGTAGGTGCAGGCCTGAGCACACTTCCTGCCTTCAAAATGGCCCCTTGACCCCCACCACATGGCCAGGCCCTGCCTGTACCAGGCCTCAAGATGGCCCCCACCCACATGGCCAGGCCCCAACAACACCCCCAAAAATCGAAAAACACTAAAAAATCACCACAATCCCATGCCATCCATGCCCTCAATGATGTTTAAATTTAAGACACCCCAGAGAAAGACTAGGCCCATGCACCAATGAGTACCCCTGGGCCTACTGGCTAGTGAGGCTTTACAGGCACCCCAAAATTAAAACAAAAAACAACATATAACTGTGAGCTAAAATTCCATGACATAAATAAGAATTACGTTTAAAAAAAATCACAGAAACAGTTGTATCATGCACCCATGACTAACCCTGGGCCTACTGGATACTGTGGCTACCCACAATATATATATTTTTTAAAGTTGTGAAAAAAGTTTTAAAACTGTAGTTGCAGCAACTGCAATGCCCCCAAACAAACAACACCAACTTACTTGTAAAATCTGAAGTCCAAAGTGATCCAAACTCCAAAGTCCAAAAAGTCCTCAAATACATATATCCAGCAGCAGCCACAAAGAGTAATCCTTCCAGCTCCAGATCCAAATGAAAAGTGACCAGGACATGGACAAAGCACTGGGAGGAGCCTGCTGGACAGGAACAGGAAGTTGGAGACTGTGGGGCACTTCCTTCCTCCCACCCCCCCCCAAAAATGGACTCCTGCACCAAAAAGTGCAGCCAAATGTCAATCTCAGGAGTTATTCCGATCAAAATCATCATTTTCACAAGGTTTATGCTACCTGCGATGGATTTCTTGTGCAGAATTGCAATTTTTGCAATTTCGGGAACGCGATCTGTTCAAACCTCCCGCCGGAAGTCAGCTGCGCGCCGTCGCGGGTCTTTATGACGTACTCGCGTTGTCAAACTCTGGCCGTGCAAGATGGCAAGCCGTGCTGACGTAATTGGGTTCGAAAAACTCTCGCGCGATCACGCAGCAAGATCTAAAATGGCGCAGCACACGCAAAACCGGGAGAAAAACAACATGGCAGGCTCAGAGTCAACGCCGCGCGCGCGATATTGTATTTTTCAAGCTCGACAAAGCAAAATAATTCGCAGCTTGCGCATTTGCGGATTATTGGGTTAATTAGCGCAATTCGCGAATCGCAAAATCATCAATAATCCGCAAATTCGCCTGCTAAACGGATTTTACGCACACGCTTACTCAGGATCCAGGATGATTGGCACTGCCTTTTCAACTGCCATGTTGTGCAGCATGCAGCACATGATGAAGATACTACAGACCTTGGCCGGGGCATATGAGAGGGATCCGCCGGTCTTATCGAGGCACCGGAATCGGCTCTTCAGGAGGCCAAACGCCCGCTCAATCCCTCGCTTGGTCTGCCCGTGTGCATTATTGTACCGCTGATCTGCAGCTGTTCTTGGGTTGCGGAGAGGTGTCATTAGCCATGGCATGTTGGAATATCCAGCGTCACCTACAAATATCCATCATGTAAATTAGTGGTTCAGGAGATGCCTTCAGAGCAAAAGATACTTAGACACAGAGGACAAACAGAGTATACCCACCAACAAGACATACCTATCGTTGCGCAGCAGCCGCATCATTCGTGGCGCCCTACTACGCCTCATGATGAATGCATCATGGCACGATCCTGGAAAACGTGCACAAACATGGGAAATCTGCATGTTAGCAAGACACACCACCAGGGCATTTATTGAATGGTAATGTTTCCTGTTGCGGTAAACCTGCTCCTGAGCCTGTGGTGGCGCCAAAGCCACATGTGTCCCATCAATGGACCCAATGACATGTGGCATCCCTCCCAGGGCATAGAATTCCCCCTTGACATCTGTCAACTTTTCCGGAGTCGGAAATCTGATGAATTCATCTATGTGCTCCAACATGGCAGCTAAAACATCACGCAGGACACAACTGAACATTGTTTGGGACATTCCCCCGACATCCCCTATGGTGAATTGAAACGTACCTGTTGCAAAGAAATGGAAGGCTGCCATCATCTTTAGCTTGGGGCTCAGCGCAGTTGGATACCTGCGTCACGGTTGGAGATGTGGTTCCAGCCTATTCGTCAAGTCCAGAATCAACTGTTGAGTGAATCTGTAACGTCGGATGCAGTCGCGTTCCCTCATGGTAGCCAAGTCTGGAAATGGCCTTGGTAGAGGCGGTGCCCTGCAGGACATATTTGGGAAGAATGCAGAATAACTGTCAGCCAACATCGATAGCAATGTACATAGCACATGCAAAACTGCTAGTACACATCAGGTCACTATGGAGTGTGGCGTGTGCCATACATCCAGGACAGATATGGCAGATTGCTGGTACTCCTACAACAACCCAGATACACCAGTTGATTTAAAAATAAACATGACATGGCCTCAAATGAGCTGCTGGGCTGGTCTGAGTGAACAGCACAAGATATCACAGGAGTGACACACGTCACGATACCTGCAGTGTAAGGTTGTCATCCCATCCAGATAGCAGACTGCAAGGCACCCGCACAGGTCACATGGAATGTCTAATGTATATTTCACACCCATTGCAATTCAGGTGTGCATGTGACAACAAAACAACACAGCCATTGTCACGATGCAGACATGTATGCCTTGGGAAAAATGATGTCAGATGCCATCAGAGCCAAAAGACGTGAGAATGCACATATGTTCACTCCTCACTTGCATTGTGCTTACTGTGACCTTCACTGCATAGTGAATGACACTTTCAGCCATGCCAGACCTTGGTGGCTTAATTCTCAAATGTCCTGAGGTGGAACAGTGTTCCCCCAAGAGTGACAGGTGACTGTACTCACAGATGTTTATGACTTGAGGGGACCTGTGGTGAGATTGTCCAAATGATGTGTTAGACCTCATGAACATTGATGTGTGTGAATGTTTCATGTCTTCTGGCTGAGTGTGTATGTGATGTCTTGCTCCACTGCTGCATGGCGAATGCAGCTGCTCTGCCATCTGATGTGACATGTAAGCAGTGCTGTGTGCCTGAATTGCTAAGCTAGCACAACACCTGTGACGCCCCATTGTCAAATGGCACATGTGCAAAGTGATGGCTGGTTCCGTTGTTGTCAGTGACAGGCGAGTGATCTGTGCCAGGGTGTGTCTGTCTGGTCTGCTGAGGGTTCTCAAGTGGAGTGGGATATGTGAGTGCTTGTCACGTGCTGTTACTGACCCTGCAGTTGCATGTGTTGCCCAGTGTGTGCCATGATCTGTGAGTCTGTTGCACCCGTCACGCCATCCGTAGGCTCTCAATGCCATGTAGTGCATTGTGGCTTGCACACAGGCCTAATTCACATGGAAAATGATGCAAGTCCTGTCACCATCCTATGCCCTGTTCGCATTATCAATGGTGTGCAAGTCTGTGTGTCGGGGACATGAAGCAGGTGTAGTGATGTTGTTTCACTTTGCCTTCCTGACAGATAACTGCCTACGAGAAGGGGGAAATATGGTTGGAGATAGTCAGGGCCGTCAGGTCTGCGGGGGGCCATCGCCGGCGGCTGCACAACATTCAGAAGCGGTGGCAGGACATCCGGTGCTGGACCCGGCGTATTGCCCGGGTCCAGCTGGGCCTGGAGCCACCTCGCCGGCATGGTGGAAGCCGTCACCTCACCCCCCCACATGTTCCGGGTCTTGGCAGTCGTTTTTCCAGACCTCGATAGGCAGTTGCATGAGAGACAGCAGCAAGGAGGGGATAGGTACTCGTACATGGCTGTTTGTTGTGTAGTGTGTCACATGCTTTTTGAAGTGCTCTGAAGCCTGGCTAAACTCCCACAGTTGTGGTGTCTGGTCAGACAGGTTATATGTGCAGTGTTATTTCAGTTCACCATAGTCACCTGGTACTCATTTTCATCCCTTCACCTCCTTCACATGTGTCCCCTGGTCTGTGTGTAATCACATTTGCATCATGCTCATCTATTGTGCAAGGAAAGAAGACTGCATATTGATCTACACATCATGTGGGAGGGTGGTCTGTAACATGGTTTGGGACCTTGCCAGTGCCATGACCTGTGCACTGTGTTTTGGCTTCATATTTGTTTGCACTGATGATGAGTCTCAACATAGGAGTGTGAGGTTTCTACTGCACACTCTTGCATCATGCAAGACCCATGTTGGGTTCTCAGACATGTTGTACATCAGTGTGAGATATGCATAGTGCCATGACGGTTACTCATGGTACAGTCAGCTCATTCCAGACCCACGGATCAGTGTGCCCACTACAGTCCCCTGAGACACCCTGACATCGTAATCATGTGTGTCATCCAACACTGTGCCCATTCTATGTGGATTCAGCATGGGTCTGCCTCAGTGGTGTTGATCCCTGGCATAGTTAATATTTTTCCTGTGTCTGCTACATCTGTCCTCTGGACATGGATACAAGATTAGGATTGTGCATACTCACACTGGGCAGTGCCTCTGTGCCTATGCACAACAATCTGTTGTTGGTTGTTTGTGAGTAAAATGTATTGCCAGCCCCACGAGGTGATCTGCTGTTACTTTTTGGATTGTTGCTGCATAGTTTTTGTTAGCCTGATTCTGAGGTCTCACTTCTTGAGCTGTGGCAGTCACATTGACTGAGGTATGGGGGTGTTGTGCAGGAGAGGTCTACATGTGCCTGCCTGATTTAGCCTTGCCAGGTCTGACCTGTGGGTGTGAATTGGCTGATCAATGTTTCACCATGCACTGCCTCTGTGATGTTGGTCAGTGATTTTATTTGGGGCTTGGCAGCCGATGTCATTTAGTTCCAGACAGGATTGTGTCTCATACAATTTTGGCAAATGTATGTAGTTCAGATGCTACGGTGTATTGTGTTAGTGTGCACACTTCTGCGTTGACATTTTGCCTGGGGATAACGGTGTGTCCACAATGCAGCAATGATTTTGTTCATCACAATTGCAGGCCCATTAGCTGAGGCTTTGTCCAGAGTTGAGACATGTATGCCACTTCACATGACAACCAGTAGGTCTTATGTGCAAGCAACTGTGTCATCAGGGAATGGATGCCCATGTGAGGACTGTCATATTTCAAGTAGTGTCACATATATGATTGTACCTTGGCACTCACAAGACTTGTCAATAGTTGTTCATGTTTTGGATGTGTTATATGATGAATTGTGTAAATGACACTTATGTGCCTGCATGATGGTTGTCTCACAAGGTAGCGCACACAAAACGACATTTCCACTTTCGTCAGAGAAGCAGGCAGCTTTTCAAAGAGTCCAGTGTTAGTGATTAATGGTGTGTCTTGATCTCCATATACTTGTCCCCACAGTGGTCTTGAGGTCTTGACACTCGTTTGTTGTCAATTGTACAAGGTAATGAGTGTCAAGACATCCAGAACTCCGTTGGACCATGTATGTGGTAAATCTGCAATGCCATTTGTTTCTAACAGTGTTTTATCGGAAAGGGTGCCAGCTGTTCCAAAGAAGGTGTAAATCTTTTTTGTGTGCTTTTCATTGTGAGACATCTGTCATGCAAGCACATATGTGTTGCCTTCACAAGAAGGTGATTTACCACATTCAATACATGTCGATTACGTAAAGTGTGGTGAGTCCCAAGATGATAACATTTCTTTAAATTGATATTTTAAACAATATACTTACAGGGCTCTGAGTGCTGTATTACATTGGGCAGTGAGGTGGGTTATTGTTCCCTGAGGGTCACCACTACTGTTACTTTTTTTGTGAATTTGAGGTGGCATCACTTCATTGTATTGATCAGCTCTCCTGTAATGAAACACTAGGCTCTATGTGTAATTCTCATTCAAGTTGTGGCCTGGTGTGTTCTTTGGATCCTTGTGTCCAAGTAGCATTGTGTCCATACCAACTGGGCAGTACAAGTCTCAAATATGTGCAGGGCTATCTGGATGTTACTCATGATGCAGGCCATGATTTGCAATGTGACCTACTGTTTTTGTGCTCATGTGTCAGATGTGTACAGGTGACTGATGCCTTTCTGTTTCTTCTACTTGCCCACAGCATCATCAACAGAGACAGAGGGAGACACATGCACAGACCAAGAGGAGGAACCCAGCAACAGTGCCACCTTCGCTGTGGAGTCGGAGCGAGCCAGTGGCACGGAGGGTGAGGGGAGTCAGCCTGTGGACCTTTTGGAAGGCGACACTTCCTACCATGCAGATGGGTCCGCCTCTGACTCCCTGGATGAGGGGGAATATGCCGCAGCAGTGTGTCTGCCCCACCTCCTCCAGTACCATCTCCACCCTCCCAGTTGCTCCAGTCCCTTCTGTCCGTGCTGCCCCCATGTCTCCTTCAGCCCAGGCTCTGCACCCCCTGCCCCTGTCTCCCCTGCTGCCCTCAGTGGAGTCTGTGGACCTACTCCAGCAGATTCATGTTGGTCAGACATCAATGCTGACAGCCCTCCATGGCCAGACTAACTACTGACCCAGTTATTGTCGTTCATGGAGTTCATGTCAGGTATGATGTCTGACCAACGTCGGACTCTCAAGGGCCATGGACTCCTCACTGACGGCAGCAGTTGCCCTCCTGCAGCGGTCCGCCCCCCTCCTTCAGACCCATCCTCACTCCCCTCTCCCATACCTGTCGAAAGCACACGCAGGAAGGCACGATCATGCACACCTACGGACACATGCAGCACACCCCAACAAAAGTCAAAGCGCACACCTCCTGGCACGCAATCTCAGAGGGTGGCAGGCACACCCACAGGGACTGGGGTCAGACCACACACATGTAGCCAAATTCACAGTCTGCAACCCACGCTCCCTCCTGACTTGGTATCGTAGTGCTTTACCAGTTACTGCTGGCAATACCTGCTCTGCTATTTTGCTCTGCTCTCACTGCTCTGTTTGTAATCGTAGCGCTTTGTTTGTAATCGTAGCGCTTTAGCTCAAAGGTCGCTTTGCTTGCTAATTGATTTTGTGCCTGATTGTGCTCTGCTCTCACTGCTCCATTTGTGACTATTGGTAATCGTAGCGCTTTGTTTGTAATCGTAGCGCTTTAGCTCAGAGGTCGCTTTGCTTATTAATTGATTTAGGGCCTGATTGTGCCGGTGCCTCTGCCCACATCATTGCAATATCCCTGCTTGTGCCAATCGCATCCTGTTTCACTTTTGCTTTGCTGCCATTTTGTTGTTGTGACTCCCAGCCAGGCTCTCCACCCCGCTCCCGCCTCCCAGCTGCCCCTCCCTCCCACTGTAAGATTAGGACTGACCCGTGTGTTCCTGCGCTGTGACCGTCCTGACTCGTGCAGAAGCGGTCGCTCCCCACGCTCCCTCCTGACTTGGTATCGTAGCGCTTTACCAGTCACTGCTGGCAATACCTGCTCTGCTATTTTGCTCTGCTCTCACTGCTCTGTTTGTAATCGTAGCGCTTTGTTTGTAATCGTAGCGCTTTAGCTCAAAGGTTGCTTTGCTTGCTAATTGATTTTGTGCCTGATTGTGCTCTGCTCTCACTGCTCCATTTGTGACTATTGGTAATCGTAGCGCTTTGTTTGTAATCGTAGCGCTTTAGCTCAAAGGTCGCTTTGCTTATTAATTGATTTAGGGCATGATTGTGCCGGTGCCTCTGCCCACATCATTGCGATATCCCTGCTTGTGCCAATCGCATCCTGTTTCACTTTTGCTTTGCTGCCATTTTGTTTTTGTGACTCCCAGCCAGGCTCTCCACCCCGCTCCAGCCTCCCAGCTGCCCCTCCCTGCCACTGTAAGATTAGGACTGACCCGTGTGTTCCTGCGCTGTGACCGTCCTGACTCGTGCAGAAGCGGTCGCTCCCCACGCTCCCTCCTGACTTGGTATCGTAGCGCTTTACCAGTCACTGCTGGCAATACCTGCTCTGCTATTTTGCTCTGCTCTCACTGCTCTGTTTGTAATCGTAGCGCTTTGTTTGTAATCGTAGCGCTTTTGCTCAAAGGTCGCTTTACTTGCTAATTGATTTTGTGCCTGATTGTGCTCTGCTCTCACTGCTCCATTTGTGACTATTGGTAATCATAGCGCTTTGTTTGTAATCGTAGCGCTTCAGCTCAAAGGTCGCTTTGCTTATTAATTGATTTAGGGCCTGATTGTGCCGGTGCCTCTGCCCACATCATTGCGATATCCCTGCTTGTGCCAATCGCGTCCTGTTTCACTTTTGCTTTGCTGCCATTTTGTTGTTGTGACTCCCAGCCAGGCTCTCCACCCCGCTCCCGCCTCCCAGCTGCCCCTCCCTCCCACTGTAAGATTAGGACTGACCCGTGTGTTCCTGCGCTGTGACCGTCCTGACTCGTGCAGAAGCGGTTGCTCCCCACGCTCCCTCCTGACTTGGTATCGTAGCGCTTTACCAGTCACTGCTGGCAATACCTGCTCAGCTATTTTGTTCTGCTCTCACTGCTCTGTTTGTAATCGTAGCGCTTTGTTTTTAATCATAGCGCTTTAGCTCAAAGGTCGCTTTGCCTGCTAATTGATTTTGTGCCTGATTGTGCTCTGCTCTCACTGCTCCATTTGTGACTATTGGTAATCGTAGCGCTTTGTTTGTAATCGTAGCGCTTTAGCTCAAAAGTCGCTTTGCTTATTAATTGATTTAGGGCCTGATTGTGCCGGTGCCTCTGCCCACATCATTGCGCTATCCCTGCTTGTGCCAATCGCGTCCTGTTTCACTTTTGCTTTGCTGCTATTTTGTTGCTGTGACTCCCAGCCAGGCTCTCCACCCCGCTCCCGCCTCCCAGCTGCCCCTCCCTCGCTCCGCCCCCTCCACTATCCACTTATGACAGATGCTCTTGCGCGCAGCGGACGCGCCCCATGCGCGCTGAAGGTGCGCCAAAGGTAAGCCCGTCTACGCCCGTCCGCGCCTGTACTGCGCCCAGCACCAAACCCCCTGGCCCCCGCAAAATCCACTCCACCCGCATAACGTACGACGCCGCAACCCTCTCAGCATTCAACACCGGCCGTCGCCCAGACTGCTACCAAGCCGCCCCAGGACACACCCATGGACCCTTCACCTGCCACTCCTGCAAGTTCGACTGCATCAGGTCCCACACCAATTCCACAAACTCCAAACAGAGCTCCGACACTAACCACCTGAAGTGCATCCTGCTCAACACCCGCTCGGTCCACAGACACGCCATTGAACTTTGGAACCTACTCGACACCACATCGCCGGACGTCGCCTTTCTTACAGAAACCTCATCAGCATCCGACATCGCCATAGCCATCCCGGATGGCTACAAGATCATCCGAAAGGACCGCATCAACCAAACAGGAGGAGGCATCGCCATCGTCCATAAGAACACCATCCGCATCACAACCAGTTCCGACGATAACCTCGCAGCCGCCGAACACCTTCATTTCCAGATCCACACCGACCCCAAGACCACACTCAGAGGCACCCTAATCTACAGGCCACCAGGACCCCGCACACAATTCAGCGAAGACATCACTGACTTCATCAGCCCACACGCCCTCCCCTCCGAGGACTACATTCTACTGGGAGACCTCAACTTCCACCTGGAAAAGAACAACGACAGCAACACCACCACCCTTCTGGACAACCTCGCCAATCTCGGACTCAAACAACATGTTGACACCCCCACCCACTATGCCGGACACACGCTCGACCCAATCTTCACCTCCAGCAAGCACATCTCCTTCAATCACACCACAGCTCTCCATTGGACGGACCACAGCTGCGTTCACTTCTACTGCAAAAAGACTACGACCCACAATCACCCACAACCAATTCCCCGCAGAAACTGGAACAAAATCACCACCGACCAGCTCTTCACATCGCTTCACCAAAACCCTCCTACCAAATCATTGGACCCAAACCAAGCAGCCACCAACCTCACACAATGGATCACCCACAGCGCTGACGAATTAGCACCCTTGAAAAACCATCAAATCAAGCAAAGTAGCAAAAAAGCCCCCTGGTTCAATGATGACCTTCAGAAATCCAAGAAGATCTGTCGCACCCTTGAGAAAGCCTGGCGAAAAAACCCAACCACTGACAACCTAGCTACCTTCAAGAATGCCACCCGCAAACACCACCAACTGATCAGATCCACCAAGAAATCAGCATTCAAGGATCGACTCGACAACAACGCCCACAACAGCAAGGAACTTTTCAACATCGTCAAAGAGTTTACTAACCCCACCGCCGGAACCAACGACATCACTCCCTCCCAAGACCTCTGCGACTCCCTAGCCTCGTTCTTCCACAACACAATCGCTGACATACATAACAGCTTTGGAGACCAGTCCGGAGACCAGTCCACCCCACCCACCTCCGAACTAAAACTCCCCTCCAACAACCTTTGCGCCTGGAACCCACTCACCACTGAAGACACCATCCGCCTGATGAACTCCATCCACTCAGGATCGCCAACCGACCCATGTCCCCACCACATTTTCAACAAAGCAGACTCCATTATCGCACCCCATCTCCGAGACGTCATCAACTGCTCCCTCAACGCCACTACCTTCCCGGAGAGCTGGAAGCATGCCGAACTCAGCGCCCTCCTGAAGAAACCCACAGCAGACCCCACTGAACTTAAGAACTACCGCCCCATTTCGCTCCTCCCATTCCCTGTCAAAGTCATTGAGAAAGCCATCAACAGTCAGCTCGCCGCCTTCCTCGAATCCAACAAATCCCTCGACCCTTCACAGTCCGGCTTCCGAGCCAAACACAGCACCGAGACCGCCCTCATCGCAGCAACAGACGACATTCGAACTCTACTGGACAACGGAGAAACAGCTGCCCTCATCCTACTTGACCTCTCCGCAGCCTTCGACACAGTCTGTCATAGCACCCTTATACAATGCCTCAGCAACGTCGGAATACAAGGAAAAGCATTGGACTGGATCATCTCGTTCCTCGCTGGAAGAACCCAGAGAGTCCGCCTCCCCCCTTTCATATCAAAGGCCACCGAAGTCATCTGCGGCGTACCACAAGGATCATCACTCAGTCCCACCCTCTTCAACGTATACATGAGTCCCCTCGCATCCATCGCGCGCCAACACAACCTCAACATCATCTCCTACGCAGACGACACCCAGCTGATCCTCTCCCTCACCAAAGACCCAAACACCGCCAAAACCAACCTACATGAAGGGATGAAAGAAGTAGCCGAGTGGATGAGGAACAGCCGTTTAAAACTGAACTCGGACAAAATGGAAGTCCTCATCTTAGGATCATCCCCCTCCTCCTGGGACGACTCATGGTGGCTACCGGCCCTGGGAAATGCACCCCTACCAATGGACCACGCACGTAACCTGGGGTTCATCCTGGACTCCTCTCTCTCGATGACCAGACAAGTCAACGCCGTCTCATCATCATGCTTCAACATCCTACGTATGCTCAAAAAAATCTTCCATTGGATCCCCACCGAAGCAAGAAAGACGATCACCCATGCACTCGTCACAAGCCGACTGGACTACGGAAACACTCTTTACGCCGGAACCACAGCCAAAATACAGAAAAAACTCCAACGCATCCAAAACACCTCAGCCAGACTCATCCTAGACATCCCCCGCCGAGCTCACATTTCCAGTCACCTGAAAGACCTCCACTGGCTCCCCGTCAACAAAAGAATAACGTTCCGTCTCCTCACCCACGCACACAAAGCCCTCTACAACCTAGGACCCGAATACATCAACACGCGCCTGTCCTTTTACACCCCCTCCCGCCAACTACAATCGTCCAATCAAGCCCTCGCCGCAATTCCACGCATCCAAAGATCCACCATGGGGGGAAGATCCTTCTCCTACTTAGCGGCCAAGACCTGGAATTCTCTCCCCATCCACCTCCGCCTTACACAGAACCACCTCTCCTTCAGAAAACAACTAAAAACTTGGATATTCAATAAGTAAAGTACCTCCCCTCCCTCAAGCGCCTTGAGACCCTTTGGGTGAGTAGTGCGCTATACAAATTTTTGAACTTGAACTTGAACTTGCAGTGTGCAGCGCTGAGTACCTTTCCACCTTTGGCGCTGCACAAGCCACTGAGGACGATACGTCCCACCCTGTACCCACCACACCTACCCTTCCCACTACTGACCCTTTGGTGCCTGGTCCTGAACATGATGATGCCCCCCAAGGGTCAACAGACCATTAGTCCTTTCCTGTGCAGGCAAGTTTGGGGTAGATGACCTCCCCTACGTCCCCCAAAGGACTTTGTTATGGACTACCAATTGGACTCTTTAGAGCTTGGACTCATTTTTCAGAAAATTTGTTTTTGAAGCTGAATAAAGCCTTTTATTTTGCATTCTACACTAGTGCATTTCAGGTACTTGATGTCGTTAATGAGGGCCCTGGAGTAGGTGTCATGCTAATGTTTTGGGGTTGTGAACTATAATTTTTTGATGATGGTCATGAGGTGGACCATGGGATCTGTGTGTCTTCACAATGTCTCTGCAATTAATCATTGGTTGTGTATGTTCAGTTTGGCTACAGACATTGTCCCAAAAAGTGTTTGTTTCTCTGTGACACATGAGATCTTCACTGCAGACAGTTGCTCAATTGTTGTGCTGACATGTGTGCACATTCCCTGTTTTGGTGACGGTTCTCTTCAGCAAGGGCCATGCCTGCTCACAGATGTGTACTGCTCATTTGTCTGTGCCATCCATGCTACTCACTGTACTTGTGTTTTGAGTATGTAGAAATGCCTTCATGGCACATTCACCCTTTTTGGCACTATGCATGTGTGTTATCACAGCCTACCCCTATGTTGGAAATTGTTCTGCAGGGTATTTGGTCACATGACTCACAATTCTGAGCATTGTACCTAAGGGGTTTGAACCCTATTCCTTCCATGATAGACTACATCTTGGTGGTCTGCCCACCACCTGGACATTCATATCAGCCCAGGGATGTACGTGACAGTGGGTGTTCCATTTCCCTCTCTTTGTTTGGTGGGCTATTACGTCACTGGACACTATAGTGTCATGATGGTCGGGTGTGTATTTAGCCAGCAAACTCCATGGGTGGGTATGCATGTGTAATTTGACATCACACCCACATGTGATGTGTCACACAGTTTGTGACAGTAATCTATCCTCCAGGGAGTGGGACACTGCTGTTATTGATGTGTTGCTATGTCACTGTCATGAAAGTCACAAGTTAGGGATGTGCACATATCCCCATGTAGTTGTGGTATGCTGATGATGATGTACCCCCTATATCTGAGCAGTGCTGGGAGTCCTCTGCACCCACCCCTCATCTGTGTGGACACTGCTGGGAGTCATATCCACCCACCCTTCATCTGTCTGGACACTGCTGGGAGTCATATCCACCCAACCCTCATCTGTCTGGACACTGCTGGGAGTCATATCCACCCACCCCTCATCTGTGTGGACACTGCTGGGAGTCATATACACCCATCCCTCATCTGTGTGGACACTGCTGGGAGTCATATCCACCCACCCCTCATCTGTCTGGACACTGCTGGGAGTCATATCCACCCACCCCCATACTGTTGGCCTATGCTGGGAGTCCTCTGCACCCACCCCTCATCTGTCTGGACACTGCTGGGAGTCATATCCACCCACCCCCATACTGTTGGCCTATGCTGGGAGTCCTCTGCACCCACTCCTCATCTGTGTGGGCACTGCTGGGAGTCATATCCACCTACCCCTCATCTGTGTGGACACTGATGGGAGTCATATCCAACCATCCCACATCTGTCTGGACACTGCTGGGAGTCATATCCACCCACCCCCATACGGTTGGCCTATGCTGGGAGTCCTCTCATCCATCCCTCATCTGTCTGGATACTGCTGGGAGTCATATACACCCACCCCTCATCTGTCTTGACACAGCTGAGAGTCCTCTGCACCCACCCCGCATCTGTCTGGACACTGCTGGGAGTCCTCTGCACCTACCCCTCATCTGTCTGGACACTGCTGGGAGTCATATCCACCCACCCCTCATCTGTGTGGACACTGTTGGGAGGCATATCCACCCACCCCTCATCTGTCTGAACACTGATCGGAGTCATATCCACCCACCCCATATCTGTGTGGACACTGCTGGGAGTCATATCCACCCACCCCACATCTGTCTGGACACTGCTGGGCGTCATGTCCACCCACCCCCATACTGTTGGCCTATGGTGGGAGTCCTCTGCAGCCATCCCTCATCTGTCTGGACACTGCTGGGAGTCATATCCACCCACTCCTCATCTGTCTTGACACAGCTGGGAGTCCTCTGCACCCACCCCTCATCTGTCTGGACACTGCTGGGAGTCCTCTGCACCCACCCCTCATCTGTCCGGACACTGCTGGGAGTCATATCCACCCACCCCACATCTGTGTGGACACTGCTGGGAGTCATATCCACCCACCCCTCATCTGTCTGAACAATGATGGGAGTCATATCCACCCACCCCTCATCTGTGCGGACACTGCTGGGAGTCATATCCACCCACCCCCATACGGTTGGCCTATGCTGGGAGTCAATTCAATTCAATTTCAAAGCTTTATTCGATTATTAAAAACAATCACAAAAGCATACAGTATAAAAAACACAAGATGCAAACATTACAGTGAGGACAATAACTCATCAGTATTAGAATTTAAAAAGTATTAAAACACCAGACTTTTCCTATGCGAAATAGCTTTGAGTAAAAAGGTAGTGGTAAAAAAACAGATATCTGCAGAATCAAGTGCAAATAACAGTTTCAGGGCTTGGGCTGTAGTATACACTGAGTGTTTTATAAACACAGGTCTAAGGTAGTAACGGCGAAGATGCATATAAAGAGGGCAAATAAGCTTAAAGTGCAAAGTGCTTTGCCTAGACTGGCCATCACAGGGGCAAGGGGATTGGCTATGTAATTTCATCACTGGGAAGGCCACTAGGTTATGTAAATTACCAAGTCTAAACTTCGTAAGAACAAACAGATGCGATTGCTTGGTTATGAATTTAAGGTACATAGGCATGCCCTTGTCTTCCAACATATTAGAATAATAAAATACATGAGTAGACATGGCGCTGCACTTAGCCCTGCGTAAGTCAGATTTAGTCCCAATAAAGACATTTTTGAGTTCCTTTTTAGATACAGTAACAGCACTATGGGGGTCGTTAACAATGTCTAGGTTAAAAACATCACTATAGGAAGAAGAGACATAGTTTAACCAGGGAATCTTTAGGCTTTGTCCAAATTAAGGCAATCTAAAATAATCTGCCTGGTAAAGTCAGTCTCGTCTTTAGCCCAAATTGACCTCCATACCATTAAAGGTCTCATTCCCATCAAGTCCGTTAGATAATTCATGCTCACCTCGCTATGACACAATTCATTGGAAGCCGAGGGGGGTAAACAAAGGAGTCTTTTAAGGAACCCATTCTCAGTGACTTGCAGTTCCCTGTGCTGACAGTAGCCCCATATACCAGAACCATATAGAGCAATAGATACACACCTATGCCTATAGATATCTAACATGTCTGGTATGCGGCGACTACCTAGCTTAGATGCAAATCGGAAAACTCCAGAGGAGCTTTTAGCCATCCTACCATTTACATTTAGAATCTCTTGTACCCAAGTCCCTTTATTATTAAAAGTTACTCCGAGGTAGCAGAATCTGTCCACCACCTCAATTTTATGATTATTAAAATGGAACGGCATTAAAGATTTCATCCGTTTACCACAGGCCATAATAAAAGTCTTGGAGTTATTAACTTTCAATTTCCTCTCGTTAATAAAATTATAAAAGTGATTCATTAATTTTTGAAGCCCATTTGGAGTGCGCAAGAGCAATACCGTGTCATCGGCATAAAGCAGGACTGGCACAGGGTGGCCACCAACCTACGGAGAATCTGCCTGTACCATCTTCAGTTCTGATTCTATAAAGAGGGAAAATAGCAGGGGGGGCAGCACACAGCCCTGCCTTATGCCTGACTTAACCTTAATTTTCTCTGTGCATTCACCTGCCTGGCCAAAATGGATCTGGGCTGATAACTTATTGTAAAGTCTGGCCAGGAAGTGAATAATTGCTGGGGGAGCACCCATACCCAATAAAGTGGACCATAACAGATTATGGTCTACAAGGTCAAAGGCACTCGAAAGATCAGCGAAACAGAGAAATAAAGAGGCCTGTTTTGCTCTCGTGTACTTTCCAATGAGGAGGTCAAGATTAATGCACTGCTCTGTTGTCCCCAGTCCTTTGCGGAAGCCATATTGGGATTCAGCCAACATTTTGTTTTCCTCTGCCCATTCCTCCAACCTCTTCAGGAGAACCCTACTCATGATCTTAAGGGAGGAATCAAGAAGGGAGATAGGGCGGTAGTTCTTAGCCTCTCCCCTATCTCCCTTCTTGTAGATGGGTAAAATTATAGATTCACTCCAGGTAGGTGGTGTACTCTCCAGGACTGAAGCATTAAACACCTGCGTTAGGAGAGGGCTCCAAAGAGTCGGGTTGGATTTATACAGGTCAACCGGGACCCCATCGAGTCCTGGTGCCTTTCCCCCTTTACTCCGACTTATAGCAGTGACAACCTCTGGTAGAGTAATATCCAGGGGTAACCTCGTTTCAGGCATCGGGATAGGAGAACTGACAAAGTCCTCCCTGGGCGGGTTAAAAATTCCAGAAAAGTGGGCAACCCAATTTGCTTCGCTAACCTGGGCGGACAATGAGGGGAAATCGTCTTTTGCAAGAACTGGACTGTTGACCGTAGACCAAAAAAGCCTACTGTCACGAAATACCGATGCTTGATTCAGAGCATCCCAAGCTAGTTCCCTTAGCTCTTGCTTCCTACGTGCGAGATTGTTTTTGTAGGTAAGTCTAAGGGATTTAATCGCCTCCCTGTCTCTGGGGTGTTTAGTTAGGGCCTGCTTAAGTTCCTGCAGAGATTTAGTACACATGCTATCAAACCAACCCACATTTTGCTTCTTAATTCGGGCTTTAGTAATAGTAAGACACCTTTTTATAACAATGCCGAGTTCCACAAAATTAGCTATAATGCACCCACAAAAGGCCTCTGAATCTAAACATTTGTAAATTTCGGCAAACCCAGCTTCTATGATTTTAGCTTGCAACTTCTCAGAGTTGTCCAGGCACCACTTTATACGGATACCATTCTGTCTACAGGGGGTGACATCTTCAATTAACAAGTGATGACTATTAGATGGTAACCCCCAAGCAGAAATCAACATGGTAATAGCATTGTGGTTGCTACTTCCAAAGTCTGCGACAATGGGAACCGTACAAAAGGGAACAAGGTGTGTAGAGGCCAATAGGTGGTCAATAACAGAAGCCGAATTTGGTCCTACAAAAGTTGGGGCAGGTTTACCATCAGCATCTGCAGCCGGGGGGTGAATCATAAGATCCATGCTTAACATAAGGGAATTAAGGGAATCACCATAAGGTGAGTGAACGAAATGTGCCCGATTTTCCCCATTATCCCCGTCGTATCCACAAATTCTAGTAAAAGAATGGGGACAGGTACGTATGTTGAAATCCCCACCCCAGATGATGTCAATTGGTTTGTGAATGCCTCTTCGGATGTTGCTCAGGGCAGAACCCAACTCCTCCACCACCGAAGTATTAGATGCATCAAACAAGTTATTATAGTGGTTAATCACCATTATTACATGGCCCTTTACATGTTCTAATATTAGGATTTGGGAGTGGTGACCCACAGGCTGGTGTGATTTCATACAGACTGGGAGGTTCACGGAGAGTAAGATTACTAACCCCCCTTTAGCCCTACCCATACCTGACCTTAGTGCCGAGTTGTTATATGACACAAATCCATCAAGGTTAATATCAGTAGTTGCCCAGGTCTCTTGCAAACATAAAACGTCAAAGTAAGAGAGGGTTTCACTCCAGCCTAGGGACGACGTTTGCCAACTCCACCCTGCAACATTCCAACTAGCAAACTTAAAACCAAAAAAACAGGGGGAAAGTTTAATGGGTGCTGGTGCAATGGTAATTAAGGGTTTGTTGACAACTAGGGGAACCAATGGAGCAGGAAAAACAGCAGGGACATTTGTTATATCTCCCTGCAAAATTATATGCACCTGAGAAAAAGTGGGGGGGGGGGTGCAACTATCGAGCTTAGGCCCAAATCAGTAACTGGATTGATATTTAGGGTACCAATTCCCTGGGGGGGTAAGTGCACCGGGACAATAAAAAAGGGCGTTACAGGGTTGGGAATAGGGGAGGGACTACTGCCAGATGTTACAACAAACCCATTGTCAGAGGAGGGAAGAATGGAATCTAGGGCTGGGGGCAGTCAATCAACACCATACAATCTGTTTAAACAGCTAAATCGGTTGTAATCATAGAAGGGTGTCATCGGGGGTTGGAAAACCGGTCGTGCAGTATACCCACGATGTCTACCCCCCGATCAACCCTCGTCCATTTACCTTGGACTTGATCATGGTACATATGGGTAGGGGGGAAGAAAAAAGACACTGTCAGAGTCCGAATGGTGGATTCAAGAGATCTATTCGACCCGGCACATATATGAAGAACAGTCCTTGGATCTCGGAAGCTCACCATGATACCATCCCCTGATATTGATTTTCTGGTTTTACCCAGCCAGGGTACCCTTCTCACCATGATAATTTCATTGTTGAGATGCGCTGGGAGGGGTCTGTTCCAGTTCAACCATTTAATAACTTTGCTTTTAAGTGAGCGGAAGTTCTCACCTTCACCCACTTCAAGAGGGGGAACGCCGGCCATAACTACCATAAAGCCATTAGCCTCAGGGGGAAGGTCGGGTCTCCGGGGTCTGGGAGCAGGTTTCTCAGGGGGTGAGGGGGCAATACTGTCAGTGAATGTAGCCCCGTCGGAGGTTGTCACAGGGGGGACTGGGCCTGATGGTTGTGAAGATGGAATGATAGATTTACTATGTTGGGTCGGGCTAGATTAGCCATAAGAGGTTGCAAAAGGGGAATAGCAGTAGTCACCAAGGGAGGTCCCGGGTTAACTGGAAGGGTTTGTGGAATAGGATGGATAATAGAAGGGGGATTAGACTCAGAGGATCTACCTTGGGTGGTAACCAGTGGTTTCATACTACTTATTGTAGCCTCTAGAATAGTGAGTCTAATCTCCACTTTCTTTATGCTCTCACTGATGGGCAGGAGCAATGATCTAAGTAAAAATTCCAGGTTCCCTAGAGGAGCAACAGGGTGTGGTACATTAGACTGATTATTCCCAGGGGCATCAACAAGATCAGTAATATTAATACCCTTATCGGGGGGAGAATTACGCACATCCACCATTATTCTGTCGGGGATTGGGGGGGGGGCTTAGAGGCTTTCCCGAAATCAGAGTGGGGGATTTTAGTTTTACCCTGCCCTCCCCTCATTTTCCTTCTTCGCTTATTTGGAGGAGGGCCATGCATCTCAGCCACAACTACTAGCTTCGGCTTAACTTTCCTAGCTTTAGATGCTGGGATGGGTTGAGAAGTTAGATCAACGGCCGTACAGCTAGGGCTGGTGGGGTGGGTAACCTTAGGGGCCTGCTCGATAGGTAGACAGGGGCTAGGAATACAATCCCTCAACAAAAGCGGGACGCCGTCCTGGGATAATAGCTCCTCGCTAATGTTAGAGGAGCCTCCCTCTTGGGAGATGGAGATTTCAACAAGGGGCCTGTTTTTCAGGTTCTCAATAGAGCGACGATGCTCTGCCCTGCGCTCCGCCAGAGAGGTTTCCTTATCCCCATCCCCATCACCCAATGGCCGTGAAAAATAATTGTCCAGAGTCCTGTTTTTAACACCCCCCACCTTCACAGAAGTTCCCTCCAAAGCTGGTGATGGCATATCTAGTATCTAATACCCGTGTCAGGAACAAAAGCAGATTTGAACCAGTACGCATACAGCAGGCACAAGAGGGTAGGCCCAGCCCAGCCTACTCCGGCCTACGAGGGCCTCAGAAGGCCCGCCCTATGCCCGGGCTTCGCCCGCGCTACGGTCCGAGCGCGTCCCGCATACGCGCAGGGGGGTTGGGCTAAATAGGAGGAGGAGGGGGGCGGGAAGAGGCACCAGGTGCGCGCGATGTCCTGGCGCAAGCACCTCTGGGCCTCGCAGTCCCGCTACCGCTGGCCGAATCAGCGTCACTCCCTCAGCAGCACAGCAAACCCAGGGATGGAGCACACGGGCTCAAGGGCTCCACAAAAGTACCTTCAATCAGGGCAAAGTCAGATTAGGTAAGGAATTCTCCAAGTTCGCCGAAAACGACTACGAGCGGCTCCCGCGAAGCGGGGGCCGCGAGTCGTTAAGAAGCCTTCAGGTAGGAGGGGGCGAGAAGAGGCACCAGGTGCGCGCGATGTCCTGGCGCAAGCACCTCTGGGCCTCGCAGTCCCACTCCCGCTGGCCGAATCAGCGTCACTCCCTCAGCAGCACAGCAAACCCAGGGATGGAGCACACAGGCTCAAGGGCTCCACAAAAGTACCTTCAATCAGGGCAAAGTCAGATTAGGTAAGGAATTCTCCAAGTTCGTCGAAAACGACTATGAGTCCTCTGCACCCACCCCTCATCTGTGTGGACACTGCTGGGAGTCATATCCACCCACCCCTCATCTGTGTGGACACTGCTGGGAGTCCTCTGCACCCACCCCTAATCTGTCTGGACACGGCTGGGAGTCCTCTGCACCCACCCCTCATCTGTCTGGACACTCCTGGGAGTCCTCTGCACCCAACCCATACTGTTGGCCTATGCTGGAAGTCCTCTGCACCCACCCCTCATCTGTGTGGACACTGCTGGGAGTCATATCCACCCACCCCTCATCTGTGTGGACACTAATGGGAGTCCTCTGCACCCACCCCTCATCTGTGTGGACACTGCTGGGATTCCTCTGCACCCAGTCCTCATCTGTCTGGACACTGCCGGGAGTCCTCTGCAACAACCCCTCATCTGTGTGGACACTGCTGGGAGTCATATCCACCCACCCCATACTGTTGGCCTATGCTGGGAGTCCTCTGCACCCACCCCTCATCTGTGTGGACACTGCTGGGAGTCATATCCACCCACCCTTCATCTGTGTGGACACTGCTGGGAGTCCTCTGCACCCACCCTTCATCTGTCTGGACACTGCTGGGAGTCCTCTGCACCCACTCCTCATCTGTCTGGACACTGCTGGGAGTCATATCCACCGACCCCTCATCTGTGTAGACACTGCTGTAAGTCATATCCACCCACCCCTCATCTGTCTGGACACAGCTGGGAGTCCTCTGCACCCACCCCTCATCTGTCTGGACACTGCTGGGAGTCATATCCACCCACCCCTCATCTGTGTGGACACTGCTTGGAATCATATCCACCCACCCCTCATCTGCCTGGACACTGCTGGGAGTCATATCCACCCACCCCCATACTGTTGGCCTATGCCGGGAGTCCTCTGCACCCACCCCTCATCTGTCTGGACACTGCTGGGAGTCATATCCACCCACCACTCATCTGTGTGGACACTGCTGGGAGTCCTCTGCTCCCACCCCTCATCTGTGTGGACACTGCTGAGAGTCATATCCACCCACCCCTCATCTGTGTGACACTGATGGGAGTCATATCCACCCACCCCTCATCTGTCTGGACACTGCTGGGAGTCATATCCACCCACCCCCATACTGTTGGCCTATGCTGGGAGTCCTCTGCACCCACCCCTCATCTGTCTGGACACTGCTGGGAGTCATATCCACCCACCACTCATCTGTGTGGACACTGCTGGGAGTCATATCCACCCACTACTCAGATGTCACGCTATGTACCCCAACATTCATGGTGTGTGTGCGGGTCGTATCACTATTAGACTGGTGCCATACGTGAGCGTCAAACGCACCGTACCCCAACATTGATGGCGTGTGTGCGGGTCGTATCTCTATTGCAATGGTGCCATACGCGAGCGTCAAATGCACCGTACCCCAACATAATGCACCGTGCCCCAACATTCATGGCGTGTGTGCGGGTCGTTGTACTCACCATCTGCGCCGTCATCGGTTTTCATGCACCAGGTCGTAGGCGTACAGGATTGGGATGACACGGACGATGGGGTTCATGGCGTGTATGTCGCGTACAGGGGTGCGGTTCCAGCCGGACTAGTGTCGCCGAGACGAATCGTACTTGCTGGGCCGGAAACTGGTGCTTGTTTACGTGCGGACGTCGCGTACTACGTGAACCGGATACAAATCGTATGCATTTTTTGATCGTACGGTGTTTGATACGATTCGTACGGAGATCTGCTTCGGGTTTGGATCGTACTTGATCGTACGTACGGGGACGTTGATGCTGTACGAATCGTACGGGAATAACGCTACATACGGAGAATCGTAAGGGATTTTACCGAATCGGAATCGGCCCCTAAATAAGCAACTGTTTAAGAATGTCCTTAACACTCATTCATACATGTTTGGATATTAAAGATACATATGATACAGCAGTTTAGTATAGATGCAAAAGAGAAAACATCATTTTAAGTAAACATAAATTGTTTTTTTATATGACTGAAGACAAAGAATCATTAATAACCCTTCTATATCAGACACAATTGCAAATCATATTATGGAAGGCTTGAAGATGTAGTTACTACACACGTTTTGGCAAAAATGCCTTTATCAGGAAGCTGTCACATTAATATCTGTGAAAGGACAAAAAAACAGATAGTCTACATATGTAATATACCCGCAACATAATGATACTTAAATTACATAATCTAATGAAAGTCATCATAACAATAAGGATAAAACCAGACAGTGTGTTGTCCCAAGTTAAACCATCACAATCATCGTGGTCTGTCAGAAAAGAGAAATATTAGCCAGTGCTCGTGAATACCGAAAGATAAGTGGCCATCAGTCTTTAAATCCAGTGTGTCTATCAAGAATTCTGTCTAGATAGAGCATAATATTGGCTAAACAGGTGAATTACCAATCTTCCTTTAGCATGCATGCACATCAATAGAGGATGAATAGAATATCCAGAAGGGCATAGAAAATACCTTTCCATGGATGTGGAAGATGATTAATTGGGGCCAATGTTTCTTAGGGGCAAACTTGAGTTTAAATGTTGGGCAATGAAGATGGTCCCACGTAGCGGGAATGGCGCGGGGTTAAGGGATACACTACAAATATTATTTCATAAAAAAGAAAAATAAATATTCAAGCTAGCAGCAAGCTAGCAGAATGCAGCGCAGGGCAGCTGCGCTCTGCACGTTGTTTAAGTTTATATGTAACATCCCTACAGTAAGTGAGGAAGTTCCCTATTCTCTTCTTACTCAATATTAGAACATTGGAATGTTGGTAGCTCCATTGAAAAAAAATGGAGTGCTCTGGGCTTATAATGGCTGGTATAAACCCCGGAGCTCCAACATTCCAATGTTTTTTTGTTCACAGCTCTGGTTGTGAACAAAGGCTTCAGGGAGCCTGAGGGGATTTCAATCCCCTCGCGCTCCCTGAAGGCTGTGTTTTATTTGTTAGAACATTCTGCCCTCTAGTGGCAGAATGTTTTAATAGCCTTATAGCCCTTCGTAGCAGGGCTATGCCGGCTTTTAAAATCCCTCTGCTTTGTTAAAGTCCCTCGCCTTCGGCTCGGGGCTTTAACATTGCAGCGGGCCTTTAATAGCTATTGGAGCGAGGGAGAATGGGTTTGGATATGTGCAAGGAAGTGATGGCGCTCTGCGTGTTCCTTTGGTTTTGGTAGTTGCTATGGCACAGTGGAAATCTATCACCCAGTGAGTGTGGTCCCTTTGGGTTTATCGCGGGTGCAGCGTCCACTGCAGGAAGAGGTAGGAGGACCTGAGACACTGGACCCGGAACATCGCAGAGGTCCAGCTGGGGCAGTCCTCCCAATGTGGAAGGGGTGCATGCCAGACATTGACTCCTTTAATGGGCCGAATCCTGTCGGTGCCTACCCAGAGCTTAATGGACAGTCGAAGGCCCAACTGCCGCTAGGAACGGGTGAGTATTGTACTGCCTATTCCAATTCAAAACTAACCATAGTTTCATTGTTACAGGCAACTGCAACCACATCAACTTGGAGCTTTACTAAAGCTAAACCCTATTGAAGAGTCACTTTTGTGATTGCTGATGTGCATTCATGTCATTTCTTGTAAAGGTGGTTGAGGAATCCAGGAGGATTCTGGACGCAGGTGGTAGCGTGGCCATTATCCTCCTGGACCTCAGCGCCGCCTTTGATACGGAGAATCACAGTATCCTTTTAGCCCGCCTAAACAAACTTTGAGTTTCGGGAAAGGCCCTTGTATGGCTGGAATCATTTCTGCAGGAAAGGTATTTTAAGGTGTTTGAAGGGGACTGCCATTCCTCTCCCCTACCCTTGCAGTGTGGGGTCCCTTAGGGTTCTTCCCTTAGCCCCACACTTTTTAATGTGTACATGTCTCCCTTAGCTGAGATAGTAGCTCCCTATGGTGTCGAACTGGTCAGCTATGCCGACGACACCCACCTCGTGGTCTCTCTGAATCAAGCAGAGCTGTCTCCAACGAGTCTGAGTGCCCGTTTGGAGGAAGTGGCCAATTGGATGAGCATGTCTCAGCTCAAGCTTAATGGCAAAAAGACCGAACTTATGCTATTGGGCAGGCAGGCATCATTCAACGCTTCCACATTATGGCCACCCTGTATGGGCCCTGGTCCAATCCCTAAAAGTGAGATCAAGAGTTTAGGATTCTGGTTAGACGAGGATCTCTCGTTTAAAGTACAAGCCAGGAAAACAGCGGCCACCTGTTTTGGTCTGCTAAAATCTATACGCAAAATTCTGCCCCAGTTGCCAGAGATGGCCAAAAGAATTTTAGTTCAAGCCTTGATCTTATCCAGGTTGACTATGGAAATGTGATCTACCTGGGAGCCCCGACTTCGGTGATCTGTAAACTTCAGGTGGTCTAGAATTCAGCAGACAGACTGCTGACTGGCACCAACCACCGCTCCTCTGCCAAACCAGCGTTAAGCTCACTTCACTGGCTACCGATAATAGAACGGATACATTTTAAGGCCCTCTGTATCGCCCATAAAAATCTTCAGGGCAAAGGCCCTCCAATTCTCGCTAACCTGATCAGACCCTACAAAAAACGTTCAGAAATCTGCGGTCTAATGATCTTAATCTGACTGAAGTTCCCAGAATCAGTAAGTCTCGCTCCGGAGGTCGCCTTTTCTCATACAATGCATCACAACTGTGGAACACTCTGCCCCTCTTTCTTCATCAGGAACCCAACCTCCTTATTTTTCGCAAGAAACTAAAGACATGGCTCTTCCCGCAAACCAAATAATGAAGAATATTTAAGAACAATTTCAGTTTTTTCCATCTCTCTGCTGTTCCAAGCGCTGGGCTGCTCCAGGGTAGCCATGCGCCATATAAGAATAGTTTCATTCATTCACAGACAGGGGTGTGCGAACATGCGAGGGTGTATCCCACATACCCATTTACATGGTTCATTGTAACACATCTGATGCAAATGTTGAGGCAATTACATACATGGTTTGATGACTAACAGTACTGTCTCACATTGTGAGTTTTAATGCTGGTGAGGTGTCAGTAGACATTAATGTGACATGCACATGTGAAATGGGGGAGGAGCAGTGACTGGCTGCTGACATACTGCAAGTAGTGCAAATCAGATTGTTAAGATCATATGTGAGTGCACACACTCAATTACATTGGAAATACAGAAAGAGTGACTATTGAGGTACGGTGATGTCCATTCCCTATTGTCTACAAGTGTTAAATTCTCAACATGGACAGAACATTACTTGAGTCTCATCAATCTTACCTATTGTAATAGCTATGCAATATGCTATGGGTGAATGGTAGTAGTAAGTACTACAATCTGGATTGGGCATGGTCCTAGGCCTAGGTGGGGCCAGCTCTTATGGAAATGTGTGATGACATCTCAACCAAAGCCGAACCACATTGTCTCTATGCTATGTTAGTGTGAGACACATGACACCTAGCAAAATTACACTTTTAAACATAGTTTGAGAGTGTTGTACAGAGAACATATGATGTAAATAAATGAGGCTGTGTGAACACTGTGGACTGGGCACTTCTTTTGACACATGCTCCATGGTACTACATATCTTGCTGAGAGATACCTGTATCACGTTTACATCAGTGCGAAGGGAAGTGGGTTTCCAGAAATGAATAGTGGCTGTAGCAGGTCCTTTTGTGCAATGGGTAGGACTGCTGTAAGCATGGTTATGCTAGTTTATGTCACCTGCTCACTGTAGTATGTAAAAAGGAGCTAAGTAAACAGGGTGATGTCATATCCTGCAACATACATGAGGATTGAGTCATGACAAGGTGACTCATGGCAGACTGTGGTCCATACATCATTTTGTGCAGCTCTTGAGAACTCATGTTGCATACATGAATGTCCAACTGCTAATGTTGTAGTCAATTTAGCCATCCTGGTAGGTGGCGTGATGACTGCACATTTGTTCTGCTATGGGTTGGATTTAACATAGTGTATGTAATTTCAGCATCGACCCAGGCAAGCGAGTGAGACAGGGCCCAGGCCATTGGGGAAGCAGCTAGCCTGGGTGGGTCTGGTCGTGACACTGATACAGATGTACCCAGTGTCCAAGAGGGCAAGAAGAGTGCCAATGAGGACCCAGACTCCACATCATCATCTACAGATTTGGGCACCAGTGCCCACTGTTTGGTAGTCAAAAAACACAGAGGGCTTTGACACTCAACTCAGCAAGGCTGAGCCAAACTTGAATAATCCAACAAAGCAACTGCCAGTGCTGAGAACCTCAATTGTAGGCTGACAAACTGTAAAAGATGGTTGTTATGATTGTAACATAAACACCTGCTTTAAGAATTGCAAAATATGAGTTTTTAATATTTCTTTTTAAATTCTTCCAGTTTTTTAAACACAAACTTGTTTGGTGCATGAGAATACAAAAACATTAATATACATTATATATATAACATGATTACCACAATGACAATACAATTAGAACAATTCAGACACTCTTGGCCAATTCATTCATACATACAAAAAACCATTCAAACGAACAAACATACAAAGATTGGTCTCGGTGTCAAAAGAACTTTTAAACATATGTTAAGGGAAAAAATCCTGGTCGTATTTAAACCATGTCAAAGTTTTTTTGCAGAATGCAAATCAAAAGAGAGAAAGTTCTCTTGCTATTGACAAACATCCGTTTGTAGAGAAGATGTTTTAAATGACTCGAGACCGGGTTGGTTGACGCGTTTCAAACCCCTCCAAATATTGGGGTTCTCCTCAGGACCAATATTGAAACTGAAACAATAGAAAAACATGACTTTAGGACTAAGATCTGTACTAAGACACTCTCCCCTGTGCTACACATTAGCAGACTCTCCCTACCTTGTTTTTTCCGATCACAGATCCATTTAAAGAAGGGTAGTATCCTCAATGAAAGTGCGCGCGGGGGCTGAGGAAAAGGTTAAAGAACACAAGCATGCTGCATTTAGTCATTACACTCAGCCACTCTGTGCGTTTCAAGAATCAACAGTCTGTGCGGATAAACTCACCCGCTTCAGGGAAGACGCCTCAGTCCCCTAACTTCTATGGAGCCGGCGGCTGAATCTGTTGTGTCTGCTGCGGGTGAGAGACGGGGGAAATGTTACGAATTAGATTTGCGATAGAGATTGACTTCCCTGTCTCTGCTGGAAGGATGTCGAGCGAAACATACCGTGGAAGCCAGTTTAGGCACTTCTGACGGGGGCGCTCAAAGTATCTCCCTCAGTCACTCAAACGTAGTGAATGGCCCGACGATCACTTCCTGGATGGTTAAAGAGTCCCAAATGGGAATTCTGGGAAATTTAGTTCAGCTCAGCAAATAAGGGATGATGCGTTTCTTATAAACCCTGAGGCTGTTGGCAAACTATGGAGATGTATTGAACAGTTTTTACAGTGGGGAGGAACCTCCTCAAGGGGCGAATGTCCTAGCTGCTGGGTTTATAAATCTCTGAGATTTCATTAAGACCTCTTAAAGCAGTGGTGTTGAATTTCATTATTAACAGCGCTTCACGCTGACTTAACATTGCTTCCAAGTCCCCGCCTCGTGGGTCTTTTTCGATTTTGGAAAGAACTGTCCATCTCAGGTCCGCCTGCTCATGCTTTTTACTCATCCAATGATTGACTAATGGGGCATTCTCAATTCCTCTATGAATCCTCGATTTGTGCTGCGTTATACGGTGTCTAACTTCTTGTGTCGTCTTCCCAATGTATACCATCGGGCAAGGACAAATAATTGCATAGACCATAGATTTCGCGTCTTGCAATTGGTGAACACTTCGTTTTTCCAGTGGATGTTGTCGAATGTGAAAACCGAGTCTTCCAATGCCGCCTCACAGCAAATACAAGTTCCGCACTTGTGATGTCCCTTGATTGGAGGTAATCCGAATAGGCTTCTCAATGTGGGGGCTTTGTCAATAGGAAGGGCAGCCCTTACAATATGGTTGGCCACGCTTTTTTCTTTTTTGTAAGCAAACAATGGAGGTGCAAAAAAATCCTCATGAAGATCTTTAAGCATGTGCCAGTTAGACATTATCGGTTTCTTGTGTTGGTTAGCTGCTGGGCAGAAAGTAGTGACACATACCATTCTTTTCACGTCTGGTTTGACCTTCTTCTCCAGCAGTGTCTCTCGTGGTGTCCACCATGCTCTTTTGAGAGAGTTTTTTAACAGCTTTTTTGGGTAACCTCTCTGAATGAGGCGATCTTTTAGTTGGCCGGCATGTTCAAAATAATCCTCTTTGCCTGAACAATTTCGACGGATCCTTAAAAATTGTCCGAACGGGACGTTCCATTCATTCATAGTCTGGGCACCCAACAGACCCAGATGGTTACCTACCTGGGCGGTATTCAGAGTGATATGTGTGCTCTACAGGGACCGTTTCAGGCTCTGGCCTCCTCATTAACCACAACCATACACCCACCCCAGCTTTCTACCTCACATCCTTTCTCAACCCCGTCCCAAAACCCTATTCCTCTACCTGTCCCAAGCACACACACATCTGTACATGCACCCACCCAAACAGACACATGCAGCACCCACACACATCCACGCAACACACAGTCTCATCCTACACCCGCACTGACCCCACAACATTGAGCTTGGGAACGTACCAACACCAGCTGCACCATCCTCCCTACAGCTTGCATTCATCACACACCTGCACCCACACACCCATCATCACCACCTATCATCAGCCAAACCAGCATACCAGCACCCACATCACTGCCACCTACACCAGACACTTCCACTCCCTATATCTCCCAACCTGACCCCACATATGATTATCCCACACCTTTTACCCATCTCCCATACTCCCTTGTCCTTGGACCTTGCTCTGTTGGACACCCCCTCAACCCAGGCCCCCTTTTTCCATCCCATCCTCATCCCTTCTACCATGCGCACCAACCTTCCTTGATCCACCGCCAGAAGGAGGCGAAGGCCCAATACTTGTCCGAAACCCAAGAAAAAAAACCCAGGGTCTGTCCAGTCTCTACCGTGCTAATTTTCCACTCCTGCTGAAGCAATTGAAGACACATTTTAGAAGATGGACACCCCTTTTCCTCTCATAGCTTGGGAGAAATAATGTTGTCAAAATGAGTGCTACCTAAGCTGCTGTACTTGTTCCAAGGACTTCCAATTGAATTCGACCAAGGGTTTTTCCCTACCTTGCGTTCCATGCTGATTCGATTTATTTGGCAGGGTCGCAGAGAGCGCCTCTCTTATAAATTGTTGCGTCTTCCCAAATAGGTCTGGCTCTACCTGACATCCATCTTTATTACCAGGCTGCTCAGTTGAGGGTAATCACTGAGTGGTCAGTGAGAGAGTCAGACAAGCACTGGCTTCACATGGATAGAGCAGGGCTGGGAAAGTACATTTGGGATTCACTCTAGAAGCATAGGGGAGGCAGGCCTGTCAATGTCTACCTGAGTACCCCCACATGGACCACACTGTTATGTTAATTTAACTTATATCGCGCATAAATCACCCCAGGAGGGATATCTCTGCACCGCAGTGGACTAGAGCAAGGCAGCACTAGTTTCGGAGTAGCTCGGTCTTGAAAAGAATTTTGAAATGAAGGCGGTCCATGCACTTCGTATGTGAGTGGGTAGTGTATTTCAGTAGTATGGGGCCAAGTAAGAGAAAGCCCTGCCCCCTGAGCTTGTTTTCCTAATTTGGGGCATAGTGAGAAATGATTTGAACATATATCTTAAAGGTCTGCCCTGCTCGTAAGGAATACATTTCTCAGCCAGGTATCAGGGCCCTTTGCCGTTCAATGATTCATGCATTATGCGGCAGATCTTGAGATAATTCTCTTGTGCACAGAAAGCCAATGGAGTGAGCATAAAAGGGGAGTAGAGGCTGATCTGGCAGGCATATTTTGGATAAGGCGGGCTGCTGTATTTTGGACCACTTGAAGTTTGGAAAGTAGAGACTAGGAGGGCATTGAAATAGTTCAGGCGGCTGATCATCAGTCCCTAAACTAAGGTTGTGAGTACCAAAAATGGGAGTAAAGTAAAAACACTGCACAACAGACTCATTATATGAAAGCATGTGCCAGTGGTAGCCACTACCTGATCTTTCATAGCTAGAGTCTGGCCCAAGTGAATGTCCAGATTTATTACTGTTGATTTGGGGGTAGGTTCTGTGCCTAAATATGTTGGCACCCAATTCAGGGACCAGAGAAGTTGGGCTCTGCCAAAGAACATGATCTCTGTTTTGCTAGCATTAATTAGAGAAAGTTCTCTATCATCCAAGCCGAGGTAGCTTTCATCCCTACTGCAAAACGTGCTTTCATAGTGTGGAAGTCTTTATCAATAGATATAAGAAGTTGAGTGTCCTCCACATATGAAAGAGGTGTGAATCCATAAGCTCTGATGGTTTTGGCAAGGGAGGCTACATAGATAGTAAATAGTGAGGGGCTAAGACATTAGCCCTGAGGCACCCCCTTGTTGAGCTATATGGTGCTGGATCTAAACGGACCTAGATTATTGGTCTGGGTTCGCTGTGACTGGAAACTTGTGAACAATTGCAGAGCTGTGCCTTAAATACCTATCTCCTCTAGTCTCTGGAGCAATCTGAGATGAGATACTGTGTCGAAAGCTGCAGATATATCAAGCAGCACTAATAGTAAAGGCTGGTTTTCATTCTGAGAGCATCTGATATAGTCTGTGACCGCAATGAGAAGAATTTCTGTGCTATGCATGTGTCTAAACCTGGATTTGGAGGAGTTCAGGATCCTGTTGGAGGCTAAAAACTCCTAGTTTACTCATCAAGGGGAGATGCAAGTTAGGACAATAATTAGGCTGGTATGAGGCTGGGAGTTTGGCCTTCTTACAGTTAGGAAGGACCTGGATGGCTTTTCAGTCTAATGGAAACCTTCCTGAGCTGATCGGGAAGGTTTGAGACGAGCTAAATGAAATAGCTGCATGGATCACGCCTTTTACTCCTATTCACTTCAACCCGATGTTCACTCCAGCCTCACAACTGGGACCTTTCGAGGCTTGGAGGAAGAAAGGCTGCCTTATGGTCGATGACCTCTTTCACACCTGGGATATTAGAAACTTTGCACATTGTCAGCAGTTATTTGACCAACATCTGTACCCCACCAAGCTCAAAAAGATTTTCCCCAATCTATGTTGAAGAGGTTGTGAAATGGTGGGTGATTTTAAGCATATATGGTGGGATTGTCCAATGATGCAACCATTCTGGAATTAAATTTTGGCCCAGATCAAGGAAATCCTGGTATACCTGGTCCCCAGTAACCCTGGTATCGTTCTGTTGGGGTTTAGAAGTGACTCCCTTAACTTTCAAATGAAAGGGGACAGGTCAGTGATGTGGCTCTAGTTGGGGGCAGAAAAGATGGCAGAGGCAGCTGCTTGGAAACAAAAGAATGCACCATCATTGACCAAGTGGCCTGCAAGATTGTGGCGTGTAGTTACAATGGAAACAATGACAGATATCTTATCGGACTCTTATAAAAACTTTGAATATGTCTAGAGACCCCTGGTGAATTACCTTCAATATGCTTACCTCTTTGCGCTTGTCCCATGCAAACAAGTGCACTCCACCTTTTTCAATTCTAACTGGAAAGTGCCATTAATGACGGAGCTGGCCAAGACAGTAAGGGGGTGGTTCTATGGTGCTTCCTTGTGAATCTCCCACAGTGGGACAGAAGACCCTGCATAGATCTTTATATTATACCTGTGAACTGAATATTGTTTGTTTTGGGGGGCTGGGGGAGGGAAGAGATGTTTATATATTAGGGACATATGTTATGTCATTCACGTTATGGGCAAAGGCATGCTACTGCTGTCTGGTCAACCCCAGGTAACAAGATTCTGTAATTGAAAATAGCTGGGTACTGTTGGGATGGATTGTGCCATATAATACTCTATGCTGTAAGCCTACTTAGAACAAATAAACACAGTTTTGAGGGAAAAAAACCTCCCAGACCAAAGTCTACCCCAACCAAACCCCAGCACCCAATCCCAACTGAGATTCTCAAGGTGCCCGGCATGCCAATTATGCCCCTTTCTGGGGAGGATACCCTTGTAGTGTTCAGTAGGCAAGTTAGGTGGCAAACCTAGTGGTCACCTGCCCCCCACCATCGGATATGTGGCCTGGCCAATGACCTGATCAGTATCACCATTTAGGTGTGTTATGACTCAAGTCAAGTCATGGAAAGCTTTATCTGAGTGCATCTTTTAACAATCATAAAAGCATGAAACATTCATGAAAATACAAACAATACCTAATATTATACATGTACAAAAGCCTAGATCAAGTCAAGTCAAGTCAAAGATAGCTTTATTTGAGTTCCATGTTAAAAATCATAAAAGCAAGCGCAACAGAATAAAAAATTCATTACAACAAATCCAATTAATACATAATGATATCAAATGCAAGTCCAATAATAAGTCAAATCATTCAAATCATTGAATGTCTACATTTGATCACATTATTAAAAAAACTTGACATTAGGTGCATAGACATTTCATCTTCCAACATCTGAAGTTTCAAGAGTTTCAAGAGAGCAGGTCTGCACTGTCTCAAGCCCCATTTCTTCAGTAGAAACATTAAATATTTTTTCCTGGCAAATGAGTCAAATTTACAGAACAGTACACAATGTATGTATGTATGTATGTGTTGGCATTTATATAGCGCACTACTTACCCGTAGGGTCCCAAGGCGCTTCGACCGCTGCGAAACCCTTCCTGGCTTCCCTGAGAGATGGTCCCTTAATGGGTATCTCCAGGGTGAGACCAGGCATCCCCGGCGGTCTGGTGGGGCCGTTAGTGAAGATGAGGCAAGCTAATGCCCAGAGTTGCCGAGTGTGATCGCTGATCAGAGTGGGCACCGAGGCGAGAGAATTATCGAGTCCGCTGACCCTGGTCCAGAAACCTGCCGCGCCGGGAATCGAACCCTGGTCCCGGGCCGTCCTCTGCTCTCGTGTCTGCCGCCTCTAACCAGTGAGCCACACTACTTCAGTAGTACAATGAATTGTAGACTGTTGTGAGACATCATCACAGGGGCACGGGAGCAAAACTTTTGACCATGTATTTGTTTCTGGAAAAGTTACCATTCTTAAGAAACTGTCGGCCCTAAAGCGTGTTAGGAGTATCCTAGAAAAGCTGCTCTGTATATAAATTAAGTATTTTTGAAGACCGTATCCCTGCGTCATTAAATGGTTTTGAATTACAGACCCCTTCTTTCCCTCTATCTGCCACCGTTTTGTCTCTAGTAATTCAAGGCACAATTCCTTCAACTTTTTCCTAGGGATAGATGCTAAAATGTTGGGGGAATCATAATATTCTGGATGCCCAATCTCTGATAAAAATGACTTCATGTAAGAAAACCACCTAATTTTGTGCGCACCCTGAAGCGCAAGACAATCCTGTACGATCTCCCTATTAAGTTCAGTTTCGTCTGCTGCCCACACCTTATGCCATAGTAGCACCGGGCCTATTTTAATAAGATCGGACACATATGGCAAACCTAGTTCTCTGTGGCATACAGCGCTGCGAGGCCTCCGGGCAGTTATGCGCTATATAAGTGGAATTTTTCATTTCATTTCATTTCATAGGTGGATGTCGAGTTTGGGATTGCTAATAAAAACCGAAGAAAGGAGTTTTCACATAGTTGAATATCACTGGTATCAAAAATTCCCCATATCCCTGCACCATATGTTACAGTCGAAACACATTTCGATTTATAAATGTCTGTTAAAATATGTACCGGACGACCCCCCCAATTTATTTTCAAATTTTTTAACGGATCCGATAGCACGAGAGAAAGCTAATTTCCTCGCCTCGGCTGCCGCCGTCCAGGTTCCCCTGTTATTAAAAATTATCCCTAAATAAGAGAAGTTACGCGTTGTTTCTATCTTAGACTTCTTTAAAAAAGTGTTGCAATACACGTTTTTCTTTAGTGTACAACACATGTTAAAAGTTTTACCAATGTTAATTTTCAGTCCTCTGGTTCCCATATAGTCTGAAAAAGTGGAGAGTGCTTTCTGTAAGCCCACCTGAGTTCTAGACATAATTACTGCGTCATCGGCATATAACAAAATAGGGACTGGGCTAACTTTAATTTGAGGGAAATCCGTTTTAACCATTGTTAAGTGATTGGCCACACTATTTATATAAAGATTAAATAGAAAAGGGGCAAACCTAGTGGTCATCTGCTCCCCACCATCAGATATGTAGCCTGGCCAATAACCATTTAGGTGTGTTATGACTCAAGTCAAGTCATGGAAAGCTTTATCCGAGTGCATCTTTTAACAATCATAAAAGCATGAAACATTCATGAAAATACAAACAAAACCTAATATTATACATGTACAAAAGCCTAGGTATAAAAATCAGTAAAAAAACAACATTCATAGTAATTGGCCTAAAAAGAAAGAACGGCAAATGGCCAAACAATTGTAATTCATCACACTTTAAATATCATCAGTACTTTCTTCAAGAACCTTGTTATGTGCCAAGCTACATGTTCATTCTCCACAAACTGGAGTTTGACCATGGCTGGAAGACATTGCCTTATCCCCTGTTGTTTTAAAAGTGGTATTATCCACACTTTCCTAAACACAATATAAAGTTAACAAAATAAAACTAGGTGTATTGTGGACTGCTCAGCCTGCTTGTCACATGGACAGGGTTGCAATGTCCAAGACCAGTCATTCATTTTTAGAAGTCACTAATCTATGAACAGTACCCAGCCTAAACCAAGTTAAAAGCCACCTGTCAAAACTGCCTGGTACAAATGTTAAATATGGTTCCATGTCAATGAAAGTTACAATTAACTGATGCTGTTACACCGTAGACTTTATACACTCTTCAGACATTCTTTTCATACCCAGGTGCTGGAGACCCTCCTTTCTCAGGTTCTTTCTGGGTATTTCTTGCATTGTGTTTGGGTCGGTAAAATATTCTGCGTGCCCTAGGTAGCTCATAAAATTTCGCACGTACCTGACAAATGACTGACAAAATGTCGATTACAAAAATATCGACATGCTATCTTTAACAAGGTAAGTACAAAAATATTGAGAAAAAATATCGATATCAAAAATATTGTAATTAAAAAATATTGTTTTTTTAATTAAAAACATATGTAATATAAATAAAATAATACTTATAAATGTAAAAAACATAGGTAAAAATATGTTAAAATATTTAAAATTAATGAATAATATACATTATTTAATAAAAAAATTAGTTAATAATATACATATAATACATAATAAATACTTCATTAATAATAACTTTTAAAAATAATTTTAATTACTTATAAATACATAAAAATATTATAAATTACAAATAAATGTATACACATAAAATAATAATATAAATAAAAACTAATAAAAAGTAAAACAAATTAAAAAAAGTAAGTAAATGTTGGATAGTGTAGGGGTAAAAATTTCTATTCCCACTCCAGAGAGTGCAACAATAGGGAAAGTGTTGGATAGCGTAGGGGTAAAAATTACTATTCCAACTCCAGAGAGTGCAACAGTAGGGAAAGTGTTGGATAGCTTAGGGGTAAAAATTACTATTCCCACTCCAGAGAGTGCAACAGTAGTGAAAGTGTTGGATAGCGTAGGGGTGAAAATTACTATTCCCACTCCAGAGAGTGCAAAAGTAGGGAAAGTGTTGGATAGCTTGGGGGTAAAAATTACTATTCCAACCCCAGAGAGTGCAACAGTAGGGAAAGTGTTGGCTAGCGTAGAAGTTAAAAATAACATACTTATAAATACATTTATATTTTAAAATATAAAAAAAAACAATTATTAAATAAATATAAACTATTTACAAATACCAATGCATAAATATTAAAAACATGATTAGCAATAAATAATTAAGTAAAAATAAATTAGTAATAAATACTAATTAATAATAATTAATTACCAATTAATAATTCATAATTAACAATAATATAATTAACAAACAAAATAATTAAAATAAATTATTACTTAATTACATTTAAATTACTTCCCACCATATTCCCCTATAAACCCAAAACCCTCTACAGAACATAATTATCAATTAATCAATTATTAAAATGAATTATCAATTAATAAAAATTAATTGCCAAATAATGACAATGTATTTATAATTCCTAAAAATTAGTAATTAATTTAGTATAATTAAATTACTTCCCACCCTATTCCCCTATAAACCCATAACCTGCTACAGAACATAATTATCAATTAATCAATTAAATAAAAGTGAATTACCAATTAATAAAAGTGAATTACCAATTAATTAAAATTAATTTATAATCTCTAAAAATTAATAATTAATTTAGTATAATTAAATAACTTACCACCCTATTCTCCTATAAACCCATGCCCTGCTACAGAACATAATTATCAATTAATGAATTAACTAAAATTAATTACCAATTAATTAAAATTAATTACCAATTAATTAAAATTAATTTATAATCCCTAAAAATTAATAATTAATTTAGTATAATTAAATTACTTCCCACCCTATTCCCCTATGTACCAATAACCTGCTACAGAACATAATGATCAAATAATCAATTAATTAAAATTAATGACCAATTAATTAAAATTAATTACCAATTAATTTATAATTCCTAAAAATTAATAATTAATTTAGTATAATTAAATTACTTCCCACCCTATTCCCCTATAAACCCACAACCCGCTACGGTACTAAAATAACAAATTTACTTAAATTACATAAATAAAAATAAAATACATATTAAATACATAATATTATACATAAAAATCATATAAAAATCGATATTAGTAACATCGATATTACTTACATCGATATTAGTAACATCGATATTACTAACATCTATATTAACAAAATCGATATTACTTACCTTCGAAATTCTGTCCCATCGATATTAAAAATATCGATATAACTTACCTTCTATATTATGTCCCTTCTATATTTAAACATCAACATTATTGTATGTCGATATTTAAAAATTGATATTTTGTCTGCCTACCGTACCTGACCCAGGGAATTTATAAAACCCCCTCTAGTTTAAGACAATCTGTTTAACTTGGTTTGCTCTTGTAACCATATTCTATGCCATAACAGAATTAGTTCAAGTTTTATGTGGGCCGAAATATACGGAAGGCCCAACTCGTCATAACGGACAAAGGAAGAGGTGCTAGCTGGTACAGATGAATTTTCCACTACTTGGATTGGCTGACATCAACAAAACCCCAAACTCCTCCCCCGTATATTGCAGTTGAGATACATTTGGCCTCATAGATCTGGATAAGCTCTGCTGGGGGTTTCCTGCCTAGCTTCCTGGAGAAGGAGGTATGGGCAGCTGTTGTCTTTGCAAAGGCCAACTTTATTGTTAATATTGCTTGTGCCCATGAATCGTTTTGATTGAACATAATACCAAGGTAGGAGAAGTTCTTGGTTGTAACTTGCTTCTGCCCGCCCACGTACATGCCCCTTGGCTTATTTCTTCTCCCACTACAATTCATAATGTATGTCTTTGACTTATTATTTGAGAGGCCTAGATTCTCCATAAACTCTGAAAAACTATCTATGGCCCTCTGCAGGCCGATTTAAGTTCTGTACATCAGTACTGTGTCATCTGCATAAAGGAGAGCAGGTACCGATTGGCCACCTACTAAGGGGAAATCCTGATTATTGTCAAGGAGTGCTTGTTCCAACCCATTAAAAAGAAAGGGGCCCAGTACTCAACCTTGCCTTACACCCTTTTTAATGAGGAAGGAGGTTGTGCACTCACCCCCTATGCCAAGGCGCACATTGGCTGACACACCACTATACAGATACTGTAAAAAATGGATAATGTGGGAATTCACCCCTACAGCCTCAAGTATCTCTCATAATCTATTGTGTCTCACTCAGTCGAAGGCCGCCGTGAGATCAATGAATGCCAAAAACAGGGAGCCCTTCTTTACTCTGACATATTTCCCCACAAGAAGTATTGATAAGTTTAAACTCTGCTCAATTGTTGCCAATCCCTCACAGAAGCCGTACTGTATATCTGATAGTACCTGTCTATCTTCTGTCCACGACTAAAGGCGCTGAAGAATAACTTGGCCGGCAACTTTTACTAGGGACTCCAGCAGCGATATTGGCCAATAGCATCCGGGATCATTACGATCCCCCTTTTTAAATATTGGAACTATTATAGATTTCCCCCAGGTCTTTGGGATTGCTTCCATGCAGCTAGCGTTAAAAATCTGGGTTACTATAGGCCCCCAGAGATGGATGTTTGACTTAAATAAGTCCAGTGGGACTCCAACAGGGCCCGGAGCTTTACCTCCCTTACTCGCTACAATTGCTCTCCCCACCTCTTCCGGTGTGAACTTCAGGTCCATTTTTTCCTGCATCTCACTTAAGGTAACCGTATGAGTTACATTAATAAGCTCCGGCTCGGCGTAAATGCTTGAGTAATGACTAACCCATGATTCCTCAGGTATGGCAGATTCTATGAAGGGGCCCCCCACTGGTTGTAAAAATTAAGTTTTCACTACTTGCCAAAATGCGGCACTGTCTTTCTGTAATGACGCACAGTGGAGGGATAGCCAGGCTTTCTTTCTCACGGCACATTTTCTCTCATTGAGAGCCCGCCTGTAATCCTGTCTAGCCTTTTTAATATTATCAGGGATTCTGGGCTGCCTATGCCACTCATTTTTTTTTTTTTTTAAATGTTAGTACGTAAAAACACAAAAGCATACAATCATGCACAGTGAGACATCCATTAACTGTGGGCAGTATGTCTCTTGTCTAGGAAGTACACAGCTTTAATGCCAACATCCCAACAAGGGGCAGGCAGCGTATTATGCTTGTTGGGCATCCACTAGTACAATGAGGCAGAGCCATCCAAGTCCCCGCTGCTTGCGATCTCCGCAATGGTCTCGCCTCTCACTGCCGATTATCATTCATCCTTACACCCGTTACAACCTATCTTATTCCAGGCACTACCCTCTAGCCCCCTATCACATCTACTCTCCTTGTCTAGGCCTCCTCTATGTGCCCACCACAGCAAGCAGAATTCACTTCTTGAAAGGTGTTCCCCGAGTTAACCACTAAGGGCCCCATTAGGATGTCGGGCGGAAAACCACACTGACCGCCATGGAGGCGGGAAACAACTGACTGCCGTTACCGTGGATAAACCGGCGGTAAAATTAGGATCAACCGCCAAAAAGACCGACTGCGGCGGTAGCGGGCAAACCAAAACCACCCGACATGGGCGGTGACGTCCAAAACCCGACTGTGGCAGTCGGAAACGCTGCGGAAAAGCTACAAACCGCTGCAAGCAAAGAGAAGACACCGCACGGGAATTTAGTATATCCCCAATGGTCCCGCGGTACGATCTGCTGTTTCTGACCGCTGCGGAGAGAAAACGAAAGAGCTGCAGCATAGCCACCGCTGCGGACGGTACATGAAAAACATGGCGGACGTGGCTAAAACACTGCACGATGCCAAACTTACCACAAATCAAAGTAGCCATGCCCTCCAAATACACAAAACACATACCAATGAAAAAACTAATGAAACAAAAATACAATTCCCAGGACAACCCCCACAACACACCTGACAGTAAAATCCCATTTGGACAAACCCACACAGCTCAGCATAAAACCAGCCCCTTTACTGACCACAATCCTTTGCAACACTCCAGAAGAGAAGGGAATACACCAGATCTGACAGGAGAGGCAAAAGAACACAGCACACACACCACCACCACTACCACTACCACCATCACACCAGGACCAACTATCCCCCAGCACACAACACACCACACCACACACATCAACACCACACCCACCACACACCCCTGCACCCACAAACACTCCAAACTCCACGCACCATGGCAGCACAGAAAATGCCCAAATTCACAGAGAGTGAGTTGACAGTCATGGTAAACGAGATATTGAGAGTGGAAACCCAACTGTTTGATAGCCTGGTCCAACAGAACCTATTAGCCACAAGGACACAAATGTGGGAAAGGATAGTACAAAGGGTCAATGCAGTAGGGACCACCCGGCCACCCCGCGATCCAAGAAGGAGATTATGAAGCGGTGGCATGATCTCAAGAGGGTTGTCAAAGAGAGGAGGAGCAAGAACTAGGAGCTGGCTAACCGGACTGGCAGTGGCCCTCCCATCCCACAGAAAACATTCACACCATGGGAGGAGAAGGTGCTTGCCATACTGCATCCCGAGAGTCTCACAGGAGTATCCGGGGGAATGGAGACTGGTAAGTATAAACAAATGTTAACCAACACACTAATATGTACTTTCTTGCACAACCCAAACACCATTGCACTGTTCACCCTCACCTAACAGGTAGGTAGCCATCTTGCTTGAGAGGCTTGTATGGGGGTGGGAGGCCAGTACCACGACTCCCACCATGCCCCCTGTCCCACACCCCAGCAGCATGGAGCCCTCCCCCACCCAGGAGCATGTGTCAGCCATTGCATCACCCTCATCAAACTTACAGGTAGGTAGCCATCTTTACAGGCATGGTGTTTGTGGATGGGAGGCCTGCACTACTACTTCCATCATGCCCCCTGTCCCACACCCCAGTATCATGGAGCCCTCCCTCACCCAGGAGCATGTGTCAGCCATTGCACTTTTCACCATCACCTAACAGGTAGGTAGCCATCTTGCCTGGGAGGCCTGTTTGGGAGACGGAGGCCTGTACCACCACTCCCACCATGCACCCTGTCCCACACCTGAGCAGGATAGAGCCCTCCCCCACCCAGGAGCATGTGTCAGCCACTGCACTGTTCACCCTCACCTAATAGGTAGGTAGCCATCTTGCTTGAGAGGCTTGTTTGGGGGTGGTAGGCCAGTATCATGATTCCCACAATGCCCCCTGTCCCACACCCCAGCAGCATGGAGCCCTCCCCCACCTGGAGCATATGTCAGCCATTGCACTGTTCACCTTCACCTACCAGGTAGGTAGCCATCTTTCCTGGGAGGCCTGTTTGGGGAAGGGAGGCCTGTACCACGACTCCCACCATGTGCCCTGTCCCACACCTGAGCAGGATAGAGCCCTCTCCCACCCAGGAGCATGTGTCAGCCATTGCACTGTTCACCCTCACCTAACATGTAGGTAGCCATCTTGCCTGGGATGCCTGTTTGGGGGAGGGAGGCCTGTACCACGACTCCCACCCTGCCCCCCACTTGAGCAGGATAGAGCCCTCCCCCACCCAGGAGCATGTGTCAGCCATTGCATCACCCTCATCAAATTTACAGGTAGGTAGCCATCTTCACAGGCAGGGTGTTTGTGAGTGGGAGGCCTGTACTACTACTCCCACCATGCCCCCTGTCCCATATCCCAGCAGCATGGAGCCCTCCCCCACCCAGGAGCATGTGTCAGCCATTGCACTGTTCACCTTCACCTAACAGGTAGGTAGCCATCTTGCCTGGGAGGCCTGTTTGGGGAAGGGAGGCCTGTACCACAACTCCTACCATGTGCCCTGTCCCACACCTGAGCAGGATAGAGCCCTCCTCCACCTGAAGCATATGTCAGCCATTGCACTGTTCACCTTCACCTAACAGGTAGGTAGCCATCTTGCCTGGGAGGCCTGTTTGGGGAAGGGAGGCCTGTACCACGACTCCCACCATGTGCCCTGTCCCACACCTGAGCAGGATAGAGCCCTCTCCCACCAAGGAGCATGTGTCAGCCATTGCACTGTTCACCCTCATCTAACATGTAGGTAGCCATCTTGCCTGGGATGCCTGTTTGGGGAGGGAGGCCTGTACCACGACTCCCACCCTGCCCCCCACCTGAGCAGGATAGAGCCCTCCCCCACCCAGGAGCATGTGTCAGCCATTGCATCACCCTCATCAAAATTACAGGTAGGTAGCCATCTTCACAGGCAGGGTGTTTGTGAGTGGGAGCCCTGTACTACTACTCCCACCATGCCCCCTGTCCCATATCCCAGCAGCATGGAGCCCTCCCCCACCCAGGAGCATGTGTCAGCCATTGCACTGTTCACCCTCACCTAACAGGTAGGTAGCAATCTTGCCTGGGAGGTCTGTTTGGGGGAGGGAGGCCTGTACCACAACTCCAACCATGCCCCCTGTCCGACACCTGAGCAGGATAGAGCCCTCCCCCACCCAACAGCGTGTGTCAGCCATTGCATCACCCTCATCAAACTTACAGGTAGGTAGCCATCTTCACTGTGCTGGCTGTTTGTGGGTGGGAGACCTGCATCACTATACACCGCACCAATTGCATGCAATGCATCGATACCTGACATGTATGAGTAATTGATGTTCCTCTGCACCTTGTAATTACGCCCAGTATTGCATGCAACAATAATAGTGATGATCTCTCAATTGTGTAGTGTACAGACAGTCAATGACACGCAGCTAACAGAATACTTGCACAGTGCCCAACACTGACCATTCCCCATCTAATCCATAGGTGATGAAGAACTCACTGCTGAGGACAACAACGACCAGCAGAGCCAGTCTCCACCCCCGGTACATGGACTCTTGGAAGTTGACTCCCAGGATAGTTTGGACGATGAGCTCTAGGCCTGGCCCATCTGGTGTGCCAGGGACCAACAGGTCCCAGTCCCCCATCCTCCCCACCACTACGTCTGCTGCAACAACAACAGCACAGTAGACCCCTGCAGTCACGGCCTGTGCCTCCACCGCTGCCACCTCCACCACCACCACCACCACCACCACCACCACCACCAGTACCACCTGCAGCACCCTCCGTGTCCCAGGGGATGACCAGGACACACCAACAACTGTGGAGGTGAGGTAGAGTGTGCGTGGACCCACAGTGGCGACACAACAGGTCCGTGGCAGCAAGGCAGGTGGGAGGGCCAGGGCCACCCCAGACCTCAGGAGGTTGGCACACCATCCCTGGACCACTTCACCAGAGTCATCGGGCATACTGAGGGACAGGCCTGCGTCCCAAACAACCCCCCCCCTCTGTTATGTTGCAGGATGACAGTACACCATCCTCCCCTGCGGCCACAGAGAGGGGTGAGTCCTCAGACTCTGCTGGCCATGCAGCAGGCCCCCCCCCCCCAAAAGCGATCAAGGGGGTGTCCAATGAAGAGCCTGGGAGTCTCTGGAGGCAAAGCACCAGCCGCACGCCAGTCACGGAGCCAGCCCTGATGGCAACCCTCTTCCCCACTGCATTGACTGTTTAGACTGTCCTTCCCGACACTGCCTTGTGAATGGCACCTGTCTGTTGGACTGGGTCACCACATCCATGTGGTGCCTACTCTTGCATCTCATCTACCATGACTGTCAACTCACTGCTCCATCACCACATTCATGTAAATATGCCCGCACCCCTCACATGTCAACTTTGCAAATAAAATACCTTACACACTTCAATTGGTGAAGCTTTGTCTTTAGTGCAATATTTAACGTTTTGAAAATGTCCATGATGTATCCAAAAGATGTACAGTATGTAGGCCTGGATACTTTCAAGGCACCTAGGGAGACACAACAGAACAACAGTCACTGGCGTTAGTGTGGCATCACAGACATAACACAACACCAAACATCAACATAAGTCTACAGGCAGACAACACAATGTGCAGCAAGTGTCAACAAACAGAGTTCTGTATACCTTCACATGCGAAATGTCACTACCACATTTCCACACACAGGTGAATCTACATGTGACTGTCTGTACCATCCGTGCATAGCCCTTCACAACAATAGCAATCACACCAGACAATGTACAAGTCGTACATCATCACCCATCTTCAAGTGAAGTAGCGGGTGATGAGCTGTTGATGCAGGTCAACTCCGTCCTCCTCTCCACTGTCCTCATCACTGTACTCGGGGCCCTGAACAGGCGGTGGCCTTGGGTCCTCACCATCATCCAGGAGCAGGGGAATCCCCTTGTGAATAGCCATGTTGTGGAGCATACAGCATGCCACAATGATCTTGCAGACCTTCCCAGGCGAGTATGACAGTGCACCTCCAGTCCTGTCAAGGCAGCGGAATCTTGACTTCAGCAGGCCAAAAGTCCGCTCAATGACACATCGGGTCCTGCCATGGGCCCGTAGTGGGCGCAGCAGTCATGGATGGCTGTGATATGCAGAGTCACCTGTGAATGACAAACACACATTGCAATGTTGCACAGGCAGAAGGCAGCAGGTCACACACACAGCACGCCATATCACCAGGCATACTCACCCACAATCCAAGCACGCTCGGGAAGCAGATTTGCCATCATCGGGGCACCATGCTGTTCCTCAGGATGTACGAGTCATGGGCTGAGCCGAGTAATCTCGCGCACACATGTGACATGGTCATGTCCGCAAGGCACACCACCTGCACATTGATCGAATGATAATGTTTACGATTTCTAAAAATGTGCTCACTTCCTTGTGGTGGCAGCAGACCGACATGGGTGCAATCGGTGGCACCAACAACATGGGGGATAGAAGTCACCTTTCACACCGGCCAATTATGCTCCCCATGGGAAATGTATGTATCGATCCTTATATATCATCATGGCTGCAAGAACATCCTTCAGCACCAGGCTGAACATGGGTTGCGACATCCCTGCAGCGCTGGCCACGGTCTCCTGGAAGGAACCAGTTGCAAAAAAGTGGAGGGTTGCCATCACTTTGTTTGTGGGTGTGAATGCTGTTGGGTAGTGGCGACGAGGCTCTAGGTGGGGCTCCAACAGATCACAAAGGGTCCTCAGTGTCGGTCTGTCAAGGTGGAATTTGCGAATGATCGCTATATCCTCCATGTCCTCCAGCACTGTCAGGTGACGTATGAGATTAGGCCTCCTCCTAGTTGAGATGTAAATGTACAAATATCAAAGGCAACCATCAAGAGATGGCCACAGCACATACCGTTAAGTATGTCACGGAACTGCAAGGACTGCCATGAGAGATGCGTGGCACACCAGGTTACATGGGTGGACATTTGAGAAACACAGAGGGCACACCTCTCCATTTACAATACACAAGTGCCGCAAACAAGACATAGGTCAATGTGAATGCACACATACTGAACCCCACATTTCACATGTGCACGCCTCGTACCGTACCATCCACCAATGTGTGTGAAATGACCATGACTGTCTCATACCCATCTGCTGTACCTGTCACACCTCAATGCATCATGTGAAGTTGGCACACATCCACAAAGCAATGATCACAGTAGCTGGAAAACTGTCATGTGTGTTCATGAGGTGATATGAAAGCACAAGTAAGTAACAACACCATACAGTGAGACAAACCTTGCCAAGGTCAGCATAGACCCACAACACATTGATTTGTTACACATTATTGACACCAGCTCAACAACACTGTCAAGCATCGTCAACCATCCAATGCATAAGTGACATGGCAGGGACCACAGACCAATGTGTGTCACATATAACATGCGTCCACCTGTGGATTATATGGAATAATGGCATTGTGTGCACAATGATGTTCCCTCAACCATGTTGCTGCTGTGTACTGATGCTGTGTTCACAATGGACATTGCCATTGCATGTGCCCAAATTCGCGGTAGCTACCGCCTGGCCGCGGCAGTGTGACACTAGCACCACCCCCTTCACAAGTGTGGTAGCCATTGGCATGGAGACATGGCTAGATGGCGGTGGGCATGCTCCGCCACCCAAATCGCGGTAGCGCACCCCAGGCCCCTGCGGTGCATCACCGCCATGGAGCATTGCCTACAGCCAATGGGAGCGATGATTGCGGTGGCATGATGCAGTTTTGAACATCACGCAAGGCGTGCTCCGCCATCGCGGAAGCGGTCATTGGATGCTTTTGAACGATGCACCATCGCGGTGGTGCACCCCGGGCCCCTGCGGTGCATTACCGCCATGGAGCATTCCCTACAGCCAATGGGAGCGATGATTCCGGTGGCATGATGCAGTTATGAACATCGCGGAAGGCATGCTCTGCCACCGCGGAAGCGGTCATTGGATGCTTTTAAACGATGCACCATCGCGGTAGTGCACCCCGGGCCCCTGCGGTGCATTACCGCCATGGAGCATTGCCTACAGCCAATGGGAGCGATGATTGCAGTGGCATGATGCAGTTTTGAACATCGCGGAAGGCGTGCTCCGCCACCGCGGAAGCGGTCATTTGATACTTTTCAATGAGGCAAAACCAATTGTTGAAGCTTTGCACCTCACAAACGACACCAGGGGGCTATAAATCTGTGGGAGTGAGCCTCACATTTCCACAGCTCACAGAGCCTGCTGCTGGACCCTCTCCTGTTGCTGCCTCAAGTGCCTGCTGCCTGGGACCTTCTACTGCTGCTGCCTCAAGTGCCTGCTGCCTGGGACCCTCTCCAGCTCCTGCATCAAGTGCCTGCTGCCTGGGACCCTCTCCTGCTGCTGCCTCAAGTGTCTGCTGCCTGGGACACTCTCCTGCTGCTGCCTCAAGTGCCTGCTGCCTGGGACCCTCTCCAGCTGCTGCCTCAAGTGTGTGCTGCCTGAGACCCTCTCGAGCTGCTGCCTCAAGTGCCTGCTGCCTGGGACCCTCTCCTGCTGCTGCCTCAAGTGCTTGCTGCCTGGGACCCCTCACTACTCACTTCCACCACAGGTGTTCCATGTCCACAGGGATGGCAAGGACAGAGAAGATCCGTGCCAGTCCATTCACAAGCGACGAGCTGGAGGTCCTAGTGGACGAGATGCTGGCACAGTACCCAAGGCTGTATGGTGGCCCCAATTTAGTGGTAAGTCATCATTAAGGGTGCTGTAGGGCGGGGGGGGTGTCAGACATGTAGTTGTGCTGCTGCAGTATATGCCTGAGGGTGTGGGGTTGTGTGCATACACTGACAAACAAGCTTTCTCCAGGGCGAGGGAGTGTGTGAGTCCAAATGTCACTATTTCCCCTGCCTCCAGTTGTATGTGTGAGTGGAGTGTGTTACATTATCAGCCATCTTGAGCCACAAGATGTTGGACATGTAGGTGCCAGGACAGTAATTGCTTGGGTGAATGTTTCTGTGTGCCACTGTTGTCCAACTCAGTGTGAACCCAGAGACTAGGCCCAGTGCCTGCCCACCCAAACGAGGACACATTACCGAACTTACATGGTCCTTGCTCCTGTTCATTCACACTGAATAGTAGATATGCACCATCTCAGCCCTGTATAATTGCACACAAACACACTTCTGTAAATGGCTATGTTGTTGGTGAGTCCATGTGCCCCAAGGCCATACCCATTACAAACACATATGTTCACAGGATATACTCATTGAATGCTGCCCAGTCATCCACACAGTGCTTCTACACACAGACACAGGTAGAAATGTGATGTATGTAGTGGGCAGACATGCATGGGACTGGTGATGTCTGCAAGCCACTGAGGGGGTTCAGTGCAGTCATCCTGCATGTGTGTGAGATTATCATGGACCCTCTACTCCCTCATGTATGCATGCTATTACATCTGTTTGCTCCATGCAGAGTGCCCTTGTGAGGTGTCCCTCAGTTTGGGATGGAGGGAGATTACAATAGGTCCTGAGTCTGTGTCTTGCTGCTGTACTGATAGATGTTGGTACATGACACAGTGCAACTGGTCATTTACCCTTCTTTTCTCCCATACCTGCAGCTCAAGGTACACCAGCGTAAGGCCGTGTGGAGGGCCATTGCAGCAAAGGTGCAAGCCCTGGGGGTATCCTACAGATGACGCACCCACTGTTATGTTATGTTATGTTAAAGAAATTTGTAAGGCGCATCTAACACCATTAGGTTTCTTGGCGCCATAATGAAGAGAGCAGATGAAGAAGCAACAGAGGACGTTTTATTGGTAGGATTCGGTAAAAAGAAAAGTTTTAAGAGAAGATCTGAATTTGGGATACGGAGTGGACAGTCTGAGGGGCAGAGGGAGGGAATTCCAAAGAGTGGGGGCCAGATAGGAGAACTTAAGCCCACCATGTTTCTTTCTCTTATATCTGGGAATGGATAGCAGGGCCAGATGGGAAGACCGGAGAGTGCGAGGGGGAACATAGGGTTGAAGGAGGGAAGAGATGAAGTGGGGGCCCTGACCGGCAAGGGCTTTGAAAATGATGCAGCCCAGCTTGAACCTGCAGCGGGCGGCCACCGGGAGCCAGTGGAGGCTCTTCAGGAGGGGGCGAACATGTTGATCTCTTGGGAGAGAGTGTATCAGGCGGGCAGCCTGATTCTGAATGAGCTGAAGCCGCCTAAGCTGGTAGGCTGGAATGCCAACATAAAGTGCGTTGGCATAGTCAAGCCTCGATATTACTAACGCTAGCAAAGCTAGGGTGAGGGCCTCGAAAGTAAGTAGCCGAGAGATTTTCCTAATTTTCCTCAATTGGAAGTGGCTGGAGGAGACTACCGCACTGATCTGGGGCGTCATAGAAAGGTCACTGCTGATGACGACTCCCAGGCTTTTGGCACAGTTGGCAGGGCGAGGTGGGCTGCCGAGGCTGACCGGCCAGAAGGAGGAGTCCCAGGGGTTGGAAGGGCCCCCGACAAGAACCAGCTCGGTCTTGTCGGGGTTGAGCTTCAGATGGTTTGAGCTCATCCAATTACTGATAAAGCAGAGGGTGTTTTGGAAGGTGGAGATGGAATCAGCAGAGGAATCGATATTGAAAATAAGTTGTATGTCATCAGCGTAGTTGAACGCTGTGACATTGAACTGCCGGAGGGCACGGATAAGTGGGGAAAGATACAAATTAAAAAGGAGGGGGGACAGGGAAGAACCCTGCGGGACACCACAGGTAAGTTTGACCTGGGAAGCAGAGAACTGGGATAGTCTGACAGCTTGATGGCGTTGAGTCAGAAAGGAGCGGACCCAGTCCAGGGCGGTGTCCTGGATGCCAGCCTCCCTGACACGGTCGACCAAGATATCATGGTCGACCGTGTCAAAGGCGGCCGACAGGTCCAGGAGAACCAGAGCCTGACAGATGTTTCCGTCCGCTCCCCAGCGCAATTCCTCCATAACAGAAAGAATGACGGCTTCTGTTGAGTGCGCGGGTCTAAATCCAGCCTGCTGGGGGTCCAAGACACCGGAGTCTTCCACAAAGGAACTGAGAATCTGAGTGACGTGCGATTCTAGAACTTTGCTAAGAAAGGGGAGAAGGGAGATTGGGCGATAGTTGCTCATGATGGAGGGGTCTGCCGAGGGTTTCTTCAAAATGGCGACCACCTCAGCCTGTTTAAAGGGTCCAGGAACCTCCCCCCTGGTCAAAGAGTTGTTCAAAAGAGCGAGGGGGGGATCCGGGCAAGAGGTGAAGGCTTCTCGGAGGACCGGGGGAGGGCAACAATCGCTGGGAGAGCCAGAGGAAACTTTGTGTAGGAGTAACAAAAAGTTATCCTTTGAAATGAGAGGGATGTGAGTGAGAGTGTGGGTGTGAGAGTGATTTGGAACACAGAAGGATGTGGGAGCCGGTGGAGAAATGGAGATGCTGGTTTTAATTTTAATAATTTTCTCAACAAAAAATTGGTTAAGGGAGTCGCACAGGGATTGGGAAGGGAGGGGGGCTAGGGCAACTCTTTCCGGGTTAGATAGTTTGTCCACTATGGAAAAAATATCTTTAGATTTGTTGGAGGAGTTCATGATTTTGCTTGAAAAGTAGCAAGATTTGGCCGCAGTGATTGATTTCTTGTACTCCTTCAGCCGAAGCGAAAAAAGCTCTTTGGATGCAGGGGAATAATCCCGGCGCCAGTGTCTCTCTGCTTGGCGAAGACTAAGTTTAAGTGCGCCAAGCTCAGCGGTAAACCACTTTTGGGCATCATGTCTGCGCCTTGTCTTGATGAGTTTTAAAGGTGCCACAGAGTCGGCCGCATTGTTAAGCCAATGTGTGAGGGTTTTGGACTGGAGGTCGGTGGGAGTGTTGGGTCCAGTGATGGGTGGGGACGAGGAACTGAGAAGAGCCGTAAATTTGTTAAGGTCAGCTTTATTCCAATTACGTGCCAGGAAATTGGATTGGCAGGCAACAGTGGGAGGGAGGGGTATAGCCAAGGAGAAGGTAATGAGGTGGTGATCTGACCAAAGACAGGGAGAGACGAGGGGAGCCAAAATGACAAGAGAGGTGGTCCAGACTTGATCTAAAGTGTGGCCTTTGACATGCGTGGGTACATGTATGTGTTGGGTGCAATTGAGACTCAGCATAAGATCAGAGAAAGCGCGTGAGTCAGGGGTTTCGTGAGTGTCTGCCGGCCAGTAATTAAAGTCGCCTAGGACCAGCACGTTGGAGTTGCTGATGGTAAGCTGGGTGATCAAATTGCCGACTGCCACAAGAGGTGGGACGACATCAGCCGGCTGGCAAAGAATGTGGCAGAGATGACATTGGGGATGCTACCGCGCACTGGGCGTTTAGCACGGCGCAACATAATACCACTGATGGTCCGCATATTGGCAGTGACTCATCAGGAGCTGGATGCACGTCTGAAGGAGTAGCGCCAGCAAGGCAGGGGTGAGTATTCGGGGAGGGTGACTTTGGCTGGGAGCAGATGCATGTGTACAGGGCCTGTGGCAGCTATGGCCCATGTGATGTTCGTGTGGTGATGCTGTGCTGTGTCATGTGAGTGGCTGCTGGGATGTGTGCTAGTGTCAGGCATTGGGCCAAACTGCCCTTACAAGGGTGAGCCTCCCTGCTGTGCTTTCCCATTGCCAGATGTGTTAGCATCTACATGGTCATTCAGCATTGGGATAGTGTGGAGAATCTATTAGGGGCGAACAGCAGGGTCCACTATCTGAGTGTGACTTCATGTATGCCTACTTTGCATGCACCATGATCAGTGAGGCCCACACATCTAACAAAAGGTGCCCCAGAGTACCACATGGTGCTTGGTAGGGCCTACTTGGCATTGTGGACTGTCATGTCCTAATAGGTGTGTGTGTTGTCCCCTCCTGTTCCATGAAGGTCTGTCAGTGGCAATGAGTGTTGTCCACACATCATGTCCCTAGGTGTGGGCAGGGCAAGTTGTGTGTCTGGTACACTTCATCCACGGGCACCGTGTTGTGCTGTGTGGCCTCAACATGGCTCAGTCATGGCATATATTCAGGGTTAAAGGCACTGTTGTGTTCTATGTAGTGTGTTGCTGCAATGTGATTGCAGGGTGTGGTGGTCACCATGTTGATTTGGGCATCTCCTGTACTGCATTGATTGGATTTCTTTGTCCTGATGATGACACTAACACAACACTGCATCTGTCTCTCATGCAGAATCACCAGTGGACACGGAAGAACGGGAGCCAGAAACCAGTGGTGGCGAAAGTAGCACCACAGCTGCATCGGAGGCCAGTGACACAGAGCTCACCAGCACATCTGAGGGGGACCGTAGTATGCAGGAGGAATCTGTGGCTGAGACACTGAGTACTACATCATCTGATGCCAGCAGTGATGCATCCATGTTGGCAGGCACAGGGATGGGGAGTTTGCAACATCATCTACCACACAGCGGCCAGTGCCCAGCCTCCCATCCACTTCATCTGGTGCTGCCCACGTCCGTGTCAGTAAGGGGGGGAAGAGTAACATTCACACCTGGCACCGCTGAGCCTGCACCTGTCTCCCCTGCTGCCCTCAGTGCAAAGTGTGTAGAGCTCCTGCACCAGTTTTGTGTGGGCCAGACCGCCCTGCTCAATGCCTTTAGTGACCATGACAATTAATTAGGCCAGGTGGTTGCCTACATGGAGGGCATACACTCTGACGTGGGTGGGTTACACCGTACAGTCCAGGCTTTGTCATCCGCAGTGACATCTGCCCTTCAACAGGCACATACTCCCATTCCTGCTCAGGTGCCTTTGGCCACCCCCCAGTCAGTGGAGAAGTGTGGCTCAATGGTTAGAGCGGCAGACCCGGACGCAGAGGTCTGGCCCGGACCAGGGATCAATTCCCGCCTCGGCGGGTCTTGGGCTCAATTTCCCCGGACCTGATCATTCTCGCCTCGGTGCCTATTCTAAGCATGGGTCCCACTCTGCAACTCTGGGCAATAGCTTGCTTAATCTCCACAACGGCCCCAACAGCGCTAGGATGCCTGGCTTCACCTTGGGGGTGCCCAGGAGTGGGCCCTTCACAGGGAAAGGCCAGGAAGGGTTCCACAGCGGTATGTGTACAGCGCCTTGAGACCCCTTCTGGGGTGATACGTGCGCTATATAAGCACTACATTTATTTATTTAGTCAGTGGCCACATCAGATGACAGTGACTACGGTTCGCATGCGTCACAGACACGATACAGCACAAGGAGCACACAGCAGACACAACCCAAGCGGTCCCGCCCACAGACACCATCCCCACAGAAGAGCGGAGCCACCCCAGAATGCAAAGACAAGAGCCAGTCAGGGAAGAGCAAGGCAGAAAAAGCAATGAGGCTGACATCAGGCTCACATGCCTCAGAAGCATCACCAGCAAAGGACTCTCTTGTCCCTAAAACTTCATGCAGAGCTAGGCGTGAAGTGTCTGTGCCCACTGAGGAGGTGTTATATGGCAAGGGTACACCAAGTAAGGGCACAGGGCCACATCCCCTCACAACATCAACTCCAATTCCAAGCCCAGTGAAGCAGGTGGAGGAGGGCACTGCAGGGGCCATCCCTGGCAGAGGCAAAGGAGGGCACTGTAAGTGGGACACCTGGCAAGCAGGGGAAGGTGGTCCAGAGGCGTAGCCAGACTAAGCGTTCCGCAGGATCCAGCACGTCACCAGAGGTAGTGCCAGTGTCTGCACCTGATTAAGCATGGGCGAATTTTGCGAATCTCGCGTTCGCGAATTTTGCGGATTTGCGAACTCGCAATCCGCAAAATCCGCGAATTCTCGCGAATTTGCAGATTTTTTTTTTGTGTTCGCGCGGGTTTCTGCCAGTTCGCGAGGGTTTTGTACAATTTCGCAAAACGCGAACTTACCTGTCGGGTCGCAAGTTTCGCGAACTTGTTGTTTCTACATGTCCAGCCTGTTTGGGACACTCTTCTTCATCACTGCCACTCTCTGTCACCACTGCCACTCTCTGACTACTCATGCCACCCTCTGGCCCACCCATGCCACCCTCTGTTTCATCACAGCGCCCTCTGGTTGTCCAGTCAGTGTACATTATTGTGGCAACGCAAGCACACCTTCCCTGCCTCAAGTGACCTGAATTAATTTGGGGCTGATTAATGTGTCACAGAATATTTTTTTAGCTGGCACCTGCTTCCTTAGTGCTTCCTGATTAGTGATCTTTTGCACTTGCTAAGTGCTTTCATTGTTGCAAAATTAGTTACAACACCTGCCCTGCCCCAACTGACAATAATGAATTAGGGGCTGATTAATGGATTTGAACCTCCAGCCTGGCTCCTGCTTGTCTCCCTTAGCTGTAATTCAGGACCTTTGTGGCATATGTGTAGCTATTCTGAGGTTCAGAGCAGGGTCACATAATAGTTGCAACTGGCAACTGAACTCTGGAGGGGCCCCTCAGGAAGCACTACAGGAAATGGCTACTAATGATGAGCCTGAACTTTTGAACCTGGTAAGTAGTTTCAGTTTTGCTAAGATCGTATTTCTGCAATTTTGCGCTTATTCGCGGGGCGCGAAGTTGTACTGGGAAGCCGCGAACTCACGCGAACAGTGCGAGCAAGCCATGAAATCCGCTGCTAGCGGATTTGCGGATTTTGCGGGAGATTCGTGAATCTCGCGGATTGCGAATTTACCGAAAATCCGCAAAATCCGCGAGCGAAACGGATTTTCCGCCCATGCTTACACCTGATGCTGGACAGTTGGTGTGTGTGCCTGTTGTGTCATCACCAGTTCCCACTAACCCCAAGACAGGGAAGCCATTTTGTATTCCCAAAAAGTGGAAGGGCACCCCTCAAACCTCTCCCACCCACACTGTGTCACAGGTCTGCATGACTCCACCTCCATGTTCCACTATTCCCCTGGTCCAAACAACCGTCCAGCTTGCCAAACCACTGCTAGCCCTATATCACCTGGGCCTCTGTCTCCCCAGTCAAGTGTTCCTGCTGTCCCGACACACAGCCAGGTCCGAGTCCGCCTGACAGCCAAATGTGAGTGGCAGTCCCCCTCATACACCTGTCTCTCATACTGGTATGCTAGTCCTGTCCATTGTTTGCCACCTGGGTGTGTTGCTGGTCATGGAAGGGTACAGTCAAACACACTCACTGTGCAGCCTCTCATGTAGTTGCTGTGCCACCTGCCATGGACACTGGCCCTGTTGCTCTACTGTGGTGTACTCTCCCCTGTGCCATGGACACTGGCCCTGTTCCTCTGCTGGGGTGTACTCTCCCCTGTGCCATGGACACTGGCCCTGTTGCTCTGCTGTGTTGTACTCTCCCATGTGCCAAGGACACTGGCCCTGTTGCTCTGCTGTGTTGGAGTCTCCCCTGTGCAGCCTCTCATGTAGTTGCTGTGCCATCTGCCATGGACACCGGCACTGTTGCTCTGCTGTGGTGTACTCTCCCCTGTGCAGCCTCTCATGTAGTTGCTGTGCCACCTGCCATGGGCACTGACCCTGTTGCTCTGCTGTGGTGTACTCTCACCTGTGCCATGGACACTGGCCCTGTTGCTCTGCTGTGGTGTACTCTCCCCTGTGCCATGGACACTGGCTCTGTTGTTCTGCTGTGTTGGAGTCTCCCCTGTGCAGCCTCTCATGTAGTTGCTGTGCCTCCTACCATGGACACTGGCCCTGTTTTTCTGCGGTGGTTGTACTCTCTCCTGTGCCGCCTCTCATGTAGTTGCTGTGCCACCTGCCATGGACACTGGCCCTGTTGCTCTGCTGTGGTGTACTCTCACCTGTGTCATGGACATTGGCCCTGTTGCTCTGCTGTGGTGTACTCTCCCCTGTGCCATGGACAATGGCCCTGTTGCTCTGCTGTGGTGTACTCTCCCTGTGCCATGGACACTGGCCCTGTTGCTCTGCTGTGTTGGAGTCTCCCCTGTGCAGCCTCTCATGTAGTTGCTGTGCCACCTGGCATGGACACTGGCCCTGTTGCTCTGCTGTGGTGTACTCTCCCCTGTGCAGCCTCTCATGTAGTTGCTGTGACACCCGCCATAGACACTGGCCTCGTAATATAAAATCAGCCAAATTCATGTTGCTCGACAAGAGTGATAAGTGTTGTTTTACTGACGACAAAATGGAATGCTCCAAGCATTGTTGGCACAATTTACCCACAGAGTAAGTGGTGACTATATGTGAATGTGGCAAAGGAGGATCTGGTCTAGCCTGTGTGAAATCATGTGTTACATTATAAAAACGCAGTTGACATGCGTTTGAACTTGTTGCCCAAACCAACCAACTAGATTGCTCAATTTCAGAAATATTAAAAGTGTCATTACAAAACAAAGCTTGTAATACATCGATCGAATAATTCGTTTGTGCGAACCAATTGTCACATTCTGCTAAGGAGGGTTTGATGAGATATTTACATTTTTTGCAGTCACCAAGCCAAACCAATTGTTTTGGTGTACTGTATTGTTTAAAAATAAAATTTGAGTCGGAATCAGTCAGGCATTATGCAGAGCTTCAGTACCCTGAACCTGCCAAGCTTTAGTGCCTCAACTTGATTTTAAATCAATTGTATCTTTCCAGTGATCATAACCTGGTTTGGATAAATCAGTTCTACAAGAAGTAGAATAGATCAATTTAGTATGGGTAAGAATAAATTTGGGCTGCGATGAAGAATGCAATTTAAAAAAAGAGGATTCTGGTTTAGATGTGTTATAATCGGTAAAATAAGCAAACTTATACTGAAGTGTTTTAGAATTCCCTTTGATGGGAGTTGGACAATGTACCTATTGAGTGTACTTAAAGACAGGTCGTAATGTGCATGTTTTGTGTAAGTAGTGATGCCCATAATGTTGATATTAGAATAAATCAGCATAATTGGCAGAATTCAAATACAAATCTTCAGCATCAAAAGCAGCATAGTATTTCAAATTAGAAAACAATGAATGTACAGCTTACACATCCCATTCATCAGAATGTATCTCCTGTGTTACCACATCTCCTAAGGAGACGCAAAACACTTATGGTACCTTAAGGACCTCCGTCGCGAAGTGGATTTCAAAAGCTACTTTATCCAATACGATGCCATCTGCAAATTCGAAAGCTGAAATGTTAACAAGAGTTTTATCACACTTCATGATATGGGACAATGTATGAGGAGCCTGAACTCCGGCAACCAAGTTCACAGCAGAGCATCCTGGCAAATAATGACCAATGATTAGTAAGAAAAACAATGTCACAAATCCGATCATCATGGAGAAAAAAATCAGGATAAGCACCAACCAGATGTAGGTCCAGGGTGGAACCAGGTAAGTCTTTTTGCGATAAAAATACACAATTTTGTAGGTGGAAGGTCCAAAGTGGAAGACGAGGAGGATGAGTCAGAAGAGAAGCTGGCATGATCTCCAAAGTAACAGCTTGCAGTTCTGTTTATTAGAGGTTGCAATGCCAAATCAGCGTGATGTTGTCGAGGATTATTCGGCACCTAATAGACTCATCCGTGGGGTAAGTATACTCGACTTCTGTATTGGAAGAGGATGGAAGCAGAACATGTGAAAGGTCAATAGTAATGTCTGTCACTCCCTCACCCTCACGTGCATTAGTCGTAGAGGATGAGGTTCCGGATTCAAGGAAATAGCATTGAACAAAACTGCAGGTGTTACACTATTCAGAATCGGCCAGACGGTCTAACTTGACATTGTCCACTGAGATGTATTGGTTGTCTTTGCGACCAGGTAACGGTGGTAAGATGACTGTACGAGTACCCTTCAATCCAAGTACTGGAACCGGAGCACGATAAGAGGGACCAAATTCGTTTTTGTTCTCCAGCTTTTCTCGTACCAGATCTCCAATCTTAGGAAGCCAGCGAGCTACTGGAATTAGCAGTACGCATCATTGGAAGAGGGTAAATGTTCAGTTGCATAGCTGTTATGGGTCTTTTGTAGGTCCTGTAACATAGTAGAATGATTATCTACGTCAAAGATTGCGGCACCCACCACAACGTCTAGACCATCAAGGTCAGGCACAAACATTTTAATGCCAAAGACCATTTCATATGGGGTCCACTCACCCAGAGATCTTCTAGGGATATTATTTAGTGCACGTTGAACCCCATACAAGTGGGCTAGCCAGCTCCTGCCAGTACCTAAGACCCTAGCTGTCAAAGATTGCTTTAAGTCACGGTTCATTCGCTCCACTATGGAATTGCCCTCAGGCCTATATGGAGACGAAAACTGTACCGGTACCCCCATTGACATCATCGCATCCTTGTACACCTTAGAGGTGAACGCTGGACCTTGGTCAGAATGGAACGTGCCCCAGTCAAACATCCCAACAAAGACATGCAAATCTCCAGTGATATTTCGAGCATCAGCACTGAGTTGTGGTCAAACCCAAAGGAATATGGTGCACGAATCAACTGCGACCAAGATATATTTATATACAGTATCAGAGGAGAATGGACCACAATGATCAAAATACACACAGCCAAAAGGCTGATTAGATATACACAACTGTGTTTGTGGTGGGTGTAGGACCGTAGATGCTTCATTTGTTGACAAATGTCACACAAAGTACATAAAAACCACGCCACCAGTAAGGTTGCTGTAAAATGGAGACTGTTGAAGACACACTGGCATGTGCAGAAGCCATGCCTTCGCGTGCAGCAACGATCAAAGCAGGTCTGCGGTCCTTGTTAGGAATCAGCCGATCCCCATCTGATGGAATAGTGGCATAAGGAACTTGTTCGGGAGATAAATGATAAGAATACTTCAAAGGGAAGCCCTGTGGAGGAACAGTACCATCCTTTGTAGCAGCAATAGCTGCCAAAAATTCATTATCAATCTTAGTCATGGACCTTGCAACTGCTGCTACGGAGCATGTGGCTACCGCAGATTTGGCCGCTTCATCAGGCCAAAAATGACCAACAGCATGTGCTCCCACACGCTGATGGCCAAGAGTATGGATAACCAGTTTGAGTGGGAGACGTTTTTTAAGTTCCGCCACTCGAACTCAAAGTATTTTATGCTTTATTGCGCTGCCTTTAGGGTCTCTATAGTCATTTTGTGACCAAAAGAACAAGTTTTCATTAAAAGACTGAACACAGTAGTAAGAATCGCATACAATAAGAGTATTCACATTAGGCTCAGCAAACTCGAAAGCTAGAACAAGAGCACGCAGCTCCATCAATTGCGCTGTACAGTCCCCAAATGCCAGGGTATGCACTATGGAAGACTTAAATTCTCTGTTGACATTGGTGCCAGCCACAGTAGCGCAAGCCGCTGAATAAGCATCTTTGGAACCAGTGACCGGTTGGCCCGAGCCATCTGTGTAGATGATACATTTGTACTCATCCAAAGAAAGCAACAACAGTGGAGTGTTCATATTGTAAAAACTCCTGTGTCTGAGAAGTAGGATCAAAGATAAACGTGACATCAGCAGATGTCAAAGAAGTACCCCATTGAATCCAACAGGGATGTGACCCCTTAGAGTTTGGTACACTCGCCTTAGTCACTGCTTCTAAAGAAGGGAGAGGCGTGACCATAAGAATGCATTGTCCCTGCACCATAGAGGGTGCTTTCAGAATCACCATCTGGACTGCTGTCAAAACTTTTTCAGTTTTGGAAAATCGCATTTCAGCCGATGTTTATAAATGTGATTTGTAAGCAATAGGTACAGTGTTACCCTCATTGAACGTCAAGTAAATGAAACCCACCGTCCCTGGTACTATACGTATTACCAGGTTCGTGGTATTATCACGCATCAAGAAGTAGTTTGTAGCAAGCAAATCTGATTGCAAATGTTGCAGAATTGAGGTATGTTTCAGAAGCCAGAAAATGTAGGTTGTATCAACGCATATAGCGGTTTGATACGCTGGGCATAATCGGGAATTTAAAATTCCCAGCAGAGACTGAAGTTTTTTCAGTGTAGAAGGAGGTCACAGTTGTGCACATTTCTCCAGAAAGTGGGGGGCTAACCACCTTCCTTCATTATTGAGCTTGCAGCCCAAAAAGGAGCACCGCAAAATGTGCAATGTGTGATTTTGCAAAATTGAATTTATATCCATAGTCGGCAAACGACAAAATAATACGGTTGGTGCAGCCAAGATGTGGCATCAGCTCAACAGCCGTCAGATAAACATCATCAACGTACAAGAACTCATCAGAGTTGATGCTGTCTAACAAAGACACAACACGTGCAGCAAATGCCCCGGGGCTATTCTTAGACCCCATAGGAAAGTGTGTAAATTTATACTGATTACTAACGGCAGTGAATGTTGTCGAGTCACTGCTCTCAGAAGGCAAGTTGTGACCATAGAAACCATTGGATATATCAAGTGTAGTGTTGTATTTCTTACGAATTAGAATATTCACAAGTGCAGAGCTGTGTGTATTTTGTATCGCAAAAGTACAACAATGATTATTCAAATTTGGATAATCTAAGACAATGCGATACGATCCGTCAGGTTTTGATACCGGAAAAAGAGGATTATGTATCGGAGATACTCAGGATTCAATCACTTCTTAATACTGCAACTGAGTCAGAATGTCAAAAACGTGAGCCTTAGCTTCCCGTTTGATCGGATATTGCGGCTGTGGCATAGACCGTAATGGGATCTCATGTGCTGGGGAATCTCTATCCCAGCTCACCTGATTATGGTACACCGCTGGGGCAAGGACCAAGGCCCACTCAGCTGCGAATGCCTTTGCAAGTTCCTCTGGGACATAAAGTGAAAAAACTCGGACTTATCACGTCTTCCCCTTTGGGAGCGGCTAGGACAAATAGAGGTGGCCAATCTGCCTCTGCTTACAAAATGTCATATGATGAGGTGAGATTTCTCAGAAAGCTGCTGTGATTGTACGCTGTATATCACCTTCAATTTGGAAGACTATTTCATAGAGTCTATTCGGGGGGCAACTCGTGTATATGCGTTTTTACTGTGATAAAAGTATCAGTTGCTCTCGCCTCCAGACACGGACGCAGTGCCTCCCGCACTATATTAACCTCCGCTGCGCTGTCGAGCAGTCACCGCCCAAGTCCAATCGAGAAGTCACGTTCTCACCATCTGAGGCATATTTCGCTGTTAAAGCAGCAACTATTTTTTTCTGATATGGGGGTCTAAAATAAGGCAGATCCTCTTGTTTGGCTTTGATGGCAAACTGTTGAGGTTGATCTCGTCCTTGTTGTGTGGTCGAACCTTTGCCATGATCCTGGTGTTCCCCACCACCGACTTGAGAGTCCGATGTGTCCTGTAAAGAACGAGGAGAGCGCTGATCAGGGACCTGAACTCTAGAAGGAGTTTTAGTTTTCGGGTGGTCGCGCAAGTCATAAGTACGCTCAGAAGACTCGGGTGTCATAAACCAGCACGCAAACCCTGCTTCTGTTGCTGCTGCCCCTGTTTTTTATTTTTCTAGTTCTTTTTAAGAAAAAACGGGCACCCATCCTTCTCAGTCTGGGCTTTTTGTTCAGTTTGCCTAGAGCCTGTGCCTGTGTTTGCATAAAAGTCTTAACTCCCAGACTGTTGCGCACTGTAGTGTTATATGCTTTAGCAATAATCTTCGGCAATTCGCATGGCTTGTCCGCGTCAGCAACAGCCTCAAGGCGTTGTGCCACCTGCAAGCTGACAGCATTACCCTTAACATTAACAAAGATCATATCGGAAACAATATCGAACACCCCCACCAGTCTCATTCCCAACTCCAGGGCTGCCTCAGCCCCATGTTCATCCTAAACACCTCTGATCACGGAAGGGAGTGCGGTCATTGAGGGGGTGCCGGAACACATTGAGTATACTGCTGCAAACACCTACTCCAAGCGATACAATCAGCTAATTCAGGAACCAGGTTTCCGGATACTTATAGTCAAAATCCTGTGTTTCCCCACAGGAGTGGTATTTTGAAAAACAGCCTTGAGTTGCCCTAATTTCCCCCTGGGACCTTGAAATATACCCTGGCAGGGTAGCTGTTGTCTCTATTGACTAGGTCTAAAGTTATGCTCGTTGCTTTTCACTGCATTCTGCGCGCGCTTCAGCGACGTCTTCGGCCTCAGAGTGGGACAGAATTGTCATGCGCAGTGTAAACTACACGTGCAGGGCCAATGGGTCTGTGACCACCTGCCTTCTGGTCCTGCACCCCAGAGGATGGACTGCCGTGCTCTCCGCCCCTACCTGCTCCCTCCCCTGTGACCTGTGCTCCAGATGTCCTATGCACACACAGCCTGACCCGGGATGCCGCTTGACCATGGAGCCGTGCTGCCTCTGCCCTGGGCTTCATCCACCAGTGCACAGCCAACCCCAGGGCCGACTTCACCTGCAGGGAAGCGAGGCATTGGGTGCAGACCTGGCTGTAGGACACGGTGAGCCTTCCCAGGGGTGATGGAGCGGAGGGTGGGGAACTGAAGAGAGCAGCATCGGGTGCCTTTTGGGACAACTTCTGTAACTTTGGATAATCATCCTTGGATAAATGAAACATTGGTATTTATCAGCAGGTGTTTGGATGCTAAACACGGATGCAGAAAGCATGGGACATAGTTACAGCATACAGGTGAATTATTATTATCACAATGTATGTGGTATTTCTAATAGTGACAACCTAGCCAAAAGCCAGTAGAGCGCAGTACAGGGCTCCACTGGACATAGGACATGAAGTCAACGAGTGATAGGAGAGAAAAGTAGACAGTTTTCACCCCTTTACTCCAATCAGTCGGCAGACCCAGCCTTTCAATCTTTATTACAAAATCTCCTCTCTTGTGAAGGTTAGACAAGGGACTTGAAGCTTTTGTGGGCTTGATGGTTGAGCATCTTCCCACCTAGACATTAAAGTACTTTTCCTCAGTGCACAGGGCCTTGCTGCCATGTCTCCCTTCTGAGTAGCACTTCCAGAATTGTTCCTGGGAGTTTCTGCATACACTGTCAAAGATAGGAACTTTAACCATGGTCAGTGTCCAACGTTTATTTATTCGTTTGCACACACATGCAAATGGCAAAAAAATGCCCAAAATATTTTTAAACTCTTGAAATAATGGAGTATTCCAGCAAACCAGGAACATCAACTGTGGCACTAAATTGCACTCCTTTTCAGCATGCGGTATGCACATGGTAGACAAAGTGTGATCAGTGCAAGACATCATGGCTGATCCATTGCCCAGTGTTATATGGGGTGTGCCGCAGAAGCAAAATGAGAATGACACTTGACCACACCATTGAATGAAGAAGGCTGACTGAAAGCCCTGGCATGTATGTATTTTTATTATGGATATTTTGGATAAGAAGAGGCTGATGGGAGAGCAAAAGCTGTCTGTAGGACGCATTAGGGCTGGGGGGAGCCACATGACGCCTTACAGACTCAGTCCTTAGGTGAAATATTGTTTCGAGCCTATGGCGCTATGAGGGTATTGTTGGATTTATTGAGGCTTCTTTAATTTCGTGTGGGTCACTCTCCAGTCGCTGCAAGGGGTAGAGGGGACACATACCTAAATAAAAACATGGCAAATGACTTCTGCAGCTGCTGCAGCCATTCTTAAGGATTACAGGCAGCAATCGATTACACCCGGGTAAAGAGGTAGGTGGTGGGGTGCCCCATCCATGTACTTTGCAGGGCCCCCCTCAAGTTTTGTTATGCCACTGGCCATGTTGCAGGGATTCTGCACCTACACAGAACTATGCACAGGAAAACAGGACCTCGGTGTATAGGGGTTGTACCTTCCTACCACCTTAGTACCCAAAATCCCCAAACCTACTAACTATAGTGTCTCATTCGTTCACCTACATAATCACAAAGCTACAAATGATTAGTCAGCCCAGAACACAACACTCCAGACACTCTCAGGAATCGCGGTAGCAAGACATACCCTTTCGCTCCCTCACCCGTACTTATCCACAATAAAGATTGGCAGAGTCTCTGTAATAGTTAAAATGTTGTATTTTACCTATCGTGCTCTATAATGCAGTATACGAGCCGCTACCAGCAGCAAAATGCATAAACCTAGCACAGTTAGCATTGTTACAATACCATAGAATATAAAAGGGGACGTCATTATATACAGACAGTGGATAAAGGACTATAGGGCCTAACCACCCTCCCCTTGGTATGTTGAACTTTATTATTTAAAGGAAGATCTCTGGGCTTTGTCAGAAGACCCCACACCTTAAAGCCTAGATGAAAGGTTTACATCATAGGAACAGCATAGCTCTTCTCCATAGAAAGGTCTCTCTTGAAGTGTATATGAATAACGTGCACCCTCGTAATATCAAAGCACAAGCTCTCCAGCAGTGCAGCTGTGTTTAGCATGTTTTGTCTAGGTGCTAGGGACTGACCAGAAAAAAATAAAAACGGGCATTTTTTATCGACCTTGCACATTGTGTGCAGACTAAACTCCAGGAACTAGAAGAACGCGAAAAGCCGACAGTTATCATGTGAAAGGCGTAAACAGAGTTCCATCCAAAACAAAGGCATGTAGTAATCTGTGCAAAAGCAGAATTATGGCAGCAAAGCTCATGCTAACTTAGCAATGTCGAGAATTACCCTAACAGCCATATAACACCAGGGCCTGTATTCTTTCCTAAAACTAAACCTTGTACCCCCAATTGGCACCTCTCTGGCCACATGTCAGTCCCTTATAAAAGGTTCCATGGGTCCCGAGAGCACTGTGGCCAGGGAAGACCTCTACAGGCTGCAGCACTTATTGCGCCACCCTAAGAGGCCCTGTCACTTTAAACATGCACACTGCCATTGAAGGCTGCGCGTTTTAGTGCAGAACATCCCTGTGTGCCATGCCTACAACCCACTACCCTGCCATAGGTAAGCCACCCCTCTAGCTGGGTGCACTATACCAGCGGTGAGGGTACAGGTGCATGAGCCCTGGGTCCCTGCAGTGTCTAGACCAATTCTTAGATATTTTAAGTGCAGTAATGCTATTAAGAGTATATGGTGCTGGAAGTTTGTCATTACCAACTCCACAGCACCATAACGGCTTTACTGAAAACTGGGACGGTTGGTATCAAACTTCACAGCACGTTAAACCCACACTGATGCCAGAGTGAGAATGAATGAAAATGTACTCAGAGGGCATCTCAGAGATGCACCCTGAAAAAAGGACAGTCTCTAGTGGGTTCCCTGACTGGTACATACCAGCCTGCCACCATGAGACATGTTTCTAGACCCCTCGGGTGGAAGCCTTCACTTCCTGTGCCCAGAAACAAAGCCTTTTCAGGGCAGAAGTGGTCACTCCTATCCCAGGCCAGGTAGAGCCATCTGTGGTAGGGGAGCTTTAAAGGCATGGGCGCCTTTGTAACACGACCCTCAGCCTCTCCTGCTATCAGGAACAGGCCCCTTTCCTGTCTCCTCTCCTTTTCAGCGGGAAGACAGGCGGAAAAAATTTGCACAGCCCAGAAGGTGGGCTCACTTCTGCCAACACCATCCCTCAGGTGGGAGAGGCGAGGTGAAGCCCACTCATTAGTGCCCTCCAAATACAGTATTCAGGGCCTGAACTAAGAAGACACATTCCCACGACCTACGAAGAAGAAAGACGAAAGAAGACGCCCAGCAGAGGAGACTGTAGAGAAGAAATGACTTGGCCCCAGCCCTACTGGCCCGTCTGCAGTTTCCAGAGATCCTGCGCCAAAAGTCACCTTGTCTTGCAGCCAGCGACCTCCAGAACCGTGGGAGGACTGAATGCCATCAACAAAGACTGGATCATCTGTGAACAGCTGCTCTGTTCAAAGGAAACTCCCAAGACAGACTCTGATCCTGTTGAGGACAAAGAAACCCGACGCCTGAAACCATCACTGCACCCGTCACCTACGGCGCCGAGTCGAGAGGCCCACCGGTCAAAGCGAGGTCCCCCAGCACTCCAGTCTGAGTTTACAGTGGATTGACCCCTCCAGGACTCCCCAACATCGCTTGCAGCCTCTGCATGGAGACCCGCCCAACTGCGAGTGGCCCGTTAAGGTGAAATCCAACCTCAAAAGACACCCCTGCATCCAGCTGCCCTGAGCCCTGGAGAAGAGAAACCGAGGTGCACCTATGTACCCGAGCCTTCCAACATACCTGCCCAGCTGTTGGTTCCTCTCAGGAGTCTTCCTGGGCCGAGCCTGCAGCCAAAATCCCAAACCAGTAATCCCCATTGAAATAAACAGGGCACCCGACGACAAAACAGCACCTTGCACCCGGCTGCCCCTGTGCCGCTGTGGGTGCACCTTGTGTGCTAACTCGGTTCCCTCTTTGCCCTGAGCCTAACACCAGGAGCTTTGCTCCCACAACCTTGTGGCCTGCTCGCGAGCAGCCACCAACCAGAGACCCCCTATTCCCCATTGGATAACACTGGGCCTCAGCACTCTGCACCCGGCTACCCTAGCGCCACTGAGGGTGTTCTGAGAGTGCATCCTCAACCCCGGGGGACCCCTGGTTCTAACCCCAGAATACCAACTCCCACAAACAAGTACTTACCTGTAAACTGATAACTTCATTTCCTCCCATAGGTACCCATTGACTACTTTTCAATTCTTTTAATTGTGGAGTTAGTTTGTATGAAAATTAAAAAACTGCAAATATATCAAAAGTGAATTACTTACCTTTTGTCTAGGAAATGTCCCAGTGTGATATCTAGGCATATCACACTGATTAGCAAAAATAACTTAAAAAGTTATCCACAAAGTAACTAGTATTGTAATCTACAAAGTAACTGAAAAGCAATTCTGATTGACTTACCTGTAAATCAACCAACTGCATTTGAACCTGCATTCAATTGTAATTAATTGCATAAGTATTGCAAAATAGTATTTCACTTACCTGCAGCAGGCCTGGCTGGGTTCTAGAAATAAAATAACTAAATCATATTTTTGATACATACAAACAAATTGGTTTGAGTACAGTCTTTCAGTTTGTGACATCATTTGCTGCCTGTACAAGAAATGCTTAACACTACCCTCTGATAAAGGCTTTCTGCTCGCCTACACTACCACAAATAGAGAGTAAGGTGCTATCTACTGCCTTTACCTATGCCTACCTTTGAGGTTTCACTGCCACTGCCCTGATAGATACTTGTGCCAGTCACACTGTGGTGCATGACAGGTTGGTTCTCTCAAACCAGTATGTCCCAGGTAAGCATGGGCGGAAAATCCGTTCCGCTCGCGGATTTTGCGGATTTTTGGTAAATTCGCAATCCGCAAACGCTCGCGAATTTACCGAAAATCCGCAAATTCGCACGCAGCGGATTTTTTTTTCTTGGTGATACAATTTAGCGGCGTGCGGTGTAAGTTCGCAATTGCGAACATGTAGGTGCGGCGGGAAGCAACAATCTCGCACACGCGAAATTACAAAAATTGCAATTCTGCACAAGAAATCTACTAGCAAGCAGCATAGACCTTCTGAAAATGATGATTTTTATCAGAATAACTCCTCAGGTTGACATTTGCCTGCACTTTTTTGGATTTGAGGCCTTTTGATTTTCTTTGGATAACTTTTGGATTAGAAATCAACTTTCTCATATAAGCTTGTTTGGGGCATTACAGTTGCTGTAATGCTGTTCTGCAGAAAAACGAGTTTTGCAATAGTGAAAGCATTCAGCAGGTTCAAAAGTTCAAACTCATCATTAGTAACCATTCCCTGTAGTGCTTCCTGACAAGGGCCCCTCTAGAGTTCAGTTGCTAGTTGCAACAATTGTATGACCCTGCTCTGACCCTCACAGCAGGCTCATAGAATAACTACAAGTAGGCCACAAAGGTCCTGGAAAAAAAAATTGCACTGCAACAGAAAGCAAATTACAGATAAGGAAGCAGGTGCCAGACTGGAATTTTAAAACAGTGACACATTAATAAATCAACCCCAAATTAATTCATGTCAGTTGAAGCAGGCAGGTGTGCTTGCTTTTTCCCCCCATAATCTACAGTGATGATGAACCAGAGGGTGGCATTGATGTACCAGAGGGCGGCATAGGTGAAACAGAGGGTGGCAGGGGTGAAACAGAGGGTGCTGGGAACCTGTGATGATGAACCAGACGTAGAAACAACATAATCGTGACCGTTGTGAGCCGACATGTAAGTTCGCAATTGCGAACTGGTACAAAACCCTCGCGAACTGGCAGAAATCCTTGCGAACTGGCAGAAATCCTTGCGAACACACAAAAAAAATCCGCAAATTCGCGAGAATTCACGGATTTTGCGGATTGCGAGTTTGCAAATTCGCAAAATTCACGAACGCTAGATTCGCAAAATTCTCCCATGCTTAGTCCCAGGGCAAACAAAAATAGTAAGGGCTATCCCAGTGGAGGTCTCTGTTAGGCCTGTGGTTGTAGTGCCCCTAGAAATAGCTTTGTCCCTTAGTTAGAGAAGGGTGGTAGTCAATTAAGACCTCCCCTTGAATGTCTCCTCTGGAATGACCACCCAGAGGGTGGTCTGAGCCAAAGAGAGGTACTGGTCCAGTGCCAGACCTCATCCAAGGACCCTGGAGGGGCTGAACCTGCAGTTAGTGTAGATAGGCCCCAAAAAGATAAAGAAAAGACAGTGTAGGAAAGGTGGGCAACTGTTAGCCACAGTTCCAGAGGGCCAGGGATATTCTAGTCCAGTAAGGGAAAACTCTGAAATTGGCACTGGTGAAGTCCTCCCTAGCCAACAAAAAGACCTGACTAGTCAGGCAACTGTCCTGAGCTGGTGGCTAAGGAGCCTGAGTTGGTGGCTCCTTAGCTGACAGAACAGAGGGTGTGAGAAGGGTGTTCCCTACAAAGTGTAGTGGCCCCCAACCCTAAAACAGCAGACAGGCCCCAGAACCCAAGGAGCCAGTAAGGTGTGTTTCTGGGCACTGACAGCTGTCAGTAGCCTCTGCTGGGTGTTAGCCTTCATGGCAGCACTGTCCTTGGCATGGTGGCCTAGCCCCTGCCAAATAGCAAGTTAGGCCCCCTGACCCTACCCGTCATGGTAGGGTTACTCAATCTGCGGGTAACTTCTGTGGGTAAGCGGGGGGTTGCCCTAGCTAAGTTAGAATTTGAAGAGGTAGGCACATCTGAACCCAAACTAAAAAGATGGGATAAAGACACCAAAGAGCTAGGAAAGGAGCATTGGGAAACTCTTGAGGTAGGCCAGCTCCCCAGAGGGACTGACATGGACAGAAGGATGTAAGGCAGAGTAGGCCCTGCAACTTTCAAACCACTTCCTCTACTCTTCCTCACCTGAAAGACTAGGGGGACTCTCCCAGGTTTGGCTGAGTCTCCTGGCCCTTGGGCTGGGGAGGGGCTTGTGTAGGAAGCGGGGTTTCTGTTGCAGCAACCCCCCACTTTTGCCAGACTACTGATGCACTTCGACTTGAGTGCCCTAAGTCCCTGCCAATCAGATTCCCAGGGCCTGTGTTCTTTCCCAAAACTGTACAGTGTACCCCCAATTGGCAGCTCTCCGGCCACAAGTCAATCCCTTGTAAAAAGTACCATGGGTACCAAGGGCACTGTGGCCAGGGCAGGCCTCTAAGGGATGCAGCACTTATTGTGCCACCCTTAAAGGCCCTGTACTTTTACAGACAAGCACACTGCCATTGCAGGCTGCATGTTTTGGTGCAGAACAAAGTGAAGAGTCGACATGGCACACATCCGTGTGTGCCATGCCTACAACCCACTGCCCTGGCATAGGTCAGACACCCCTCTAACTGGGTGCACTATACCAGTGGTGATGGCACAAGTGCAAGAGCCCTGTACCCATACAGTGTCTTGACTAATTCTTATAAATTGTAAGTGCAGTAATGCAGTTAAGAGTATATGGTCCTGGGAGTGGGTCATTACGAACTCCACAGCACCATAATGGCTTTACTAAAAACTGGGAAGGTTGGTATCAAACTTCACAGTACATTAAACCCATACTGATTCCAGTGCGCAAGAAATGCACTCAGAGGGCATCTTGGCGATGCTCCCTGAAAAATGACCAGCCTCTGGCCGGTTCTCTGACTGGTACACACCAGCCTGCCACCACAAGACATGTTTCTGTACCCCTGGGGTGGGAGCCTTGGCTCCCTGAGTCCAGAAACAAAACCTTTTCTGGGCACAGGTGGTTACTCCCTCCCCAGGCCAGGAAGAGCCATCTGTGGCAGGGGAGCTTCAAAGGCTTTGCAACCTTTATAATGCGACTCCAGCCTCTGCTGCTATCAGGAGCAGGCCCCCTTCCTGTCTCCCCTCCTTTCCGGTGGGAAGACAGGCGCAAAAGATTAGCACAGCCCAGAAGGTGTCCTCACCTCTGCCAACCCCACTCCTCAGGTGGGGGAGCCGAGGTGAAGCCCACTTTTCAGTGCCCGCCATCTTGCAGATGGCAGGCACTCTCAAATCAGGATTAGGGTTTGTGCCCACTCCCCCAGGGGGGTGAGCACACCAAGGGTGTTGTCACCCTAAGGTCAGTAGTTCATTGGTTACTGACCACAACACCCCTAAAATGCCCCTTAAATACAGAATTTAGGGGGCAGCCTGAATCAAGAAGACAGATTCCGCAACCTACGAAGAAGAAGGACAAACAAAAAAGCCCAGCAGAGGAGACTGCAGAGAAGAACTGACTTGGCCCCTGCCCTACCAGCCCATCTGCAGCTTCCAGAGATCCTGCGCCAAAGTTGCCTTGTCTTGCAGCCAGCAACCTCCAGAACCCTGGGAGGACTGACTGCCTTTAACAAAGACTAGATCTCCTGTGAACAGCAGCTCTGTTCAAAAGAAACTCTCAAGACAGACTCTGAGCCTACTGAGGACAAAGAAACATGACGTCTGGAACCCCCACTGCACTTACACATTTGGGCTCTCATGACACTGACACCTTACTTGTTTCCGAGGTTGGTATGGTCGTTGGTTAAGATCCTATATAGTACCTGGACTCTTCCTTTGTTGCTTGTCTTGGATCTTGAGGAAGCTCATCGACTTCTTGTTAAAAAATACAAGGCTGAAATTTTGCAGGCCAAACAAGAATACTTTGTGACCGCGACTTCCTCGCTCTCCTCCCCGAAGGAACTTTTTAAAACTGTAGACTCCCTGGTCAGATTGCAAGTCCCTGACCCTGTCATCCCTTCGCAGGATCTCTGTAATAAGATCGCCTCCTTTTTCCATTCTAAAATACAGAACATTCACCTAGCCCTTGAGGAACAAAGAGTTGTCCTTAGTGCATCTATACCCAGTGTGGAGACGAGTTTGACCATCAATGAACTCTGCCCTTCTTGCACTCTGGACACCTTTCCCCCGCTGGCCTTGCAAGACCTTGAGCTTTTGTTAGCCAAGACTAAGTCTGGTTCACCTTTGGATACCTGCCCACTGAAGGTCATCAAACTGTGTAGGGAGACCCTTTTACCACCGCTGCTAGAGATAACGAATCTAGCTATTAGAGATGGCGTTTTCCCTGCAGAGTGGAAGAAGGCGGTAGTGAAACCCCTGCTGAAAAAGGCCTCTTTGGATCCGGGGGTCCTAAAAAACTTCCGGCCTATTTCCCTGCTCCCTGCTCCTGCTAAGATGCTTGAAACACATCTTAACAAGCATCTTGCTGCCTTTGTCGAAAGTTCGGGATGCTTAGACTCCTCCCAGCATGGATTCAGAAAAGAATTTAGCACCGAGTCAGCCCTCACCATCGTGCTTGACAAGATCTGCACTTCAGTAGATGAGGGCCAGACCTCTCTCCTGGTCCTGCTAGATCTAACTGCGGCTTTCGACACCCTCTCCCCTTCAGTACTTACATCTCGGCTGAGGGAGGTGGGGGTGAAGAACGCAGCTCTGGATCTCTTGACCTCCTTCCTCACGGGGAGGGAACAAAGAGTCAAGCTTGGGGAGTTTCTATCTCCATCCCATCCTTTGCTATGTGGGGTTCCTCAAGGGTCGGCACTTAGCCCGACCCTCTTTAATATCTATGTTACCCCACTAGCCAAATTAATAAGATCATTCGGGATGGAGGTAGTCTCGTACGCAGACGACACTCAAATCCTCGTCTCTCTTCCCCGTTCAGATGACCTAATCGCCTCCAAGTTTAGATCCTGCATGGAGGCGGTTGGTCAATGGATGATCCGGAACTCTCTGAAACTGAATGGGGAGAAGACAGAGGTGATGGTGTTTGGGGGGAAAGAAAACATCTGGTCAGCCAATTGGTGGCCTGACTCCCTTGGAACTTGCCCTTCCCCCACATCCTCTGCTAAAAATCTCGGGGTGTTAATAGATCCCGCCCTTGACTTAGGCAACCAGGTGAGCAGAACTGTTTCCACCTGTTGGGGCTTGATCCACACTCTGCGCAGGGTCAGGAAATATCTCTCTCTCCAGGCAAGAAAACAAATAGCTGTTGCTCTTATCGGCTCGCGTTTGGACTATTGTAATGCGCTGTATGCTGGACTCAATAAAGGTCAGCTGCAGCGCTTACAGGTAGTCCAAAACGCCATAGCTAGATTTGTCCTGGACTTACCCAGACGCTCTTCGGCCACTGCAGCCAGGAAAACACTGCACTGGCTGCCGATGGAATATCGAATCCGGTTCAAGGTCCTTTGTATGACCTATAGAGCCATTGCTAAAAAGAGTGATACTGGAATAGGATCCATCATCTTCCATTATGTCCCCCGAAGGAACTTGCGCTCCTCTGGTAAACTGCTTCTGACAGTCCCCCGTGTACGAAGAGCCAAGTGGGGAGGCAGAGCCTTCTCCACCCTTGCTCCTAAATGGTGGAACGAACTCCCTTTGGACTTGAGATCCCTCCCGTCCCTTCAGAACTTCCGCACTGCCTTAAAAACCCTTCTCTTCAAGCAAGCCTACGTCTAGGGTCCTAAGCTTTCTTGATCATTCTCTGATCTTCTGTTAGGCGCCTTGATACCTGCGGGTTATTGTTCTGCGCACTATAAATTATTTTTCAATTCAATTCAATTCTAAAAGTAATATCCCACTTACTGATTCTAAAGCTTTAGTTGATTGCCTCAGGTTATGCTCTACCCCTAAAGTTGAACACCTGAGGAATGGCCTGGGGAATTGCTTGGCCTGGACCAGGCTTGCAAGACCCTGTGGCTTAAAAATGTACTCTCTTGGTTACATAAATTGGTGTTAAAAGAACTATGTGCTAACCCTAGCTCTATTTCTAGTTATTCTGTAGCTCAATTGAAGTCTGATTATTGGCAATTATCAGTGATAGGTGGTGTACATGTTCTAAAAGAGGGGGGCTGGCCAGCTAATCTTCGAATTTTAAGCTTGAAACTAAAAATGGAGGCCTTTTTAGACAATGTATTTCCACCCCTGATAAAAACTTATGCCAAACACAGATTGAAGACGTTACCTCTAAATAGCTGTATTGCTAAATGATTTAAGGCACCTTAGGACCAAGGCCTTTGCCCTACCTGGAAATTGAAGCGCATTTCCTATCCTTTTGTCCAACCTATCAAAAGCCCAGTGTGCAAGTCATTGGGCATCAAGCAGTTTGTAACTACTTTTAGGATATTTAAAACTGATTTTTCTGATTTCCATTGCTCATGCCGTGTGCACGTTTTTAAGTACTACTTGGTTTGCACGAAAAGTTATTGTAGAATCTGCTTCTGTAAATTTAAATTGATGTGATCAACTGTATCTCTCTTCAATCTTTGTATTTATAATGTATGAATTTGTCGTTTTTTCTCTATTTTGTTCATGTTTAGTGGATTTCTACTCAAAATAAACATTTAATAAATGAATGAATCTGAAGAATTATCATAATAATAAATATCGAAATAGATCTGCAAACTGAGTAACGAAGAGTCCTTTCTACAGAAAATCACGATGTCTGTCTTTTTTCCAAAACACTACGCCTTTTATAATGTTTTCGGTACAGAAGGTGCACACATTTCATAGTATGACATTACCTAGGAGGGTTGGATTGAAATGTTTCATTCATGACATCCGATGAATCTATTTGTTGCTACAAAACCCCCAGTAGCTCTTACTTCCTAGGGCATCTTGTTGGTCAAAAATGTGCGTTTTTAAATTAGGAGATGAAATGTAACATTATCAAACACAGGAGTACAATAGCTTGTTTACCATCAGCAGTCTTGAAACTAGTAATAGGAAAATCATCCTTCTCTTTGAAGGGAACGACACATATTACACAATTGTTTTAAGACAGACCATGGCTGCACCCATATTTCCGCAGATTTTCTGAAATAAAAAAAGTCGTAACAGAAGGAACATCCTTCCCTCCAGAGGGAACAACACATAATATAACATTGTATTAGGATAGTGCATGGCTACAGCTCTATTTTCATTGATTTTCTGCAATAGAGAAAGAAACATAGAACACTCGTGCACCTAAAACAAACCTTTAACTTTTCTGCAGCATTTCATAAATGATTGACCATTGTGTCTGGCGTGGCCTAGATATGCTAACTGAAGCACTCCTAAATTAACTATTATTTTGCAACAATTTAAAACTCATCTACAATTTCATCAATACGGATTTTTATGAGTCTGAGGATTGGGGTTTAGCGATGAACGATGTTCATTTGGTACTGTGTTGCAAATTATTTGTGCAGAGTTCTAAAATCTAGGAAATATATTTTTTTTTTATAGATTAGTTATATGATGCTAAGAAAGGTTTGCTGTTGTTTTTTTTAAATTATAAATTGTATCAAATTATTTGTTTTGAGCTCTATAGTCCAGGAAAAAATTGATTTCATAGAATGGTTTTATGACGTAATTGCTAATTGTTGGTTGTTTTATGACGAAATGTATACTTTTATGATTTCCGATTAAATCAAAATTTTGATCAGATAAATCAAGTATGTTGAATGCAGCTGAAATATCCAGAAGCAGTACTGCTGTCATGCCATTTTTGTCCACTATATATTTTAAGTCATTCGCTATAGTGATGATAGCTGAATCTCTTCCGAGGTAGAATCCTGTTTGGTAGTCTTAGAATAAAAAAAATATCTTCTAAGAACTGAGAGATCTAAAGCAATGCAGTCTTGTTAGAGGGGAGAGGATGTGCTGCAGTGGCCAAAGCTGCCAACTCGGGAGCTGGAGATCCGGGTTTAAGTCTTGGCGTCGGCTCAACATCCTGTGACTCTAGACAAATCACTTAATCTCCCTGTGCCCATGGACAGCGCCTGCCTGGATACCCACACGGGTGATAAGCCACGCTATATAAATCTACAAATATATTTAATTTTGTTTGCACAGGAACCACCTATTAGAGATACGTCTACAGTTAATAGGGTCATGTGGGTGCAAGTTGTTATTCTTGATTAATGGGCATATGTATGCTTTATTTAAGTCCTTAAGTAATTAATTATGTTTCCAACTGGGATGTCTGCAGACGCTGATAGGATTTTCTTGTACATTTGTGGTGGGCATAGATTTGATGGGCAGCCAGAAGGATTGCTGGCTGTTACAAGCGCCTGAAAACCTGTCGTTGTTATTTCTTGGAAGAAATCTAGAAACAGAAATGTAATTTTTGGATTCATTGTCTCAGTTTGCAACTTGCAGAGATAGCTGTTTTTCTTTTTGCAAGATATGAGTCCAAGGTGTTCACTTTGGTGATGTAATGAGTCTCTAATTTGTTGACAAAATCTTTAGCCCTGGGAGTGGTTTCTTGAACAACTTTCAAGAGTGCAGAATTCTGATAGTATTTTATGGAGTGCCTTGTTTGGGCATTTTGTGCTGTAATTTGTGCTTTATTAGTGGATATCTTTGCCTTTTTAATGCAGCATGTATGCATTCTGGTGTGTCTGGTGGACCCATTTTGTCATGAGGGTTCCTTGACATCTGACTAGTTCACGGAAGTGCTAAGATTTGTGCTTTTGTGTTTTTAAGACTTTATTCATTCAAAGAGCTTTTTTTCTTTTTAGCCTGTAATGCTGAAGGCATCCATTCATACAACTTCTCTATTAAGTTTATTATCTCCAGTTGAGTGTTCGTAATTAGATGGGATTATAAATCCTTTATGTTCAACATGTTCCAAAGTCTGTATGTTGTTGCATAATGAGGTGAGTTAGTTGATAGTCTTTCAAATAAGCTTGAATATGGGCGGGGGGGGGGGGGAGGGGGGCAGGGGTAGGCCACGAATTGGTAGTGGGTAAATTATGCAGAAGATGGCTTGTAATTACTTTCAGCTTAATTTCTGTTGTGTGATTACTTAAAACTATTATAAAAAAGAAAGAAAACAAAAATAAGAACAAAACCTATACTTGAGCTGTCAATCTTAATCAACATTATGAGCTCCAGAAGTTCTATTAAATATTAAAAGTCTTCAATTAAATTCCCAATTAATCTGTATGATCTAGCAATGTTCCATAACTGGATCTTGTAAAGATAAAAAAATAGTTCACTTTACAAAGCTGAGTTTAAAAAAAAAAAATTATTAAGCTGCTCCAATAAATACAAATACAAAAAAGATGATGTAAAAAGAGTAAGATACAAATCATGAATTCGTCAGAAAGTTGTAAATATTACATATGTAGTCGAAAATTCATTACAAACATTATAAACCAACTGTTCATAACAAATAAAAAATATAAAGATATAATACAGTTTATAGATTCCTAGTGGTCATGCTCCAGGTAGCTATAGGGGACCAAATCTTAGCACCACGTTTTCTGGCGCATCTACCCCTAGTAGCATAGATAGCTTTTTCCTGGTTATAGACACCTAGGAAACGAACTAACCACATTTGAAAGGTTGGTGGATCTACCTCTTTCCAATGTGCTGCTAATATAATTCTGTACACTGCTGTACCAATAAATAAGCAAGACTCCTCTTCTATACTTAAGTCTAAAGAGCTGTCATACCCTAGAATATAGAGCGTAGGAGGTTCCGCCAGTTTATGCCCAAACACTTCTTCCCAATATTTAGAAACCATTCTTTTAAAAGATGTTAATTTGTCGCATTCATAAAACATATGAACTAATGTAGCTGGGCCCCTCCACACCTAGGACATTTGTCATTCACTTTTTTGCCCCAGGCATAAAGCTTAGCAGGTGTATAATAAAGATTGTAAATGGTCTTATACATCTGAGCCCTGAGGTTAGAACTCAAAAGCACCTGTGATGTTAATAGTAGGCTCATATCTATGTCAACATTGGTGTTAGCAAGTTTGTCAGCCCATGCAACTTCGGTATGTTCAAGATAATCTTGAAGTTTCCAGAGTAGCATACTATAAATGGTGCGAATTCTAGACGTATGCTTGCTTATCGTTTCTAACAGAGGGATCTTATCTAATGTAATATTAGGAGTTTTCAAACTCAAAATTGTATTCAATTGAATATATTTAAAATAATCACAATTGGAGACTTTAAAGTTTCTTTGAAGGTTTAAAAATCTGATATTTGGATCATGACCGAGAAAATCCCCTGTTGTAATATTTCCAAGATTTTCCCATTTTTTTGCGATAGCATCGTTAGTCTGCTAAGGTAAAAGTGAGGAGAGCCAAAGAGGCGTATACCTGTTACATTTTGGGATCTTCAAATATTTAGCGATTCTCCCCCATACTTTCCCTGTGCTATTAATCACTTTAAATCTAGTTTTTTTAAATTAGCTTGGCTCAAGTTGTCTAAGCAAGAGCCCTCGGGCTTTCACCCCTATTGATAATTCATAGATTGATGGTATTCCTGTGCCTCCTAAGTTCTCTAAGTGATCACAAGTGTTAAATAGCGGAGTCATTTGTTGGAGGAGGGCAGCCCAAAGATAAAACATAATATTTGGGATGGCTAATCCCCCCCTATCCTGTGGCAGCGATAAATATTTCAGCGACCTCCTAATTTTACCTTACTGCCAGATAAATTTAGCCATTTGGGATTCGAGGGTTTTAACTATCTTGTCATTCATTTTAAGATAATTACCTCTCCCAATAATTGATAAATGTAAACTATTAACCCGCATTAGATCTTGTTTTATCGTAGAAATTAAAGGTTCATAGTTTAATTTACAAATGTCTTGGATCTTTGTACTTATACAAACCCCGAGGCATACTGCTGTTTCAGCTTTTCTGGTATCATTATAATCTATATTCTCAGTACAAAAGATGATGGTTTTGTCTTTGTTAAGAGAGTATCCAGAATAACTTCCAAACATTTGTGTGATAGTCTCAATTTCAACAATTGCTTCAGATGGATCAGGTGTTAGTACGGCCACATCGTCAGCATAGGCGAGTATTTTAGTATTGAATATACTAGAGGTGATTGGTTTAATTGAGGGGGCTTGTATAAGTTTGATAATCAAGGGGTAAATGTACATAGCAAACAATAATGGGGAGCATGGACAACCTTGCCTTGTTCCTCTTGGTATCCTGACTATCCCAGATTCAATGCCCATTACCTGGATCTTGGCTGTTGGTTCTTGGTACATTGCTTTAATAGCCTTAATAAATAAAGGTCCACAGTTATTTTGCTCCAATACACTCCAAAGAAACTCCCATGACACCCTGTCGAAGGCTTTCTCGGCATCGAGAAGGATCATCGACATCCGGCCCACGGTCCCAGCCATGACATTGAAGAGTGAAATCACTCTACGAGTGTGATCAGTGGTGGATTTGCTAGGAATAAAGCCATGTTGCCAGGGGGAGACCAGATGTTCGATGACCCTTCCCAGCCGGTTAGCCAAGATCTTTGCATACAACTTGGAGTCAGAGTTTATCAAAAAGATTGGGCGGTAAGATGATGGAAGATCCGCTGGTTTGCCTTTTTTTGGAAAGATGATTATGTTAGTTTCCTTCCATGAATTTGGCGTAATACCACACCATTATATGCCCAATATACAGATCGAGTAGGAGAGGCAATATTTGTGCTCCTAAGATTTTATATAGCTCTACGGGGATTTTATCAGGGCCAGCTGCTTTTCCTGAGGCAAGGTCAAATAGAGCACTCTGCACTTCTACTATGGTTATCTCTTTTTCCAGATCTTCTTTCATTATAGTATCTAAGGCCCTATTCCATCCTGTATTAGCTAAAAATTCCCTTAGAAATACTCCAGTTTCCGCACTGCTAGTTATCCTATCTGCTTGATATAATTTTTGATAGTTCAATTGGAATACTTCAGCTATATCTGTTGGGTCAGTGTACTCAAGGCCCTCTGATTTAATAGACTTAATGGTATTATAAGAGATATTTGCCTAGTACGTAGAGCAAGCTGTTTCCCGGTCCTCTCTCCGTTTTCATACACGTCATTTTGATGTGCTTGATAGGTTTCTGCTGCTTTTTGTGTAAGACCGCTGTTTAGATCAGTTTTTAATAGCAGCATGTGTCTCATTGTATGAGCCCCATCCTCCCCCGAGCTATTGATGCGACATGATCTTCCTCAGGTCTAGCTAATTCTGTCATCAATAAGTGATTTTTATTATCGAGTTGTTTTTTTAATCCTGGCCACGTAGCTGATTGTCTCCCCCCTTAGGGAAGCTTTAAAGCAGTCCCACACTAACCCCCTTGAAGCACTATGGCGGTTTAAATCGAAGTATTCTTGCGCCCATTTAGTAATAAAGGTTATGTAGTCACTGTTAACCAAAAGTTTCCTGTCGAAAGTCCAGCTAGATCGTTGTCTGTTGAATCCAATTAAATCAGTAGAGTAGATTAAGGCATTATGATCTGAAATTATCTTCGGTCATTAATGTATCGCAGCTTGATTGGATAAGTCCCTCTTGACTAATATATAGTCTATCCTGACATACTTATTGTGGGGATGTGAGTAGTAAGTATACCCTGGATCAGGTTGGTTTTTATAATCCCAGACATCCACAAGATTATAACTGTCTCTAAGCTGGCTAACCGCATTAAATACTTTTGGTTTACGGCCTAAATACCTTTTTTGTTTCCTAAAGGCTGGACCTAATGAAATATTAAAATCCCCACACAATACAAGTGAGCCCGACCAGGACGCAAGTTCCAATTCTAGGGTCTCAAAAACATAGGGGTCATCTTGATTTGACCCGTAGACTGTACAAATGGTTAACCCCAGGGCCAGCTCTACGATAGCCCATCTTCCCTGGGTATCCGCTGCTGTGCGTATAGGTTTTCCCAGGGGTATCTTGGCTAGAATAGCTACGCCACAGGTATTCTATGTTTGTGTGGAGCAAACCAATCAGTTATAGCCTTTAAATTTCAATAAATCCTTCTTGTCCCAGGGTGGATGAGTTTCTTGGAACCAAATTATGTCAACTTTGTTTTTTTTAATTATCTCACTCAGCCGGGCACGTTTATTTCTATCATTTAATCCTGCCACGTTCCCAGTACAAATCACTATTTTCCCCATTTTGTTCTACTGAGCATTTTCCTTAGGGCATAATTACCCAAATTAGACTTCTCGGGTTTTTGCATGTTCTTTATTAATTTTGCAAGATCAGTGACACCATGTATCAGTCTCATTTTCAAATTGGAGTTGCTGCTTTTTTTGTGAGTTTTTACCCCTTGCCCGCCCTACTGTCCGCCAACCCCCATCCCACCCCCACCCTCCCGCCTTCTTTCTCTCCCCCCACACCCATAGTGAGGCATACAGACTCCATTAGAGTCTGGTAGTGATGGGCATGCAACACGTGCTCCGGGCCCAACCTGATAATCATTATTATGAACATTCAAATGCCGATTTATCAATATCATATAGATGCTGATCTAAAAACTAACAACCCCCCTCACCTGAGTGAATCAACAGTTCAACAATTTAGTTTGATTAATTTACACATTATACACAGAATTACACATTACCCCCATCCTCTTCCCATTCATTATGGACGGGAGGCAAGATGGCGGTCGGCTGATACCGGAGTGCACACAAGGCTCCAACTGGGCTTCAACTGCTAAACTTACTTAATCTAAAGAATGCCGATATATCCCTTTGGTTAATAACTGATCTTTTTGCCTGGATTGCTGATGCTGATACTGAGCTGGATAAAGAGCCCCCCTGATCGCGATTGGAGATGAGCGTCTCAGAGAATAAAAGCCAAGAATCAGAGAGGCTGTATAACAGATTAACAGTGCTTAGCACTGTAATTGGCTTGGCGGTGCTTCGATTCATATACAGAACGATCCCTAAAGCAGCAGAACAAAAGAAAGTAAGAACCTACCAGACGGGGCGCAGTGAGTCTGAGGATATGGCACCCAAGGTAGCAGCAGCAGCTTCTACAACGGCGGCGGCTCGGGCTCGAGCTGCCAGGCAACCACACACACAGGCACTTCGGGAGAACCAGGAGCAAACCGGCAAGAAAGATGGAGCGTGTGCAGGAGAGCCTGCTCAGGCGGCAGTAACACCGAAGCGTGGAGAAGATGCGGCCGTGACCCGGAAGGTAGGTCCGACCGGCCCATCAGTGGCGGATCTCCTGCGCAGAGCCCCTGGTCTGCTTCCAGATCTGGGCGGGAAGCTCACGCCAGTAATACCCGTATCTGACAGCCTGCAGCAGCCCGTGATGATGGGGGGTGAAATCCCCGATGTGGGGGGAGCACAGGCAGAGACCGAAAAGCAAAGAGAGGAGGTTCGAGCCCCCTGCCTCGAGGGAAGCATGCTCAAGGAGCTAAAAGACAGTGGAACAGAAGGTATGCAACCTCCTCTTATTCATACAATAATGGATAGAGACGCTGCCTTGGGCGGTGATGATGGGGCAGGAAGTTTGATTACGAACAACCCTGAAGACAAAGAGCGAATATTGCCTCCGGATTTGCCCCCGGATACTGATACTAATGGCTTGGATGGTCCCCAAACTTCCCAATACCCCCAACCAATGACAGCTCGCTCTAGCGCTGCAATACCGGTAGCAAATGGTGCCGATCCTGGGGGAAACTATGAGTCAGCCATGCAAGGGGCAGTTAATACCAATAATGACAGTGAAATTGATAATGACACTGAGAAAGACCCCAGTGATTTCTATTCTTTCTCAGAGGGAGCAGAATGGTCTGATGATATCACATCAGAGTTATCGGATGAAAGCGGTAGTGGCGAAAAAAACAGACACAACAGCCCCGAATTCTAGAGCTAAAATGACTGTAAAGCGGAAAAAGAAACGTAACGGGGGGCAGAACTAGACTGGGAGTATACACCTAGCAACCTACTTTTGAGCCCCTCATCTGCACCTACTCCCGCAAGGCAAACGACCCAATATGCACACACTGACCCACCGGCCCCAACTGTTCTTTAAGCCATTGATTCACACCGCGAGGAAACCTCGCAAGACGGCCGCTGGGCTCAGGCAGCATTACGCAAAGTGCAAGGAGTGGTTCAGAAATTAAAGAAGACATGCAGTACTTTTGGGGATAGACTGATAGAACTTGAATCCAGAATAGTTTCTAATGAGGCAGAGATCACCTCAAACCAAGAATGGGTAGAATCCCACGAGACTGAATTGGCAGACGTAAGGTGGAAGCTCGAAGAGTTTGTAAACCACCAGCACAGAAACAACCTGCGCATTCTGGGGGGCCCCGAGACAGCGGAAGGAGACGACGTTCGCCTATTTGTGGTAAAACTTCTACGAGACTCTCTGCCAGAACTCTCTAGCTGGAACGGGGACGCAGAAGTCCAACGTGCCCACCGTATGCCGTTTACACTAAAGATGCCAGTAAAACCTGGAGCATATCCTCGTGCCATTCTAGTATTTTTTGCGAACTTTTTGCTCCGCCAGGCAATTTTTGAAAAAGCAAGGCCTGATGCAAAACGCACCAGTAATGAGATCTCCTATTTTGTGCGCCAGGATTTCTGCCACTCCACTGTCGAAAGACGGTGGAGGTTACGCCAGTTAATTAAACTTTTCAGGATAAAAAGGCACAGACCTACCTTAATAACCCGGCCGGCACGGCTTAAAGTAGTCTATGGGGGTCAAACAAAGTTTTTTATTTCAGAAATTAAAGCTAAGGAATACCTTGATGGGCTAAACTGAGCTAAAGCTAAACTAAACCAGTTTCAGTCTGGTCTTTGCCGGAATAACTTGATTTATTGAAATAATGTGATGATAAATACAAGTTTATGTATTTAATAAAATATATTAAAAGCAGCGGATTAATACTGATCAAACATGCTGAGCCTGCCTCCATGCACATTCTGATCCCTAAACAATTAAATATGGGTTTCAGTATGCTCCAACAGATACTGTCCAATCCTTTGCAAGTGCATAACATCTGTCAAAGATTTCACCTTGGTTAAGCAAAGGCAATACATTTGATATCAATATATTGTTTGTCGACCAGACCTAAACTCCAATAATTGGAAGGAGACCAAATCAAAATCGTACCAATTTACATTTCTAATAGCGATGGTCAGATATTCCTGCCCCTGGTTAAACACACAGGAGGAGATTGTTAACTCTGCATTCTTTTTCCTTTCGAACGTTGCTTAATCTTCATAACAAGAAGTAATTCTAGCTCGTTTCATCATTAGTTTCTTCACCTGTAAGATAGGTAATTATGCATTTCAGTTGTTTGTCTTGAGCTGCAAGTTTCTGATTGCAAGTTGTAAATTAAAATTACAGGGCATTCTCTGAAGGGGAAGGGGCATTTTGTTCATTCCTGCCAAATCAGATGTTTTAATGACCCAGCAGGTGCTGACTGTAACTGTCAACAAAAGGTGACAGAACAACTTCTCTATTGAGTTTATTGTTTCCAGTTTAATGCTTGTAATTAGGTGTGATTCCCAGTACTGGATGATCCACTTGTTCCAAAGTCTGGAATTTGATGCCAAGTGAGGTGAGTCATTTCATAGTCTTGTCAGAAACCAATGAGCGAAAGAGACGATGTGGTAATGGGTCCAGGTAGTTGCGTTGTTTCCATTAATTGTTATCAGGTCCGTGTTGCAGAAGGTTGTGTCTAATGTTTGACCTGTCATTGTGAGTCAGCATAATTCCACTCTGGAGTAAGTTGTATTTGGTCAGTCCTGACAGAAAGGCATTTCGTTGGGGCATATTTGGTTTGTCAAACCAGATAAAGGACACATGGGTTAGAGGGTCTGATGGGTGCCGCTCGCAGTCGCAAACGTGAGCTTGCCTTGTTCCCAGGAACGAAATTTGTGCTCAAGTGCCCCTGCTGCCGTCTCTCCATGTGGATGTGCTAGTGACTCTTGGGGGATTAGACTACCGCCGTTGGATTCCTGAGCCCGGGACTGCGAGGCCCACAGGTCCCTGCGCTCACACCACCACGCGCACCTGCTGCCTCTTCCCGGACTCCTCCCAACTGATTAAGGCTCCCATATCAGCGACTGGCGCCTCCCGCTTCGCGGGAACAGCTAGCAGTCGCAAACGTGAGCTTGCCTTGTTCCCAGGAACGAAATTCGTGCTGAAGTGCCCCTGCTGCCGTCTCTCCATGTGGATGTGCTAGTGACTCTTGGGGGATTAGACTACCGCCGTTGGATTCCTGAGCCCGGGACTGCGAGGCCCACAGGTCCCTGCGCTCACCACACCACGCGCACCTGCTGCCTCTTTCCGGACTCCTCCTCTTCTCTATATTAGTCCTGCACATACCGCGACCGCGGGACGCGCACGGGACCAAGCCCGGGGCAAAGGGCGGGCCGTTGTGTGGCCGTTAGGTGGCTGTAGGAGGCTGGGCTGGGGCACTTTTCTTCCACCCTTCTTGTCTACTATGTTGTTGCGTTCACTTGCTGCAAGTAAGACAAACGCTTACACATAGCATCTATTTTTTTTCCCCACTGACTTGTATATAGTCTCCCCCGCCACGGGATTTTCTTTGTAGCATTTGCGATCAGATTTTTGCCCCCGCTATTAACTACAATATTTATCCCGTGTTGCAGTGGTGACAGTTGGGGGTCTAATTCGCCACTAGTGTAGACACTCTGCCGCGGGTCCGGGGTTTCTGTAAATTAAAGTTTTTCAGGCCACTATAAAGGCATTACTCAAATTAACATCTGGAGGGTCCCTTCCTATGGCTACCACCACTGATCCACCCGTGTTGAGTACTGTAGGGGGATAGGGGGAAATAATAGTAAAGGCACCCTAGATAATTACTTTACAAAACCTATCCCTGATATAGATAGGGAAAATGCATTGGCTGAACGGAGGGCTGAGCGGCGTCGCTCCATTGAAGGTATTAAAGCCAGACCCTCTCCAGCCACAGCATCACAGACCCTCACTCCTGGTATAGGTGTGGTCCTAGAAAACGAGGATCCACTAGCCACTCAGGGTATTCCAGTACTTCTCCGAGACACACCTCTCACACCCCATACATTAGCTGATTCGAACAGCACGGCTACAAACATCACATTAATTCCGAGTACCTCCAGTACGGGGCTAGACGCTTCATCTGATACCCCACGAGTTGCGAAAGTGACTGCTAGAAATAAACCCAGGAAATTGGAGGTGCCCAAAGTACATGGCTCGCCGCCAAACAAAAGACGGAGGAGGGGTGGTGCACAACAAAGAGGTAGGGTCAGCCACTCTGACTTTGGCAAGGGCAAAGGGGCTAACGTTGCTTCTGCACCCAAACCAAAGGACACTTTAACACCTGAAGAAATCCAAATGGCCCCTCAAGAAATACCATCACCTCCTATACTGACTGTTCCGACACTTGGCCCAGAACCTTTTAGGGACAGTTTGCTGGATCTACAGTCGCCTGTCCTTTCCCTTGACACCCTCGAACACCTATTTAGGACATTCACGTTACCAATTCTAGAAAGATTAATGGGGGTAGAGAAACGGTTGGGGCAATTGGAAATGGTTATTTCCAACAAAGTGGGCCAACTAAAAGATCCTGTTAACCTAGTCCCAACCCCTGCTGTTGCAGCTACATCTTCTATTCCTGCATCTCACAAGGATTCAAATGTATCCAAAAAAAAGTGAGCCGTAACCCACAGGGGGTAAATTCTTCCAAACCTGCCCACCAACCTGTCACGCATGCTTCTGGCGCAATCCCGAAGGGGAGAAACAGTACTGCTGCAAGAAGCATGCGGGAGGTAGGAGGGAGGGCGTCCCCTAAGAGAGCTGAACACCGTAGGGGCCGCCAGGTCGAACTACCCCCAGAAGCGGTTCCTTACGTGGTGATGCTTACGGGTGTTCCTACACTTGAGGCTGATAGGAGAGAAGGCCCTGTCCAGCTCAAAAACAAAACTATGCATTGGCTCACCCAGAATAGACCACTCCCTGGTAACATCAACGGGGTGATTGTGCATGTACGTCGACTCCCCTGGTTGGGGAGCCGAGAAAAAGACATTAAGGGTGATCTTATAGTGGTAAACTTTAGAGACCCAGGGGCGGTCAGGCACATCCTTAACTGGATACCAGGGAACGTAGGTAAAACAATCGTCCCCTGTGATCTTACATATTTCTATCCAAGAGCCCTAGTGGCTCCCATGGTGTGTCCTTGGCCACCCCCTGCCCTATTGAATAATCCATGCACTAAATTCAATAATCAGTATTTGCCGATGATGCCCAATTCTATGGCCCCAAAGAATGCATTTGGGTGGGACACTGTTCTTTATAGGGGCTATGGTAGTAATTTCGGGAGGGTGGACCACTTGTCAGAAACAAGCGGGATGGAACACTTGCTCCCCTTTACCCCTTTGGAAGTCACCAACAGATTTGAAGTCTTTTCAGGCCTCGAAGATTGTGAATGACGGTTGGGGGCTCCTATTAATATATCGTTGTCCCCAAGGACTAATAGAATAAAAGTGAACCCAAGCCACTGTAAACAGATTCAGTCAATCACTAGTGAATCTACAGGGCTGGGGATCGTGGGAGGTAATGTTGGCACCATCACTCGGGGAAGCAATACAATCCATTCAGACAACCCAACTGCTCTTAGGACGCGGGGCAATGAAAACATTTTACCTGGTAGTCCTCCTGCCCACATACTAACACCCACTGACCTGTCTGACTTAAACTTAATACCTCTTGCTCCACTCAACCCGGAAACAACAAAATTGCAAGGGTCTGCTGCTCCTTCAGTGGTCATTGCACAAGAGAAAACTGGGGGACCGGGCCCTAAATCTCTACCCGAAACTTTGAAGGTCCTGTCCTGGAATGTGGCGGGTATTGCCAACAAACTATATACTGATGACTGGGACTCCTTAGTAGGTAATAGTGATGTTTGTCTCTTTCCACAGACCTGGGACAGGGAACCCCTGTCTAGAACAGGTTATGCAATTTTTGAAATCAAAGCCATCTGGAGTGGCAAAGGGAGGTCCCTCAGGTGGCTTGCCGGTGTGGGTAGCCAGTCACATTGGATGTAATGCGGAGAATGTAGTCATATTCTCGCAGGACATACAGTGTGTTTTACTTAAGTGACCCAATGCCTTTAAGATAGCAATTATCAACGTGTATTCTCGCCCAGTTGGTGCAACCATGGAGTCACCCACACTTGATGATCTTTCGTCCTTCCTGGGCCAACTCCCTAAAGACTGTAAGATAGCGATGGGTGGAGATTTTAATTGTCACTTTGAACCTCTGGAAGGGCTGAGGGAAGGTGCACTCACTGCAGAAAATGACTTCTGGGGTGTTCCACCATGTCAATCCCCCCACCCCAAATCTTGGTCCCCTCTTGCGGTGCAAATTACGTCCTTGACACTTAATTTTGTGTTAAGGGCTTGTAATGGTCGCACAATTTCAGACACCCCCTCGCTATGTACCTTCAATAGGAAGGATCACGAATCGCGGCTGGACTACATTTTTGTAGATATCAGCTTGTGGTCCAAGGTCCAGGATTTCAGAGTAGTTGCAAGAACGGACAGCGATCATAATGCACTTCTACTAGACATGGTGTATTCTGTAGTAGTTGCTGGATCGCAGCCCGTTGAGCCCAGTGAGGACTTAGGGAACCTGGTTCTCAGCTCCAATAGGCGTAGGGTAAAATGGGAGAAACTGGCAAATTCACAAGAGAGCATCAGGAAAATCTATGATCTAGCACTTCCCAGGCTAAAGGACTTGGACGATTTAATTAATCAACCTAGACCCCAAGACTTTAACAAGAGATTAGCCCAAATCCATGAAGAGTTAGTGGGAGCTCTAGGTGAGGTCCTCTACCCGGTGGTAGTGCAGCGTAAGCAAAAGACCCGAACATCCACCTGGTACAACTCTGTCTGTAAAAAGGCTAAGAAAGAACTAATAGCAGCGATAAAAGTGGGTACAGACAGGGGCAAGGTAGCCGAGCTTAGGCGGGAATACAGGGAAACAATGGCACTGACAAGGTCAGAATGGGATTGGAACAGATGGCAGGACCTCTCCCTAGCTTTAGAAACGAGGGACTCCAGGAGATTCTGGTCCCTGGTAAACATCGGCACAGGTGAACCAAAAGCTGCAGTGGAGCCCAACATTGCAGCTTCTGTTTGGGAAGCCCACTTTGGCAAACTTTATGAAGGTACCTTTGAATTTGCCAATGATGTGGCTGCTGATGTTTTATCCCAACCTGACGACGGATTGGAATTTAGCCTTGGGGAGGTGGTCAGTGCAATAGAGAGACTGGCGACGGGGAAAGCACCGGGACTCAATAGACTGCCTGGTGACCTCTTTAGGTTCCACCCTGAGATCTGGGCCCCGTACCTCCTTATTCTCTTTAATTCCATCGCGGGAGGCATGGAGATCCCCTGTACTTGGCTGGGGGCGGAGATTGTACCTATCTTCAAGAAGGGCTGTCCTCTTCTCCCAGCCAACTACAGGCCGATCAGCCTCATAGATGCCCCTCAAAAACTTTTTTCCCGCCTTCTACTTGACCATCTTTTAGACTGGATGGAGGACAAAGAAATTCTGAGCCCCCTCCAGGCTGGCTTCAGGAAAAACACGTCCACCATGGACCAGATTTTCCGCCTCGTTCTCCTCTATTGGAAAGCTGTGAGGATCGAGGGGGGGAGGCTGTACATGGTGTTCGTGGACCTGAGGTCCGCATTCGATTTGGTCCCCCGAAAGAAACTCTGGGAGGTTTTAAAAGAGCTGGGGGTCCCTATCCACCTTCTAGGGACTATAATTAGGCTCCATGATAGTAACTTTGCTCAGGTCAGGTGTGGGAGGGATGGAGCATTGTCAAAAAGGTTCCCAGTCCTTAGGGGGGTAAGGCAGGGTTGCGTCCTGGCGCCAACCCTGTTTTGCCTTTATGTTAATAATGTTATATCCCACCTTGGTAATGTGAGGGACAATGACGCTCCATTTTTGGCAGGCAGGAGGGTGCCGGCCATCATGTTTGCTGACGATACCCTCCTGCTTTCCAAATCCCCGATGGGGATTCAACGGATCCTGGATGGATTTGGTCTTTTCTGTAGACAATATGGTCTAGAGATCAATACACGGAAGACCAAGTTCATGATATTTAACCCCTCACCCAAGACTAGACCTAATCCGTTATTGAACTCCGTAAGACTGGAGAGGGTAAAAACATTTCAGTATCTGGGGGTAACCCTACATGAGAATTTATCCTGGGAACCACAAATAGCAAGATCTCGGATAAAGCTGTCTCAACTGTCTGGGGCAATTTTGAAGGTTGCGAACACTTCTACTTTTAAACCTATCACCCCGGCACTAGAAATGTACAAAACACAAGCTAAAGCGTCTGCATCATATGGTAGCGAGGTATGGGGGCATAAAGCAGGGACAGCGCTGGCCAGTGTAGGAAACAACTTTTTGAGACGTCTTCTGGGCCTTCCCCGTGGCACACCCCTGCTTCCCTTAAGATTAGATGTGGGTATTCCCCCCATAGGTGAGGATTTGGAATCAAAGCCAATAAGATTTTGGAATAGGCTCTGGTCCACCAGTGAGCTTGCATACTATAAGCAAGACCTCATCCACGTAATGAATTTGAACCAGTGTGATAAAATTCCGTGGCTGGCATTTGTAAAGAAAGAACTGTACCGGCTGAGTCTTCATGAGCTATGGGAGGCCCCTGAGTTAGGCTGCCAGAAAGTCTCTTGAAAAAGACTGGTGGAGATTCATAAGGAGAGAAGTCTTGCTTCCCTTGTGCTTGCACCCCACAATGGGATTTTAACTGAACGTTTTCTGGACTCCAAGAATTCTTATCACTTTGAAAGTTTAATGGATATTATTTTTCTGATACTGGCAAGAAAACTGTTCATCCAATGGAGGCTAGGTACTCTGCCCATCTATTCTTTTACATGTAAATGGGCAAAGGGGGACGATAAAACCTGCCCTGGGTGTAGCAACTATGATGAGGAGCAAATTCATGTCCTGTTCTTTTGCCCAGCCTACAATAGACCAAGGAAGTACTGGCTAGTGCCTCTATGTAGGAATTTGGGCGTAAGGAGCTTTGCGACTTCATACAGAATATTGAAAACAAATACTTCCCCTCATATAGTATTTGCAGTTGCTAAATTTTTAATGGCCATGTGGCACATCAGGAGAAAACTATTAAAAGCCTGACTATCAAAGGAAGGAACTTTCATATAACTGTAATGCCAATCCGCCTCCTGATCACTAAAGGGAACTGATTCTTTTTTCCCTTTTTCCCCTTTCAAAGTAATGTTTTAATATAATGTTTTAATATATATGTGGATGTTTCATGATGTATGTTTTTATATGTATCTTTTATGGCCTAAATGGCCGAAATAAAGAATTTTTGGATTGGATTGGATTGGATTGGATTGGATAGATCCGATATTGCATCTAAAAAGCATCTGAAAAAGCTCCATTATTGGGTTTGTACAGCAGATAGAAATTGCAGCTGAACGTAGGACTGGGGCTGCACCTGACAAGAAGAGCTATAGAGCCTTTTATTATAATAGTGTCCATTTCGGTGGCTAATATGGTTCCCTTGACAATTGTAGCCTGTCCTTCTTTCTTTCCATGTAGATCATGCGTTATGCTTTGAAATGCTGAAGGAATTGCTTCATGAAGTATGAATATCATATGCTCTCCCAACCATGTGTGTCTGATGAATAGTAGGTTCGATTTTGTGTCAATCAGTAGGCCAAAGATATTGTGTTTCTTTTTGTGAGAGCAAATACCTCCCAGATTAAATTGAAATATTTCAAATGCTGCTAATGGGCCAGAATGGTTTTGTCAATTAACATGTAGATTAATTGCTCACTTGAACATGCAGTTTTCTGGTTAATAAAGAAAAACAGCGGAGATTATTGCAGAGAAGCAACCTTTAACGAGAGATAAAAAAAGGTGCAGAAAAGGAGCAAAGAAATTCATGCCAATAGTGCGCTGTTTTGGATTTCTATTTATGTTATCGCCGAGAACGGAGCAGCATACATTGTAAGAGCACACGCTCATCTAAATGTTTGTTAGATGGACCTCACTTTGCAGACAGAAAGCTATACTTCGTGAGTTTATGTGCATCATATACTATGATGTGATTCATTCATTCCTTCCCTCTGTTTGACACTCATATGTGTATGCTGCACTCTTGGCCTGATTTGTACATTCAAGTCAAAATACCAAAGTCCCAAAGAGCTCCCCGCTTTAAGGCAATGTAAGAGGTTTTAAGGTTAAGCATGGTATATTAAAGGCACTGCAGTCAAAGAGTGAATTAGGCTTGACTAGTGCAAACATGTGTCCTTATGCCTCTCCATCAATGGGCTAGAAAAAGGGGCTATTGTTTTTATTGCGTAAAAGCAATGACCTGGCATACAGAGAAATAAACCTGATGTGGCACACAGGGAAATGGGTATTCATTGGTCACACTGGGGAATGGTATTATTCTGACACAGCGAAGTTCTTCCTAAATCGTTTTTTTCCCTTCATTTGTGTACAGTCTCCATCTTTGCTGTCCTCTGTTTGATACTCTTAAACAGGGACTCCATTTGCATGTCTTTTCTGAGAGAAAACGACTTGTGCTAGAATCTTCGTATCAGGAGCCTGACCACGACTGATTTGCATATCGATTGGCTAAGCCAAGAGGAGCATTGCAGGAGAATAATGATGGACCAGAATATAAACCCAAGCGATCGCCACTGGCGGAGATTTATCCATCAATTTTTTGTTTATTATACTCTATACTCTAAGTTTGATATTTATCCCAGATATAGATCTTGGGTTCACTGTGCCATAAGCCTCAAACTGCACCTCACTGATGAGGCCCAAGTAGGACAAAACCAGTAAGGGGTCGCTTGAGTCCTTATCTTGAGGCGATCTAGCCAGTCAGTTTGGGCCAGATTTCTCCTGTTGGAGCCAGAACATGACTGAGTGGGTGAAAATGGTGTTTTGTAACGTGGTTCACGGCAATTGACAATGGCTGAGATTAATTCCAGTATTTCTTTCATCAATTTGTTCAATGTTTTAGATGACCTAAGTTTGACTGGTAAGTCCAGACGCAAGTCTCCTGTTCACTGTGCTACATATAGGACTTGAGAAGCATCTTTCTGATGAAGTCAAAGTAGCCGGGAACTGGTTTGGAGCTTCCTAAGTACAGGCTGGACTGTTTCTATTGGAACAGGACACATATCCTGCACAAGAATACCCCAGTAGAAATTACAGAGTTTGTGGTAAAGTTGTGAAAAATAAATTTGCTGCCAAAATGAATCTATGTGAGCATTTCTCAAATGAGGGCTTTTGTATTGATTATAGAGGGTATTTCCCTAAAACAGAGATGAGCCCTCACCCACCATTAGGTGGCATGCTTCAACATTGGGTCCATCACGGGTCCCGCTCCCCCCTCCTGTCCGTAACGGTGACATGAGTGGACTCAGTCTTAATGTACGATCAAGTGAGTTTTTGCTGTGATTATATTGTGCTAACACTGTATATCTAAAATCAGCAGTGGAAAGAAAACAATAAAACTACTTAATGTTCAGTTGGTAAGGCTAAAAAATAAAGGCATTCGTGTTAATTCAACTCTTTCTGAAGATCAACATGCTTCACTCCTTATAAAGCCCACAACGAACCGCTGATTTGCAATCTGTACAAAATTTTCAGAATCACTGGTCTGACCTTGAAATATGCTTGGTACTAAACCAGCCCCATTAGACCAGTCGTTTTCCTTTTCCCGTTAGAAGTGCAGGTTCAATAGTCCAAGTGTGCAAAGTACTTTTGGCTACAAGAAAAGGCAGTTAATAAGTTTCTTGACTGCATTAGGTCACACAAAATGTAATATATATTCAACTACTTTAACACATTTCAGTACAGGCTTCCCTCATATGTGCACTAACACTGAGGTGTAAGATGCTGATGGAGGCACATTTGGGGTGGTTATGTAATGAAATTGGAAATATTTCTTCAGTTTTTGTGGTGTTAAATGCCCCCCAAAAATATATTTTCTGGTAAACAGTTGGGTACAGTCGAGTATGGTGAGATTCATGTCAGATTTCACCAGAACTTTTTACATACACACTGACAAAAAAAGCTCACACACTCTCCCTCTCTCTGTTACGAAAGTGTTCAAAACTGTTGGTTATTTTGCAAAATATTGTGTCTTCTCTTAGCACCCCTATCAATTTGCATTTCTTTCCCTTTCCACTGCCCCTTAAGTCCTTCTCATGTGCCCTGCTTCTTGGGGAATGTATTGTAACATTATATGCCAGCATGATCAATGGAAAATATTATGCTCATACCCTACCCTAACCTTATTGACAAGGTTCACCCCTGACTACTCCCCAGCAGGCAGAAGACTGTCTGGTGGCCAGAATCTCTAGATGGCCACCAAAAAAACTGGGCTATTTGTCAGTCAGTGAGTCAGTCAATAAACTTTATTCAGTTTTTTACAACCATAAAAGTATATCATAAGCAGCATATTATTCAATAAAATAAGCAAATCAGAATCATAGAATATATAGTACACCTTCTTAAGCCTGTAATTCATGTCTTTAAAATGGAAGATAAAAGACATCTTAAAATTTATTCAAACCAACTATTTCATTTTGAAGGCACATAGTCCTTCAAATATGTCTCACACAATACTTCTATCCATTAATAACTCATTCTCCTTGTAACTTAAAAGATCTAAACCTCATCAGTACTCTTTACATTTAAGGAACTCTTTAACTTTTTTTATGTATTTCCCAATGGCACAGGCTATATCTAAATTGATCATTCCCCCTAAGAGGTTTACAGCTTGCATCCTATTTTTAATATCATATTTTTTTAAAATCGGACATAAAATCTCTCTTCGTATTTCTAAAATCTTCAAGGAATCTAATAATATATGTATAATATCACAAGTAGTTCATAAAGTGCAGGTGCATTTTCCATTGCTGTTTATCATTGAGTTTTTTACCCCTTTATTCGCGTAACACGGATTTGCCCCAATTCTCAGTCTAAGCACTTCACGCCTTAGCAGACAGCTAGGTAGCCTGTCGATATAGGGGTAATGTAGATCATTTTTCCACGCTGAGGCCATATGGGAAACAGAGCTTTTCTGTAAGAGGTACTCCTGGTCGTGGGTTCGAGAAACTTCTTTACCCAGTATCCTAAGTTCCTTCTTATCTATCTTTAAATAGAGGGACTGAAGGCATTACTTTAGCTTTAACACACCGTACGCTTCATTAATTGTGGCTCTAGTCTCTTTTGCCCAGGTCAGTTCACTGTTGGCAATTTTGGTCTTACACCACTGTGAGATTTTTTGGTCCTCACCTGATCCTAACCCCTGCCAGAAATGTAATAAAGCCATGCAGGCTGTTATACCCCATGAGGTGATTCCCAATTACAGTCTCGCTGCCAGTACCATGGACGATCTAGGCAGCGAGAACAAGCTTTTAAGGATGTTTCCTCCTCTTTGTCCCATCCATTTTTGCCACCTCTGCACCATACAATAATTGTGGAGGGACCATTGCTATATAGGCCTTTAAAACCGGTCTATCGGACATTTCTCCCTATACACTATTAAATCTTTTTAATCCCTTCAGTGAAGCCGATGCCCTCATTTTTAATGCATCAAGATGTGTATGCCATTGCAGGCTACTCTCGAACCACATCCCCAGAAATCAGTACTCTGTTACTTTTTCCAGCATCTCAGTGCCCAAACTTTGTTTTTCTTTTTCTTTTTCCGAAACATAGGATCTTGGTCTTCTCCATGTTCACAACTAATTGTTTAATTTTCTTTGTAGACCAATCTCCGTCTGGTCCATAATTACCAAATCATGTGCATATAGTAAGCAGGAGATATGGTTTCCTCCTAGTTTTGGGCCTGCCACTCTAACATTGCTTAATTTTAGGGGCAGGTCTGCTTTAAACAGGGAAAAAAGCAAGGGGGCATGTACGCACCTCTGTCTCAGCCTATTACCAATTGGATCCTCCAAGACAAACCTCCATCCTCATCGAAGATTATCTGGGCCCAGTTTTCTGTATGCAGGGCTTGGATCAAGGCCAATAGGTCGCCTTGGATATTATACCGTAACAAGGTCGCCCACAGCTGCTCCCTGTTCACAAGATCAAATGCTGCACGGAAGCCAACAAAGCAGCAGACCAAATTGCCCCTCTGCTCAATTGACTTCCGCGCAATGGGCCAGAGAACAAAACAGTGATCAACCGTTGAGTGTCCCTCTTTAAACCCTCCTTGTTCTGAGGGCACTATCTGTTTTTAATCTGTCCAGTCCTTGAGTAATTACAGAATTACTTTGGCAAAAACTTTTTCACCTATGTCCGGGAGATTTATTATTCGATCGTTTTTTGGGGCATTTATATCGTTTTTTTATGTATAGGTCTTACAATTGCCCCTTTCCAACTGTCTGGCACGGCCCCTGTATTAAGGATCCCCTGGAACATATTCTCAAAGAACTCTGACCACCACTCCGGCTTCGTTTTTATAATAACAGCTTGGAAGTTATCTGGGCCAGCGGCTCAAGTTAAGTTTAGCCTGGATATTATACTCCTGATATGGCTGGGGAGAAATGATCTTTTACTTCTTCCCTTACACCTGGCCATACAATAGAATTTATTTCCTCTGTCCTTGGCCACTTCCCATAAATTTCCCCCAGATAGTCCACCCACTTATCCTCTGGCACCGAGCACTGCAAAGACCCTAAAGCTTTACCGGTGCTTTCTTGTACTAATTTCCAGAAGCCTTTCACATTTTTTTCTTTGATTACTTCTAATAATTTTACCAAACATCTGTCCTTATAATTCTTTTTTTATTTCTAATGATTGCTTTATATTTTTACCTTAGTTTCTGAAGGTAAAGTAGCAGTTCATCAGTCTACCTCAAAGGTCTTCTTTCCTTTTGCTTAATGCTGGATTTTACTTTGCGACAATCCTCATCAAACCATGGATTGTTATTAATGTGAGATCTTTCCTTACTTGCTGTCTCAGGTTTACCACATTTAATTTTTATCCTGAGACATTCTACCAATTGTCTTATTATATATTCATACCAGGTAATATCCTCCTCAGGTGGTTATTTTTCTAATGTGACTGTCAACTGGACTGCACTTAGTTTTTTAATATGTTCTTCTGTAATACAGGTTGTAAGTCGCTTTGGGTATTCTACCTGTACTTGAATGGCTGTTTGTCTCCGAGGAACCCTTATTGCATATAATTTCGTCAACAGTGGGTAATGGTCACTACCTTCAACCCTTACTAATTCAAAGTGCTTGATTAATTCAAAGCTCCATGCCTGTGTAAACACGTAATCTATCGGACACATTTTCTGCCCTATTGTAAAGGTGCGCTTAGTCTGCGCTATATAAAAATGCATAAAATAAAATACAAACTAAATAAAATAAAGTAGATAGTCGAACTGCTCCGAACCACCGTGTCTTGCTAGGGCAAATGAAGGCATATTTATACCTTGAAGGTGCCTAGTTTGACGTAAAGTCGGGCATAATAACGTCAGTAAAGAACCCCAAGGGAATAGTAGTTCTTTGTAAAGTACATGAGTTCTTGGACAAATCAATATTCAAGCAAGGGAAAGTCCCTTACTGCTTTAGCCGATTTTCCAAGAAATCCTTGTGACGTTTTGGTATGGGTGGAAGTAGCCATGCCTGTATTTGGACTGCATGGGCTATGTCTAAATAAGGGAATGATTTCTTTGCCTATATTAGGGCAATGTGAATTGTACCTATGTAAGGGCATGAATCTGGATATTTCACTCGGATCCTAAACCGCCATACAACAATACATATACCTTCATAACCTGGGTTATTATTCAGTGTCAACACTCTGCTACCTAGCGCCCACTTACATTGAAAGTCAAGGGATTATATTTTCCTCGCAATCTTTGTGGATACCAACGTCAGTTGACCACCTGACGGTTTACCAAATAAGTTATTTCTTGCTGGATTCAAATGATGGGTAAATCCTTCTGTATCTAGGATTTTGTCACACAGCCAAGTCTCCTGTAAACATACGATGTCAGTATTCTTAAGAATGTTTTTAAAACTCTCCTGGAGCACTATTCTTTTATAACCATTAACATTCCAAGATAATATAGACAGGCTGTGCGACGACCCAAGCTCTTAGTCAATATCACTCAGGTACCCATTTTCTTCACATTCCATATATATATTCCCGACCAGTGCATCTTCATCATCCCCCTAGATCCTTAGGGGCAATTGTAATTTCAAGATCTTCCTTCTTACCCCAGCCGGAGTTGATCATTCTCATTTGCCGATCTCCCAACCCAGCATGGTTCCTGAGAAAAGGTTTCCCCTGTTTTTCAGTCGGCATTTCCTCCCTTTTTCCTATTCTAATGCCTTCCTTTAACATCTCTGGTTCTGCTTTTTCCAGTGCTGTTTTTACTAGTGCAGAATGAAGTAGAACCATAGTTTACTAGTGCAGAATGAAGTAGAACCATAGTTACTTCTTCCGCTTTGGTGTTTATTAAAAACCCTACTTCTTTAAGGTCTTCTGAGCTGACATATTGCAGGTTTGCACATTTCAAAAATGAAGAGAGGAGTTGGGAGCGATTTAGGGGGCTTAGTTTTCTAACTCTTTTCCCACATTTTCCCTTTCCTATAGGCTCCAAAAAGAGTCAAAGGTCCAAGCGTTGTTCTAACTGTAATCCTGGTGGGCACCCATATTTCATATCTTCCCTTCTTCGCCTATGTTCTTCTTCAATACTTCTCTTCTTAAGGCACCTACCAGGGTTGAGGTGGCTAGGTCCTACGCCTAAAGACTTGCCCAACCCTCTTTCTACAACTACCTCTTTATCTTCCCCAGGAGATTTCCTCAAGGTATCTTTAGTGCTCTTTAAGGTTCTTTTACCCTTTGTCCACCTATTTTGCAGTTCTGGACAACAGGTGGTTACTCCTGTTTCTGCAAAACTTATATTTGTAGATTCTGGGGTCACTAACCTACCAGTTGACCTTTGTTCTGATGTTACCCCTTTCCCATTAACCTGTCGCCTTAAGAGTTGGCCTTTAGGTGGACATTTTCTCCCCTTACTTGGCCGCGGGATGTATTGTTTATTATACCTTATTTCCCGCGTCTTTTTATGATCATAGGGCAACGTGATATATACATATCGTTGGTTCATCCTTCTGTGATTGGCTATTCCTTGCAACTTCTTCCTCTCCACCAACTTTTGTTTCCTGATGTTCTCCTACTGGCCTTACTAAAGAGGGCATTAAACCTTTAATTTGTGTCAATTCCCCGATCATAATCTTAAATTGCATGCTTTGTGTTTTTAAGATTTCATTGTTTAAAACTGAGTCCTCTAAAATACCCTGAAAGGTTTTCTGAAGCATCAACATAACCTCTAACATAGATACACTGAAGGATCCCTTAACCCCCAGGCTATGCAATGATGGGCATGTTAAATCTGTTTGAGCAACGTAGGAATTTTCCAGTCTTTCTTTCACTTTGGAACAGTTTTTCCTCTGGTTAGAGTCTTCCTCACGCAGGGATTTACTTAGTGAGGATTCTTCCTCCGCCACTTCTGCCTCTGTGTCATGTTCAAACAATGACCGAAATAACCTGGGTGAGGAGGATCAGCCTGGTTCCATAGTGATCTCAGAGGTGTTAAAGTTTGTTTAATTCAGAGATTCCAAGCTTAGGGCTGTCCGGTCCTCTGAGGTTAGCAGAGTCTCTACAACGCTCAACTCCTTATCGGGCGACTCCTTCCCTTTGAAGTGTTTCCCCAAAAAGTCCTTAATCTACTTTGATACTGCTGATCCTCCTTTTATGCCCACTGTCTTTGCAGTTGTGGTCGTAGCGGACTGTGGGGTTGAGTTCAGTGATTGGGTATTTCCGTTCACTAGTTTTTTACTTCCTGTAGGTGCTGCCTTGCCACCATTCCCCTCACTCATTCCTTTTGGCATTTCAGTCGAATTCTCAGTCCCAGGACTTTTAATTCCTGATTTCTTAGAGTTTTTTGGGACTTTCTGCGATTTAGATTTACCTAAGGCCATCACTTTTCTTTTCCTCCTATTAAGGCCCCCTCATCCCTAATTTCCCTTCTTCGAGTGCGGAGCAACGCTGAAATATTCTTTTCCTCAATTTTTTCCTGATATACTTTGGGTACTCTTGACCCCCAACTCCACGTATGTCTAATTTTCTTCCTCTTTCAGACATTTTTTACATAGACTCTATAACATAAATCCACTTACCTCTGTTCTATGGTCATACGCTCTCCCCTCCACCACTTCTCTGCCACGGCTTCTCTGTCACACGTCTGCTGTTACAAGGTCCCTGTAGGGTTACGATCCCAGTCCTAGGTCAATGGTCCTCGGGAAGAAAACAGTGGATGAGACCCAGCTAGAACTTTCTAACAGGACTGTTAGCTGGGTGATCTCCAGTTCATTATCTCCACTTTGCCACCTGAAACCTTATATCTACTTTGTGCTTTTGTGAGGAGCCATCACATCTCAGTTTGAGCCCTCACGACTCACTTTTCCTGCATCCTCTTCTTCAAAATACCCCTTAAGGTGGTTGGAGGCACTTTTTGAGCCCTCACGGCTCGTGGCGTGGCTCGTGCCTCTTGCGTCCACTATTTCACGGGTTGCTGTTTAAATAAATAAATCCCCTCCACTTTTTCGTTTGCGGCCCGTGGCTCAAGACTCACGTCTCACGCGACCTCTGCTTCGCAGCCCACATGTTCGCCCAATGTATGGCGAGTCCTACGCTGTCCGTTAATCGCGGTGTTATTTGCGGCGTTGATCGCGGCTTCAATTGAGGCGGAGGCGGAAGTGGGAGGTGCTGTGAGAGAGCGTCTTCCGATTAACCAAGAACAAAGCCAGAACAATAGCCTTTCACTCTGCCACCCCTGTAACTGGGCAATAGAGTGGCTACTTTCTAACAGTTGCCTTTCTTTAGAAGTGGCATTATATTCGACTTTGGCATCAAGTTGGGTTTAATGCTTTGATTAATTTGATACCTTGAATTACCCATTTTGTTGGTCCCATTCAGACGTTAGCACAGCTGAAGTGTCACTGTTTAACTCTGAGCTAGCCAATGGGGCCACCAGGTTATCCACAGTAAAAATGACAATTTTGGGTTTTTACTGTTAGGACATATAAGAATATATGTTCTACTTAATAACTCCCTGCCTTAGATCTCGATAGGCCTTCCATAGGGGAGACTTATATATACTGTTAAGGGACATGGGCCTTTGCCATAAGTTTAAATGGCAAAATCAAACTAGCAGTTTAAAACTGTTGTTCCAGTCTGCAGTGGCAGGTTGGGAGCCATGTTGTGCTTTGTCACACTCAACGTGGCACAATTGGTGTTGCATCCCTGGGTGGACACTTTAACCCACAGGCCCTGGTTACCCTTGGTACCATATACTAGGGATTTTTAAGAAAGTTAATGTATGACTTTTGGGGGTAACCAATTCAGCCTACATTTTGTAAGTGTTAGAACACTGGCACTGAGGTCTGGTTAGAAGGCCTTTGTTCATTCTTAAAGTATAAAAACCCGCAGCATCAGCTAAAAGGTTTGGGGGTTATCATGCAAAAAGAGGCATTTCCATATAGAGATCTACTGGATTCTTTTGCATCTCACAAGCAAAATCCCAAAACAGGAGCTTGTTTGTTAAATCCAGACTAGATGAACAATTCAATGCTCTTTTTGACATTCAGCGGTGCCTTAAGTTTATCCCCGGGGTTCTAAGGCAGTTAAGAGATCTCTCAATCCAGCAGGTGGTCTCTGTCGGGGAGGGAAGGCCAGAGCATTCATCCATTGGTCTGAGGGGCGGTGGGCAGCCATTCAAGTTCTATTCTAAATGATCCCTTTTTTCTGGTGAATTCTTTTTTTTCATACTCTATTTGTTATATGTCAAGGTCTTATAATCCCTAGTCGCTCTGTTATCCAGGTCTGCTAGAAGCCTTCCAAATGTTCTTTATATATTTTTTTTTAAATCACCATGAAACCTTTATTCTTATGAATTTTAAATGTTTTACTTTAATCAGTTAAACATACATTTTCATTTTAATTCTTCGCATGTCCAATGCATTTTGGACTCCTTGTACTTCTTTAAGGGCAGTTTAACCAATCTGTATTCAAACAATGATCACATCCTATCATACAACTGGTGCATACATTGTAGAATGATCCAAAAAAATCAAGAACAAAAATGTGTACCAGATCTCACTTAACTTTTTTTTAAAATCAAGACAGTGTACAACATTCATACCAATGTGTCACACCGAAATACTGTGACCTAACTCACTTCACCTGATATAGCGCTCCACGCTCTTACATTTGTAAGGAGTGCATTATTCATGTACGAATTGCACTAGTATATATTCAATGTTTGGTTGAACTTTGTGCATATTAAAATGAAGTTTATATATCATCATATGAAAATCTGTAGAGTATAATTGTGACGCTATTTACAGGATTGATTAGTATTTCACATGTATTTAGAGAAACCATGTAATTGTGCATGTATATAATGATTAATAGGTAAACTAAATGTATTCACTGTTATAAGATTAATATAAATACCTGTGTAACAAGTGAATATTAAAGAACGTTCTTAGGTTAGCCAGTATTGTAGGCCAACTTTAGTTTTCTTAAAGGTTTCATTTCACCTCGTTTGCTGTTATACCCTCAAGCTAAATAAAATGTATGTGTAGAAAGTTTTTTTTCACCCCAACTGCAGAAATTTGACCTCGTTATTTTAGATTTAAGAAGATAAATGGGAAGAAAGGAATGCCTTTGAGGAGCTCGGACAGAGAGAAGGTAGGACACCTTCCATGCTTGGTGAAACTGGGGAACCAAGGTCGGCGGACAGAGCTGTAGAATTAATTGGATTCTGTGGAAAGTTACTCAAAGAAGGTGTTCACTGAATAATGTACCATGTGACCCATTAGGGGTGTAACTTTGTCTTTTTGTATTAGGCACAGGGATAGATTTTCAAGACTCCTGCTTTTGACTGAGGAAGGAGTGCATCTTAGAATGAGCTGTGTAGCTTTATGCTACTTGACCCTTTTGAGGTAAGTGCACTTCTTTGGAATTCAACACGTGCTGACACCTTTTGGGGAAATTCTTCTGGGAAACTAGGAAGGGATGCCACTTTAGAAGTAGAGTAGGGACAGATTATTCTTCAATTTGGAAATACAAATGAACAAGGATTTAGATGCAGCGTCTATATTAAACTGTATTCTGATTTTGGAATGTATTGTTCTGTGCCTATTTTGCCGTATGAACTTTCGTAGATTGGGCTCTGTATTAGTTTTTAGGTATCTTTACACTTTGATTTTGAGGTGTGTCTATATTTTGTTGTTCCTGGCTTTTTAATAAATCTACAAAAGCTAAATTCGTAGTTCGTAGTTACTAGATACTGATGGCAAAGGATATGTTTAATTGGTAAACTGTTTTCTTCCTTCCACACTTCTTAGCAGGAAATAAAGACCATCTGCCAAATATTCCAGAGTAAATCTAAGACACAGAATTCGGCCCCATCAACCTTATACGTCTCATTGTTCCCAATGAAAATCATCCACAATGTAAGTAGTCAATAGCAGGATTTTAACGTACATGAACTCTAACTTGTTCCATCTGAAAAGTACCACTGTCACCACATCTAAAGTGCAAGAATATCGCTATAAATGTTCTTCCTAACCCAGCCACGTATCATGCGATACACCACAAATCTTATCTTAGAATCCATGACATGCTGTAAGTGAAAACCAATTCCAAAGTGCAACACTGTTGCTGTTAGTGATCTTCCTGGCTAAGCGCTGCTGCTTATCATGAAATAAACTGCACAGTAAACCCCAAAAATCACAACATGTTGTAAATAAAAACCGATCACTTTTAGCACTGTATTTCCATAAAACTCTTAACTTCCGCATAAGAAAACACTCTCATCAAGTGTTTCCAATAGTATGTTTCACTATTTAGGATGCCACAGTCTAGTCAGTGTTAGCATGTGAGGTTAAAAAGAGTCTGTGTGTTGTATATTACATCAGCCAGTTTATCTTAAAAGAGAAACCTAATATTGAATTGAAACCAGTAAGACAACATCTCTCATCCAATACAAGCTATTCAGAGTTAGAAAATGGTCAAACAAAATGAAAAACACAAATCATAAATAAAAAGTGACCATCAAAATAACGGTCTCATTATGCATTTCAAAATATGGTATGTTTATCATCAAATTAAGAGTATGTTCTCAATGTTTATACTGAAAGATTCCAAACTATTTTAAGAGAATAATCATAACTTTAACCGATGCAACTACATCAAATTTAAAGCCATAAGGGTCATAGCTATACAGTTTCATAGTCCTTAATCTTCCCCCAAAAACATGACATTTCAAGACTGTCATTGAGACCATTTGGCTGTAGAGTGTTCAGTCTGTATAGCCAATCTAACTCTCTTTGTACAAAGCTTTTTGGCATGTTGATTTCGTAATTGCACTTGTTCTCAGAATTGAAATCTTGATTGTGAAATATAATGCCTTGCTTCCCTGAAATGTACAGCAACCATGGATTTCGATGAGCTTTGACGTAACGCAATTACATTTTTCTCTCTGTCTTCCTGATATACAATAGCTTACAAAGGCATTTCAACAGATAGATGCAATTACCTGTGTTTCATTCACTGTGAAAACGTAAATTGATAACATTTTCCTTGTGTGGATGAATAATCATTGGTTCTTCCAAAACGTTGTTGCAATGAACACAGTTAAAACATGGAAAAGTGCCAGGGTTAGTTGATCTGTCTATTCTGGTGTATGACTAAGATAGGTATTCTTTCCTAATTTGCAACCGTTTATATGCAGCTAACAGTGGGTCCTTAAATAGAACACCAAAATCAGTTTCTGCTTGCAGTATCTCCCAAGTTTTCTTTATGATGTGTTTTAACTTATAGCTCCTGGTGGAATATGTTGATACAATGTCACCCTAGTTTAACATTTGTGAAGGCTTCCCCTCTGACATGGATAACAGAGTGACTAGGGATATTATGATATTGACATATAACAAATGATGTATTGATGCAGGCTCATGGTCAGGGAGCTTACCTAGTCAGCATGCTAATGCACTCTACTACTGGCACGCCCCTTCCTACTAGAGAGTCGCAAACCCTATTTTGCGAGTTGGTGATAGATTACAGAGTCGCAAAATAAGGGTTGTAAATAGGCAGGGCCGGACTGAGAACCACAACCGGCCCTGGCAAAGGGCTCGGCCGGCCCCCCCTTCCCCACTGGGGGGGAGGGGGGTGCCACCTAACTCTTTGCCGGGGCCGGTTTTCGGCCAATTTTGGTACAGGGCTGATTTTGCAGCTATGCTGCAAAAACGTCCCTGTAGCAAAAACGGCCCCCACAGGCCCAAAACCGGCCCCCACCCGTACGGCGCACCGGGGGATTGCCCGGAGCCCACTATGGCCAGTCCGGCCGTGTAAATAGGGCAGACCTACTCTGCAGTCGCAAACAGGCCGATTGCCAGTTTGAGAGCCCAAAAACTGGTCGTACATTTGGACCTCAGAAATGACTAAGGAAACAGTGGTTTGAGTTTAATCAGAGTCAGGTCAAATCTTGAACAACCTTTCCCTGCTGATAAAAAGGAGGCACAGAAGAGATCCGGTCTCCACCACTTGGACAATTATCTCTCATCTCACTCCTCATGTTTGCAGCCAATATTAGAGAATCTACAGTTAATTCTCAACTTCTTTCATTATGCGGAAACAAATAATCTCTTCACTCCCTCTCAATCAGATATCTATCATGTTTCAACTCTAAACCGGGCCTTGTATTTGCCACAGAAAACATTAAAAAAATCTGAGATTGTGGAGGCAAATCCACCCTTATGTCTCTTAGACCTCCCCGCGGTCTTTGAAATAGTATTCTACACCCTGTTAACCAATTGCTTAGCCTTACTCAAATTTACAGACTTAAGGCCTGAGTTTGGCAGATGGGTTACTACATCACAAATATGATGGATATCACGTCCACCTTATTATAAGTCCATTACATAATATGTTACTTGTAATAAATCATACAGAATATCCATCATATTTGTGACAGAGTGCCAATCTGCTAAACTCTAAATCAGGCTTTAGATCTTTAACAGGGCTCATCTCTCAATGTTATCCTATTTAACCTTTATTTCTCCCTACTTCCTGCCTTTATTTGAACATTCCATGTGAGTTATTACGCCTACACCGATGACACCCAACTCATTCTCTGCTTACATAGCGGCCTCAGCTTCCACCATTCTCTGTTCAAAGACTGAATACGTGCAGTTCCTTCCTGGTTGAGTACTATTGCCCTTCATCTCAACTTTGACAAGGCTGAGGGGTCAATTTCTTGGAACTACGCCACACCGCCTGGTTGCCTGTTCACTGTGGCCTCCTTCTATCTCCCACTAATTCTGTTTCAATTCAATTCAATTCAAATAGCTTTATTTTGACAGTACTTTTCATAAAAGCGTTACTACATAAAATACAATGTTTACAATAGAAAATTTCATAAAACTTATACGATCCCTTTTTAAAAAAAGTATCAATACATCAGAAAAACTATTTAAAAATTGAAGCATATGTTTAAACCGCTTGGGAACAGCACATGTGGATGATAAAAGAGTCAAGATAGGTAGCCAAGGCCAAGACTCAGCAGGAAACAGCCAAAAGTCCCACAAGTGTCAATATCAATTCATCAAGGAACAATTAAAATCCCTATCATGTGAATTAAACCCCAGCAAATGTGGGTAATATAGGCATTACAATAAATGGACAACGCCCGGGCTCAGAGAAGGAGAAATCATATAGGTAGCACGCCCTAAGAGCAAGAGCGATGTCATAATTCATAAAGTATCAACTCATCATAGAACTATAAAAAGGTCACATCCTATCATTGGTACAATACCGGACAGCAAAAATGTAGTTGATGTGCAAATTGCAGTAGGTATAGAGGACCTAAGCTCAGAAGAGACAATCTGGCAGCATCCGGGCAAACAACTGTGATGCCGAGGATGTTGTCACTTGTCAATTTAGTCCATTGGCTTTACATGCTTTATTAGTCTCATTAGCAACAAATGTTTATCTTATAAACACCATCCATCTTAGGAATTTAGCTAAGGGGATTTCATGGCAGGAATATGGATCTGCGGAAAAAATTCTCACGCAATACTACTTTGTCTAGTGCCCAGGTTCTTGCAGTGCTGCACTAGCCAGACCTTGCGGGGCGATGCATAAGCTGGACAGACAAACAAAACATGAAGGTAGGTTTCTGCGTGCATAATGCAGATGGGACATTTGTTATCTCCCTGTGGTGAACATTTAGCTGCAAAGGTTTTTAGAGAGAGAGTGCCCAAACAAAATTAGAAATAAAGTTTACAGTTAAGGGGTTTTGTTATAATATGCCAATAGTATTCAAAATGAGGACAGGGTTTAGATGATACAAAACTCCCTGTCAGTGTAGAGCTATCGCACATTTGAGTAATATTTTGTCCCACCATTTTCCAGTATCTTTCCTTTGTGACTTCTTTAGATAAAAGCTGGGCACTAGATGTTTTTTTCACATGTCAGACAAACCCATACTCTTCTGATCCCCTTTAATATCTCGAAGCCAGCCTATTTTATGAAAACTGTCAACCTCAATAACGTCCCTAAGGCCATTTGCAAAAGTGTTCAATTCAGGGGTACTCCATATTCTGCCCCATTATAATATGGGATGAAGCCTTGCTAGAACTAGCAGCGAGTTCCTTCCTAGGTCATTGAGCAATGGGAGGGTATGGGTACTTTGTGGGAGGCCGGTGAGTGTTATGGGAACTTATTCTCTGCAAATGCAAGCTTAGTCAGTTTCTCAATCAATCAATCAATCATGACACTTGTATAGCGCGCTACTCACCCGGAAGGGTCTCAAGGCGCTTGGGGAAGGGGTCCGCTACTGCTTGAACAGCCAGGTCTTCAGTTGCTTCCTGAAGGAGAGGTGGTCCTGGGTCAGCCGGAGGTGGATGGGGAGGGAGTTCCATGTCTTGGCCGCCAGGTAGGAGAAGGATCTGCCTCCGGCGGTGGCTCTTCGGATGCGTGGTACGGCGGCGAGGGCGAGGCTAGCAGACCGTAGCTGGCGGGTGGGTGTGTGGAAGGTCAGGCGGTCGTTGAGGTACTTGGGGCCCAGGTCGTGGAGAGACTTGTGTGCGTGGGTGAGGAGCCTGAACGTGATCCTCTTGTTGACGGGGAGCCAGTGCAGGTCCCTCAGGTGGCCGGAGATGTGGTTGCGTCGGGGATGTCCAGGATGAGTCAGGCGGAGGTGTTCTGGATGCGTTGGAGTCTTTTCTGTAGCTTGGCTGTGGTTCTGGCGTAGAGGGTGTTTCCGTAGTCCAGTCGGCTGGTGACGAGGGCCTGGGTGACCGTCTTCCTGGTTTCGGTCGGGATCCATCGGAAGATCTTGCGGAACATGCGGAGGGTGTGAAAGCATGAAGAGGAGACGGCGTTGACTTGTCTGGTCATCGAGAGGGAGGAGTCCAGGATGAATCCCAGGTTGCGTGCGTGGTCTGTAGGCTTGGGGACGGTGCCCAGGGCTGGGGGCCATCAGGAGTCGTCCCAGGCGGAGGGTGATGGTCCCAGGATGAGGACTTCCGTCTTGTCTGAGTTCAGTTTCAGGCGGCTGTTCTTCATCCACTCGGCGACGTCTTTCATCCCTTCGTGGAGGCTGGTTCTGGCGGTGTCGGGGTCTCTGGTGAGGGAGAGAATCAGCTGGGTGTTGTCGGCATAGGAGATGATATTGAGGTTGTGTTGGCGTGCGATGGTGGCGAGAGGTCTCATGTAGACGTTGAAGAGGGTGGGGCTGAGTGATGATCCTTGCGGGATGCCGCAGATGACTTCAGTGGCCTCGGATCGAAACGGGGGGAGGCGGACTCTCTGTGTTCTTCCGGCGAGGAACGAGATGATCCACTTCAGTGCCTTCTCTTGGATGCCGGTGTTGCTGAGGTGTTGGACTAGGGTGCGGTGGCAGACAGTGTCGAACGCTGCGGAGAGGTCCAGGAGGATGAGTGCCTCTGTTTCCCCGTTGTCGAGCAGGGCTCGGATGTCGTCCGTGGCTGCGATGAGGGTGGTCTGGGTGCTGTGGTTGGCTCTGAAACCGGACTGCGAGGGGTCGAGGGATCCATTCGTCTCGAGGAAGGCGGCAAGTTGTCTGTTGGCGATCTTCTCTATGACTTTGGCAGGAAAAGGGAGGAGCGAGATGGGGCGGAAGTTTTTGAAGTCGGTGGGAACCCCCACAGTTCCGATCCGTACAGAACTGAGCTCGCCACCTTTGCATTATTAGTCTGTAGAGAAGGGGTTACGGGTTTTGCCAATGATGTTGGAAATGTGTTACTTAAGGCTCCCGCTAATTGTTGGTGTTTTTAATGCCATTGTTTCAATGTGAGGCCTCCATTTCATCTTTTTCTCCAGAGTAATGCCTACGTAGGTAAAGGCATCTACTTGCTCTAGGGGCACACCCTCCATAATAATTCTTCCCCTAAAGGATTTATGCTGGTTAAAAATCATAAGTTTGGTTTTGGCTGCGTTAATCTTTAGCCCTCTAATTTTGCAAAAATCTTCAAACAACAACTGCGTACACTGTAAACCACTAGGTGTTTTTGAGATGATAAGCATGTTGTCAGCAAACATTAAGATTGGTACTCTGGAACCTGCTAGGGACGGTGCATTGGTGGAGATAAGAGAGAAACATTTGGCAATCTCTTTAATAAAAAGGGAGAACGACGTTGAGGCCAGAATACACCCATGGCAGACTCCCTTTTCAACTGGAAAGGGGTCTGCGACGTTTCCTTGCGTTCCCCAGCGTATGCGTGCAAAATTATTCTCATTATGGTGAACTAGAAGGGATAGCAGATCCATAGGCATACCTAGGTCCCAGAGCACCACCCAGAGCATGTTGCGTGAGACTAAGTCAAAGGCTGATTTTAGATCAACAAAGTCAGCATTCATACTACCTCTGGAAAGCACCACTGTTCGCCAGTATATTAAAATGAATCTAAAAATGTCCTATATTGTAATTATGTGCGCACGTAAGCCAGCCCAGTAAGGAGTTAAAATATCATTGGCGTCTATCCACTCTTGTACCTTTCCCAGGACAAGACGTGCTACCACCTTTTGAATAGAATCAATAAGGCTAATGGGCCTGTAATTCCTGGGCACAGATGTGTCACACTTTTTAAAAACTGGTATAATCTCCGCTCCCGTCCACAAGTCTGGGATGGGGTGGCTTGAGCGATGGTGTTCGCTAACATCATTATGTACCTGCCCCACTTCTCCCTGTCATGTAAGAAACATTGGCAGGAATGCTGTTGATATCCGGTTCTCTCCCCAGTGATTGTACTCATGGCGGCCTAGACTTCAGCAGGCTCAAAAAACAGATCAGATGAATAACAAAGGGCATCTGCTAAGGGTTCACTTTCCGCAAACTTCATTATTGCTATACTGATGGGCAAAGTGTTTTACTCAAGATTCTATAGCAACATGGTTTTCAAGCGTAGGGGGTGTCCACCCCTACCCCTATTTACAAGAGACCAAAATGTTGGAGATTACTCCTTGTACATGCTAATTTTAATTCCTGCGATCTACCTTTGTCACATTCTTTTTTTGCTTTGGTCTGCACTATTTTATTTCTTCCTTGCATTCTTTATCATACTCGGATCTTTCGATCTAATGGCTTCCCCAAGAAGTTTACAAGCTAGCTTTCATTCTTTGTCGTACCAATTATGTTGGAGTTTAGCATGGGGGCCTTGCCACTATAAGGTCTTTGAAAGTGGGATCGCATTTTCTCAAATAAGGAATTATGGATGCTAGTTATCAGGCCTAATGGCTGAGTGTTAATACGGAGAGTCACCATCTCTGCTGCCTCATCTTCCCCATCCTTGCTGATGAAAGACAACGTGTCTGGTTTTTCAGGTATATTAGACCATTTAAACCTCCGTGTGACATTACTAACCAGTAGGTCTCTAGTAGTTGTTACGATAGGGGGATGTGTTGGTTCATCTGGTAGCACAAGGCGGAATATGCAGCAAAGTGAATTATGATCACTCTCCACAAGCTCTCTGACGATCAAATCAATCAATCAATCAATCAATATGGGGACTTCTAAAGCGCGCTACCCACCCGTTAGGGTCTCAAGGTGCTGGGAGGTCAGTGAAGCACAGAGTCAGCCGTAAACCCAGGTCTTGAGGCTCTTCCTGAAGGTGTGCAGCGTAGGGGAGCTTCTGATGTTGACTGGGAGCTCGTTCCAGGCCTTGGCTGTGACATAGGAGAAGGCTCTTCCACCTAATCTGTTTCTGCAGATGCACGGGGTCTCTGCTAGGGCAAGGTCGGCAGAGCAGAGGTTTCTTTTGGCTATGTGGAACAAGACTCTTTCATTCAGGTATTTGGGTCCGATGTTGTGGAGGGATTTGTGGGTGAGTAGCTTGAAAGTTTCTTTCTTCTTGACAAGGTGCCAGTGGAGGTCATACAGGTGTTGGGTCATGTGCTCATGTCGTGGGATGCCAAGGGCGAGTCTGGCTGCAGTGCTCTGGATGGTCTGGAGTTTGTGTAGTAGGGATTTGTTGATTGCAGCATAGAGGGCGCAGTCTGCTCGTTATTAGTGAGTGGGTGACGGTCTTTCTGGCTTCGGGGGATCGACTTGAAGGTGTTGCGGAGGATGCAAAAGGAGTTGAAAAAGGTGGAGGCGTTGATCTGGTGAGTCATGATGAGGGAGGAGTCTAGAATGTTGCCGAGGTTCCGGGGGTGGTCTGTCAGGGTGGATGGGTTTCCGAGGGCAGAGGGCCACCAGGTGTTGTCCCAAGCGGTGAGGGAGGGTCCAAGGATGAGGACCTCTGTCTTCTACGAGTTGAGCTTTAGGCAGCTGTTGCTCATCCATGCTGTGGCGTCTGGTGTCTTCGGGGTTCTTCATGAGGGAGGATGAGCTGGGTGTCGTCAGCATATGATACTATGCTGAGCCATGTTGTCTGACAATGGCGATGAGGGGGGGCCATGTAAATTTTGAAGAGTGTGGGGCTAAGCGATTATCCATGGGGTACGCCGCAGTTGATCTCTGTGGGTTTGGAGAGGAAGGGAGGGAGTCTGATCCTTTGGGATCTGCCGGCGAAAAAGGAGCATATGCAGTTGAGGGCAGGTCCCCGTATGCCAGCGTCGTGGAGTCTGGCAGCAAGAGTGCAGTGGGAGACGGCGTTGAAGGCTGCAGATAGGTCTAGCAGGATGAGGGCCGCGGTGTAGCCCTGGTCGAGTAGCATGCGGATGTTGTCAGTGGTGGCCAGGAGGTGGTCTCGGTGCTGTGGTTGCTACGGAATCTGAACTGGGAGGAGTTGAGGATGGCGTTCTTGTCTATGAAGGTGGTCAGCAGGGTGTTGACGAATTTCTCGGTGACTTTGGCTGTGAAGGAAAGGTGAGTGATGGGCAGTGTTTTTGAGGTCCGTTGGGTCAGCTGTTAGTTTCTTGAGGAGGGTCTTGACCTCTGCCCGCTTCCAGTCATCGGTGAAGAGGCCGGATTTGAAGGTGCCGTTAATGGTGCAGCGTAGTTCGGGTGCTACGGCAGCAGCAGCTCAGTGCGAGATGTGAGGCTGGCAGGGGTCCATGGGGGGTCCTGAGTTAGTGCTCTTCATGGCCGTGGTGGTATCCTCCGTGGTGACCGATGTCCAGGTGATGATGGTGGGCTGGTTGTCTTTGCTGGAGGGGGGGATGGTTTCTGAAGTCTGTTCGCTGAAGTTGTCATAGAGGGCCTTGATTTTCTGGTAGAAGTAGGAGCGGAGCTTGTTGCAGAGGTCCCGGGGTGGTGCAACATCTGTGGCTTTGCTGTGGGGTTTGGTGAACTGCTGGATGATGTTGAAGAGTTTCTTAGAGATGATGGTGTTGTTGAGGATTTTGTTCCGTGTGAAGGTCCTATTGGTGGTTCTTATGAGTTGGTGGTATCTGTCATGGTGATCTTGTAGATGGTCTGGTCTTCGGTGGATTTGCTGTTTCTCCAACATTTCTCAAGATGCCTGCAGTAGCGTCTGGCTTCTTGGAGGTCGGTGGTGAACCAGGTGGCCTTCAGAGGGCATTGTCTGTCGGGGTGGAGGAGGGGTCCGAGCTTGTCTGCACAGCTGGTGATCCAGCGGTGTAGTTCTTTGGCTGCAGAGTTGTTGTCTGTCATGGCGGAAAGGGGGTCATGGGTGAGGGTGGAGTTGAGGTGCTCCTCAGTGACCTTGCTCCAATTCCTTCATGGCGGGCACAGGGCGGGCTTGTTTGCAGGTGTGCTGATGAAAGAGAAGTGTACGCAGTGGTGGTCTGTCCAGAGGGGCTGTGAGGTGTTGCTGAAGTGGATGTTGGTCCCTCTAGCCAAGATGGGGTCAGGTCACTGTGGTTGTCGAAGTGGAAGTTCAGGTCTCTGATGAGTATGTAGTCTGTGGAGGTTAAGGCGTGGGGTGGGATGTGGTCTGCAATGGTGATGGTGAAAGAGGCGTGAGGCCCTAGAGGTCTGTAAGCGAGGGTGCTGTGAAACGTGGTTCTGGGGCTGGTTGGATCTGGGAGTGGAGGTGTTCGGTGTTGGAGAGGGAGTCACTCGTGCTGGAAGTGGAGAGTTGGAGGGAGCTCTTGTGCGCGATGGTGAGTCCTCCTCCTGGACGGTGAGGGTGGTCCTTCCTCTGGATCTTTTAGCCATCAGGGAAGTTGGTGGCGATGTAAGAAGCAGAGGCGGCGTTTGTCCAGGTTTCAGTGAAGAAGGCGATGTCTGTCGAGAGCGCGTCAAGGAGGTCCCAGGTCTCTATGGCGCGTCTGTGCAGGGAGCACATGTTGAGGAAGATGCACTTCAGGGCATCGGTGGTGCAGGGGTCCGGCATGGGTGCAGAGGTTGTGGGGGTGCTGTGGATGGTGAAGGAATGTCTGCAGTGTCAGCAGGAGAACTGGCCATGGGTGGTGTTCGGTGTCCACAGCTGGCAGTTGTTGTTCCTTCCATGGTTAAGTGCGAGGAGGGCAGCGGGGTCATAGCGGTCGGAGCTCAGAGATCCAGGGTCCCTGGAGCTGGTCGTGGTTGAGCCAGGGACGGGCGCAGACTGACTTGGCTTTGGTGCGCCTTTGGCATGCCAAGGGTGTGCACGCTGCGCTTGCCCGCTTCGCTGCCATTAAATAGGGAAGGGGGAAGGAAGTGCAGCTGAGAGGCGGGAGCAGAAGCCAGCAAGGGGAGGGGCCACAAGGGCAGCAGTTGCAGGGAAGAAGGGCACAAAAACGGGCACAAAAAAAGGCAAACAATGGGAAAATGAAAAACAAGCGAAGAAGGATACAATTAAAGAAAATAAAGAAAACGGTCACAAAACTAGGAAAAACAAAAACAAGCAAAGCTCAACAAGGGTACAATTGATGAAAATAATAGAGTAACACAGACAGGCAGGATACGATTAGTGGAGGGGTGCCTCAAACTCCTAGCAGCCACCGGAGATCTGGTTCAACGGCAGGCAGCACAAAAGCAGAGCTGCTGGGGGAGAGAGCAGGTCTCTGACCAGGAGGTCAGAGATCTTTTTTCCATATCCGTAAGGGCCTGCCATAGCTTTAAATCAACAATGCGGTAATTGATCTTTCAAGAATGGTGGCAGTTATTATACATGCTAGCCCCTGGCAGTTATTATACATGCTAGCCCCTTTACTCTCAGAGGTAGTTCTACCATTAGCCATTAGCCACCCTTATGCCTCTTTCTAGGCTGAATGCTTTCAATTTTATCCCTACTTCTGTCTTTTTTATTTGGTATGTCCCATGTTGCGTCTTCCTCATCTGCCAGGTCGCTGTCCTCACAGTCCAGTGGCTCGAAGGTTACATTAAAATCTCCAGTGTATATATTTGAAGTTTCTCCTACTTGTTTTTCCAAAAGATTGTCTACAGCCGTTATACTGTCAGATTTCCTCCAACCTCTGACCCCTCTTGCATATATTATAGATGTCAGTATTGCAATAGGGACTGATCAACAGACGAATGCCAATGATATCTGGTCTCTCTGTTAGGAGCCCCCGGATCTTAAGACCAAGGTCCAGGCAAATCGATGTAGTTAGCCCCCCCCAATGTGTGACCCTTACTGACGTGGATTGCCGGGGCATAATAATTCAGATACCCTGGGAAAAAGACTGGAACTAATGACCATGTTTCCTGAAAAAGGCAAATATTAGTTTATTCTATAAAGGCATTCCAGTTCAAGGACGCAGCCTTAGACCTTAGCCCAGCGATGTTCCATGACAGTAGAGTTATTTGGTGGTTGTCAAGGTGTCCCTGATGAAATACAGACCCCAGAGACTAAATTCCCCGGTACAGATCTCATCAGACTCCTCTTTGTACTGGCGCATATTATGGCTGAGTTGGAAATTGCAAATAGTGAATGAGTAGTGTGTCTACTGATCTGTGCCAGTGGCAACGCCTGATTATTTGTGCAAGAGGGTCTTTGTGGCTGTCAATATATTTACCTTAGCGGAAATGCCCCTCTAGCAGGTGATAAAGGGAGGTAGGCATTAACCAATGTTGTTACCTCTGGAAGCTTATGCTTGAGGCGGCTATTCGATTTGGTTAAGAGATGGGTATATAGATCAAATGCCACCAGATTATCGACTATGTCTCGTTGGTAAAATGTAAGTGCTATTACACCCAAGGAAGCCCCCCGAAGGTGCATCTGTTAGCCCCTTTTACATCTTGCCCTATTACTGACGACAGCCCCTCACATGTCGGATCCATTGGATACTGTTGTTTATTAAGGAACCCTCATCCTCTTGAGATGAATTGGGTGAGAGTTTTGGTACATTGGTTAGGTATACTACCTTTCCCATATCAGGAACTCTAGCTATTTTTTTTAGATTGTGGGGTGGATTTTCCAGTGGGGTGGGGGACCTGCTAGGGATGATAGAGCTATGTTAAAATTGGTGCGTTGTCGTTGGCCTACTCGGTTGTTAGCGACCCTAAAAAAGTGAGTCAGTAACAAAGGGCCACTTTTGCTTTGTGATGAAGTGTGCTCTGTGCCATGCCATGCCTAGGATTCCCCTCTGTTAACGCACCCGTCTGTCCCGGGCAATTCTCCACCCTTTGTGTCCCTGCGACACAGACAGGTTGAGTCCCCATCTGTTTTTTCACGTATTGATCCTCAGAGAGGGCCATAGGTAGGGAGTCATAAAGGATGCTGACAAGTGCTTTGAGACCTTTCACTTCCTGAACCAAGTCCATGATCTGATGTTTAAGAGGCTTTCGGGATATTTCTAAAAAGGTAAAGCTTCAGGGAGAGTACTAGGGTCCTTGTCTTTATTTGTGGATGGAGTTATTCTTGGGGAGAGGGGTTTGGTTCCTAGGCATACATTCTGGCTTGTATTGTGTGTACTGATCTCCCCACCCTCGACAACTGTCAACCTCCCTGGGCTATTAGAAGTATCCTGAGTGCCAGGCTGTTCCTGAAGCACTATAAACCTGGTGCTGCAAGAGAGATCTGCAGGGATCAATAAATCAGTAGTATCTCCATTGGTGGGGATAATAGATGGTGCATGCAAGATTTCCGGCTGCTTTCCTCTGCTTTTAGCCCTCTTAAACATGGCTGGCATCCGCCTAGTGGTAGTTGGACTGCAAGGGACAGGTTGGGAATTACATTTTTAGGATTTATCCATGTTCGCTGGGTCAAGAAGATCTTCGCATTTGGACAGTAAACTGCTATGCGATCCAGTACCCCTTCCCTAGCTACCGGGCTGCAACTCAAAGCTTTCTTTTTTAATTTCTTTTTGGAAGCGTCATTCATCCCACCCTCAATTATCTTCCGCTTCCCGATAGTGGCTGATTAGAACCGTGTACTACTAAAATATAGCGGAACAAGTTACGAAGCGGTAGCTTTTGTTTTCACCAACCAACCGACCAATCGAAGACTTCATAAACATGAAATATCGGGAGCAGGGCTCGAGTTGATGTACCACGCAGGTGGACAGCATCCCCCCACTTATTTTAACGGGAGCTCGATAACTGGAACAAATGGGGGAGCCACACATTCACTCTTAGGCCTCTCTGGGGCAAGAACGGAGCTCATTCAGAACTCTGCTCACGCGCTGGCTTCACTGATGCAATCGTATCTAAGGGGTGAGCAAGGGGAGCCAATGAGTCCGATGGTGCAAGCCACCTTTCGTGACATCACTTCCTGTCATGAGGTCAGCGTCCCCCCACTTCTTTTTTTAGGACTTGTGCCCTGAATGGGAGGATGTAACAAGGATAATCTAACCGGTGCACAAGACTCAAACTTCTCTGGTGCTGTTTAGCGCCTCCGGACACTGGAATTACAGAACAGTATTTAGGAGTCCAGAGGATTTAATCCGTAAGTCTGCAGTTCGTCACCCATGTTTCAAGTCTATTTGTTAGACCCCTTCAAGTAACTAGCAGAGAGTGCAGGATTCCAAGAGAGTACAATGATATTAAAGATTTAAAATTCCGCATGCCATACCCCAAACCTCGAGTAGGAACAATATGAATCTTTGTAAGTGAATATAAAACTCCAGCCGGTCAAGCTCTCCAACAGAAAATGTCCAAAGTGAGGCGGGAGCCCTCCCATGACTGTTGTTTTGTATTAATATGTATTCCCTCTGCGCCCCGCCAACCAAGAGAATGGGCTTGGCCTCAAATGGCCATGGACAGGAGCAGACTAGCCCTCCCTTGGCCCGCATGTGTGCTGCGCTGCGGGAGGCTGCCATGGGCTTTATGGGAGGTATCAATGGTGGCTGGGGGACGGAGTCCCACCCCAGCTGCTGGCAGGGAGGCAAGCGGATGAAGGGTTGCCTCAGCATGGCCCGGGAACCGCATCTCGCGCTACGGGAGGCTGCTGCGGCCTTCATGGGAGGTAGGATCCTCCCTCACTCAGGAGCGATGGTGGCTAGGGACCGAGTCACATCCCAAGTTCAGGCAGGCAGGTAAGCAGATGAAGGGTTGTGGCAGCACTGGCCCGGTAACCGCGTCCCCACATGCACCAATTCTGTTTGTAAGCTTGTCATCATTTTCAACACTTGTTTTTGTTTTTCCTCTCAAATCAGGCTGTCTGTTCAGGGCAATCTGTCTTTATCTTAGAGTCCTGTTCTCTCCTGCTCTTTCTTACCTGATATCACTCTTTAATTGGTACTCTCAAATCAGGATTTTATATTCCTGGTCTGTAAATCTTCTGTCCATTCCTCATCATCACACAGAAATGGTGGTTTGACTGTCTCAGTTGTCACTTCTAGAGCCTAGAATCCTTTCCTCAACCAGCCTTTGGGGCTTATTACGAGTATGGTGGTCCATAAGACTGTCATACTCACAGTGGTGATTCGACCACCACCACAATGCAGGCCCACCCTCAGTATCATGAGTGTGGTGGTTGGACTGCATGGCATTCGCACAGCAATCAAGAGCCACAATATGCTGCGGGTGCTGTTGCGGCACCACCGAGAATATTCTGAGTTGGCTTTCCACCAGCCCTTTCATGGCAGTGAGCCGGCCGTGAAAAGGGTTGCGGGGAAGCAACTAAGGGGGCCCTAACAAGCCCCCTATGCCCCGCTCCTGGGGGTTCATGCAGGGGAGCACATGTAGGGCGCTCTTGGTATTGCACACCCAGTACCTGCATGGTGTGCACACAGGTATGTGCAGTCCACGCTCTCATGGCAGCAGTCTGCATGTTAGGCTCTCCTAGGACTTCTGCCGTCAGACCTCCCTTGCACCGCCCGCCCGACTAGGATTACACTTGTAGTCCAGCAGGTGGGCACACCACAGCTTTGGCCGTCCTCCAGTGGACAGCACAGTCCTGCCACCGCTGGAGGACTGCCAAACTCGAAATAAGGCCCTTAGTCTATCAGCTGTTTGTCAACATTTCACATACAACTTAAAACCTAACTGTGTGCAAATTAATCACAGCACCTGTTGGTTGTTCTGCTTAGTGTATGGGCACCCTTTAGGTGGGTAAATGCACAGTCTATAAAAGATGTATTAATTTATTCATTCATATGATCTCAGGTATAAATCTGAGACAGCTAACATATGAATGTATCACCTCTTGAAAATGGAGGAAATACATTTGCTCAGAGGTATGCCGGGAAAAGCCTGTTAGTTGGTGTCGCCAAACATAAGACTGCAAACCTGATGCTCACTGTTAGACCTGGCATCCTTAGCGTGGTTCTACACTAACCTTTTGCCTTCAACCTTCCTGTTTTGATGACTTTGTTCTTGCTGGCTTTAGGACTCTGTACACTTTTCCACTGCTAATCAGTACCACGCGCTTGTGCTCCCTCCTTAAAACATGGTAGAATTGGCTTACACCCAATTGGATTATTCACTTTACTTGCAAGTTTCTAGTAAAGTGGTACTACATGCGCCCAGGGCCTGCAAATGTAATGCTACTAATGGGCTTGCAGTACTGATTGTGCCACCCAAAGATGTGTCGGGCCTGACATTGCAACCTGTGTGTGCTGTTTTAAAAAGTGGGTATTTCATCCTGGCAAAATAAACCTTTAGTTAGGCCCAAATCTTCCTTCTTAATACATATAAGGCTCCCTTAGGGTAGGTCTGGAAAGGCCGAAAGGGCAGTGTGCAGTGCATTTAAAAAGTAGGGCATGCACTTATAAGATTTACATATCCTGGTAGTGAAAAATTTCTAAATCTGTGTTTTACTACTGCAAGTCCTACTTCTCCCTTAGGATAACATTGGACTTACCGTACTATATTTCATAAGCTGTAACTTCTAATTAGGAGCAGGTAAATAGTTCATGTTTGGTGTCTAAAGATTTGTAATTAAAAGCTGACGCAGGGAAACGACACTGGAAACAATGGTTCAGAACGAAGTCAACAGCATCCTATGTTCATTTCAGCACCACTGCACAGATATCTTTGAGAGAGAGAAATATTGAGACTTCCTAAATCAACACTAAATATATCACATCAATGGTGCTTATAGGTTACCTCACGCTCAGCAAAGACATACTGTGACTAGCCTTAGTCCTATGAGGAATCAGGTGTTGATATGAATGGCCAAGAACAGGATCACGGGAAGTTGGACTGGATCAAGGCAGCACACCAGTTCAGCAGGATGGTTGCAGACTTTACCCCAGGAACTGATACAAATGTCACAGAGTTGCTGCTAAGATGGAGAGCAGTAGCATGCTTCTCGATATGTAGCCCACACTGGCAGGGGAGCAAAAGACCTTAGGAGCTTATTTAGAGCTTGACAAACACACTATTCCACCCAAATATGACTGATAACCCTGCCTGCCAAACTAAATGCCTGCCCTTGCTATTTAGAGGTGGTTGCGCTGTCATGGTTCTTCCGGCGGAAACCTAACACCAGCTGTCTAAAACTTTTCAGGCCATAGTTCTAAGTACCTCAGACCATCTGCTCATTTAGAGCAGATGGTCCGATGTGATTTGTTCCTGTTTGGATCCCAAATATGAAATTGCAGCAGCACCTGGGGAGAAATTCTCTCTGGAGTCAGGCTATTAGTGTATTTTTGTTTTACAAAACAAATTCCAGCTTTTGAAGTTTGTTGTTGTAAAATTTTAAAAAGTTTGTTGAGGGCTGCCTGAAACATGGCGGTTGGTCAGCAAACTCACAATGCCTCCAGAGGAGCTGCCATGGCAGTGGCTTCTCTGAAGGCATGGAGATCTCAAAATATAGTGGGCAGCAGTGTGCCAGGGCTGTGGAGGCTATTAGCACTGCCACCCTAGCAGAAGCCAGGTCACCCTCTAAACCCCAAATGGGGCCCTTAGAAAGCACAAAAGGGTTGACGGAATGCAGAGGATAGAAACCACTGGCTTCAGAAGACAAGCAGGGAACTGAGAGGGTAAAATAATAAGCAGTGAGGAATAGCAAATACCAAATGCGAATTGACGGTGAAGTTACTGAAACAACTGGTACATGCTGCCAGGCACTGACCTTTTATAGCCACTTGCCTGTACGGACCCAGACATCCTATGAACTACCTTGTATTGAGAACTACCCTAACTTTCATAATCCCATCTTCCGTAGTCTGACCTCTTCTGAATTTAAAGGAGAGTTTACACCCTGCATGGCTTTGTAATGGTACTGTTCTAACATGATGGTTGCTGATATTTCTGACAGGATCTCTTGAAGGAGAGCAGTGGAGGTCTTACACATTAGTGGCATAATGAAATTTGAGAGTCCCCTGCTCTGGATTTAATCAGGAGCTCTCAGGCCATAGTACTGTGCTGACGGGCCCCCTGTAGCTCGGGCCCCCCCTACACCATGGGGGCTGCTGGCTGGGGCCTGTATTACGCCCTGTTAGACATAATGGTGGTTGAAGAGATCTTACCATTGGCTGCCTGGATGATGTGTGCAGATGCTGGAACCTGATTTTAGAACATGCTGAAAGGATTATCATAAAAGCATTGCCCTCCGAAATGCATAAGAGATAAAAGAGAGCTGACTTTATGGTTAAATTGGAGGTTGAAAGGGGATCTCTATTCTGTTCCACTAGAGACAGTGCATGTGTTAAATTTTCTGGAAGAACTAGCCCAGGAAAAAAAAATATTGGATTAGATGGGAACAACCCCTAGCATACTGATTCTTGAAAGAAGTAAGACAGCAGGCTCCTCCAGTCTCCACATATTCTTCTGTCTGAAACATTGACAATGTGTCCTGAGGATGAAATTGTGAGGCAAACCTACCATGTTGCTTTACCTTATTTCCTCTAAAAGGATCTCAGATGTCAGAGCCCATGACTTTTTGCTGCATTCTTTTTCCCAGTGTGACAATTGTCATGCGTCAGAAAAATAAAAATAAAACTGACTTTCGTGTAAATCGGTTTGCTGGAATTTACCCCTCGATGGGTGTAGACAATTAGAAAATGTTAAGCTTTCGCAATAGATGCTCTATTCGATTAAGGTAAACAAAACAATGGCCGGGCAGATCGAATCGTTGCAATAATGCACAACCTAGTAAAATAAATTGCTAGGTTGGACAACCATTTGTATTGGATTGATTCTTGTTTTATAAAAGTTTTTAAGAATTTTTTGGCATCAAAAAATACAACACAACATTTACAGAAATACAATAATACATTCAATCTACTGAAGAAAACATATCAAACGAAGTACTTAAACAAGAAAATTGTAACAAACAATTAACATGGACAACTATACTATGCCTCAGATCAGTCAATCGTTGAGGCACCAATCCTGGATACGAACAGAACAAGTGGACTAACAGATTGTTATAATAGCCTACTTGTTACCACCCACACAAGATACACAATGAAATTTGTCACAGAATGCCCCCCGGGCTACCAGTCTATCTTCCAGAACTTGATGGGTGCCGGACCGAAGTTTCTCTAAACTCCACTGAGAAGTAAGTCATCTGTCAGGGACAAATTTGATACCTAGAGAGTGGGAAACGAACGGCTTCCTAACCGCTCGCTCTTTGTATCAACAGCTGACAAGCCCGTGCGGCGGCCGCCGCCACCACACGCGTGCAGTGAGAACAAACTCTGCCCGAGTACGAAGGTAGGACTGAATATTTTCCCGAACGTCCTAGTAATTTAGGTGTAAAAAACGGGCAATAATGAAAGGTCCCTTTGCTTTCTTCAGTTACAAAGATTTGAACAACGAATAACTGACGTGTGCCGGCACCCCTCTTTTCGCAATCTTTGCGCACCTTTGAGGTTCGTCACGGTTATATAAATTTACGAGTGTAGCACAGCTGGGATAGTGCAGTAATGTATCTAACTGAGATCTTCCTGCTATTTGTTCACAGGGAGTAATCTGAACCCCTCATCAATAAGGTACTTTTATTTTTAGAGTGTTTGAGTCTGAGCGAGGAGGCTGTTAGAAGGAGTTCCTTTACTGATACCGTTCTTTAATTATTATTTCACAGTGACAACGACCCCCCAGTCCATGTCCTGAGGAGAACCCGTTAAATCTGATTGGGTTCGAAACGCGTCGACGTTTTTACCTCCAAGATACTAAATAGCTAGGGCTTGATAGGAATCAATTAACACACTTGTAAATCACTGAGCAGTTTCTGTGTTATTCCTAATCAAAGCATTCTGTGACAAATTTCATTGTGTATCTTGTGTGGGTGGTAACAAGTAGGCTATTATAACAATCTGTTAGTCCACTTGTTCTGTTCGTATCAAGGATTGGTGCCTCAACGATTGACTGATCTGAGGCATAGTATAGTTGTCCATGTTAATTGTTTGTTACAATTTTCTTGTTTAAGTACTTTGTTTGATATGTTTTCTTCAGAAGATTGAATGTATTATTGTATCTCTGTAAATGTTGTGTTGTATTTTTTGATGCCCAAAAATTCTTTAAAACATTTATAAAACAAGAATCAATCCAATACAAATGTTTGTCCAACCTAGCAATTTATTTTACTAGGTTGTGCATTATTGCAACGATTCGATCTGCCCGGCCATTGTTTTGTTTACTTTAAAGTAGTGGTCCAGGCCGGACAGTGATAGGACCCAAGCCTTTCCCAGTTCTTTCCTTGCTATTCGATTAAGGACACGGAAGCAAGGATTATGCTTCTGTCTCTGTATTAGCTCCGAACAGCAGCCAATTCATACACTAGAAAAAACTTGTAATAAACTACAACTCTTAAGAACCCCCTCAAACCATACATTAAAATCTCCAGTGTATATATTTGAAGTTTCTCCTACTTGTTTTTCCAAAAGCTTGTCTACAGCCGTTATACTGTCAGATTTCCTCCAACCTCTGACCCCTCTTGCATATATTATAGATGTCAGTATTGCAATAGGGACTGATCAACAGACGAATGCCAATGATATCTGGTCTCTCTGTTGGGAGCCCCCGGATCTTAAGACCAAGGTCCAGGCAAATCGATGTAGTTAGCCCCCCCCAATGTGTGACCCTTACTGACGTGGATTGCCGGGGCATAATAATTCAGATACCCTGGGAAAAAGACTGGAACTAATGACCATGTTTCCTGAAATAGGCAAATATTAGTTTATTCTATAAAGGCATTCCAGTTCAAGGAGGCAGCCTTAGAACTTAGCCCAGCGATATTCCATGACAGTAGAGTTATTTGGTGGTTGTCAAGGTGTCCCTGATGAAATACAGACCCCAGAGACTAAATTCCCCGGTACAGATCTCATCAGACTACTCTTTGTACTGGCGCATATTATGGCTGAGTTGGAAATTGCAAATAGTGAATGAGTAGTGTGTCTACTGATCTGTGCCAGTGGCAACGCCTGATTATTTGTGCAAGAGGGTCTTTGTGGCTGTCAATATATTTACCTTAGCGGAAATGCCCCTCTAGCAGGTGATAAAGGGAGGTAGGCATTAACCAATGTTGTTACCTCTGGAAGCTTATGCTTGAGGCGGCTATTCGATTTGCTTAAGAGATGGGTATATAGATCAAATGCCACCAGATTATCGACTATGTCTCGTTGGTAAAATGTAAGTGCTATTACACCCAAGGAAGCCCCCCGAAGGTGCATCTGTTAGCCCCTTTTACATCTTGCCCTATTACTGACGACAGCCCCTCACATGTCGGATCCATTGGATACTGTTGTTTATTAAGGAACCCTCATCCTCTTGAGATGAATTGGGTGAGAGTTTTGGTACATTGGTTAAGTATACTACCTTTCCCATATCAGGAACTCTAGCTATTTTTTTTAGATTGTGGGGTGGATTTTCCAGTGGGGTGGGGGACCTGCTAGGGATGATAGAGCTATGTTAAAATTGGTGCGTTGTCGTTGGCCTACTCGGTTGTTAGCGACCCTAAAAAAGTGAGTCAGTAACAAAGGGCCACTTTTGCTTTGTGATGAAGTGTGCTCTGTGCCATGCCATGCCTAGGATTCCCCTCTGTTAACGCACCCGTCTGTCCCGGGCAATTCTCCACCCTTTGTGTCCCTGCGACACAGACAGGTTGAATCCCCATCTGTTTTTTCACGTATTGATCCTCAGAGAGGGCCATAGGTAGGGAGTCATAAAGGATGCTGACAAGTGCTTTGAGACCTTTCACTTCCTGAACCAAGTCCATGATCTGATGTTTAAGAGGCTTTCGGGATATTTCTAAAAAGGTAAAGCTTCAGGGAGAGTACTAGGGTCCTTGTCTTTATTTGTGGATGGAGTTATTCTTGGGGAGAGGGGTTTGGTTCCTAGGCATAAATTCTGGCTTGTATTATGTGTACTGATTTCCCCACCCTCGACAACTGTGAACCTCCCTGGGCTATTAGAAGTATCCTGAGTGCCAGGCTGTTCCTGAAGCACTATAAACCTGTTGCTGCAAGAGAGATCTGCAGGGATAAATAAATCAGTAGTATCTCCATTGGTGGGGATAATAGATGGTGCATGCAAGATTTCCGTCTGCTTTCCTCTGCTTTTAGCCCTCTTAAACATGGCTGGCATCCGCCTAGTGGTAGTTGGACTGCAAGGGACAGGTTGGGAATTACATTTTTAGGATTTATCCATGTTCGCTGGGTCAAGAAGATCTTCGCATTTGGACAGTAAACTGTCTATGCGATCCAGTACCCCTTCCCTAGCTACCGGGCTGCAACTCAAAGCTTTCTTTTTTAATTTCTTTTTGGAAGCGTCATTCATCCCACCCTCAATTACTTTCCGCTTCCCGATAGTGGCTGATTAGAACCGTGTACTACTAAAATATAGCGGAACAAGTTACGAAGCAGTAGCTTTTGTTTTCACCAACCAACCGACCAATGGAAGACTTCATAAAGATGAAATATCGGGAGCAGGGCTCGAGTTGATGTTCCACGCAGGTGGACAGCATCCCCCCACTTATTTTAACGGGAGCTCGATAACTGGAACAAATGGGGGAGCCACACATTCACTCTTAGGCCTCTCTGGGGCAAGAATGGAGCTCATTCAGAATTCTGCTCACGCGCTGGCTTCACTGATGCAATCGTATCTAAGGGGTGAGCAAGGGGAGCCAATGAGTCCGATGGTGCAAGCCACCTTTCGTGACATCACTTCCTGTCATGAGGTCAGCCTTCCCTCACTTCTTTTTTTAGGACTTGTGCCCTGAATGGGAGGATGTAACAAGGATAATCTAACCGGTGCACAAGACTCAAACTTCTCTGGTGCTGTTTAGCGCCTCCGGACACTGGAATTACAGAACAGTATTTAGGAGTCCAGAGGATTTAATCCGTAAGTCTGCAGTTCGTCACCCATGTTTCAAGTCTATTTGTTAGACCCCTTCAAGTAACCAGCAGAGAGTGCAGGATTCCAAGAGAGTACAATGATATTAAAGATTTAAAATTCCGCATGCCATACCCCAAACCTCGAGTAGGAACAATATGAATCTTTGTAAGTGAATATAAAACTCCAGCCGGTCAAGCTCTCCAACAGAAAATGTCCAAAGTGAGGCGGGAGCCCTCCCATGACTGTTGTTTTGTATTAATATGTATTCCCTCTGCGCCCTATCCGTGCCCCGCCAACCAAGAGAATGGGCTTGGCCTCAAATGGCCATGGACAGGAGCAGACTAGCCCTCCCTTGGCCCGCATGCGTGCTGCGCTGCGGGAGGCTGCCATGGGCTTTATGGGAGGTATCAATGGTGGCTGGGGGACGGAGTCCCACCCCAGCTGCTGGCAGGGAGGCAAGCGGATGAAGGGTTGCCTCAGCATGGCCCGGGAACCGCATCTCGCGCTACGGGAGGCTGCTGCGGCCTTCATGGGAGGTAGGATCCTCCCTCACTCAGGAGCGATGGTGGCTAGGGGCCGAGTCACATCCCAAGTTCAGGCAGGCAGGTAAGCAGATGAAGGGTTGTGGCAGCACTGGCCCGGTAACCGCGTCCGCACATGCACCAATTCTGTTTGTAAGCTTGTCATCATTTTCAACACTTGTTTTTGTTTTTCCTCTCAAATCAGGCTGTCTGTTCAGGGCAATCTGTCTTTATCTTAGAGTCCTGTTCTCTCCTGCTCTTTCTTACCTGATATCACTCTTTAATTGGTACTCTCAAATTATGATTTTATATTCCTGGTCTGTAAATCTTCTGTCCATTCCTCATCATCACACAGAAATGGTGGTTTGACTGTCTCAGTTGTCACTTCTAGAGCCTGGAATCCTTTCCTCAACCAGCCTTTGGGGCTTATTACGAGTATGGTGGTCCATAAGACTGTCATACTCACAGTGGTGATTCGACCACCACCACAATGCAGGCCCACCCTCAGTATCATGAGTGTGGCGGTTGGACTGCGTGGCATTCGCACAGCAATCAAGAGCCACAATATGCTGCGGGTGCTGTTGCGGCACCACCGAGAATATTCTGAGTTGGCTTTCCACCAGCCCTTTCATGGCAGTGAGCCGGCCGTGAAAAGGGTTGCGGGGAAGCAACTAAGGGGGCCCTAACAAGCCCCCCATGCCCCGCTCCTGGGGGTTCATGCAGGGGAGCACATGTAGGGCGCTCTTGGTATTGCACACCCAGTACCTGCATGGTGTGCACACAGGTATGTGCAGTCCACGCTCTCATGGCAGCAGTCTTCATGTTAGGCTCTCCTAGGACTTCTGCCGTCAGACCTCCCTTGCACTGACCGCCCGACTAGGATTACACTTGTAGTCCAGCAGGTGGGCACACCACAGCTTTGGCCGTCCTCCAGTGGACAGCACAGTCCTGCCACCGCTGGAGGACTGCCAAACTCGAAATAAGGCCCTTAGTCTATCAGCTGTTTGTCAACATTTCACAAACAACTTAAAACCTAACTGTGTGCAAATTAATCACAGCACCTGTTGGTTGTTCTGCTTAGTGTATGGGCACCCTTTAGGTGGGTAAATGCACAGTCTATAAAAGATGTATTAATTTATACATTCATATGATCTCAGGTATAAATCTGAGACAGCTAACATATGAATGTATCACCTCTTGAAAATGGAGGAAATACATTTGCTCAGAGATATGCCGGGAAAAGCCTGTTAGTTGGTGTCGCCAAACATAAGACTGCAAACCTGATGCTCACTGTTAGACCTGGCATCCTTAGCGTGGTTCTACACTAACCTTTTGCCTTCAACCTTCCTGTTTTGATGACTTTGTTCTTGCTGGCTTTAGGACTCTGTACACTTTTCCACTGCTAATCAGTGCCACGTGCTTGTGCTCCCTCCTTAAAACATGGTAGAATTGGCTTACACCCAATTGGATTATTCATTTTACTTGCAAGTTTCTAGAAAAGTGGTACTACATGCGCCCAGGGCCTGCAAATGTAATGCTACTAATGGGCTTGCAGTACTGATTGTGCCACCCAAAGATGTGTCGGGCCTGACATCGCAACCTGTGTGTGCAGTTTTAAAAAGCGGGTATTTCATCCTGGCAAAATAAACCTTTAGTTAGGCCCAAATCTTCCTTCTTAATACATATAAGGCACCCTTAGGGTAGGTCTGGAAAGGCCGAAAGGGCAGTGTGCAGTGTATTTAAAAAGTAGGGCATGCACTTATAAGATTTACATATCCTGGTAGTGAAAAATGTCTAAATCTGTGTTTTACTACTGCAAGTCCTACTTCTCCCTTAGGATAACATTGGACTTACCGTACTATATTTCATAAGCTGTAACTTCTAATTAGGAGCAGGTAAATAGTTCATGTTTGGTGTCTAAAGATTTGTAATTAAAAGCTGACGCAGGGAAACGACACTGGAAACAATGGTTCAGAACGAAGTCAACAGCATCCTATGTTCATTTCAGCACCCCTGCACAGATATCTTTGAGAGAGAGAAATATTGAGACTTCCTAAATCAACACTAAATATATCACATCAATGGTGCTTATAGGTTACCTCACGCTCAGCAAAGACATACTGTGACTAGCCTTAGTCCTATGAGGAATCAGGTGTTGATATGAATGGCCAAGAACAGGATCACGGGAAGTTGGACTGGATCAAGGCAGCACACCAGTTCAGCAGGATGGTTGCAGACTTTACCCCAGGAACTGATACAAATGTCACAGAGTTGCTGCTAAGATGGAGAGCAGTAGCATGCTTCTCGATATGTAGCCCACACTGGCAGGGGAGCAAAAGACCTTAGGAGCTTATTTAGAGCTTGACAAACACACTATTCCACCCAAATATGACTGATAACCCTGCCTGCCAAACTAAATGCCTGCCCTTGCTATTTAGAGGTGGTTGCGCTGTCATGGTTCTTCCGGCGGAAACCTAACACCAGCTGTCTAAAACTTTTCAGGCCATAGTTCTAAGTACCTCAGACCATCTGCCCATTTAGAGCAGATGGTCCGATGTGATTTGTTCCTGTTCGGATCCCAGATATGAAATTGCAGCAGCACCTGGGGAGAAATTCTCTCTGGAGTCAGGCTATTAGTGTATTTTTGTTTTACAAAACAAATTCCAGCTTTTGAAGTTTGTTATTGTAAAATTTTAAAAAGTTTGTTGAGGGCTGCCTGAAACATGGCGGTTGGTCAGCAAACTCACAATGCCTCCAGAGGAGCTGCCATGGCAGTGGCTTCTCTGAAGGCATGGAGATCTCAAAATATAGTGGGCAGCAGTGTGCCAGGGCTGTGGAGGCTATTAGCACTGCCACCCTAGCAGAAGCCAGGTCACCCTCTAAACCCCAAATGGGGCCCTTAGAAAGCACAAAAGGGTTGACGGAATGCAGAGGATAGAAACCACTGGCTTCAGAAGACAAGCAGGGAACTGAGAGGGTAAAATAATAAGCAGTGAGGAATAGCAAATACCAAATGCGAATTGACGGTGAAGTTACTGAAACAACTGGTACATGCTGCCAGGCACTGACCTTTTATAGCCACTTGCCTGTACGGACCCAGACATCCTATGAACTACCTTGTATTGAGAACTACCCTAACTTTCATAATCCCATCTTCCGTAGTCTGACCTCTTCTGAATTTAAAGGAGAGTTTACACCCTGCATGGCTTTGTAATGGTACTGTTCTAACATGATGGTTGCTGATATTTCTGACAGGATCTCTTGAAGGAGAGCAGTGGAGGTCTTACACATTAGTGGCATAATGAAAGTTGAGGGTCCCCTGCTCTGGATTTAATCAGGAGCTCTCAGGCCATAGTACTGTGCTGACGGGCCCCCTGTAGCTCGGGCCCCCCCTACACCATGGGGGCTGCTGGGGCCTGTATTACGCCCTGTTAGACATAATGGTGGTTGAAGAGATCTTACCATTGGCTGCCTGGATGATGTGTGCAGATGCTGGAACCTGATTTTAGAACATGCTGAAAGGATTATCATAAAAGCATTGCCCTCCGAAATGCATAAGAGATAAAAGAGAGCTGACTTTATGGTTAAATTGGAGGTTGAAAAGGGATCTCTATTCTGTTGCACTAGAGACAGTGCTTGTGTTAAATTTTCTGGAAGAACTAGCCCAGGAAAAAAAAAATATTGGATTAGATGGGAACAACCCCTAGCATACTGATTCTTGAAAGAAGTAAGACAGCAGGCTCCTCCAGTCTCCACATATTCTTCTGTCTGAAACATTGACAATGTGTCCTGAGGATGAAATTGTGAGGCAAACCTACCATGTTGCTTTACCTTATTTCCTCTAAAAGGATCTCAGATGTCAGAGCCCATGACTTTTTGCTGCATTCTTTTTCCCAGTGTGACAATTGTCATACGTCAGAAAAATAAAAATAAAACTGACTTTCGTGTAAATCGGTTTGCTGGAATTTACCCCTCGATGGGTGTAGACAATTAGAAAATGTTAAGCTTTCGCAATAGATGCTCTATTCGATTAAGGTAAACAAAACAATGGCCGGGCAGATCGAATCGTTGCAATAATGCACAACCTAGTAAAATAAATTGCTAGGTTGGACAACCATTTGTATTGGATTGATTCTTGTTTTATAAAAGTTTTTAAGAATTTTTTGGCATCAAAAAATACAACACAACATTTACAGAGATACAATAATACATTCAATCTACTGAAGAAAACATATCAAACGAAGTACTTAAACAAGAAAATTGTAACAAACAATTAACATGGACAACTATACTATGCCTCATTTCATTTCATTTTGGACATTTATAAAGCGCTTGGAAGTACGCCCACCGGCGTGTCCCCGCGCTGTGATAAGTGAGAAGCTGAGGTTCCACCCACCCTCCCCGCCGACTACCTGCTAAACAGAATGGTCTTGAGTTTTTTTCTGAAAATCAATTCTGATGGCTCCAAACGCAGGCTTGAAGGAAGAGCATTCCAGTGTTTGGCCACCAGATGCCTAAAAGATCTACCCCCCATGCAGGCTTTCCTTACTCTTGGTATCGTTAAGAGCCCTGTGCAGGAGGATCGAAGGCTACGTGTGGGTTCATACACGGTCACCAAGTTCCTGAGCAACGCAGGAGCCTTGCCATTCACAATACGATGGCATGTGGAGAGAGTTTTAAATTCAACCCGACTGGCAACTGGAAGCCAGTGAAGTGCGTGGAGCGCGGGTTTGGAGGGGGATCTCCTGGGGAGCCTCAACACCAAACGGGCAGCCGCATTTTGCAGCACCTGAAGTCGCCCGATGGCCCTGCTGGAGGCACCCAGATATAATAGGTTGCCATAATCGAGGCGGGAAGTCACCAGGGCATGCACCAATGTTCTGCGGGCCGCAAGGGGGAGAAGATCTAACACCTTTTTTAAGGTCCTCAGGACGCCGACGCATACCCCAGCCACACGGCCCACATGTGTATCAAAGGTCAGGCCGGAGTCCAGCCAGACCCCTAAGTTCCTTGCCTCCTGGCAAGGAGCTGGCGCCTCGCCCAAGCAAGAAGGCCACCATGCCGACGACCAGGCATCCGGAGTCCCACCCACAATCAGTACCTCGGTCTTGCTACCGTTTAACTTTAAACAGTTGGCGGACATCCAGGCTGCAAGATCTTTCATGCAGTTCCTGAAGTTGTCCGCCGCAAGATCCGGGGTACGTGAGAGGGAGATGGCCAGCTGGGTGTCGTCGGCATAGGACACAACACGCAGCCCGTATTTCTCCACTATTCCCGCCAAAGGGGCAACATAGAGATTAAACAAGGTGGGGCTCAGTTAGGAGCCCTGAGGCACTCCCTGGCCCAACCCGATCTCTCTAGAGTAGCAATCGCCCAGATGGACCTGAAAGCGTCTGTCAGATAGAAAAGATCCAAGCCAACCCAGCGCTGCACCTGAGATACCCCCTTCCTCCAGACACTGTAGCAGAATGGAGTGTGCTACAGTGTCAAATGCAGCGCTGAGGTCTAGCAGGATTAAAGCCATGGTTTGGCCTTCATCCGCACCCTGACGCAAGGCTTCCACCGCCATTAGAAGAGCTGACTCCGTCGAATGACGGGGGCGGAAGCCAAACTGAGAGTCGTGGAGCAAACAGGCATCATCCACGTACTTCATCAGCTGGAGATTAACAATCTCAGATCAGTCAATCGTTGAGGCACCAATCCTGGATACGAACAGAACAAGTGGACTAACAGATTGTTATAATAGCCTACTTGTTACCACCCACACAAGATACACAATGAAATTTGTCACAGAATGCCCCCCGGGCTACCAGTCTATCTTCCAGAACTTGATGGGTGCCGGACCAAAGTGTCTCTAAACTCCACTGAGAAGTAAGTCATCTGTCAGGGACAAATTTGATACCTAGAGAGTGGGAAACGAACGGCTTCCTAACCGCTCGCTCTTTGTATCAACAGCTGACAAGCCCGTGCGGCGGCCGCCGCCACCACACGCGTGCAGTGAGAACAAACTCTGCCCGAATACGAAGGTAGGACTGAATAATTTCCCGAACGTCCTAGTAATTTAGGTGTAAAAAACGGGCAATAATGAAAGGTCCCTTTGCTTTCTTCAGTTACAAAGATTTGAACAACGAATAACTGACGTGTGCCGGCACCCCTCTTTCCGCAATCTTTGCGCACCTTTGAGGTTCGTCACGGTTATATAAATTTACGAGTGTAGCACAGCTGGGATAGTGCAGTAATGTATCTAACTGAGATCTTCCTGCTATTTGTTCACAGGGAGTAATCTGAACCCCTCATCAATAAGGTACTTTTATTTTTAGAGTGTTTGAGTCTGAGCGAGGAGGCTGTTAGAAGGAGTTCCTTTACTGATACCGTTCTTTAATTATTATTTCACAGTGACAACGACCCCCCAGTCCATGTCCTGAGGAGAACCCGTTAAATCTGATTGGGTTCGAAACGCGTCGACGTTTTTACCTCCAAGATACTAAATAGCTAGGGCTTGATAGGAATCAATTAACACACTTGTAAATCACTGAGCAGTTTCTGTGTTATTCCTAATCAAAGCATTCTGTGACAAATTTCATTGTGTATCTTGTGTGGGTGGTAACAAGTAGGCTATTATAACAATCTGTTAGTCCACTTGTTCTGTTCGTATCAAGGATTGGTGCCTCAACGATTGACTGATCTGAGGCATAGTATAGTTGTCCATGTTAATTGTTTGTTACAATTTTCTTGTTTAAGTACTTTGTTTGATATGTTTTCTTCAGAAGATTGAATGTATTATTGTATCTCTGTAAATGTTGTGTTGTAGTTTTTTGATGCCCAAAAATTCTTTAAAACATTTATAAAACAAGAATCAATCCAATACAAATGGTTGTCCAACCTAGCAATTTATTTTACTAGGTTGTGCATTATTGCAACGATTCGATCTGCCCGGCCATTGTTTTGTTTACTTTAAAGTAGTGGTCCAGGCCGGACAGTGATAGGACCCAAGCCTTTCCCAGTTCTTTCCTTGCTATTCGATGAAGGACACGGAAGCAAGGATTATGCTTCTGTCTCTGTATTAGCTCCGAACAGCAGCCAATTCATACACTAGAAAAAACTTGTAATAAACTACAACTCTTAAGAACCCCCTCAAACCATGCCCCCAACTACAGTCCACCAATCATGACATTCCTATACCCCCAAAACTGCCTGCCTCTTTCTTTGTGAATAAACTCAAAATTCAACAGTAAAATGTCGGATGAGCAATAAGTCCAAAATTGAATTAAAACCACAGGAACTGCTGAACCATCTCGAAGGTTAATCCTATTCAGTTCGGAAACTTCTAGTGATAGCATGAACGAATCATCCACCACAGAACTACTCCTGGTGACGGTCATCTCGCTCTTGTTTTTGTTCAGCTCCTGGAAACAGACAACATGTAATGAGAACAGTTTCAACAACAAGAGGGTGGATCAATACACAAAACACAAATGTTATACATACGGCAGACCAGAAACAGCATGAATAGGCCAACATCACATATAATAACAAGCATATACGTCATTGCATCATTGCACATAATCAGGTGGGATAATCCTTGCCTCCGTGTCCTTAATAGAATTGAAAAGTCTTGTTGTGAATGCCAGAAAATGTTTCATTCTTTGTCAGAACAGGAGGCTTAGATTCTGCTAGTTCAAAACTGATCCACCACTATAAAAGTTGCATGCACAATAGGTTTATAAGAACATTGTTTAAGCATAGAGCCAGATGACCAGTTAGACGCATGTAAAATAACCTCCAGTCTAGAACCCAGAACAAAAGCCTTAGAGGCCACAATACCTCTTGTTGAATGAGCAAAATACAAAGTGACATTAAGGCCAGCCTCCTCCATGGCCCACAAGACCGATCTGGCAAGAGCTGTGGTAGACACTGGTTTGAATAGCTTTTGAATGGCCAACAGTAACTGACCAAAAGGATCAGACTACCAAGCAAGAATGTGCTCTTCATGTACCTTCAAATACCTGACATCACAGAGCTTATAAATATGAGGAAAAGCTGGATAGCCAATGCATCAAGAAATTGTCTTTGTACATTTCCAGATTGGAAAAGAAACTCCTTCAGGAGAAAATAACATACCTGTTAAATCCAGAGCCCTCACATCTGAGACTCTTCTGGATGAAACTATACACAATAGAATGGTCAATTTCGCCGATAGTTCATTTGTCAATAACACAGGATTGGCAGGTCACTGTTCAACAGATGTAGAACAGGATGAACATCCTGCAATTGAGTGAAACTGGGCCTAGGCAGATTGGACACCCTAATGCCCTTAAACAGTTTACAAATCAAAGATGCATATCTACTGGTTTAACCCACATGCGCATGACCAGTAAAAATAGCTGATCTAAAATTGTTCACTGACCGGTAACATAAACCTGCAGAGGCTCGGTTTGACAAAAAAGTTAATGACATCCTTCAAATCTTCCCTCACTGTACCCAATCTTCATTTCAGTAACCAACCCACCCACATCCACCATGCTGAAGCATATCATTTGTGGCTGGCTGGGGCACAAGCCTGTAGTATGAAGCAGGCAGCCTCCTTCAAAATTCCAGAGGTCTGGCTATGTCTCCCAAGATTTTACAGGCCATGAGAGTCCACTAGTGCTGCATTAGAAGAGGGTGGAGCAGTCCCCCAAGATCCACTCAAAGCTCTGGAAACAACAGCAGGGTAATCAGGAAGTCCATCGTCATATTAAGAAGAGCTGGAAACCAAGATTGGGTTTCCCAGATGGAATGATCAACACCACAGTCACTCGATCTAACCTGGCTTGGGCCTCAACCCAGCGGATCATCACAAAGGCAAGTGTTAATTCCACTACATTGCCCAATCCTGAAGAAACACATCAGTGGCAAGCACTGCCAGGTCAGGTCTCTAACTGTAGCAATCTTTCAACTGAGAGTTCAGCTGGGAAGCAAACAGATTCACCTTGCATGGTCCCTGGGCACGATGAATTGGCTGAAAGACTTGGGGATGAAGCATGCAGTAATTGGGATCTGCAAGAAACCTGGAGTTCCAGTCAGCCACAATGCTGTCCCGTCCGTGCAGGTATTACTCTACCACTGTCATCCTGTGGGGAAGATAGAAGTACCAGAAGTCTTTTGCGATGTCCGCCAGCTGTCAATACCTGGTTTATATAGCGTACTGCTGACATGTCCATCGAAAGGGCGAGGGCAACAATTGAACTTCTTTAGGGAGAGTGTCCTGATTGAGAACCAGCCAAAACTCTAAGCAGTTGATGTGGAGTTCCATTAGCAACCAATGACATATTTTGTGGAGAAATCTCTACACCTGGTTACCCAGCCCCATCGGCTGGCATCAAACTCAATGGCCACATCTGGAATTGCTCTGAAGATGGCACTGCTGTTCCAGATAGCGGAATCTGAGTGTTGTATGTCAATCTGTGTCAAAGATGTTGAATCTTTAAGCATTGTGATGGACCAGAAATATCTCTTGGATCGAGGAGGCCAGGCGGCCTAACACTCGTTCAACAGATCTCAACGAAACAGTTTGCTTGCCCAGTACAGATTTCAACTCTCTCTTTACCGGCTACATCTTCAGAGCAGAGAATAATAACCGAGGCCCTTACTATGATGGTGGTCGACTTGACCACAGGCCACCATTGCTTCGGGCAGGAGACTGCCCGACAATGAATCAGCAGTCCCCTCCATCAAATTAGGATGGGACTGCCCTGCTGTCGGGCGAAGAGGGCCTTTTTCTACTGCGGCTTCTGCTGCAGCCCAGAAAAAGGTCCGTAGAACAAGCCACAATAGAAAAAGGCACTTTGTGCACATACATGCACCATGTGCCAGGCACCATGTGATGCCTGGCACATGGTGCATGGCTGTGGTAGGGCACTTTATGTGCCCCCCAGGTCATTTTGCAGTGGCCCATAGTGGATGGGGGCCCTGCCTACAGCCCCAAAATCCGCTTCCATCTGCCTTTTCATGGAGGTAGGACAGCCATGAAAAAGCAGTTGGAGAGGGACATCCTAATCCCTACAGTGGTAAATGTTCAGGCACCACTTTCATTATAGAGATAGGAATCTGACTGCCGCCCTGACGGGATCTTGGATCCTGTTGGAGGTGGCGATCTGTCCCCCCAACATTATGCTCCGACCGCCTGCATCGTGATGCAGCCGTCTAAACAATGCCCTGAATGTTGAGGGACCATCACCGATGGCCAGTTAGTGGCAGTCTGCCTGACATCATAATGAGGACCTGAGTTTTGACAGAACCCACCTCGAGGCCTAGAAATTCCATCTGTTGGGAAGGAGTCATGACTGACTTCTTTAGGTTCAGAAGGAAGCCCAGATCCTGCAGTAAGCTGGTCATCCACGAGAGATGAAGAGCAAGACAGTCTGATATTGGGCAATAATTGCTATGTCATCGAGATAGCCGATCAATTGAGTACCCTACTCCCTTATTGTCTCGAATACTGATTCCATTGGTTTAGTAAAGGCCAAAGGATCTGAGAATAACCCAAAGGACAGAGCTAGGTATTCGAACCATTGGGATTGCCATTGGAATTGCAGCAGTTGCCTGTGGGGGGTGTAAATGGGGGCCATGAGATAGGCATCTTTGAGGTCCAACAAGGGGTGGCCAGATCTTGTGATCCTCCTTTATTTGTGAAGTAATCATTTTTACTGCACATTTTCATGCCATATGCATTATGGCCAACATTTATTAATGTAAGGGTAGGTAATCTCGCAATGCAAAGCAATTATGCACAGCACATTCAGGTCTTTGTTTACATTGGTAACTAAATAGATGCTATCTTTTGAGTCATCTGGTGAAGCTCAAGCACCAACACAAAATGTTAGCAATTGTGGTCTACTCTGTAACTTGTAGAGAATAGTTTTTATAGTTCAAGTGATATATAGTAGCTTTTTTGTTGGTTTCAATTTGACTCTTATTTTTAGAGTTTTCAGTATTGCAAACCAGACGTGATGGGGGTCAAAGAGCTCTACAAAAAAATGCATAAGAGAAATATAAGGATAATGGGTGACATGTTGTTTCCACATCAAGTGCTGTACATAGCGCGAGAGGCTTATAATATACATTTTAATGCTAATATAATTAATATAACAAAGAAAAATCTACAAATAGAGTGTTCAACGGATGTTCTGTATGTACAAAAACAGTATGCATGTACAAATTTAGGGACCAAGAACAGAACAGAAGGGAGAAAAGCGGAACCATAATACACCAAGGCACAGTAATCAAGGGACCTTCAAAATCAACACATATAGTGTTTAGAGAACTATCCCATAAGAGACAGAACATAATAGGGGGAATTCTGAGCACACAATACAGAACATTTGAGTCAGATTAGATAGTATATACAAGTGCACAGCTTTGAGTATAGAAGTATAGTGTACAGAATTTGAGTATAGAAGAGAAGCAGAGTATTTTGCAGGAAATAAACTGAGAGTGGAGAGGCTGGCACTTCCAAAACCATCTCATGTCTACACACTGGAGGATGTCGCAGTTGGGGATCTGAAGTATAGAGATGCGAAAGGGGTATGGATAAGATGTAACAAGAGGGAAAGAGGGAAGACAAACTCAACAAGAAGAGAGAAGGATTAAGTGGAGCAGGATTTTCTTTTAGGAGTTCCTTGAAAGCAGAGTGTTACAAGGACACTCAGAGGGCTGGTGGAAGAAGGTTCTAGAAGCATTACCACAGAAGCACTGAGCAAGAGTGTATTGCTTGTTGAATGCAGGGGTGTCCAGGCCGAGTAAGTAATTACTCCTGATACCGCATTGTCCCATACTGTTGATCAGATTCTCAGTTAGGTGCTGTGAGATTTAAAACTGGGGTATTTAATTTCACGACCGGAGGCTATTATGCACCAACACCTTTAATACTACTCCTGCAGCACCTTTAAAGAACTTACATCACATAAACACACCCGAACCAGAACCCTACAGTCCATAAATAGTCACTTCACTGTACATTCCTCCTCTTTAAATTGTTGCTCGTAAGGAGATAAGTATCTTTTAAAATCATTTAGTAAGATGTGAATGTTGAAGCAAAATGTATAATGTTTTAGTTGAGTGATTGGTGTATATGTTAACCAAAGCTTCTAATTTATGGAGGCAAAAGTAATGGTTGAGTGTTAATTTGGTTATTTTTGGGTAGAGTGTGTTTTTTAAAGTGGAAAACGTCATAGTCAGGATTATTTCTACTAATTTGGTTTTTAATGAGCTCTGAAATACGCGGCCATAATAATTTGCAGACAAGGGTTATATTCCCCAAAAATGCTGCCATTCAAAATCGTTTTACTAACCTGTGGTGTGTGGCCTATTCTTTGTTTTTTCCATACTGCTGCAGGATCGATGCACAAGAGGGCATTGTGGCCCACCGGACCGGTGTTCACAAGGGGTGTTGCTTCAAACGTAATGCGCGTTGCAGCACGTAGGTCAACGCTTGTGCAACACACATTATCAGGCATCACTCGCGAAAAGAGTGCCGCCATTTTAGAAAGGAATAAAGCAGAGAATAATTTAATATAGAATGGCGCTGAGGTGGTTGAAGTGTCAATCAGATTTATTTGACAGACAGTAATTTTACAGTTAGAGTGGAGAAGGATATGGTAAGTGTTAAAAATATATTGCTGCAGAGCATTGTTTAGCAGGCTTTTTAGGGCCTTTTTGAGGAGCATATTGAGGACATGGAGAGTGAACAGGACAGTGAATTTAATGTGACTGGAAATATGGTCAATGAGGAGATTGTTAAACGGCTGATAACATTTGAAATGAAAAAGCAGGTGAAGGAGACAGTGGAAGCATTTCTTAAAAATAGGAAAAGAAAGGAGGTAGAGTCAGATAAGGAATTTTTCACTCTTTCTGAGGGAGAGGGAGAAAGTGAAGTAAATGGAAGGAAGATACCAAAAAAGACCAGACATATAGAAGACATTGATATGTCGAAATGTAACAAAGTGGGCTTTCAGGCCACTACAATGAGAGGTGCCCTTGGTGGCACAAGTAGAACTGGTGTCCTTAGTGGCACGCATGGAAAGGATGCTCTTGGCGGCACACAGGAGGAGGAAGATTTTGAAGGAGGACTTAATATGAATTTGTCTGGCATTAATATGAAAGAGATGGATGAATACATTTTAGATTAGAATCAGGAAGATTAATTTGATGACTTTGAGAATATGGAGGTAGAATGTTCATCTAATTGGGTTAGATATCCGTTTGGGGGAGATATGTCTTAAATATTAAGCATCCTAGGAGAATGGTGGCCTATGGAACATGTAGGTAAAAAACATGGATTCGGAAACCCTTGGATAGGGAAGTACGGAGATTGATGACAGCTAAGTGTTCACTGCCAAAGATTGATTGATGTCCCACCCCGAATTTGGACCCTTATCTCATTAGCTAGTTGTTCTGCTTGAGCAGGAACCAAAGGAAGGTATTGGAAATATCCTTAAAGATATGCCAAGATAAACTCTTGCACGTTTTGGGTCCTTTAGCCAGAATATTGAGTATGGCTGAGGAGGCATATACTACTGAGGAACTGGTTGATTTGGAATTATTGAGTAGATGCAGCCAAAGTGCTTTGGGGGAATGCTAATGCCGGTTTATTACAAGAAAGGAGAAGAACTGTTCTCATGAAAGACAATCCAAAATTGGGGGAAATGGCACAGAAAGAGACTAATGAGGATGCGAAGGGATTACTGTTCATAAAAGGCCTGGTTAAAGGTATTGGGAAGTATGTGAATACTTTAACGGCTTTGGATAAAGCGCAGGGGAATATGAGAAAGGTCTTCTGTGTTTTTGGAAGGGCCAGTAGGAGGGGACCCTTTACGGGCCGTGGCATACAGAGGTTCCAAAACAGTACGCAATACAATTCACAGGTCAGAGGAGAGGTTTCCAAACAAGCTCAGAATTTTACCCCAGCAGAGGAAGAACAGGTAAACAAAGCTGAAGATTTTGAGAGAACGGAGGCTGGGTGAGTACGGAGATTATTGTTGGTTCTTTCCACAGAGGAGTAGGAGGACAGGACATTTAAAATACTTCAAAAAAGAAAGGGATAAGTTAACTAAGGATCCTTGGGTGTTGCACACAATTTAGGGATATGCAATAGAGTTTGTGAGCTGTCCATTTCAAAAAGAAGAACAAAGAAAGGCTAGAGGGGGCGAGCAGGTTCCCGGCACCTGGACAACCCATTGAGTTAATAGGATTTAGGAAACGATATAATATCAAATCATTAAGTCTTAGGGTTGGTGACAGTGTGAGAGTCCTACTCAGTGATAGCAAAGTCTGGCATGTTTCTGCGCTCTGTGAGTGTAAGAGATGAGTAGATAACACTTGTGAAAAGGATAAATCTCGCGCCCATCAGGCTCACGTTCAGAGTGTTTCACCAGACACTGTGTCTAATAAACAAAGTTTTGACTGGATGCATGATGAAGAGACGAGAATCGACAATGAGGGTGTAAATACCCCCACACTTCTACAACCCGAAGTCACCGGCCCTTGGCTCTTCCCTGGGACACTGTGAAAATAACAGTGAATACCTAACTCAGTGACTGAGTGATTCTGGTAATGTGCCAGTTACGTACAGCTTAAATCTTCCAGTGGAAGGAAGGGGCACCAGAGGCGACTTTGTCACTGATGGTGGTAATCCAAGCAGGTTCGGATGAGTCAATGTTAAACCTAACAAGTTGAAAGACTTTTTATATGATTAGGGGTTCTTATCCTTTCCTCTTCTTTACATTGTATGTACCTTTAGTTGGGTAATGCTACTTAATTATTTTCTCGTAGTTATTGTTCCTTATGTTTTCATCTTTCTTCCACCCTGTTTTCCCCTACACTCTCCGTCTTACTCCCTTCCCCCCACTTTTCTCCCCTCTCATCTCTTTTGCCTTAACAGCCTTCCTGCAATGTACCTTTTTCCTTTTAATTGGAAGGTGATGTGTTATGTTGGAATCTTCATATTGCCTTTCCCCCCTGCACTGTGCCCTGCTGGCTCCCGTCCACCCCTCTCTCGTGCATAGGCATTGTGATGTAATCAGCTGGCATTCTAGAATGCCAGCTGATTTTAATGTCAGTTACGCCAGTTGGGTGGTTGTTGTAGGCATGTGTAGACCTCCCTGCTGGTGTGCTTTACCTGTACTACTGTACTTCATCTCTTTAATAAAGTGTACTCACGGATCCGCCTCATCTTTACAGTTTTGATTAATGCCGAGAGCGGAGACTAGGCCTTGGACAATAGTTTTATAATAATCTACTAGCATGATGTTTTATTATCTTTCAACATACTAAGAAGACAATAAAGCTTTCTGGTCAAATTGTTCACATAAATTTAGCTCCAGGAGTTTTTTAAATGTATGTTCACTTCAAAAAAATTCTCACCCTCTGAGACCCACATACAGGTCTCGTCAGGTGTAGGAAATGTATTGCAGATCATACCGGACACTGCAAACTTACTAGCACGTGAGTTACTCTGGGTCATCGGGTGAACACTTAAATTACATTCAAAATCACCTGAGTTCCTCTTTGGGAAAATACAGAGCTCAACATAAAACCCAGTGTTGGCACATAATACTTTCTTGGAAGCGCTGACTCAGCAGGCATCACACCTGGGAAATTCATTAGTAAACATGACCTTTGCCTTCAGGCTAGCACCACTCCACAGCTCTGCCATTCCACCTTGCAGAAGGAAACAAGATTTTGAAACATGGGAGTTGTCTGCTATCACATGGCTAAATCTGAATCTTGGCGTGCCTCGCTCTCTGACTGATGATTTTCGAAAATATGTTTATGACAGAACTGTAAATGTATGATTCAGTAAGTGACATAAAGAAAAATAATAAACAAAAATGATTACCTTTTGCACAGGACAACAGCTTACAAAGAGCAGGCAAGAGACCTTCCCTTGGCCCATTTTTTTTAATAAACATTGTTCTCTGTACGTTATCTTGGTTATTGTGTATGGCCATACCATACCGTACCATACTGTGCCGTACCGTACCATACCATACCATACCATACCATACCATAATTATTGGTTTATGCTTTAAGGATTTGAAGAAGGCACAGTTAAGGGTGACATCACCCCTATAAATATGTGCACACAAAGGCACTATTTGGGTAGGTAACTTCATAAGACTGCAGGTACACAAAGAAATTAGCATTGGGAGCCCACATTCTTAAAGAAAAAAAGAGGAAGCAAAGTACTATCCTGTTTCTGTTGATTAGCAGAAACAATAGGCAAGAAATAACAATGTGTGCATGTTGTTACAGTCAGGCGTCGTTTTAAAATAAAGTTTTCCATGTGTCCCTCCTTTTCACTGACAGGCACGGTTTTACGGTGTGGTGTACCTAACTGACCAATACCATTTCCTCTAAGAACACTGTCATTCATTGATCTTCTCAGGCCTCTGAAGACCAAACCCTTGTACTTCAGGGGAAGGTATGAAGTCGGGTTGTCTCTCGAAAGTCTCATATGTCTAATTGAATCATAGACAAATTAATATCACATGCCGGTTGCTAAGACCTGAAAGTCCAGCTATTTATGTATTTTTTTGGTTAAAGGTTTACCCCATCACATTCATGCAACAATCAATGCATTGTTGTCGATTGAGAAATACAAATCAGAATGATGGGAAAAAGCTATAACTCTGAAGAATCTATAATAAAATTATTGGGGTCATTTAGAATTTGGCAGAGCAGCGGAATCACAGTAAAACAGCTGGACATCTGCCTCCTCAAACTTGGGGGTTTCATGCTTAACTTAGCGTTAAAAGAAACATTGTGTTTTGCTGTCAGAAATCTCTGACCTTGTAGCCTGGCTGCCAAGGGGCCTCCAGGTCACACTGACAATTGTCTTGCCTTGTTTAGGGCCGAGTGACCGTCACTTATTGTACCTGCTCCTGTCCACCATCCACAGACATCCCTACCAGGGAGACAGAGAACTTTCCACAGGGCACAAGCTCCTCCTCCACCCTGCAGGCTTGCGGGACATCCACCCAAACACGAATAGCCCCATATGTCTACAATTCTAATTTAATTACATTGTAAGAGGGAAAACACAAACCCTCCTCCAAATATCAACTACTTTGAGTGCAGCAGTGTCATGCGGCACGCTAAAATAAAGTAAAAATGTTACATACATCTAACTCAAGTTCCACTAATTTCCTTGTCACTCTCACACGAACTGAATAGAAAACAATCAAATAAACATGGTAGAACGGCCACAATAACACCATCAAAGCAGCAAAACCACTGCCAGGATTCCCCTAATGTGGCTATTTTCCTCCTTCTAGTAGACACGTTTCTGTCTGCTGTTTTGCTAAAAGATTGCTCACTCTTACTTATTTTGCAATGCATGCTATGCTAATTATAAGGGCCATCAGCCTCTCCAAATGGGATAAGAAGAATGAGTGACACAGAGGCAACATGATTTGTAAGAGATCAAAAAATTTACACTTAACATAAATTAGAACATTGGAATGTTGGGAGCTCCATTGAAAACAATGGAGTGCTCTGGGTGGGTTAATAGATATTTTTGAAGTGCTAACACAGAATAATATGAATTATAATCATGATGCTTGGAACTGTTTTTATTCAGATGTTTTCTAGAATTTGAGTTATCTCTTTGTGAAGGAATAAGTCAGAACTTAGAAAAAGCGTTAAGGGTTTACTGTTTTAAACAATGTAATTTTCCCTTCAATGAACACTTTGAAGTTATGGCTGAATGTCACACTGATATAATTTTTTTTAATCAAAATGTGTAATAGAGTAGAACCGGTATTATCCTGTATACCACAGATATATGGTTTCGGGAGTCAACGAATAATATCTGACATTTAAATACAGGTCTTCTGATGCTAAAGTCTAAAGTTTGAATGTGATGACTAGACCATAGTTCTGCTTTTTCCTGCTCTTCATTTACTTGGTAAATGTGAATGGATGAACACATTGTCTGGAGCGTATTTAAGGAAGAATGGAAGTGGACTACCACAACGTACAAATTGGAAACATTTCAATTTGGAAAATGTTCTATTTGTGATTAATATCTTTGTTGTGGTCATAAATGTCCATTTGTGCTGTAGGACATGATGATTCTAGCATACAGTTAATAAAATTGAAAAGTACACTTATAGTTTTGAGTTCTCTTTTTAGAGCTTACATTTTTATTCAATGTTTTAGTTGGCAAATCAGCTTTAAAATGCGCCATTTGGTCACATTTATAAAAAAGACACACTCTGTAGGTATCAAACACACAAATTGACGGGGTGTCAGGATTTGAAGGTATGTTATAGTTCTGCAAAGCATTACAACCAACAGTCCCAAGTATCCAGCTAATCCAAATGAAGTGCACATTGTGAATATTTCGATTAGGACACCGGGGAAAGGAATAAGACATTGGACACACAGGTTCTTGATTGCGCAGAAAACAGCCAGGATTGTCTTACAACCAACGCTTGATAACCTTGACAAAATACACAGTGAAACAAACTATTAGACTCTGGTAAACATAGTACCAAACTCAAATTAGGACAATGTTGACTGAGGCTTACTGCTCACTCATCAGAGGATTGCAATGACCAGTCCTGGTCCTCAGAGGATACAGACCCTTACCTTGTACGCCCAAGAGAGTCTCTCTGCACAAGGTGGAAGGAGGTCACACAAAGCTCCCACAAGCATAATAAACGAAGTTAATGATCAAAGAAAATATGACAGAGGTGGGAGAGAGTAAACAGAGAAACGGGGTAGCTAGGTAACCGGGACATATGGAACTGAAAAGGGAAGACAATAGCAAAGCGTAGGGATGCAAGAATGGGCGGCAAATTGAGAATAAATTGACAGTGCCGAAACAATTTGGGGATGTTGTCAGGTATCTTTCCATTGTCTTAATAGGCCTTACATAGTGGTTCTGCCACTGTTGCTGTAGATGTCCAGCTTCTAGCTTCCATCTACAGGTTCTCCACACCCTCTGCTGATCTTAAAGGAAGATTAAAAGCTGGAATAATTATATTTTGTACTCTAAATTCTTTCCTATTCCTGACAGATGGAGACTGAGGATTTAAAGTCCCTGATTCCTCTCATAAAAATATGATGAGCTTATTCTAAAATGACATACACACTAAACATCTAGCACTTAAAGATGTGGGCCTCATTGCCTGTCACAGAAAGTGTTATTTTTTGCCATCCAGCAGTACCACCCACAGATATGGTCCTCAAAACATCCTGTGTGTGAAAAACTGTGTCCTATCACATGAACTAAGTACTGAAAGCGCCCATTTAAGATGGGTTGCTGTTATGGGGCCAACGAGCAGGAGTAGCAGTATTTTACCTCCACTGAGAGAGGTATAGAGTTGCTTGTCATAGGATATGTCAAGGCGAATGTGGCTTTCCACTAGAAACATAGCTCTACTCTGTGCCTCCAGGTGCTCAGAGTTGACATCTCTAAAGCAAACAATGGAACTTAACACAATAACATAACACAAAGCAACATAACAACACAATTAAAACATAATTTTGCACAATATAACAAAGTAGTCAAAACAGAAAACAACAAACCAACAACAGTACAACACCATAAGATCACTTTGCATTAATGCTGTACAAAAACATGACAGCACAACAACACAACACACCACCACCTTAACAACATTCTGCACAATAAATATGCACAAGCATTCTTGTCACACTTGCACAAACCTGCTTCCATAATACAATGGAAAAGGGTGTTTTCCCCAAGAACTGCCTTACTTACCACCAAGAACATTAAATAGTGACAGTCAGAAGGTTATGTGTTTCGGATCACTGTCTCTCTACCAGGGAAGGCCACTGAGTTGTGTTGTGGTTTATTGGCACTTCAAAAACAAGGAAGTTCCAGCAGAACAATAGTTTTGGAAGTATTTTATTGGTATACTTACCCTGGACCCTAAACACTCATGAGATAACATGCTTGAAGTATACAAGAGATCTGTAGGGAACACAGCTTTGTGTTGTTTTGTGAAATGGCACCCCTTCTAAGCCCTCAGTGTCAGAAACATTTAGTAAGGATGTGTCATTTATTTGGACACAATCAATCAATCAATCAGCAAATTTGTAGAGCGCGCTACTCACCCGCTAGGGTCTCAAGGCACTGGGGGGAGGGGGAGTCGGTATTGCTCGAACAGCCAGGTCTTGAGTTGTTTACTGAAGGAGAGATGATCCTGGGTCAGCCGTAGGTGGGTGGGAAGGGAGTTCCATGTCTTGGCCGCCAGGTAGGCGAAGGATCTTCCTCCGGCGGTGGATCTGCGAATTCGTGGGACGGTGGCGAGGGCGAGGCTGGCGGATCGAAGCTGGCGAGTGGGTGTGTAGAATGCGAGGCGGCTGTTGAGGTATTTGGGGCCCATGTCATGGAGAGCCTTGTGTGCATGGGTGAGGAGTCTGAACGTGATCCTCTTGTTTTTTTGTTGTTTTTTTTAAAAACCTTTATTAATCAAATGCACATTACACAGCGTCTGCCTACAACCCCCTCGGGCCGGCCGCTATGACAAAAGAGCAAAGAGTGTCTCACAGTATACTGCGGAGAAGGCCGCTTAGAGCATCATTATGGTGTAGTGCATAAACCAGCAATTAGAGGATACTGAAGGTTCGATTTTGTACTTTTGTCGAAGTTTAACGAACAACAAAAACAAACACATGGTAAAGCAATAGCACGTTCACGGGAGGGGAGGAAAAGCGGGAAACAATATATAAGAATGGAGGCAAGTCCATTAGGGGAGGGGAACGATGAAAGGAAATAAAGAATGGAAGCTAATGAAAGGAACGTCAACTATGGGGAGGAGGGAATGCCGTCGGCGTAATCAAGTGGCGGGGTACAAATGTCACCCCGGTATTCATTCCATTGCGCCCAGATTCTACTCCACTTCCTAGGACGACCCCGAGCCTCATACACCGTCTTCTCCCGAAACATGCACCAATCCATGTTATCTTTCCAGGCACTGAATCCAGGCGGCCTGTGGGAGCCCCAAAGCTGCGCTATGTCCCTTTTGGCAACCATGTTGCCCAGGGTGATCCAGAAGGTCTGAGCGGCCGTACAGTCCGTAGGCTCCCACACATTGAGCAGGCAGAGCCTCGCCTCGAAAAGGAGGGGGACCCCAGTAACACGCCCCATCACATCGTGGATCCTAGACCAGAAAGCAGCAACAACCGGGCATTCCCACAAAATATGAAAAAAAGTACCATTCATACCACAGCCACGCCTACACAAGCCGTCTGTCGCGAGCCCCATTCGTACCAGACGCATACCAGTCACATAGACGCGATGGAGGATCTTTAGTTGCACAAAACGGAGCCGAGCCGGAATAGCCACCTCTTTAGGAGAAGAAATAGCCATTTGCCAGTCTTCGTCATCCAGTTCGAGCCCATCCGCCACCCAGGAGGCCCGAAGCTTCACCAGAAGGTTAGCCCTATTGTTAATAAGTTTTTTATAGATCAAGGAAATCGTACTGTCCGGGACATGTCCGTCAAGAATACGATCTTCCAACGGGGACGACTGGGGGATGTCAGTCCCGGGGGGAAAGGCAGAGAACAGGGCATGCCGCACCTGAAGATAACGGAAATACTCTTTGTCATCTAATTGATATTCTACCTTTAAAGCCTCAAAGGATTTCACTATCCCTCTGGCCCAAAGATCCTCCACCTTGCTAATCCCAATCATTTCCCATCTATCAAACCCTTTCGTCCGCCACAGGTTACCCAGTCGTTCAGAATCATACAGCGGGGTCATATGCGTCAATCTACCGCCCCAACCTGTAGCCACATTCGCATTCTTCCAGGCACGCACGGCACATTTCGTGGGACCAGTCAAGAGACGGAGTGATGACTTCAAATATAGAGCTCTATTGAAGTTGCCGCCCGGCAACAGGAATTTATCTATAGCGAAAGCGGGAGCGGGTCCCGGGGAATACGTCACATGGTTAATTGCACTTAATTGTGAGGCCCAGTAATATCGTCTGATGTCAGGCAAAGCAATACCGCCATCATACCAGGGAAGCGTAAGTTTTGGCAGGGCGATACGGGCTCGTCCGTCCCAAATCAATTGCCTCTGTAGGCCTTCAATCTCACGGAAATAGCGAGCGGGGACAGGACCGAAAAAGCTCTGCAAGGCATATAGGAACCGGGGAAGCGACATCATTTTAAAAAGTGCCGCTCGACCCAGAGGAGACAAGGGCAATTCACGCCACCGCCGTACATCCTGCTTGAGGCGACAAAGGGGAGCGTAAAGATTACGATCGTAACGCACTGAAGAGTCCAAGGAAATAAAAATCCCCAAGTATTTAAAACCATCTCCTGCCACCTGGATAGGAAACCTATTAGGCAGTGGAGGCAACACCCCTGCTATAACATAGACACATGACTTGGCCCAGTTGATAACAAGCCCGGAGTTCTTACCAAAGGAGGTGAGAACATCAAAGAGCACGTTTAAAGACTTCTGGGGTGAGGTGAAATAGAGAAGGATATCGTCCGCGTAAAGCGAGATGCGATCCTCGAGATCCGGTGCCCACCGGATCCCTTTAATCGAGGGCTCCCATCGAAGCCACGCTGCTAGGGGTTCCAATGCCAATGCAAAAAGAAGTGGGGAGAGCGGGCACCCCTGACGGGTGCCACGTCCCAATGGAAACGGATCGGAGCCTCTACCGTTCACCACTACTTGGGCTAACGGTTGCTCATATAGGAGCCGCACCCATGCAATGAAACTAGGGCCAAACCCGAACTTGGAAAGGGCCGCCCACAAATATGGCCATTCTATGGTGTCGAAAGCCATTGTAGCATCCAGGGAGGCCACCACTGCAGGCTCAGTGAGAGTCCCAGCTCTCGCGAGAACGCTGTGGAGTCTACGACGTTTAAGAGCTGTGTTTCGATGGGGTATGAAACCGGACTGATCCGGATGGATCAGGTCGCAGATTACAGACAATAGACGATTAGCCAGCACTTTGGCCAGAATTTTAGGCTCAGCGTTGAGCAATGAGATGGGGCGATAAGAGGTGCAGCGGTCACGAGGCTTGCCATCCTTATAAATGACCACTATGGTAGCCAAGCACTGTTCAGACGGAAGGACGCCCGCCTCAAATGCATCAAGAAACATAGTGCGCAAATGAGCAGCCATTTTGTCCGGTCGGAGTTCAGAGAGCTCGATGGGCAAACCATTGGGCCCCATCGCTTTGCCCGATCGCAAGGACCTAATGGCTAGAGCGATCTCATCCACTGTAATAGGAGCTTCCGGAGCCAATCTGTCCTCCTCTGAGACACTGGGTAGTGCAATGTCGCGCAAAAGTAAACGGGAGTCGTCCTCATCACGGTCACTCACGGAACTGTACACCGTTCGGAAATGATCCACGAAACATTCAACAATCTCCCCGGGATCTGTCACACATTCACCATTCTTACGGGTGATAACGGGCACCACTCGGTTCATTCTTTAAGCCTTGTCCAGCCACGCCAGGAGTTTGCTAGCCTTGTCACCCACATCATACAGACGGCCTAGCTGATTCATACGCATCACCTTAGCAGCATCAGTCACAAGGGCTCTATAATCTGCCTGCTTCAGTTCTAAGGAGTGTAGAAGTGCAGGCGTATCATCTCCACCCAACTCACTTTCGAGCGTAGTTATTTCGGTCTCAAGGGCCGACACAGCCTCCCTCCTAGCCTTCCTATCAGCTGCAATAAGGGACAGCGCGGAACCCCGTATAACAGTTTTAAAGGCCTCCCACAAAACCGTAGGGGAAGCAACCGAACCCACATTCTCATCAAAGTAACAATCGATCGCCTTAACCAAATCCGAGCGGAGCTGAGGGTTCCTAAAGTGCCAGGGTGGAATAGGGGGAGCTCTGCTTCCGGAAAGACCTCCCACCGAAACCTGGAGTAACAAAGGGGAATGGTCAGAAATACCCCTAGGGAGATGACGGATTTCACGCACCATGGATAAATTAGCAGTTAACATAAAGAAATAATCAATCCTTGAGAGGCTGCCATGAGCACCCGAGTGAAAAGTGTCCTGAGTTTGTGAGGGGTGTAGCATCCGCCAAACATCTACCAACCCGAAGGTTTCCGTCAAGTCAGTCAACCACATCTGTGACAACGGCAGAACTCTAGGGGGCAGCCGGTCACACTCGCCCGACATTACCGAATTGAAATCCCCACCTACGATGAGGAGTCCATCTGTAAGCCCTAGAAGAGTCTTACCAAGGTCAGCATAAGTGGTAGCCTGCAGTCCCGGGGGAACATAAACAGCAACAATTACAATCAGCTTCCCCTCCCATCTCCCCGAGACAGCAGCATAGCGACCCCGATCCTCGAGGGTGACATTGTCTATCTCAAGGGCTAAGGAGGATTTCACCATTATACCAACCCCTCGGGAGCCGGATGTAAAACCAGCGTGAGCAACAAGTCGATAACCTCGGCGATCAAGAGCTTTACAGGCATTGCCAATCAAATGGGTTTCCTGAAGTAATACAACATCGGGGGAATGACGTCTTATAAATTGCAACACAACACCGCGTTTGATCCTGTCTCCCAAACCATTAACGTTCCAGGATAGAACTTTCACGTCACCCCCCCCCCCATCCCAGAAAGATTCCCAAACCACCCCCTCCCGGAACCTCAGAGCAAGGATGCAGACAAGCGATACAGTACCATGTGAAAAGGAAAACATAGAACACAAAACATAACCAAGTCCCCACCTCCCACCCCCCAACCAAGAACCCGTTACAACACCCCCCACCCTGCACCCCTGCTGACTAAGAAGCCACCCAAAACTGTAGTGTGCCTGTCGCCCCATCTGAATCTACACAAAGAACCCCTGAGGAGGAAGGGAGAGACTACCCCAACCCGCCCCACCCCGGGCCTAAAGGTGAAAGCATATGGTTAAAGTTACTCTGCAGTTACAATCCAAAATCGGACCCCAGGACCCAAAGTCATTCCTGCGCCGTTGCGCCTCCGTCCGCGCCTCCGGGGCCCCCTCTCTCGGCATCATCCTTTGGCAAAGAGTCCAACCAGTCACTTGCACTGTCCGGTTGATCAAAGAAGAAAGCACGTTACCTGTATTCGATATGAAGGCGAGCGGGGAACAGCATCGCATATTTAAGTCCCAAATCTCTCAGGCGACGTTTCACTCCCAGGAATCCGGATCGTTGCCGCTGTACTTGAGGAGTAAAGTCAGGGTAAATAGAGATGGAGCTGTTCCTCGAACTTCAGCGGGCCGTGCTTGCGAGCGGCCTGAAGAATGGCGTCTCTGTCCCGAAAGTGAAACAGCCTAGCAATAATAGGTCTCGGGGGTCCCCCCGGCTTAACCTGTCCACCTGGGAAACGGTATGCATGCTCCACCGCAAAAAACTTACTGAGGCCTGCGGGAGCTAGTTTGGCAACAATTAATTCCTCGACCATCAAGTCGATCGAGGCGGCCGCACTGTCCTCCGGTACCCCGACCAGGCGGGTGTTGTTCCGTCGGGCCCTGTTATCGTACTCCTCCATACGTCTGGTCAGCAAGTCCTGTGACGATCGCAGATTCCCAATTTCAGACTGTGCTTCTGCCATATCCGTCACCAGAATGGTAGCTTTAAGGTCCAATGCCTTGACCCTCTTGTTAGTCTTAGCCAAGTCGGCTCGAATAAGGGTAACATCGACCGCCACCGTGTCTATCTTGGACACGATGGCCTCGTATTGCTGACCCATATCAGCCTTGAGTCCTGCAATGGCGGCCAGTAGGTCTTGAAGTGACACCTCCGATGAGGCCGACATGTCCGCCCTTGGGTCCTCTAAACTGCAGCTGGCAGCACTGGGGGATCCTCTCGGCTGGGTATAGCGTTCGATCACATTAGACTGGACCGATCCCCCACGATTGGTGACTTTCCTGCGCTTCTCCAGCTCGGGTTTCGTCGCCATGTTGGAATCAGCACCCCTTTGGGTCCTCTCGGGTGCGATAGAATGGCAGTGTCCTCCCGGACTTTGAAAGTCGCAGCCTTACAAAAATCACAGACCACTGAGCCGGCGCCGTGGTGAAGGCATGCAGCTGGTTAGACCACCAAAACCAGGAGTGCAGATTAGATCATAGGCAGTCAGTTCAAGGATGGAAGAGAAACCGAAAGTGAAAGTGACACACCATCGGTTGAGCAGATGCCAGGCAGCCGTTGTTGTTGCATTACTGCTCGGCCATCCAAAGCAGCAGAGTCCCCGGTCCCGTCCGGAGCTAGGCCAGAAAGTTTAGGACGATGTAAGTCCGATCCCGGCCCCCAAAAGTGCAGCAGCATCAGGAAGAGTAGCACGTCAAAGGCCCATCGAAGTGACCAGGATTTCAGAAGGATAGACCAAGAAGGGCGGCGCGGGTCTCGGGAGCTCTCTGCTCACGCGACCATCTTGGATGCCCGCGTAGCTCCTCCTCCCGTGATCCTCTTGTTGACGGGGAGCCAGTGCAGGTCTCTCAGATGGGCAGAGATGTGGCTGTGACGAGGAATGTCCAGGATGAGTCGTGCAGAGGCATTCTGTATGCGCTGGAGTCTTTTCTGGAGTTTGGCTGTGGTTCCAGCCTAGAGGATGTTCCCGTAGTCTAGTCGGCTGGTGACGAGGGCCTGGGTGACCGTCTTCCTGGTTTCGGTGGGGATCCAACGGAAGATCTTTCGGAGCCTGCTCAGGGTATTAAAGCAGGATGCCGAGACGGCGTTGACTTGCTTGGACATCGTGAGGGAGGAGTCCAGGATGAAGCCCAGGGTGCGAGCATGGTCCGTTGGCTTGGGGGCAGTGCCCAGGGCAGGGGGCCACCAGGAGTCGTCCCAAGCAGAGGGAGATGATCCCAGGATGAGGACTTCCGTCTTGTCTGAGTTCAGTTTCAGACGGATGAGCTTCATCCATTCTGTGACGTCCTGCATGCCTTCCTGGAGGCTGGCTCTGGCGGTGGTGGGGTCGTTGGTGAGGGAGAGGATCAGCTGGGTGTTGTCAGCGTAGGAGATGATGTTCAGATTGTGTTGCCGTGCGATGGCTGCCAGGGGGCTCATGTAGACGTTGAAGAGGGTGGGGCTGAGCGAGGATCCTTGCGGAACGCCGCAGATGACTTTGGTGGCCACGGATCGAACAGGGGGAGGCGGACTCTCTGGGTTCTTCCGGCGAGGAACGAGACGATCCACTCCAAGGCCGTTCCTTGGATTCCTGTGCTGCTGAGGCGTTGTATCAGGGTGGGGTGACATACCGTGTCGAAGGCTGCTGAGAGGTCCAGGAGGATGAGTGCAGCTGTTTCCGCATTGTCGAGCAGGGACCTGATGTCGTTGGTAGCTGCGATGAGGGCGGTCTCGGTGCTATGGTTTACACGGAAACCGGACTGCGAGGGGTCGAGGGATCCGTTAGTCTCGAGGAAAGCGGAGAGTTGTTTGTTGACGGTCTTCTCAATGACTTTGGCAGGAAAAGGGAGGAGCGAGATGGGGCGGAAGTTCTTGAGGTCCGTGACGGGAAGGTGGCTGATGCGAAGGAGCTGTTACTTATGTCCCGGAGTTGGGGTGCGATGATGAACTCGGCTTTGTTGAAGATATGGTGTGGACAGGGGTCGTTGAGGGAGCCGGAGTGGATGGTGTTCATCGTGCGGGTGGTGTCTTCAGTGCTGATGGGGTCCAGTTGCAGAGGGTGGTGGTGGGGGGCGCTGGTTCGGTGGTTGGGTGTGTGGTCTGTGCGCCGAAGCTGTTGTGTATGTTGGTGATCTTGCGGTGAAAGAACCAGGCGAGTGAGTCGCAGAGGACTTGCGAGGGTGTGATGTCGTTGTTGCAGGCGCTGAGGTTGGAGAGCTCTTTAATGATGTTGAAGAGTTCCTTGCTGTTGTGGGTGTTGTTGTCCAGACGTTCTTTGAATGTTAATCTTTTGGTGGTGCGGATCAGCTGGTGGTGTTTGCGAGTGGGGTTCTTGAGGGCTGTCATGTTCTCCGTTGTCTGGTGGTAGCGCCAGGCTTTCTCGAGGGTGCGGCAGGATTTCTTTGAGTTTTTGAGGTCGTTGGTGAACCACGAGGCTTTCTTGCTGCCGGATATGTTGGGAGGGTTCTTCAGTGACGCAAGGTCATCTCCGCAGTTGGTGAGCCACTGTGTGAGGTTGCAGGCTGCTTCGTTGGGGTCCCTCGTGTTGGTGGGGGGTTATGGCTGAGAAGGTGGTGAGTTGGTCGGCGGTGATCTTGCTCCAGCTTCTGCGGGGAACCTGTTGCGGGTGGTGGTGGTGGGTCGTGGTTCTCCTGAAGTTGAAGTAGACGCAGCTGTGATCTGTCCAGTGTAGTCCGGTGGAATGGCTAAAGGAGATGTGCTTGCTGGAGGAGAAGATGGGGTCTAGCGTGTGACCGGCGTAGTGGGTGGGGGTGTTCACCAGTTGCTTGAGCCTGAGGTTGGCGAGGTTGTCCAGGAGGGCGGCGGTGTTGCTGTCATTGTTGTTCTCCAGGTGGAAGTTGAGGTCTCCTAGGAGGATGTAGTCTGAGGAGGTAAGGGCGTGCTGGCTGATGAAATCTGCGATTGCTTCGCTGAATTGTGTGCGTGGTCCCGGGGATCTGTAGATGAGGGTGCCTCTGAGGGTGGTCTTGGGGTCGGTGTGTATCTGGAAGTGGAGGTGCTCGGCGGCGGTGAGGGTGTCGTCGGAGTTGGTCGTGATTCGGATGGTGTTTTTGTGGATGATGGCGATGCCTGCTCCGGTTTGGTTGACACGGTCCCTGCGGGTGATCTTATAGCCCTCCGGGATGGCTATGGCGATGTCAGGGGCTGATGAGGTGCTCATCCAGGTTTCTGTGAGGAAGGCGACTTCTGGTGAGGTTGTGTCGAGGAGGTTCCAGAGTTCGACAGCGTGTCTGTGGACGGAGCGGGTGTTGAGCAGGATGCACTTGAGGTGATTGCTGCTGGTCCCTGGCTTGGCGGGAGCAGTGCTGGTTCAGAGGCAGGAGAATTTGCAGGCTTGGCAGGTGAAGGGTCCGTGGGTGTGTTTCGAGTTGGCTCGTGGCAGGCGGGGTTCCGGCCGGTGATGAGTGCGTTGAGGGTGGCGGCATCGTAAGTTTGTTGCGTGGGCTGGCATCGTCGGGCCAGGGGTTTTGGCGCTGGGCGCGGTCCAGTCACGGACGGGCGCAGACGGGCTTGCCTTTGGCGTGCCAGCGGCGCGCCAGCTGCACGGTCGTTTTGTGGTCTGCATAAAAGCACTGACGGAAGGGAGGAGCAGCTGGGTGGCGGGAGTGGGGCGGCGAATGGGAAGACAGTGGGGTCCGGGGGCGGGGCCGCAGGGAGCAGCGGCGGGAAAAAACGAGTGGCAGGAGGCAGCAGGAGACCAGGCAGATCAGGCGTCAGCGGCGTGGGGGCGACCTAACCTGAAGTCAGGGTCAGAGGTCGCTCTGCTGTGTCTTTTTATCATAACTTATGGGTCCTGCACCCCAGACTCGTTTTGTTCAAATAACAAAGATTTCTTGCCTTCTCGCGTGTTTACTTTCCAAGGAGCCAGGCAGAAGTAAATCAGTAGAGGGGGTTGAAGACGGGCAAGGGAACCCCCCTTCCCATTTGTGAGCTTACAGGAGGCCTACTTCACCATAGAAAATAAAACTACTGTCTTTTCTGGTTGAAATAAAATCATAATTTGTGTCTCTTTTGGTAGAAATAAACATGTATAAGCTACCTGAAATTTAAGCTTGCATGTGTTTTTTTTGCGCAATCCTAGGGCTTGCCCAAAATTAGGGCATGTGAGAGAAATGCCACCCAGGCGATGAGCATGAAGTGCCATGAACATGCTCATTTAAGCTGCTTACATTGGTCAAAAGGCAGGACCCTCCTTCTCATGCGCCATCAGTTATCAAGAACTCAGAGAACTTGTGAACAGCAGCACATTATAGGCCAACATCAGCACTGCAATGATGCCAGGATAGGCCCTTAAGTTAGTGGTTTGATAAGGGGGCCTGTTTTGATGTCACCCAATATTCACCCTTAGAGTGACTTACGACATGGTGGTGAAATCATGTTTTGAGTCTGGGACAATGGAGAATTTGGGGGCAGTAAATATAGGGCCACCAATTGAAATGGTAGGGGAGCGGCAGGTGTGGCTGTAAAGTTAAGGGTCCAAGATAAAGGATCAAAGATCACCCCTGAGGTTAATAAAGGTGAATGCCATTAGGGGGAATCTAGGGCGGTGCGGGCCCCCATGAAGTCAGAGCCAGGTCCTCTTCACCACTAGTTACCAGTCCACACTAGGAGGAGGCTTTTCCACAAACCATTCTCTTTTTCTGTTCCACTATTATAAA